>NC_058044.1:33573784-34258200 GCF_020085105.1 Siniperca chuatsi | reverse complement strand
ATAGTACCAGCAGGGCAAAGCGACTGTACATTAAAAGGATACGTCTGACATTTGACAAATCCCACAAAAAGACCCAACCAGCTCTGGCTAAAAATGGTTGCCAACAAATTCAAGTAACATTAAACTACAGTCTTGCTATATCCAAGGTTTTAGTATATTAAAACTTCTGACAGTGTTATGTGGTATGAAGCGGTATATCAATTTTCCCTCTTTGTAGGATGTTGCTGCCTATCGAGCCAGATGTGGTTCAGGTAAGAGTGATACTGGTAAGAAGGGTGGCCCAGGCAGGCCCGCTGCCAAGAAAGCAGAACCAGTTGACGATGATGATGATGATGAAGAGGATGAGGATGATGAGGAAGAGGATGACGAAGATGATGAGGATGACGATTAAGCGGTTTATATGTTAAAGGATGTGAATTTTGCGATGCATTGTTCAGCTTAACTCCTGTTCGTTTTATTTTTATTTTTTTGTGTGTGTGTGGGTGATTACAACAGTATAGCCTGCTGTCCCTGTTGGTCTGCCTCCTGTAGGATACCAGACCTGTGTTCCTTTTTTCAAATTCAGGGATTTAGTTTTTATTTTGTCACTTAGTCCCCTTATGATTATTATTATTTTTTTTTAAGAAACTGTTTTTTCTGCTGAATTTGGGTTTGTTACATCTTAGAACCTTGTTTATGTAAATTGGCAACCAGATATGAATTTCCTGTGATAATACAATGGACTGAAACTCCTGTACAGGCAGTGGACAGCAGCAAATCAGTAACGTTTTTTTTGTTTTGTTTTGTTTTTTTTTAATAAAATAAAAATGTATTGTTTCTGGAGGCACTGCTTATGTTTTCGGTTTAGTGGTGCTGTTTCTTCACTGTCATTTTACTACCAGGGGTTATCTGTAGTTTGATTAAAAATGTTTGCAGCCATTTTTAATGTGGAACTTTGAAAACTTTCATGTAGAACGATTTTTCTTTTTGTAATAAAATTTTGTATATTGATAGTGTGTGGGCTCTTAATTTTTTTTTTTTGTGATAGTTTCTAACTATGGATTTTGGATATCTTGGGGAGGGAGGCATTTCTTAACCGGGTCATTATATACTATGTATAAGGTCTAAAGCACAGCGTCTTGCTTAATGGTAACATGATACAGGTAAACTTGCTCAAGGGCATAATCGGTCAGATATGCTGCAAATGTTCATATGTTATGCTCTAGGTTTTAGGACGCAAATAAGACACCAGATCCTGTGTGGTGACTTCTATTAACTTTATTTTATTTTTACTGAGGCAAGGGTCGAAAATCCTGAAACAATTACTTTGAAGTTGTCACAAGTCATCATGACACAAGTATCTTATCTTGGACTCAGGAGTGGCTGTTAAATTCATTTACTTAATTTTGAGGTACTTTACTTGAGTATGTCCATTTTCTGCTTCTGTACAGTATATTTCTACCACATTCCATTTCAGAAGGAAGTTATGTACTTCTTACTGCAATACATTTATAGATTATTCTTAATAAATATGATGAACTTATAGAATATCATTCATTGTTCAGTGAAAAAAATCTTACTCTTATCAACCAATTTTAGTCTGGAATTGAGTCCTTAGCTTAAATGTTTATTTTATCATAAAGAGTGAAAGAAATCCCAATGCCAATATTTCAACGTAATTTGACTTGTTTCAAGAATTAGTGCAGCAACCCGCCTTATTCTTTCTTGTTACAAGATCTTTTCTACAACGCTTTTCAACACGTTTATTCAAATTGAAAATTGGTTGAAATATTCTGACTGCATTGCAAAATAACAAATACGACTCAAGGATAAATCTGCTCCAGATACAAAGTCTTGATCCAGGGAAATTAACCATGGCTGGATCACACTAATATAATCATACATCATGTTGAACAGAGTAATGAGAGGAAACCATGGATGTAGTGGAGGAGACTCACACTCACACATTTCTGCATTTACACAGCAGAATCGGTCTTACTGACACTACGGACAGCCAATAGCGGACTAAAATGATTATTCCCACGGAGCGATCACTGCCGCAGTTACGGCCCACCTCACGCGGAGGAAGGTGAGCAGGGAGTATTTCAGCACCTGGGAGCTGTCCGTTGTGCACGAGCCAGCTGACATCTGACGGTAAGAATCAAAACACAGATACACATCAGCTGCCTAGCATGGTAATATAAATCAACAGCGATGGCACACAAAACACAGATGTACAATCCTGCTGAATGCATGTTTGTCATCACCAACCCACCGCCCTGTGGTGTTCTGACGGACCACATCTGCGACACTCGAAGTGTCAATAACAAACAGTTTCCACACGGATTGCTGAAACCTGTTGATGTCATCTACATATTCTTGAAAAATAATAGGAAACAGACATAAATTAAGCGCCAAACCGCTTCTGATTAGCGAGTGGTGGCAACAATTTGGGTGATAAAAATAGCTAGTTAGTTGCTTACAAACAGGCTTAGCCTATTGATTTAACGGTGGTTCAGACGAGCATTTGTTTTAGGCTATTGTGTTATTATTATCATTTCTGAAACGAGGTTTTTGTGTTAATAACAGTTTCGTGCTAAGCGAATGCCTCTTCTGTTGTCTAGTCTATATCAACACCAAGTGCGCCCGGTTCTAGTGATTTGCCTGTGTCTGGCGTATGGATTTAAACCGGATCCTTTATGAACTCAAATAAATCAGTGAAATACAGTTGAAACAACGGTTACATGTAACGTAGACGTGTAACACAACTTTCACCTTTCAACCAAATTTTGCTTAGTGTGTTAAACACCAATTTCACCTGAAAATTAACCAAACCGTGGTCACCGGAAATTTAATCACCCGAGTTGGCGACCTGTGTCAGGCTAATGATGACTAACCATAGGAGCTGGACAACACTATTGTCTTATCTGAGTATGTGTACAATTTTAAGAGACAAGTTATTTTAAAATAGCAAGCAACACGTCTTTTCATGACTGTATCTTTATACTGTTTCATTCTGTTTTTGCTGGGTGAGTGTGAGCTAATCTACTACCTAGAGAATAACCCCTTTGAAATATGTCTTGATTGGTCTCCAGGGAACACATTTAGTTTTAATAGACCTTTTGCAAGGCAGACATTTCGACATGTCAAAGCAGGAAAAGCACTGATGTAGCAAGACTGTATTTCATTTAGGTGGTCCAGGGATGGACATTTAAAGGTGGGGTATGCGATTCGAATACAATACACGTCTTTTTGTCAAATTCAGCAAATATCTCCTCAGGATCCGCTAGCTGTGTGTGTGTGCTGAAAAAAAACTTGGTGTTTGTACACGGTCCTGGCTCTGTAAATGGGAAAAGAACAAAGTGACTCGGACCGAGCCACACAACACTATTCCAGCCATTCCAGCTATGATTTGTGTGTCAGGTAAAGTTAAAGGACTTGCCCACGCACATTCAGCTGACTTTCTAGTTAGCCAAGCTGTGCTGTTGTTGTGATGTTAGCTGTAGCAGCAGGAGAGTTGTGAGCATCGCTGTCTGGAGCTGCTGTGCTGGCTCTGGGAAACCGTCTCGTCCTCTCTGGCTGTTAGCTTCACAGCAGCAACTGTAGGGACAGTTTGCTAACCCACAACCTAGCTAACGTTAGTTATTTTACTTGTGTCTTTGTTCGTTCTATATCATGGTATTTGTCATGGTATTGGATTTCTCCAGAATCACATACCCTACCCAACAGAGCCATCGTTAAAGTTAGTAGTTCCAGCTGTGTTTTTCCTGCTATAGTAAGTCAAAATGTCTGCTGTGAAAAATATCTAATTGTTCAAAAGAAGAAAATAATTGAGCCCGCCAGATTTTGAATATAAGCCATTTTCTTGGCTTGATTTTGCTGAGAAAGTAGCCATTTCCCTGACACCAACCATTTACACACCTACTTATGTCCAAGGTGCTGACTGTGTGCCTGTGTGTGCGTGTGAGAGAGAGAGAGGCAGAACCTAACAGGCTGGTTTATTCACACATAGCATTACTGAATTCATTATAAGGCTCTTTGACTGATAAAGAGGCTGAAGCTGTGCTCCTGTGTAAGACGTCTCTTGGTCATTATAAATTCTCTATCAGAGAAGAACTAAATTCAAACCCTACAAGAAAATGGAAAAAGACATGGAAACAGAAATAAAAAAATCAAGACAGTAGCATTTTGGCCGCCAGAGAAATTTATATGTAAATCAGCCAATTTGCACCTTACAGGAAGAGGTTACAGGCTAACTGGTCAACAGGTTTTTGAAGATTATCTTTGATAGAAAATCCTGGCTCCCCTGTTTCCCTTCTTTCAGTTGAGATTTGGGTGAACCATCCCTTTACAGATAATTACTCATGATGCCTCAAAACCCCTTTTATTTTAAAAGTCTATAAAATGAAATGGAATGAACAAATATATCAAGGTCACAGTTCTTCCTTCAGGTTTAAGACACTCTTACTTATTAATATTTTATCATTTCTAAGAGCATCTTTAATGAAGATACTTCAGAAACACCCTGCAGATACAAAGGAATTGGTTTAACGATTGTCTTAGTCAAAGAGAAAATCACAAAGATAACTAATTAATACAAAAAACCTATATTTTCTACAAGGGTCTTTTTAAGACTCTTGTTTTGAGGATGTGTAGTTGCTACAATGAGTACAGTACCACCATTCAGACATAATGTACGCTGAGTCACTAGTCAGTTCAGTCAGTAGATAAGCAGCAGTCTTAGCCAATCACAGCAGAGATTAATTCAATCCTCTCTGCATGTCTCTTTCTCTTTAATCATCTTATCCTCTTCAACCTGTGGATCTCCGTAGTATGTTAGTATGTTGTGAGTGTTACCTTGTTAGAAATAGTAAGTTATTTGCAAAAATCAAAATTACTGCCATTCATTTATTCATTTACATCTGAGTTCAATGCTTGCTTGTCTACAAAGTCATAGCCACTTAATAACATTGAACAGAATATAAAAATACAAAGAACATATTACTAAAAGCTAAATTAAAGATTAATCTTTGGATTTGTAAAATTACTTAAATATAACATAGTTAGTGTCTGCATGTGTTTGTGTGTCTCTAGGTGAGGATGGCCAAGGTGAAGCAGGTGGGCTTGCTGGCAGCAGGCTGTCAGCCCTGGAATAAAGATGTGTGTGCTGCTAGTGCAGACCGCTTCGCCTACTGTGCTACTTTGGCTATATACATCTACCAGGTGAACTTTGTGTGTGTGTGTGTGTATGTGTATTCATGAGGGTGGCGAATGCTTAAATATAAGATGGCATTATGTGCTAGTGGTTACCTGCTGGAGCAGCTCTCACATATTGTACCTCTTGTTATTTTACTGTTATTGACAGTGTTTGACTCACCTCTTAACGTTCATCTCTTGTCATGGGAAATGTGAAGTCACTGACAAACTATGAATGGTTGACCTAATACAGTGTACACATACACATGGTACCCATTGGCAATAAACCAAAATGTTTGGGTCTGGCTACTGCGAACCTTGTACAATATAATTATACACAGTGCGATGTATCCAAATTCAATTCAATTTTATTTATATAGCGCCAATTCATAACAGAAGTTATCTCATTGCACTTTTCCTAGAGAGCAGGTCTAGACCTTACTAGAGAGAGAGAGAGGAGGCACAATCCAAATACCACCTAGAATTTTTTAAAAATATTAATAATGTAATTGTAGTGGTAATATTAATAAATTAATAATAATAACAATAGGAATGACAGCTATAGGAATAAAAATGACAGTAATAGTAACAAAGCCAATAACAACAACTGTAGTAGCAGTTGTCGAGCAGGAACACGGGTACAGCAAGTGGCCCACAACCACAGATCCAGTCTCTGCAGCTCCGAAGGTAGAAATATCCTATCACATAGGGCAATTCAGTTCAATTCAATTTTATTTATATAGTGCTAATTCATAACAGAAGTTATCTCATTGCACTTTTCCTATAGAGCAGGTCTAGACTGTACTCTTTATAATATTAATTACAGAGACCCAACAAATCCCACCATGAGCAAGCATTTGGCGACAGTGGCAAGAAAAAACTTCCTTTTAACAGGCAGAAACCTTGGACAGAACCAGACTCAATGGTGGGAGGCCATCCGCCACTGCCGTGTTAGGTTTTGAAAGAGAGAGAGGGGAGGGGTTTGGGGGAAGGGATAGGGTTAGGGAGGCACAATGCAAAGACCACGTAGAATTATTATTATTATTTTTTAATATAGTAGAATAGTAATTGTAGTGTTAATATTAATAAATTAGTAATAATAGGATTGACAGCTATAGAAAGAATAATGTCAGCATCAGTAACAGAGCCAATAACAACAACTGTAGTAGCAGTTGTCGAGCAGGAACATGGGGGCAGCAGGTGGCCCACATCCACAGATCCAGACTCTGCAGCTCCGGAGGCAGAAATACCTGCTGAAAGCGACAGAAGGAGAGAGGAGAGAAACGAGAAAGCACAGAACTACGGGAGAGAGAAGATGTCGAGTTAGTAACATGCAGTAATGGGATAAAAATGCATATCTTCAAACAGAATTATTTAAAGCATTCAAACACAATACGCTACAGCCTTTCTTGGTTAAGTCCTTTTGTTTGAGGTGCCTACAGTTCTGGACAGAACTGAATCACTGAACTAAACCTCCAAAATCTTTCAATGAACAGAGATTTCATAAAATCACGTCACCACAGAATTTATGTTTAACCCATTACAGGACAAAATCAGCTGTTCCCTTTTTAAAATTCCTTGTCACTCTCTCTGTCTCCTTGTTGTAGTTGGACCAGCAGTACAATGAATTTAAGTTGAGGTCCATCATGTCAGAACACAAGAAGACCATAACAGCCATCAGCTGGTGTCCCGACAACCCTGATCTGTTTGCGTCAGCCTCTGCTGATAATCTGCTCATCATATGGAACGTAGCAGAACAAAAGGCTGTAGCAAGACTGGACAATACTAAAGGTCGATGGATGATCTACACCAGGTTTTATTGGCACATTGGAGTGTTTAAGGTTAGATTTTTGCAATGTCCTCCCCTCCAATAAAGTATCACAATATCTCCTCTTCTTTCCCAGGTGTCCCTACGTCAGTCAGTTGGTGCTGGAACTCATCTGACGGAGTGGCGTTTGTCTCCCAGCGTGGTCCGCTGTATATCTGGGTCTATGGAGGTCCTGACCGTGGGGTCACAGTGCATAAAGAAGCCCACTCCTTCCTGTCTGATATCTGTCTCTTCAGGTGGCACCCTACCAAGAAGGGCAAACTGGTGTTTGGACACACAGACGGAAGTTTGTCTATTTTTCAGCCAGGTACGGATGTTTTACTCAACTCATTAAAAATTAAATTAAAACATATTCCTACACATGCATTTGTGCATTTCTTGGGACATTTCTTTGACTTACATTCATTACCTGGAGCCATATACTCTGAGCCTAACTACTGAATAACATATGCATGTCTAACCCTACTCTTCTCTTCATGTTCCATAAGCAGAGACATGTACCTGCAAATACACACATCCTCATTAATTGTCCTCTCTTGTTTAGGGAGTAAAAGCCAGAAGCATGTGTTGCGTCCAGATTCATTAGAGGGGACAGATGAAGAGGACCCAGTCAGTGCTTTGGAATGGGACCTTTTGTCAACTGACTATTTACTAGGTTGGACAAAATATTAACAACATCACCAAGATTTTGTTAGCTGGAGTGATTTGAATTTAAAAAGAGAAAAAAATACTTACAATAATAAACAGAATATAACAATAAAGTAGCTTTTTATTGTATGGTACAGTTATTGTCAGTGTTTGCTGAGTAATTACAAGTTAGTACCATAAAACCACATGCTAGTAATTAAAACACTTAATCTGGGTCTATTTATGTAACCCACTCAGTTATTGGCTATTACAAAATCTCTGACTATAATTACAACTACAGATACTAAATGATAAACACATTCTCTCTGTCACAGTGTCTAACCTCCATAATGGTATCAGGCTGGTGGACAGTGAGGCCTTGGCTTGTATCACGTCCTTCTGCTTCCCCTCAGCTGCTGCATCAGTTCAGTGTCTGGCCTGGGTCCCCTCTGCACCAGGCATGTTCATCACCGGAGGTAAAGACTGTGTATTTCTGTGTGGGATGTGTGTATGATCTGGGTTCCCTTCTGCCTTGATTTGTTTACCGCTACAAGTTAGACTTGCCTTTCAACCTCCAACATACCAGCCAGCTGGTATGTGGGACCTGTTGTTGCCACAGTACCATCTGTCTATGTAAAGATGCATTCTTACTTGCATATTAATGAGTACATTTGGCTTCCTAAAACCACAATAATTCTTACCTAGTATTATAGGGCTTTAAGATAGTAGATTGAGTTCATATTAATACCACCCATGCCCAGAGGACAAGTTTACTGACCAAGAAAAATATTAAACACATTTGCATTATGGAAGAGACCCTTGAAATGTTTTAACTGATTTGTCTTTGTCTGTCTCTCAGACTCCCAGGTTGGAGTGTTGAGGGTATGGAATGTGTCTCGCTCCACTCCTTTGGACAGCTTTAAACTGAAAAAGACCGGATTTCATGCTTTGCATGTCCTCAACTCCCCTCTTGCCAAGAAAGGTAAAATTTAGAATAAAACCTCTTGGACTTACAAATGTGGTATAAACAGTTGCTGGGGTTCTATTTTCAGGTTGGTATCAAAATCTTGTGCCAAAGTACATTCTTACAAGTGTAAGTTTGACACAAAATCCACATCCAATAGATTTGTGGTTCTCAAGGACAGCTGTGTGTGTGTCAGCCACCAAAGAACAACAAGGAGATTGAAAATCTGATAATGTTTTTTTAAAATGTCTGGGTATGATGCAGCCATTCAAACACTGAGGAGTAGTACTTCTGCTCTTGTAAGGCTTCATTTGATTAGCTCAGCAACACTGTCCCTGAAATAAGGTTGAGACTGACTGCTAAGAAATGTAAGTTTTATCTTCTTTAAGATTTCTACAATAACAAACCAGATATTTTCTCCTTTCTTTGACTCTCTCCATTCTCTCTACAGCTCAGAGTTCCTGTTCTCCCAGTAAAAGTCAGCACACCAGTTCCACTAGTGAGGCGGTACCTCCCCCAACCCTTACACAGAACCGGTCCTTCTCTCTGCCTCCAGGCCATGCTGTGTGCTGTTTCATGGATGGAGGGGTGGGACTCTATGACATGGGGGCCAAGAAGTGGGACTTCCTACGAGACTTGGTATTCTATAACATCCTTTGTAAAGTCAACAGCCTGCACATGCTTACACATAACTGAATAAACAAACCAATAAAAGAAAATGCCTTGTACTGTGTACTTATGATTTCTTTGCTATTTCTCTCTGTTTTTATATTGTATTGTATTCCAGGGTCATGTAGAGACTATCTTCGACTGTAAATTTAAGCCAGATGATCCCAACCTGCTGGCCACAGCTAGTTTTGATGGAACCATCAAAATCTGGGACACAAACACGCTAACAGCTGTTTACACCTCCCCCGGCAATGAAGGAGTGGTCTACTCCCTGTCCTGGGCTCCAGGTAGATTAACTCCACCTCCACACATACACACACACACAAGCACGCATACACTACACACACAAATCTGTGTGTGCAACCAGGAAGAACTGAGGAATGACTTGTAAAATCACTTACAAAACACTGTAGGTGATTCAAACATACATGAATGCAACCTAAACACAACATAAACATCCCAGCCCACATAAGGCAAGTACATACACAAACTGGTCAGGTATATAGTACAAAAGACTTCTAGTCCCATCCCAACAGCAATATCTCAATAAAGTGTATCATCTGTTGCTCATGTGAAAGTTATGACCTTTCTGTCTATGTGTGCGTTTTGAAGGAGACCTGAACTGCATTGCAGGGGCGACGTCTCGTAATGGAGCGTTCATTTGGGATGTCAGGAAAGGAAAGATAATCACTCGCTTTAATGAGGTTACTTTGACTTTCAGTACAAAACAACTTTAAAAGTGATTCCGTGTATCATTTATGTAAGAAAATCACCTGTGTATCACTTAGCTTCATCAAATAATAAGTTAAAATATGGCTGCTATCTCCCCCTTTTTTTGTACTGACAATTTGAAAAAAACACGTGTTGTTTCCATACTAGTTATGCTATCCTTGCCAACTACCCTTTAGTGAAACATGTGACTCAAACTTATTAAAAATGACGAATGGTATGATTGTGTCTGCAGTGATGACCTCTCTGTCTTCCTTCAGCATGGTAAGAATGGTATATTCTGTATATCATGGAGCCATAAGGATTCTAAGAGGATTGCTACCTGTAGTGGAGACGGATTCTGGTAAGTCCTCATCTTCCCTAATAGACCTCTATTCTGAGAAGAGTTTGTTTTGTTATGAAAAAAGCATATTATTTGTCCTTCATAGAGAGTCTTACATGTTTTATATTGTTTTGACAACAGTATTATCCGGACCATTGATGGGAAAATCCTCCATAAGTACAAACATCCTGCAGCTGTGTTTGGTTGTGATTGGAGCCAGAACAACAAGTAAGACCGCAATTTATCTACCATTTTTTTCAGTGGGGTAACCAATGTATTAGACAGTCACCTCATGCTGCAACTGACTACATATGACAGACCTATTAATTATTGCTTTACCTATTTCACTTATTTGAACAGTTTATATACATCTGGGCCTGAAAGACAACACTTTTAAAAAAACAAACTTATTTTCAACCAAAACAACATATTAAAACACAATTACAAGACAAAACAAAGCAGGATTATAAAAAAGGCTAATACAAGTGAAGCAAAAAAAACAAAAACAGGTAACGTAGGTAAAAAAATGTGGTCAGCACCTCTGTCTTTTGTTTAATTGTAACAAATTTGATTTTGTGAGAAAGAGATAAGTGTATGTGGGAGAGGAGAACAGAGAGGAAATATGAGGGAGATAGCCTAGAACAGAGCAAGAGGAGTATCACATGACACACATGAAGTGAACAGTTAGTGTGAGTGGACCAAGTACAAAATTACTGTCAATGCAAAATCACACCAGTTCCAACCATGTCTATAATGATGTTCTAGCACTGTCAAAAATATGTTCTAGCATGCTGTCAAAAATAAATGTGTTGTGTCATCTGGTAGTTGCTAAGTGACCTGCCTCTTTCTCTCTCTTTCTAGGGATATGATAGCAACAGGCTGTGAGGATAAAAATGTCCGTGTGTACTACCTGGCCACCAGCTCTGATCAGCCTCTGAAGGTCTTCACTGGGCACTTAGCTAAAGTATTCCATGTTCGCTGGTCCCCACTCAGAGAGGGAATACTGTGTTCTGGATCAGATGATGGGTGAGTGCAGACACAGAGAGCTAGGGGTAATACAGACAGACAAGAATATTAAGTTAATGCATATATAGTAAATGTGTGAATTACAAAATGTGAACATTGTGTTTTAACAGCATGTAGAGATTGATTGGCCAATATGAAACATATGTAATTTATGTGTCTTCTTAAAACTCTAAATGGAATTGGTAACTTTAATTACCAATCCCTGATTCAAAAGTGTCACTCCACCACCAAAATTCAAAACACACGATTAGAACCTGCTATCACTCTTGAAATTGATTGATAGGTATTTTACAGGGACTAACTTTAGACAACAACCAAGTCTAAGATATTTCATTATTTCAGATGCTGTTAAGGTGTATTTACATCAGTAATGTTTAGCACAGCAAGACAACAGGCCTTTACTTTTTATTATGATCTGTTGATAAACTCACAAAATAATGATTTATCATTTATGATTTGAACTCTACAGTTGCATATGTGAATATACTTGCATTTTATATGGTGAAGAAAACAAGGATTAGGCCATTAAGTAAGTAATCATTTCAAATGAATTCAAAGAGAAATCCCTGTGTGTCTTGTCTGTGCAGTACTGTTCGTATTTGGGACTACACACAGGATGCGTGTATCAATGTGCTGAGTGGTCATACAGCTCCAGTCAGAGGCTTGATGTGGAACACAGAGGTTCCGTACCTCCTCATTTCAGGTAATGTCACTAAAGCAGTGTTTGATTTGCCAATTATCTTCTTTTATTTTTTCGTTTTGTGATCAATATGTTATCATTGACTACACTGTTGAGCTACTTGTGTTCTTGCTTGTCAGTGTATGTCTGAACTGGCCAACATATTTAAAAAATACACTACATTAGTACCAAGGCAATGTGTGTTTCAACATATTGACTCTCTGTCTAATCATATAACCAGCATACGTTTGTGCCAATATTTATTTAGATATTTTAGCTTTTCAGTGACATGACAGCTGTCACCAGTTTAGCAATGCCTTACAAAGTTGGTGGGTTTGAGGTTTATTCTTGGAGTACCAACTGGCCCCTTGGAATTGTATTAGAGATATGTACAGAGGCAAGCAAGAAGCAAGTACCTCTGCTGTCAAGAAACTTCTCAGTAAGATTTTTATCACCATCAACTGATTGATATGGAAGATGGGGTCCAAGTCTAAAATATTTTGATTGAGTCGACATTATTTAGTTCAATACTCTACTGTCTACTCTAAAATGTCATGTAAGATTTGACAGGGAAATAAGTAGCTGATGAATTAAAATTATTGAAAAGTTACACTATTATGACACCTCCTGACACCACCAGTAATGTTAAAGGTGCTCACAGAAAAATATGGCTCTTTAGTAACATCTAGTGGCAGCTGAAGGGAAAAACTATATCAGCAAATACATGTCTCCTCTGCAAGTTTTTTGGAGCAAATGAATGATGATAATGATTTCACTTTTAAGTTTTAGGTTTACCACTCATATAGTACTTCTGAGAAGACCTGCAACTTCATATTATAGGGATTATACTGTCAGAGTGTGTTGTATTTAAGTAGTAAAATGTTGTATTATTTTGTAGGTTCTTGGGATTATACAATCAGAGTGTGGGACACAAGAGATGGCACCTGTCTAGATACAGTCTATGACCACGGAGCTGATGTCTATGGTAAGACAGAACCATAAGAAGAACAAGCTACTAGACTATTAATACTGCAGATACATGATGGGTGTCAAGTATAGTGTGTAATGAATGAGGTCATTCACTGAAAACGCAATGCATGAAAGTTACGCAAAATTAAGTTGATTGAAGTTAAATAAATATGAACTGCTGTAGACTTAAATTGTATGCAACATACAGTAAACAATTTTTATTGGTTTTAGAAAGGCATGGTACATTGCAGTCAGTTATTTTGCTTATTTGCTTTTGTTATTACATGCTTAGCGACATAGATGATGGAACCATAGCCTAACCATACTACCCCATTCTTTCTATTATGACACGTATTTACCAAACTGTGCGTGTCTGTAGGTTTAGCATGTCATCAGAGTCGTCCGTTCACCATGGCCAGCTGTAGCAGAGACAGTACAGTGAGGCTGTGGTCTCTCACACCCCTCATCTCTCCACTGCTGCTAAACATCCTTACTGACCAGCCTTTGGAAAAGATAATAGGAAACACAGGTAAGAACAGACTCCTAATCTGTTCTATTTTAAGCCGTTCTGTTGTAAAACCTCATTTAACCATGCTGGTTATGTGTCTTTGCAGACACAGCTATGGTTCCTGGCTCACTGCCGCTGCTCTGTGGTAAAGTGTCTCGAGACATTAAGCAGGAGTTGGATAAACTGAGCTTAGACATCAGGGCCAAGAAGCTACGCTGGTTCTCTGAGTGCTTTTTGGTAACTACATTTTGAATGCTTATTTATCATTGGTGATGTAATGTAATGATATGGCACCTAAATCAGTGGGAACCTTTATGTTTGTAGACACAGTTGTTGACTGTTTCTCCATGCTCTGTCTGTGTCTGCATTTTCAGCACTTCATCTCACAGTACGCAACACACTAGGAACACTAGCTAGGAAATGATTTTGCCTAAGATTAGGTATACACACAAGTAGTATGTTTGTATGTACACTTTACTTCTATAGTTCACTACAAAGGAATCAGTTTACAAATGCAGGTATAAAACTGAAATATATCCGAATGTCTTGTTTGCAAACCATTTGTTAAGGTTCTCTCTGCTGCTGGCACGCTATATATTTTATACTATTTGGTTGATTAATGTGTCGGAGGCTGCAGGACAGTAAGGAAATGAGGGAGCATAATTAGCATAGCTTTTGTCTCCCTCTTCTGGACTTTAGGTGGAACTTCAGTCTTTTCTTCAAAAATCCCTACAGATAAAAGTGTTGTAATTTCCAAGCAATGACAGATTAGCTATATTTACAAAAGCTTGTAAAATGTTACATGTATTTGATATCATAGTGATAGCAGCTTTCTTAATGTTCACATGTATGGTAGCTTTCATAGCCAAGAACAAACTATCTTTATGTAGATTGTGCCCATACACTCTCATTAGGTTAACTGACATTACTCTACTCATGTAGATATACTAGGTTTTAACCATAAGTGTAGCTTTGTTGATTCTACATGAAGCTCATTTTAACTGTTTGACTTGGGAATACAATTGGAAGGTGAGTCAACAAAAGGCTCTCTCCTTCACACCCTTTATTTGATGTTTACTTAAAGGAAATGCAAATCAAACACAGAGAAAAGGTCTTAATACAGGTTCTCTTTACTAAAAATAGCATGTAAATAGAGGCCCACCTTTTATTTCTCTTGAGATTAATAGTCAGAGAGAAGAGCTCTATGGTATTACACTTAAACACAAGCATGTATTAAGAATTTCCCGTTTTAATTTTAACAATAAATACTTAGCAAAAAGTGTACAAGTGTGTTTCCAACCACTTTTTCCAACTCACTGTGTGTATTTTCACTCTGTAAAGCTTAATTCATTTATTTCATTCATTTCATTGCTCCCTGCATATGGTGGAATACAATTTGTAGTATTGATATATACATGTCAGAATGATACATACATTTAAATATGCTTTAATAAGCTGCGGCACCTTGTAGAATCAATCTAATAGGTCCAACTTGTGTCTCACAGATCCTGCAAAACACCCAACAGCAGACACATAAATTGGTGCATTATTACATACACATTTAGACTGCTAGAAAAATCAATGAAATGCTTGGAAATATGGCAACATGTAATCAACTACATTGAACACAGTTTTCCATCAATTAATCAATGTTTCTTATTTGTTTTCTTTGTGTGAGTGTGCATTCTGCACATGCGTTTGTGTGTTTCTGAACATATTTGTGTGTACTTTATCCTGACCCAGCCTCCAGGAGGCAGCAATAACCTATGGGACTTGGTGTCAGTCATTAACGGCCAGGACGACTCATTGCTACCAGCCAGCTACAGCAAGGGAGTGATGCACATGAAACACCTGCTCAAGTTTAAAACAGTAAGTAGCTCTGAGTCCCTGAATCACTCAAGGAGAACTAACTAAGTGCAGCGATTTCTTCCCCTAAATAGGAAAATACGCACTCTTTGTAAACAATGTTATTAGCCTGCTTGTTTTTCATCCCACTAATGATTTATACAGTCAAGTACAAACAGCTGCACCAACGAAGGCATAAATAGAGAACTACACTATGACACTACCACAAAAAGGCATGAGTAGAATGATCATAAGATTTATGAATTGAGACAACACACTACTTTTTCCCTACATGCATGTCACTAGATTTTTATTTATTTATTAAACCTTTATGCAGATAAGCCTCACTAATCTAAAAAAAACCTCTTGAAGAGTAACCTGGCCAGAAATAAGGAAAAGCACAGTAAATACAGAAATTACAGAACATACATTGAATAAATAGAATGAAAGCTTATGATAATAAATACAGACTGCATTTGGTTCACATTGTTTAAAAAACACACGATTTGAATGGAAATCCACTCATGCCATTTATGTCTATCTCTAGGATAAATATCCTGACTCTTCACAGTTAATATTTATAATAATTCAAACCTGCTTTTTTGTACTACCTGCCCAGCAACTGCAGATGGAATTTGGCTTTCTAGCTAACCCTAATCCACACGCTAACTATCCATTTTATTTACAGACTACATGAGTACTAATTCCTTTCCTAATATTTTCAATTTTCTTCTGCTCTATTCAACCAAAGTCCATTTAAGATGTTTCAGACAGGAGGTATTTGGGTTTCACAAGTGTCTTATACTTCATTTCACTTTTGTTTCTCTTCCATTTGTTCTATTTTCTTTCAGTCTGAAGCCCAGGAACTCACTATAGTCAAGATGTCTAAATTTGGAGGAGGTATTGGAGCTCCCAGTAAAGAGGAGAGGCTTAAAGAAGCAGCAGACATTCATCTGAGACTGGGACAGATTCAACGATACTGTGAATTAATGGTGGAGCTGGGACAGGTACGGAGTGTCTGTGTATGTGTGCAGGTGTGAGTGTAGTAATTTCTCTCTAATGTTGTGCATGTGACTCAAACACTCGATTAGTTGTGTTGGTACTGATCCTGCCCATGACTTTGACCATTTTAATATTTATTTAAATTTATTTTAATGTTGTATTTAACATGTTCTTTAATCATTGTCTGGCTCCACCTTAGTCCCTTTTTTGTCCTTTTGTCCATGTCAAATGCAAATTAAAGTGTATTATACTAAAAACAAAAGCTCTAAACCAAGCAAAGTTTTACAGCAGTTGTCAAAACACTCATGTTACTGATAGCTATACCTCCATTTTTGTTCTGCCATCATGGAGCCAGTGAAGCCAGCAAAATGGAAACCCAAGAGCTGGCAAGTGGAAAGTGGAGGTGACAGAAGTTGAAATGAGATAGCATAGGCATGTAGAGTTCTGACAGACTGGAGAGTTACAGCAGGGGCAGACAGGAATACCAGACATACAGCATACAGCAGCTGCAGAGACAAAAGCCAAGTGTAGAGGAGTTTGAAGAGGTTATGGAGAGTCAACCAGTCAATTATAGCTTGAAGTATATTTGGTCACAGAAAAAGACAGAAATGAAAAGAGAGAAAATTATTATAATGAAAATGTAACTTAAGCTAATGTGAGAATTATTATCATTCTTTCAGTGGGAGAAAGCATTATCTGTGGCCCCAGGAGTCTCCATGAAGTACTGGAAGAAACTCATGCAGAGGTAAGCCATGTTTAAGTTAGTTTTTTTCAGCTTTATAACAATAAAAGTGAAATACAGCAAATATTTTGTGCAGGGCTGGCTCTAGCCATTTTGTTGCCCTAGGCGAGATTAAGATTTGGTGCCCCCCTACACACACACTTACTAATGGTAAAACTGCAGTTTTTCAACATAAAAAACACATTTTGCAACACAGTAATCCAGTACCTAATTTATTGATATCATATTTCAATATCAATCTAACTTACTACAATGTGCTACGATGCCAAGTGGCTCATGCCAGCCAGAAAGCGAATGCGCACGGTAACCATGATGATGGAACTCTATCTTTGGTTGGCCACTTGCCTTAGTTATGACTTTATGTCCAACTAGTTACCCAAGTAATTGTGGTGCAATTGATTTTAGTTGCTGATTTAGTTACAAACTAACTAGTAGTTACTAAGCCTCTAGCGTCGACTTTACACCCTAACTTAGAAGCAAACTTATATGTAGCTGGTGCAACCCAGTGCAGAAATCTATGTTTTTATGGATATAGTGTTAGCCACTGTCCCTGATAATGGTCAGGGAAATTTCAGCACAATGCCTTACGTTCTAGGAAGGAGCAATTATCCAGATAGCTAGCCACTGGCTTGCCATTCAGACTCATATACTGTACTTCAATCTGTATCTGAGTCTAGCAGCTATTGTAGCCAGAGATGGAAAGAGTTTTAGAATATTATACTCAAGTAAAAGTAATGTTACTTTAAAGAAATTTTAATCTAGTAAAAGTACTTTAGTAAAATTTACTTAGATAAAAGTAAAAAGTAAGTCAGTTAAATTGTACTCTGAGTAAATGTTACTGTGTTATATTTTGGAAATTATTGATGATATATGATGCTACTATTAAATTGAAGAACACCTTTAGGCTACAATTGCATTAAATGTCAATCCAAAAACACTAGTAGAACAACATCACGGCCACCGAGCCCTTATGTCCAAACCAACAATAAATTCCATTGATGTATAGACAGATTTTGCAGCCTCTGCATACTACTGATTATCAATTAGAAATATACACTGGCCTTCCTCTATATAGTTAACCAAATTAACCAGAATTAACCAGAAAAGAGGACAAAACTCAGACAATTTAATACAAATGACCAACAATAAATAAAAAGAGCTGTGGACACCGCGGCAGGTGCAAAAAGCAATATTAGGCTGCAGAAATGTGACCCCCCAAAAAACCCCATATACTGTAGGTAATACACTGACTATCGATAAGTACCTCATACAACCGATTTTTACAAAACCCGAACTATCCCTTTAACGATGGCTACTTTCCATTCAGTGTCCCATTAAGCAGAGCCAATGAGCCAGCATGCACACACCCTGAAACTGGCACACCTAAATAGAGTGCAGCCATGATTAGTGAGAAATGAGTCACAAACAATCTGATAATTAATGAATTGTTAATAAGTAGTTAGTGAATAACTCCGAATGGAGGACTATATAATAGATAATGATGATTTACTAGAGAACTGACTGGGATATACTATATTAATGACTCATCAGGTAATGATTACTTCATAAATATCTGTGAATTGATCATACTGACCATTTTCTTCATCTTTTCTTCTTCCTTTCTTTTCTTTTCATCTTCGTCTTTCCTGATTAACTCTGAACCAGCCAGTGAATGGCACAAACGACTCATTAATTACTAATTACTTCAACATTAGTTACTGTTTTTGTGTCCCTTCGAGTAAGGTGACACATCATACTGAGTATATCATTATCGTACGATCGCTTACTGTTTTTGTGGCCCTTCAAGTAAAGTGATGCATCATACTGAGTGGTTACTGAGTACTGAATCATTACTTAATTATTACCTGTCCATTAATTAAACATTTCAGCAATAAGCGAGACAGTGTGCGTAATTTCCTTTCATTGTTTTTAGATACAAGAACAGCCACTATACACACATTTGGTTCCACAACTATTTATATTAATCTGCAGAAATAAAAATGTGCAAAATACAGCATTTGTGTGTTTCAGCAGGAGACATAGGAAGAGGGCTGCTGGTCGCAGGGGTAAACACACTAGTCTCTGCAGCCTGCAGTTCAGTGTGCCTGCCCGTTTCATCTGAAAAAAACGCTGAAAAATAACCCGTTTTGTCTCACTGCGACGACATTAACAAGATCATTTTGTACGATCGATTTAACCCTTGCCTTAATAACACCACAAAAAAAATAAATTCTACGTGGTCTTTGCAATGTGCCTCCCTAACCCTATCCCCTTCCCCCAAACCCCTCCCCCTCTCTCTCTCTCTCTCTCTCTCTCTCTCTCTCTCTCTCTCTCTCTCTCTCTCTCAAAACCTAACACGGCAGCGGTGGATGGCCCACCATTGAGTCTGGTTCTGCCCGAGGTTTCTGCCTGTTAAAAGGAAGTTTTTTCTTGCCACTGTCGCCAAATGCTTGCTCATGGTGGGATTTGTTGGGTCTCTGTAATTAATATTATAAAGAGTTCGGTCTAGACCTGCTCTATAGGAAAAGCGCGATGAGATAACTTCTGTTATGAATTGGCGCTATATAAATAAAATTGAATTGAATTGAATTGAATTGAGCATGACATCAGTTAGCATTATAGCGTTAGCGTCATTACTACTTTTGTGCCGTTCACCAGCTGGTTCAGAGTTAATCAGGAACGACTCATGAAGAAAGTGGATAGTATGATCTTTTCACAGATATTTATGAAGTAATCATTACCTGATGATTTATTAATATAGTATATCCCAGTCAGTTCTCTAGTAAATCATCATTATCTACTATATAGTCCTCCATTCGGAGTTATTCACTAACTACTTATTAACAATTCATTAATTATCAGTTTGTTCGTGATTCGTTTCTCACTCGTTCCATAGTAAGTACTCACTATTTTGTGTACCGTATTGTAAAGTGTTACTGATTTGTGTGAATCAAAATTTTCCCCAAGGACACTCTACTCTGAAGACCTTTTACAGTAACATAGATTTTGTGTGGCAAGGGTAGCTCAGAATTTACTTTAAAGCAAGAGAGAAAAAAGGGAGAGAAAAAAAACAACAGCTGCTGATTATGCAGCAGATCAGTCCCTTAATAACTTTAGATAATAAATCATAAAAAAATCAATAAATGTAACAAATGCAGAATGTTTTTGCTGCAAATGGTGTACAACAGAGTCAGATACCCATGCAGTCCACATGAACGTCTCTTTTTTCAGGAGTGTTCGTAAGCAAACGTCAAAGCTCTTTCAGTGTTTGTATTGTTATATTCTTACTGTCTGATTTTAACTGGGATTATATTAACACAACAAAAACACAAATGATAAATCTTTATGTGTTGCATGTTATTTATGTTTAAGTATAATCTGTTATTTGTATATGTCATTTTAATGTGCTCATGTCGCAGGAGAGCTGACCAGCTGATAGCTGAGGATAATGATGACACTATCCCATACTGCATCGCCACAGGAGACATAAAAAAACTTGTAACTTTCTTCACTGGCAGAGGACAACTGCTAGAAGCCTTAATAATAGCACAGGTACAGAGAGGGACGGGATAAAGACACTGGTGGAGTAATGAGATGACAGGTAACAGAGTAGTTTTCTTTAGGGGCGGATGAATGGTAGATCTTAAATGGTTCCAGATGGATGCATGAGGAGGAGGGGTGGATAAATAAGTAATGGGAGACAAAGACATAGAGGTAAGGAAATACTTGAACAGTCATTTTGATGGTTGTGGTAATATTGATCAGAAATGATGAAAAATAATTCATAATAATATTCTTTATTTTTAGGGAGCGTGTGAAGGGAACATTTGTGTACCTCAAAGCTCCCCAGTCAACCACACCACTAATAATGTGGATAACAGGCAGCAATACCAGAGGTAAAGCAAACACACACACACACACACACCAATGATAATGTTCTGTTATTGATTTACCTTTCTTGTATAAGTTGAACTGAACTTGAAACTAACTTTTAACCAAAATCAGCTGCACAAATCTGATACACAGTTACAGATACAGATCTGTAAATTTATGAACAATATTATTAGGGGTTACTTTTGACAAGTTATTCTTTTCAGCGTGGAAAAACACTGCAGCATTAAGGCTGTCATGAGAAACAAAAATTAAATTGAAAGCTGTACTATCAAAACATTATCCAACCACAATCCAAAAAATTTGTAGTTCTCAATCAAGGAGAACAGAAGCTGTAGTCAGCTTGGTTTTATGTCATTTCCAATTAATTCCAACAGTGATTAGGTTTCACAGTGGAAAAAGTCAAAATGCCCACTTAAACCACACAGAAGTTACTGTGTAGTTTAAGTCCTGCAGCATAATCAACTTCTCGTTTGCCCATCCATATGCGCCGAACACTCATGTTTGCCAAAATATGACTAAATACACTGTATCCATCCCAATCTTCAATCTGGATCACACATAATATTTACAACCTAATATTTGTGTGATTATTGAGTATGTTCCCTTGTGTGCTCTCTGAATGACTAAAAAAGTAATGTGGAGAAATGGATCAACCAATTATAGTATCTAAAAAAGAGCATCATACCTAGAAATGTGATTAGCAACACCTCTTCACTCAAAGTCTTGTAGAAAACAAAAGAAGCTTGGCATCCTTGCTAATAAATTTTAGGTTAATTTGAATGCTTTCTGAAATGAATCCCAGAATATTTCTGAGCTAATATGTTTGGATCACAATCCCTGGCTTTATTTGCTTTTTTTCTGGCCAGACTCCTCCATAAGGTATGTAATGAACTAGCTGAGTGGTACTTCCAGGATGGATGCTCTGTCCTGGCAGCATGCTGCCACCTAGCTGTGGACAACATCAAGGTACACACCAGAGTCTTAGCCCGTCACTATTAGTTATATACACTATTTTTGCATTTGTTTGTATACGCATTGTGATAATAATAATAAAAAAATGATTTTAAAAATGTGTCTGAAATGTGTGTATGCTATGTTTTTAGTTAGCCATGTCTAGTCTGATCCGAGGTAATGAGCTGGAGTTGGCTGCATGTGTGGGTATCGTCCTAGGAGAGGCGGCCAATCAGAGCACCGCGTACTGCCTTGAACTCTTGGCCAGGAAGTACATGATCACACCTACATGGTACGTCTCCATCCATGCATGTCCAGTTAGTGTATACTTTTTATTATTCTTGAATCTTGAAAGTAATCCAAAATAATACTGGTCCAGTTTTGGCATCGTAATGCTAATTTGTCCTTTTAAGTGTTGTACTTATATTTGCTTTTTTCTTCTTTTAAATAATTTGATCTTGATCTTTTCATGTTGCAAACCCCACTATGTGCTCATATCCAACTAGCTGATAACCATCTTCATGTGACAAGTTAACTGAGATTGCCATTATTTGGTTTTTCTGTTAAGCCAGCTGTAAAAACTGGTTTCAGGCTATGTTTGACTTTGCATCATGACACATGCCCCTGATTTTGAAAGCTATGCATTGAAACCCTAGTTCTTTGAGCACAGGTGACCACCACTATAGGCACTCATGTCTGTGGAGCAGGGCACAGAATTTTACATATATAGCTGTCAGTAGGGATGAGCGGCAACTTATTTTCAGCTTAGACTTTATAAATCAGCCAAAATTCACCTCTGCATTTATCAATTTCAGTGATTGTAGATGAGCAGGGAGCTAAAGTTAGAGGGTTCCACCTGTACTTGTAGAACTAGGGTTACAGTGCACAACAACACACCTAAAGTGGCTGCTTCTAAGGTCTAGTCCATGCAAAGCAGGACTTATTTTCACCGTGTTTATATTTAGGGAGCTCTCAGCTGACCTACTGCGAATGATTCCTGACAACCACATTTTATTGGCTAAGCTGTGTGCATTTTACCCAGGAAATGCCGCTGAAATCAACCAATTACATGAAAGAGTGAGTAGGCAATCATTAAGTTAAATCTAAGACATGTTTTGGATTAAATGGAATGGAGGGACATTGATGATATTGATGATATGATTATAATGACTATGATTATGTGTTGTTTGTCATTCAAGTGTGGTCTCCCTTCATTAGAGGAGTGTAAGGCCTTGGCAGAAGCAGCAATGTGTGAAGGAGATTTGTTTTCAGCAGTTAAATTCCACCTGCTGAGCTCTGAACCCGAGAATGCCCTTCGGATAGGGATAGATCACGTTAAAGGTATTGATAACTCAGTTTCATTGTGTGTGTGTGGTTAACTACCTAACATAATGTCTGCAATGTCTTTAAATATGATGACATGACTTCATTCAAATGACCTTTAACATGAAACAGTTGGCAATATTTAAATGTTTGCATTTGACATGGTAGCTTGGAGTTCAGAGAGAAAACAAGCCAAAATATTGGACCTGGTGACATTCACTGGCACTGATACCATTTTCCCTTTTGCTTGTTCACTTTCCTAACCCCACTAAATATGTGCATGTTGAGTGTTCTAAAAGTAAGATTCTGACATGCCATTAGTTGGTGTGATTGAAAAAAAAAGTTTTTTCCAATACTATTATCACATATAGTATTATCACATTGAATGACGCAATATTTTATTTTTATTATGAATATTATACTATATTCATAGTTAAATGTAGCCATTTTATGGTTCTCCTGCATGCTGGTGCAGTTACAAGTTTAATCTATGAATGACCAGTTTCCAAGCCAATCTTTATGAAGGCCCTAAAAATCTGCACTTTCTGATTAATAGGATGTAAAATGCAGTGAATTACAATCAAAACATTCATCAAAGCTGTTGACTACTGCGATATATGCATATCCAATAAAGTTACTAAGTTAGTTAAAACATTTATAACTTCTTAATTCTTACTTGTGTATTGCAACCAGTGTCAAACTGAAGAAAATAATCAAAAATTCTGTCTTTATAAAGCATTGATTAATCAGAAACTCTATTTAATTTTACTCCAGAACAGCTTACTGGATCTGATTGGAGGGTGGATAGTGTTCAGCCAGTCCTGGACCTGATGAGTTACATCAGAACTGATCGCCTCATCATGGCCAAGTTGACTGAGTGAGAACATTTATTACTTTAGTATTAGTATTAGTATTAATATTTATTTTAATTATTTTCTATTATGCTGTTATTCTGCACTTGATCATCATCCTGGTCTGTGTGTGTGTGTGTGTGCGTAGTGCCCGCAGTGAGCTGTTGATCCTGCATGGTTATATTGGAGGTCTGCTGGCCATTAGAAGACAGTACACCAGCATTGTACCAGCACTCTACGAATACACCAGGTAGACAAACAACTGTGTGTGTGTGTGTGTATACACACATTATAATTAATTCTATAATTATTTAATTCAAGGGCATCAAATGGGCTCTCTGTTTTGCAATGATAATTTGAAGTCTGACGTCAAGCTTCTTATTCAATATTTCTTTACTAGATAATTGCCATAATCTGGTTGAAATTGGATTAACATTTTGTAAGTCAGTCCAAATACTGTGTTTTTGTTTCTGTTTCTCAGTCAGTTGTTGAAGCGGAGGGAGGTGTGTGTTCCTCTGAAGATTGAGCAGCTGTCTGTGGAGCTGGATGCCTGGCGGGCCTGCACACAAAGTAACAGCAAGTAGGTTAAACAGACACACACACAGACACACAAAGATAATGTTATTACAATTGAATGTTATTAACAACACCATGAAGTAAAATATTGTAAAAAACATACAAATTAATACCCATTGGGCCAAGTGTGATAAGAGGTTTAAAGAGGAAAATGGTGACATAGAGTCCTCTTCATCTATCTACTGGAAATGATGCAATGATGCTAAAGAGGCAGATGGTGAAGAGAGGGACACTGAGGAGGTCATGACTGTGATGAGTCACAGTCATGACTCTGCATTGTAATCATGCCTAGTCTCAGCTGGCCATGATGAGGCTAGTTACTAAGGCAACACAGGAGAGGAGAGAGTTAAGCTGACTTAAGATACATGAAAAACAGCTGAATGACTTCTGGGGAGATGAATGTGCTGTCCTTAGTGATGACAAAGAGACAGGCCTGGAATTAAGTCATTTTTAGGGCAAGGCCTTTGATAAATACATATTTATTGGGGCATCGCAGGCAAAATGTAGGGCACCAAGGCCAAAACCAATGGTGCAATAACAAGTGAAATTATGATCTTATGAAGACAAAACAGGATACAATCAACAATTAGGATTCAGTGTATTGAAACACAGTACTGAGTTTATTTAAACTGTACACTGAATTTTTTACTTTTCCACAAAATGCTGTCGGACTGATTTTTTAAAAATGTGAACAATTGTTAATTGGTATTGTTATATTTTAATGAAATATGAATGAAATAAAGTCTATAAATAGGCTAAGGGAGATAAAAATTAACCTGAACAAGTTTCAACACCCTTGCAACAATTAGCATTTAAATCTGAGCTCATAGGAGCAGTCACAAAAATGACTTGCTACCAGTTGGTTAGTTGCGCTATTTTAGTGGGAAAAGACCATGGGAATGAGATGGTTGGTGGATCAGACACACACCGAATTAAACACAGACTTATTAACACTGTTAATTTACTGTCTATTGTGCGTGTGTGTGAGTGAGACAGTATTTGAGGAGTTTTTCGGCCGTTACCAGACTAACTACCCGGTTTGCTGCTTCCTGTTTGGTTTTGGAGAGACATATGCGCAGACCGTAAGAAAAAGATTTTTTGACAGCAAGGTGTATTTCTATGATTTCGACACGTATTTGTTATTCACAATGTAATGTTAGCATTATCAGGGAAAAAATACCATATGAGCGCTCCTTTCATGGCATCACGCTGAAAAAGTAGCAACCCATCAGATCTCAGAAAAAGATATAACCTCTATGTACGTTCGTAGTTTGCTAACACTATGCAGCAATATCCTGGTAAACTTTAAAACATGTGTTTTAATACTTAACACAGTACAGTACAGTGTTTAGCTGTTTGTGCTTATCACATAACCTTAATTGTTAGCTAATGTTAGCTAGCAGGTTAGCTGTAAATGTTTATTGTTGATGTCCAGTGTGATGACAGAGACACTGGGAAATGCAAGTTTATTTGCTGCGTTGCATGTAGTTTTAAATGAGGAAATCTGCAACTTAATTTTAAGGGCACAACGGCCAGTTCAAAACAGGGCATGCCAAACTGGCCCGTGGGTAGTTCATTTTAGAAGGAGCATTATGGCCACACTCCAGGGCATCCTTGGCACTGGCCGTTTGGCCTTGGTATAATTCCTGCCCTGAAGATGGTCATGTTGCTGCCTGACTGACAGATCTGGTGACTGAAGATAAACTTTTTGAGGTATCAAGGACTTGTTGATGAGGAGACACTGGATCAAACCTCATGTTCAGAATCAGAATCAGAAATACTTTATTGATCCCCAAAGGGTAACTCTTTGTTACAGCAGCTCACCTTTACGTCAGTGCACACAGGAAAATACTAGCAAAAAATATAATCCAATACACTATAATACAGGTCAGAAAATAAATTACCAGGTGGGTATAAGTATAAAATAAAATAAGTGTGAAGTACAAAGTGGGTTTACCAGTTGATAATGATAATACGGTATAATAATACAATGTAACAACATAAATAATAAGTAGTAGTGCATGTACTGTCAAGTTAAGTGTAGCCTATTAAGATTATTATGAGACGGTGGAAATTGCACAGCAGTAATAGAGGTATGAATAAATATCAATATCAATAAATAGGAAAAACTAGAATATTGCAGCGGAGTATTAACATAGGATATTGCACAATTATTTCAAGTATTGCAGAGATGTAATGATCAATGTCCAGTTTAATGACTTAGGGTCATACAGACTAACACTTAGAGGGAGGAGTTAAAGAGTTTGATGGCCACAGGCAGGAATGACTTGGCGCTCTGTGGTGCTTTTTGGGGGGATGAGTCTTCCGCTGAAGGTACTCCTTTGTTTGACCAGCACGTCATGGAGTGGGTGGGAGAGACTGTCCAAGATGGCATGTAGTTTGGCCAGCATCCTCCTCTCTGACACCACCGCCAGAGAGTCCAGCTCCACCCCCACAATGTCACTGGCCTTACGGATCAGTTTGTTGAGTCTGTTGGTGTCCGCTACCCACCACGGCAGAGTCATCAGAAAACTTCTGAAGGTGGCAGGACTCTTTGTGGTAGCTGAAGTCCATGGTGTAGATGGTGAAGAGGAAGGGAGAGAGGACAGTCTCCTGAGGGGCCCCAATGTTGCTGACCACGCTGTCCGACACACAGTGCTGCAGGCGCACGTGCTGTGGTCTGCCAGTCAGGTAGTCCACAATCCAGGACACAAGGGGGGCATCCACCTGCATCGCTGCCAGCTTCTCACCCAGCAGGGCAGGCCGGATGGTGTTGAAAGCACTGGAGAAGTAAAAAAACATGATCCTCACCGTGCTTGCCTGCTTGTCCAGGTGAGTGTGGATGCGGTTAAGCAGGAAGATCGTCAGTCTGAAGAGGGCCGTTAGCCTGGTGGAGAGGGGGGAGCAGAGTACTCAGAGGAGCTTGAGGGCCGACAGCAGCTGGGTTAGAGGGGGGATGAGCAGGAGCCGGTGTGTCGAATCAGATTAAGTTCATTGGCCCTGTCCAAGCTACCTTCAACTCCTCTGCTGCCAGTCGGTCTGAAGCCAGTGATGCTCTTCATGCCGCTCCAGACCTCTCTCATGTTGTTCTGCTGGAGTTTCCACTCCAGCTTCCTCCTGTACTTCTCCTTAGTCTCCCTGATCTTCACCTTCAGGTCGGCCTGGATTGCCCTCACCTCCTTCCTATTACCATCAGGAAAGGCCCTCCTCTTGGCATTCAGGGTGTCTTTGATGTCCTTTGTTACCCACGGTTTGTTATTCGGGTAACAATAGACCATCTTAGTTGGGACATTGCAGTCCACACAAAAGTTAATGTAGCCAGTGATGCACTCAGTGAGCCCATCAATGTCCTCTCCATGAGGCTCACAGAGTACATCCCAGTTTGTCACCTCAAAACATTCCTGCAGTGTCTCATAGGCCTCCTCCCACCATCTCTACACTGTCCTTGTGGTTGCAGGCTGCCTTTTAACCAGAGACACATAGCAGGGTTTGAGGTAAACCAGGTTGTGGTCTGACCTACCCGGGGGGGAGGGGGGAAGAGCTGTATGCGTCCTCTAGTGTCCTCTCCTCTCTAGTAGGACAACTCACATACTGGGTGAAATTAGTCAGTGTTGTTGAAACACTGACATGGTTGAAGTCACCCGAGATTAATATGAGTGCACTCGGGTGTTGAGTCTGGAGTTGTGCTATGGCAGTGTGAATGGCGTTGCACGCCGATGCCGGGTTAGCAGAGGGGGGGATGTAAACAGCCACAACTATGGCATGTGAGATAGTAATGTGACCAGGGTTACACCATCTGTTGTTAACCAGAACAGCAAGCCCGCCGCCTTTCCGCTTACCGCTCCCGGTGTGATCCCTGTCGGCCCGAACAGTCTGAAAGCCGTTGATGGAAACGTTATGGTCCGGGATATCCTGGTGTAGCCATGTCTCTGAGAAGCACATCAAATTACACTCACGGAACTCCGTCTGACTCCGGGCTAACGCTGTTAGCTCGTCCATTTTATTCACCAGCGATCTCACGTTGCCCATTATGAGAGAAGGCAGACATGGCTTAAATCTTGTTAAGTGCACCACGGAGGAGCTCAGAGTGTTGTGCAGCTTTGTTAATATCAATGAAGCTAGAGCATCTTGACAGGCTACTATCAGACTTCATTGCACAAGAACCTTGTGTGTGGGAAAGAGACTTCAAATGGCCAGAGTTAGCGTGTAGGCTTTGTATACAGGAGAGTCGCAGTAACATTGTGGCCGAACTTTGATCTCTACATCCTTTCCCAAAGAAGGATAGAGGGAGACCCAGGCGATTAATGGAATCAAATATAGATGTCTGAGGCATTATTGCCTTTGCTGCCAACCTCCTGGATGTTCTGTTGTAGGTGGAAATATGTCCAGCACTCACACATTTAATATAGATCTACATCTATGTGCATACTACCATGTTTAAATTCACTGGCATAGTTCCACTAACAGTGACTGTTGTTATCACTATAATACATGTACATTGCTTATGTGCATGTACACAGCATCACAACTGTATCTCTGTCTGTTTTCAAACAGTCCTCCATCAGAGTGTCAAAGAGAAGAGTTCAGCTGCCTTGAGAGGAGAATCCAGCCAACAGGCTCTGGTAAAAATATCAGCTCTAAACATAGTTCATCTGGGAAGTTTATGGAAAAAGAACACTGCTCATGAAACATATTTTAAATTTTGGTGTAGACTTCATCTGGGATCTGCAACACAAACCCCAGACTTAGGTGGGTTGTTGATACTGGGGATGGTCTGATTGTGGCATCAGCATCAAGAGCTGGAGGTAGTGAACCTCAGGTGCAGCTAATTTGGGTGATAAAGAGTATGCTGATTAGTGATTGGCTACTGTGTGTATAAGTGGCTCTCTGATTGGATGGAGTGTGGCTTAGAGGGATAAATGAATGAAGGAGCAGAGGATGCAGAATGAAGTATTATCATGCTAGGCTCCATAAATATTTATGGACTATCTATTTGGTGAAACCTGATGATAGTGAATACATATTATGTGCAATCATTAACCAGTAAAACATGTTTCCTCTCTCTCAGCTGCATTAGTCTTGTGTGGTGCTGATTATGTGACAGGCTCCAATCTGCCGAGCCACTCAGATGTTCAACTGTCCTGTTTCACTGGACACAGAATACAGGTGTGTGTTTCTTTGTTTTATTAGTCTTGACAACTTGTGACTTATCTCATGATTCTCTTTTGTGTTAATGTGCAGGGTCCAGTGTTTTGGCTGGAGGACGGTAAATCAGCGATCTCCCTTAATGATGCTCTAATGTGGGCAAAAGTCAACCCCTTCTCCCCTCTGGGAACAGGACTCCGCATCAACCCCTTCTAACACACACACACACACACACACACACACACTTTTGTGCTTCAGCAATTGGTCAACTGCATTTTATAATTTACTAAGCCAACACATGTGGTGACGTCAACAAACAATACATTTGTGATTTTGTGAGGATGATTCAGATTCAGACAAGCTCATGGTTTTGGTAGATTTTGATAGTGGTTAGCTGGTACGTGATGGGAACAAAATCATCATGCTTTTTTGTGAAGCGGGATTCTTATTGAATGAGATATGTGATTTATTTGGTAGGATTTTCTCTTTTTTCCAACAATTTCTCAAAGAATGATCATGTATATACAGGGTATAAATCTTAATTACTTTCTTCTATTGTAGTAAAAAAGAAAATACTGGAATAAAGCAACCACTGCATATTTATAAGAGACTTGACCTTATTGTGTTGCACTCATATTGATACATAAAATACATACAGTAAGTGCTACAGTACAGAAACAACAAAATGAACAACATGACATCAGCAATAGCAACAAACCACATCAGTAAAATAAGTTCTTGGTACAAATGCATCTCCTCTCTGAAGGCAACTGACAGCAGATAATATAAAATAAGAAAAAGCATTAGTTCATACATGAAGAAAAATTAACAGTATCTCATGCATGTCTGAATGCAAGAACAATTCATTAATCAGCACTTTCAGGGGAGCCCTAATTTTCAGGGGTGAGGGGTGGGAGGGTACTGTACATGCACACACATACATGAATGCACGTGCCTACATGCAAAAATATCCTATCAATACATTTAAATTTATACAGATTTAGCCTGGGATAACAAAGAAAGAGAAAAATTATTCACCGTGGACAGGCAATGGTTTGCGTTACTTTGTTAAACAGACCAGACCTAGGTTGCAGGTTGCATCCCATGACAATTTTGAGCATGCTCCCCCACACATGGATGGCCACAGCAGGAATAGACAGCATTGTGTTTCTTAGACACAAATGATCGGAAATTGTTATGCTCAATAAACATGCACGTTGTCAAGTGCTTTACTGTTAGCCTTTTATTTATTTCAGGAACCTAAATATACAGGACAATATAAATTTATACAGAAATAAACCAGTGGCACCAAATAACAATATTTTAGAACTCTCCCTAAATTTCTCAAATGAAGCTTTCTGGGGTGCTCATGTCTCTTTCAGGGGAGTCCAGCTCCCATAAATATTGTTTGTATGAAGAACCCAGCTAGCAGTGTAGCTGGAGTAACAGGTGCGGCTGAGTCATGGATGTATAATAAGACCTGGATACAGCCTTGCTTCCAATTTTTTCCAGTGGCCACTCATGTTAGTGCAACGAAAAATCCCCTTGTGGCCCATAAAGCATTTTACCCTATATAATCATTATAAAAGAGACGTCTGTAAAACTGTTGACAGGACACCTCAAACTGCAAACAAGGTCAATTATGACTCTTTCTATGTGACGTCATCATAATGTCTATGTCAAGTCTATGGGCCGAGTGGGAACTTGTGGGTGGCGCCAGCGGGAGTAAACCCGAAAGCTAGAAAATATTTTTAGCGAATGCACCAGGCGAGCAATTCTCATTGGAATGAATAGGAACCATTTTGGGGTCCAGTATCCAGTTCTAATGATACATCCAGGGGCTAAGTACTGGATAACCAAAATCGGACCATGTTGAGCATGATGTATGTGGCCCACATCTAGAAAGACTCGGGCCAATAGCAATTGGCAGGCATGCAGGACGCGCACCAAGGTCACAAAATCATTATTAGACATGTCTATAAAACAAAGACTTGTTTAATATGAAAGGATTGTATACAAACTTATCAAAATTGTAACCCAAACACACGTCATATTACATTGCCATCTATTAAATCTTAGGTTTTCTATCCCCCAAAAGGGGGACGTTTTGCAAAGTACCCGTATGTGCCAGTCTGATGGGCACAGGATATGGCCCGCTGAGAGACAGCGCACCATAAACGTTCCTTTTTTCAGTTCAAATACTAACCATCACTGACAGTTCTCATAGAAAGAGCACTTTGAGTCAAAGTGCGGCACATCTCAGGACACGAACACGTTAAGTAAAGTATGCTGTCAAAAAAGGGTTTATTTGCACAGTTGCCTAGTCAGTAAAATTATACCGTTTGGCCTAGTCAAAAAGTCCTATAGCATTTTCATCTTTTCTAATAGAATCCATTAAGTTTTCTAAAAATTTCTTTGGTTCCAAAAAAATCCCTTAGGAATCCTATACATTTCAAAACATCCTATAAGGCTTTTTTCTGCCCTTTATAAGAAAAAATTTTGGTTCTTGTAGGATTTTCACAGTCCTATTGGAAATCTGTTTTTTTCCCCCTATTGGATCTTACATACAGTGGTGTGAAAAAGTGTTTGCAAACGCTTGATTGCAGTTGTTGCTGCTAAGGGTGGCCCAACCAGTTATTAGTTTTAGGGGGCAATCACTTTTTCACACAGGGCCATGTAGGTTTGGATTTTGTTTTCCCATAATAATAACAACCTTCATTTAAAAACTGCATTTTGTGTTTACTTGTGTTATCTTTGACTAATATTTAAATTAGTTTGATGATCTGAAACATTTAAGTGTGACAAACATGCAAAAAAATAAGAAATCACACCACTGTATATTTTAAACATCTTAGAAGACTTTTATTCATTTTTACAAGAATTACCAATAGGACCCTTATTCCTTATTTAATAACTAATTGGCTATGCTCCAGAAGTTTCAGCATTAAATTCTGTGATTGGCTCCTCATGTTTTCTGTTAACCAATAAGAAATAATCACCTTAGAGGGATATTCAGTGTAGTGTATGGTGTAGTGCAAGCTCTGGTTGTAGTGTGGCTCCTTTGTCGTTTTGAGTAGCTGGTTGGCTGTGCATGAATGAATCAAAACCACACTTCCAGTAATCAGAATTAAAGATTTGAACAGACTATAAGCATCTCCTTCATCTTTGATCGGATGCATGCGGTGGTTGTAAATAACTGTGAACCAAATTTAGGGGATTTTCCTAAAAACTCTGGAATATATTCTATGTCTTTGAGTTTGCCTGTTAAGGATTAATCTCTTAAATATATTCATACCTATCACAATCAAACTGTTTAAAACATTTAATACAGGTTTGTTTGAACTACAATTTAATGTTCACAAAAAAATTACAATACATTTTCACAATCAGTTTGCAATAAAATACAATTACAATTTCAGCACACTAAAAACACAACAAACAAAAATTCATAAATTAAAAAAACTACCTTCCATTACAAATACTGTAGACATATGACTCAGAAGGAATGGAAGAAGAAAAGTATTGCGAGAGAACGCAAAATATTGCGTTGTAACGCAAAACATATTGCAAGGGAATGGTAAATGGATTGTACTTTGCCTTTCTAGTCATCCGACTACTCAAAGCGCTTCACACTACATACAGTGCCTTGCGAAAGTATTCGGCCCCCTTGAACTTTGCGACCTTTTGCCACATTTCAGTCTTCAAACATAAAGATATGAAACTGTAATTTTTTGTGAAGAATCAACAACAAGTGGGACACAATCATGAAGTGGAACGAAATTTATTGAATATTTCAAACTTTTTTAACAAATCAAAAAATTGGGCGTGCAAAATTATTCAGCCCCTTTACTTTCAGTGCAGCAAACTCTCTCCAGAAGTTCAGTGAGGATCTCTGAATGATCCAATGTTGACCTAAATGACTAATGATGATAAATAGAATCCACCTGTGTGTAATCAAGTCTCTGTATAAATGCACCTGCACTGTGATAGTCTCAGAGGTCCGTTTAAAGCGCAGAGAGCATCATGAAGAACAAGGAACACACCAGGCAGGTCCGAGATACTGTTGTGGAGAAGTTTAAAGCCGGATTTGGATACAAAAAGATTTCCCAAGCTTTAAACATCCCAAGGAGCACTGTGCAAGCGATAATATTGAAATGGAAGGAGTATCAGACCACTGCAAATCTACCAAGACCTGGCCGTCCCTCTAAACTTTCTGCTCATACAAAGAGAAGAGATGCAGCCAAGAGGCCCATGATCACTCTGGATGAACTGCAGAGATCTACAGCTGAGGTGGGAGATTCTATTCATAGGACAACAATCAGTCATATACTGCACAAATCTGGCCTTTATGGAAGAGTGGCATGAAGAAAGCCATTTCTTAAAGATATTCATAAAAAGTGTCGTTTAAAGTTTGCCACAAGCCACCTGGGAGACACACCAAACATGTGGAAGAAGGTGCTCCGGTCAGATGAAACCAAAATTGAAGTTTTTGGCAACAATGCAAAATGTTATGTTTGGCGTAAAAGCAACACAGCTCATCACCCTGAACACACCATCCCCACTGTCAAACATGGTGGTGGCAGCATCATGGTTTGGGCCTGCTTTTCTTCGGCAGGGACAGGGAAGATGGTTAAAATTGATGGGAAGATGGATGGAGCCAAATACAGGACCATTCTGGAAGAAAACCTGATGGAGGCTGCAAAAGACCTGAGACTGGGACGGAGATTTGTCTTCCAACAAGACAATGATCCAAAACATAAAGCAAAATCTACAATGGAATGGTTCAAAAATAAACATCCAGGTGTTAGAATGTCAAAGTCCAGACCTGGCAAAAATTTCAGTCTCTCGATGTGCAAAACTGATAGAGACATACCCCAAGCGACTTACAGCTGTAATCGCAGCAAAAGGTGGCGCTACAAAGTATTAACTTAAGGGGGCTGAATAATTTTGCACGCCCAATTTCTCAGTTTTTGATTTGTTAAAGTTTGAAATATCCAATAAATTTCGTTCCACTTCATGATTGTGTCCCACTTGTTGTTTCTTCACAAAAAATTAGTTTCATATCTTTATGTTTGAAGCCTGAAATGTGGCAAAAGGTCGCAAAGTTCAAGGGGGCCGAATACTTTCGCAAGGCACTGTATCACATTCACACACATTCATACACTGATGGCAGGCGCTTACTGCTCAACAATCCAAAGAAAGCAACTAATCATTCACACACACCGAAGGCACAGCCTTCGGGAGCAATTTGGGGTTCAGTGTCTTGCCCAAGAACACTTCGACATGTGGGCTGTGTATGTTGATTCTCGTTCCCCTTTCCAAAGTTTTCATGTTCATCATACCCTAAACGAAACTCTGGGTACTCTATGGTTCCTTTTAGAAGATAGACATTGCATTCTTTACAGAATGAGTGAATCAGATGGAGCTTCAAAAATCTTCCTGAATAGGTGGAGAGACTGTGGCAAAAGGTTGTTACATGGTAAAAGTGTACTAAAATGTTTTAGGAAGTCCTCCATGGCACATGCAGTCATGTTGTGCCTTAGGGAATAGGATAGTACAAGCACCACACACTGCAAGTGTCATTTCTGACCCCAGGAAAAGGGGTCTCTCTCTCTGTCTCTCAAAACCCAACATGGCAGCAGCGGATGGCCACCCACCATTGAGTCTGGTTCTGCCCGAGGTTTCTGCCTGTTAAAAGGAAGTTTTTCCTTGCCACTGTTGCCAAATGCTTGCTCATGGTGGGATTTGCTGGGTCTCTGTAAATAAGAGTACGGTCTAGACCTGCTCAATAGGGTTAGTGCAATGAGATAACTTCTGTTATGAATTGGCACTATATAAATAAAATTTAATTGAATTTAATGTATCAGGATGAATGTCATTGTGGACCTCAGTGTCCTCACAAATAAATGGATCAGGATAGCTGCCCATACACTTAATGTCCATTCTTCCATCAGTCTGTATACCTTTTATAGCCTATCAGTTACCTTGCAGAAACTGTAGCCATTAGCCAATATTTATTTTACTCTCACCTCGCCGTTAACCTACCTCGAATTACAGCTAGTGATTTACTTTCTCCATGTATTCCTATCAGGTTTGACGGTAAAGTGATGGTCTTTGGTTCTGGAGGCTGCTGAGCTGAGGTAATGCACCCGGCTGATCTGCCAAAGTCTGTCAACGTTTCAGAATATTTGGATGTAGGAATAACATACAAGGAAAATACACCGATGACCTTCTGTTCATTGAATTTGCATTTGTCTGCGTGTATTCAGCTCTTGATTTTAAGACAAAAGATTTCTATGAGTTCACCAAGTTTAGGAAAACATGATAACGTAGTGACAATGACAACACAACGTCTGCTTTGACCGCAGTCAAACTGAGACAGACGCACAAAATATACACAAAGCTACAATCGGTGAGAGAGGGAGGGAGAGAGAGAATGGACAGATCGTCCAGCGCAGCTCAGAGTGCATCAGTTGGTGGTGGAGATGGGGGTCAGAGATATGAAAGTTTTTATTGGACTTTATTATTTGTAACCCACAGAAGATAATCCACAAATGTGTACCATAATACACAAATATTTCACTATCCACAAACATGTATTTTAAAATTTGTGTTGTGTAAAGTCATAAAAATACGGAGCGATTTGCAAATATGTATAACTTACTCCGTAAAAACGTATTTTAATTTCATAAAAATGTTATAGATTTTACAAATGTAAACAGTTTCACCACAACAAATACATGTTAAGTGATTTATACACATTTGTGGATCCATTTTTACACACAAAATGGGTTTTGCACGTTTGTGGATTTTTGTCCAATTTGTACCGCAGCAATCTGTAGAAAAAAAATCCACAAATATACCATAATACACAAATATCTCACTATCCACAAAGTGATATATATAAGCATTTGTGGATCCATTTTTACATGGATCAACGGGTTTTGCACATTTGTGGATTGCTTCCTGTCAGCTTGTGCCACATGACATTTGTGACTTCCCTCTTATTTCATGCCACAGCAGACCTACAAAAATAATCTGTAAATTGAGGTGCAGTTACTAGATACACCAGCAGCTCACATGAGCTGACGGAACTAGAGTCTGTAAGCTGCTGGAAGAAGGCTGAACAAGAGTCATTGTACAACAGGAGAAAACAAGCTCGCTTCTACCAGGAGGTGAAAGACAAGGTGGAGCATCTTTATTTAACCCAAAGGTCGTGATTCAGGATCGGGTTCTTCATTGTCATCTCCAGGTGAGTGTGCTGTGCTTGCTTACTTACTGGTGTTACCCACACTTTGCTAACGTTTATGTTGGCTAGCTGTGGCAGTGGTGTACAAGCTAATTTATGTTAGATCATTTAAGTCTCAGGTTTATTGAAAACTCTGAGGGAAACTCAGGGTTTTCAGTTCCAGAAAGAGAGGTCACTTAAACTCTGTATCGGCTACCATGGTAACTGACCTAGCCTGCTCGCTGGCAGGTTTTCTTCAACAAACCCTGAGTTTTTCTATGTCTCCTCCCTCTTCCAGAGCCAGACACACTGTTTAATTTCCTTATTCATTCCGTCCGTATCAAAACGCTGGGGAATATATATTATATAGAGTACGGTCTAGACCTGCTTTGAACCTTCAAGTAGTTTGAGATCTTCGGGCAGGGGTCTTCTGTCTGTTCCTGAGTCCAGGATGAAAACTAAGAGGGACACAGCTTTTGCTATCAGGGCACCGAGGCTCTGGAACAACTTGCCCGAAGAAATTAAGTTGTCTGAGTCAGTGTCTTCGTTTAAGTCTCTTCTCAAAACACCTTTTTCATCAAACTTTCACAGCAGCTTTCCATATGATATTACCATATATGGCTTTAACTTTCATTAAAAATGTTTCAATTTCCAATTTGAAAATCCATATATTAATGTGTTTCCTTGTACTTAGCTACATATCATGTTGACTTTTTGTCTGCTGCTTTAATTTATTTTTAATTATGGGACTTTCTGGTGTTTATAACACCCAGCCTCCACAGCAGACTTTCACCCTCTCTCAGTCTCCAATCTATCTAAGTTTTTATTTGACTTTATTAGCTGTAACAGAAGACAATCCACACATGTGTACCATGACCCCCATGAACATGTATTTTTTTATTTGTGTTGTGTAAAGTCATATCCACAAAAATAGAGAGCGATTTGCAAATATGCATAACTTACTCTGTAAAAACTTACTCTGTAAAAAAATTTCACATAAAAATGATATAGGTTTTACAAATGTAAATAGTTTTACCACAACAAATACATGTAAAGTGATATTTACACATTTGTGGATCCATTTTTACATGTGAAACGGGTTTTTCACATTTGTAGATTGCTTCCTGTCAGCTTGTGGACCTCGTGTGACTTTGCTCCTATTTATTTGTGGAATTTTGTCCAATTTGCACCTCACATTGCGGATTCCTTTTTACAGATCTGCTGCAGTACAGTTACTAGTTACTAGATTCCCTCACATGAGCTGATGGTACCACAGTCTGTACTGGAAGAAGAGTCATCTGTAGACATACCCCCTACGCTAGCCTAGCTATGATTCTAACCGGCACTACGAACTGGACAGGCCCACGAGGAGAGCAACTCATCCACGGCAGCTCACGTTTTTGTTCCCGTAGCACCAAAGCAGCAGAGAGAAGCTCCACAAACTGCCGCGACAGCAAGCTAGCGCCTGTGTGGGTTGCTAGCTAGCCAGCTGGCCAGGCACACTGACAGACCCACAAATCCTATTTATCAAACAGGACTTTCTCAGTGGTCAATGTGGTAATGCCTCCTCTTCAGTGTTCCCCAAGGGTCCATCCTTGGCCCCTTGTTGTTCTGTATATATATATGCTACCACTGGGACAGATCATAAATAAACACAAAATCCAGTACCATTGTTCTGCAGATGACACACAAATGTATGTCCCATTAAAAACCAGCGAGGAAGGCAGTTTGTTGGCAGATGATTTGTTTAAATATCACAACACAAATGTCCATTATAAAATGTATAGTGCAGTTGCAAGATTTTATTTTACAGCCAATAATACAGTTAATACAACAGCTGGATGGAGGAAGGTTTCTATTGACAACCTCACGTTGGAGAGAGGTGAGAGTGCTCAACAGATAACCTGTTTGTTTATACCCTCCCCTTTATGTGGAGAGCCCTCCATAGCTGAGAATGGGACCGCAAACAGAGTTCATACGGTGGTTCAGTAGAGTTTGTGTGAAGATACATTTGAGATTGGGCTGTACAACAAAACTTGACTTGAACAAATTGCTAGATACTACTCCTTTTCTCTCATTTCTTGGCTGTATTGGACTTGATACAGTACAGTATAATATCAATAATATAGCTTATGTTTCTTCAAACTATGAAAATATTATTAATATATATAAAATTATTATACACTGAAACATACTGTATGAAAAATATAAATTAACAAACTGATAACCATTAACGTTTCACAATTTAATATGTAAGTAACAAATTCGTAAGCAACTATAAGCAACTGTAACATAAGACTTAAGGCTTTAGATAGTAATTGGAGGGACAGGAGGAGGTCCAGCAGCTGGCAGTAGTGTCCTAAAGGTTTGAGAAGCAAGCTTTTGACCGGGGGGTCATCAGTTCAATCCCTGGATTGAACAGGATAAATCTGGGTGGGAAAAGTGAAAAAGCAGCACTTGCACCTCGCTTACTATTACCACTGAGGTGCCCTTGAGCAAGGTCCTTAACATCATATGTGATGCAACACATGATTTCCAATGTTGAAGCCAAGTGGCCCGGCTCGGCACAAATGTATCGTGAGTGTACCGTGAGCAACAGATTTGAACATGGTAAGTAAAGCTTTGTCCAAATATCAGTCCCTTTGGCAGCAATTTTCTCCCACGTCAACTCTCTCTCCTTTGCCTCTGTGGCTGTGTAGCTTTTTTTCCTGAAAATGTGCTCATACTCGCCATAAGCAGTTATTAAAACTTCTAATTCCAGTTGGGTGAAGTAGGACGACCTCTTTTTCTTGCTGTTTGCTATGGTGAATCGTAGTATCAGTGCTCCATTGATGATGGATTTTTATAGTCCTTATGGACATGCTTAACTCAGAATGAACATACTCAGAGTTGATTGAACTAACACAGATCAGAACCATCTCTTAGTTATGCTGCTATAGTTCTAGACTCCCGGGAGACTCCCCATGATGTACTCCTTCTCTCCCTCTTCATCTGTACGCATTCTTATTCCATTAATGCCTGTTACTAACTACACATCTTCTCTCTCCCGTAGTTTTGTGCTTTCTCATCTCTCTCCTCTTTCCTGTTGCTTTTTGCAGGTACAGTATTTCTGCCTCCGGAGCTGTAGAGTCTAGATCACTGATTGAGGGCCACCTACTGCTCCCATGTTCCTGCTCGACAACCCCTACTACAAATATTATTATTAATCATATTATTATTAGTCTTTATTATTATTATCATTAATTTAATTAAATTCAATTTTATTTGTATAGCGCCAATTCATAACAGAGGTTATCTCATTGCACTTTTCCTATAAAGCAGGTCTAGACCGTACTCTTTATAATATTATTTACAGAGACCCAACAAATCCCACCATGAGCAAGCATTTGGCTACAGTGGCAAGAAAAAAACTTCCTTTATCAGAGAGGAAAGTCTTAAGCCTACTCTTTAATGTGGAGATGGTCTGCCTCCCGAACCCAAATTGGTATCTGATTCCACAGGAGAGGAGCTTGATAACTGAAGGCTCTGGCTCCCATTCTACTTTTGGAGACTCAAGTAACCCTGCATTCTGGGAGCACAGTGTTCTAGTTGGGTAATATGGTATTATGAGCTCTTTAAGATATGATGGTGCCTGACCATTAAGAGCTTTGTAGGTGAGGAGAAGGATTTAAAATTCTATTCTGGATTTTACAGGGAGTCAGTGCAGAGAAGCTAATATTGGAGAAATATGATCTCTTTTCCTACTTCTTGTCAGTACACATACTGCAGCATTCTGGATCAACTGGAGAGCCTTAAGGGACTTATTCAGGCAGCCAGATAATAAGGAATTGCAATAGTCCAACCTAGAAGTAACAAATGCACTGACTAGTTTTTCGGCATCATTTTGAGTCAGTATGTGCCTGATTTTTGCAATGTTTGGTAGGTGAATGAAGACAGTCCTTGAAGTTTGTTTCATTAGGGAGTCAAAGGATAAATCCTGATCAAAGATAACTCTGTGGTTCCTTACGGTGGTGCTGGAGGCCAGGGCAATACCATCTAGAGTAACTATATCTTTAGATAATGTGTCTCAGAGGTGTTTGGGGCCAAGTACAATAACTTCAGTTTTGTCAGAGTTTAACATCAAAAAATTTCAGGTCATCCAGGTCTTTATGTCCTTAAGGCATGCTTGAAGTTTAGCTAACTGGTTAGTTTCATCTGGCTTGATCAATAGATATAATTGGGTATCATCCGCAAAACAATGAATGTTTATAGAGTGTTTCCTAATAATATTTCCTAAAGGAAGCATATATAGGGTAAATAGAATCGGTCCAAGCACAGAACCTTGTGGAACTCTGTGACTAACTTTGGCGTGCACGGAGGACTCACCGTTAACATGTACAAACATTATTATTCCTATCATTATTATTCCTATTATTATTTTATTAACATTAATATTACCACTACCATTACATTATTATTATTTAAAAAGTCTACGTGGAATTTGCATTGTGCTACTGTCTGCAGTAATCCAAATCAGGATTTGCTGGAATCACTTTCTGCTTGTTTTGTCTTTTTAAAATCTAAACACTGGAGTTACCAGGCAAAACAGTACAAAAGTACATTAGAGAGAGCACACAACTTTTAGAGAAGAGATAATTTGAATGGACACTGCTGAAGCTAGGCCATGCCTACTGATTTTGCCACCTCTTATGCAAGCAATTTAGTGCACTGCAATAGTGCCCTGAGCATTTTAAATTAAAAATTACGAGTCCTCTCTTATTGCTATAATGCCCTGTAGGCTTCCTTCCATATGCAAGTATTGGCGCTTTCTTCTATATACATCTGATTCTTGGAAAGATGTAGATAGAAAGAGATGTCTCAGTCATTGACAATACTCTGGGTAAACATTTTTCAGTTATAGTAAACAGTTATCTTCAGCTCTCTTGGTTTTCACATGCTTTTTCACTCAGAATGCTTTGATCAAACTAAGATTATATGGAATTGTAAATAATGTTTTAGCCTCAGCATGGCAATAGTCCTTGAATAAAAAAAATCACCAGTATGTTGTTTTATTCCCACCATCACTTTTATATTGTAATGTGTGATGAATTGCAGGGCTGGATATTTAGAGTACGTCCACATTAAACCAGTAATTTGTAAACGCATCTTTTTCTGTCCATCTCAGCCCTCTGTCCAGACTAAAACTGTGTTTTTCTCCCCCCAAAATGGAGTTTTTCCAGAATCACCTCCATGGAGTGTAAGCCAGCTTGGTGTTTCAGTGTGTACAGGGTAATCAGAGCTTTTGAAAAGCAATGATGTAAGTCAGCCCAGTGAGGGTCTGGGGTTGTATGGCAGTAAAGTTAAGAAGACAACCTTCAGTCACCTCTAACGTTCTCTGTGATCGTTCATTCACAAATGACAACACCTGGCCCATCAGGCACAAACACGTGATCCCAGTGAACATGTACTCAGCGGGTGCTCTTACACATAACCACAGTATATACGTATTCATTTGCATTCCTGTCTGAATGAGAAGTGTAAATATATGTATAAATATGCCCATGCATATGATTCTCCTTAATACATCCATGACTTTTTCTGTCACGCCCCCTTTCAGAAGCTGAAAAAAGTTCATGCCCTCCCACCCCAGCAAAAGTGTTTTTCATTTTTATCTATCATTAACAATACAGGCAATTAAAATAAACAAATGATTCAGTTTAGCAAAATAGCCTTGCTAGCATCAGAGCACTTATGTTTGTTTATGTCATCACATGAATTATAATGATGCTTCAGGTCTGCAGTGGGGAACCACTGAGGTGAGCTTTGTCGAACTGGTCAACCAATGGTTGTTTTGAGTGGAAGTGAACACAAACAGAAGGGGTCAGCTTTCTTTTGTTGTTTCATGATATAGCGCCCAAGCTACAACGCTCAGACTGCAGCTCGCACTTGCGTTTATTTAAGACACCTGAACTGATCTTGCGTAGCTCTAAGCATGTGCGTTTGTGTGCTTGTGTGGACCATGTTTGTGCCGTTAATCTTGTTATAAAATACCAATAAATAAGTCCCATATCTCCCATATCAAACTACCTACCAGAATTGTTTTTAATTTTTACACAAATCATATTAACCAGTTATAATACATATATATAATATAATATATATAATATACCATATTATCAGTTATAATAACACTGTTTAGCTGAAGCTGCATAATCAGTCGTATTTCAGGTGACTGTCAATTGTTTCCTGTAACACATAGAAACCTAATTGAAAAAGATCAGATCTATAAGTATAATAATGGATTGCCAAAGGTTTATCTCTTAGTTAGCAGATATTTCTAATTTTGATAATTATGATCATAATTATCATATTATTAACATAATTAATAAAATCAGGCCGACAGTATATATTGACAGTGAATGGAACTATTATTTGGATGGCATTCGTTTGTTAATTTGGACAGGTGTATATACATAATCAGGCATTGTTCAGGTCAGTTTTTCCAGTAGAATCCAAATGATGCTCTGACGCAGTTCTGATTTTAAGTCCAGCAGCAGCCAGATATGACTGTCCTGAACCAGTTTCTCATGTGTGGCAGTTAGACAGGATAAAGCACTGCATTGTTCTCCTCAGCAGCAGCTTGGAGTCCAGTATGTCAAGGCTCAAGCAGACATGGGTTCATAGGTGTGGAAGTGGATTCCCTTGGAGCAGGTGATCTTCATCACCGCTCCGTTCAGACTGGTGTCCACGATCAACCTCATCATGCCCTCTGCTATCAATGACGGCCTGCAGATAAACACAGAGAGGAAAAGGGGCATAAGATGAGATAACATATGGAAAAGAGAGGAGCGCGCACACACACACACACACACTCACACACACACACGCACATATACACTCTTAGAAAGAGACTTCAGTAATTAGTTATGTATGTCCTATGTATTTCCTGTGACTCCCATCCTAAAAATACAACAACAAGAGACAGTGTGTGCGTGTGTGAACAGGAAGTCATCTGGCCTCAACTTCCTCTGACACTAAATGCTTCCCTCCTGCTACTTGTCTCTGAGCTGCACAATTTGAACTTTTAAAGAATGCTTCTCCAGAGCCATAAATAAACATAGTTTGGTCACTTCAGTATGGAGCATTAACAGTTTTGATCGATGCTCTTTACTAACTGTAATGAACTCCCATAGTCAAGTGACGGGGGGCCTTGGGACATATTTCATCTGATTCTTTCATTGCTGTCCAGTGTATGTGTAGCACAAGAGCATTTATATCTACTTTAGTTCAGTCCCACTCTGAACGGCTACAAATAAATACATGTCAAGTTTCCTGAAAGATAAAGTATCATTCAGCTGCCGACTCTGGCCCACTTGTGTGAAATCAGAATGTAATCAGAACAGAAGGTCAGAAAGAAGCTGAGTGTCTTCAAGACCACACATTTTTAACTGTAGTTTTTTAGAAAAAGCCAAATCAGTTCACAAACACAGAAAATCACCAAATCTGACATCTTAATTATAAAGAACAATTTGTTAGCACATTAGTAGATACAGCTCAACAGTTTGAACGTCCTCTGGCTGACACACATTTGTTGACCAGTTACTTTGCCCAGTAACTGCAAGTACTAGTGAGATATTAATCCATCTAATTATTCTTATTACTATATTCTTACAAAACCAGAGCACATGTGGTGAATGTGTAGTTTCTATACTGTTGTGTCATCCAATGAACTGAGGTTTACTATTTCTACACATTCTCATTTGCCCATGAGGGAACCAAACATCCATCCATCCATCCATCTTCTTCCGCTTATCCGGGGCCGGGTCGCGGGGGCAGCAGTCTAAGCAGGGACTCCCAGACTTCCTTCGCCCCAGACACTTCCTCCAGCTCCTCCGGGGGGATCCCGAGGCGTTCCCAGGCCAGCCGAGAGACATAGTCCCTCCAGCGTGTCCTGGGTCTTCCCCGGGGCCGCCTCCCGGTGGGACATGCCCAGAACACCTCCCGAGGGAGGCGTCCAGGAGGCATCCGGATCAGATGCCCTAGCCACCTCAGCTGGCTCCTCTCGACGTGGAGGAGCAGCGGCTCTACTCCGAGCTCCCCCCGTGTGACTGAGCTCCTCACCCTATCTCTAAGGGAGCGCCCAGCCACTCGGCGGAGGAAGCCCATTTCGGCCGCTTGTATCCGCGATCTTGTCCTTTTCGGTCACTACCCAAAGCTCATGACCATAGGTGAGGGCAGGAGCGTAGATTGACCGGTAAATCGAGAGCTTTGTCTTTCGACTCAGCTCCTTCTTTACCACAACGGTCCGATACAGCGCCCGCATCACTGCAGACGCTGCACCGATCCGCCTGTCAATCTCACGCTCCATCCGTCCCTCACTCGTGAACAAGACCCCGAGATACTTAAACTCCTCCACTTGGGGCAAGGACTCCCCACCCACGCGAAGAGAGCAAACCACCTTTTTCCGGTCAAGAACCATGGCCTCAGATTTGGAAGAGCTGATTCTCATCCCAGCTGCTTCACACTCGGCTGCAAACCGTCCCAGTGCATGCTGCAGGTCCTGGTTTGAAGAAGCCATCAGAACGACATCATCTGCAAACAGCAGAGATGAGATCCTGTGGTTCCCAAACCGGACACCCTCCGGCCCCTGACTGCGCCTAGAAATTCTGTCCATATAAATTATGAACAGAACCGGTGACAAAGGGCAGCCCTGGCGGAGTCCAACATGCACCGGGAACAGGTCTGACTTACTGCCGGCAATGCGAACACAGCTCCTGCTCCGGTTATACAGGGACCGGACAGCCCTTAGCAAAGGGCCCCGGACCCCATACTCCCAGAGCACTCCCCACAAAGCGCCCGGGGCACACGGTCGAATGCCTTCTCCAGATCCACAAAGCACATGTGGACTGGTTGGGCAAACTCCCATGAACCCTCGAGCACCCGATGGAGAGTATAGTGCTGGTCCAGTGTTCCACGACCGGGACGAAAACCACTCTGCTCCTCCTGAATCCGAGGTTCGACTATCGGACGAATTCTCCTCTCCAGTACCCTGGAATAGACCTTACCGGGAGGCTGAGAAGTGTGATCCCTCTGTGATTGGAACACACCCTCCGGTCCCCTTCTTATACAGAGGGACCACCACCCCGGTCTGCCAGTCCAGAGGCACTGTCCCAGATCGCCACGCGATGTTGCAGAGACGTGTCAGCCAAGACAGTCCCACAACATCCAGAGACTTAAGATACTCAGGGCCGGATCTCATCCACCCCGAAGCCTTGCCACCAAGGAGCTTGCCAACAACCTCAGTGACTTCGGCCAGGGTGATGGATGAGTCCGCCTCGGGGTCCCCAGCCTCCGCTTCCTCTTCGGAAGACGTGACAGCGGGATTGAGGAGATCCTCAAAGTATTCCTTCCACCGTCCGACAACATCCCCAGTCGAGGTCAACAGCTCTCCACCCGCACCGCATAAGGTGTTGGTGAAGCACTGCTTCCCCCTCCTGAGCCGTCGGACAGTTTGCCAGAATTTCTTTGAGGCCGACCGATAGTCCTCCTCCATGGCCTCTCGAACCTCTCCCAGTCCTGAGTTTTTGCCTCTGTGACCGCACGGGCTGCAGCACGCTTAGCCTGCCGGTACCTGTCAGCTGCCTCGGGAGTCCCACGAGCCAACAAGGCCCGATAGGACTCCTTCTTCAGCCTGACGGCATCCCTTACTTCCGGCGCCCACCACCGTGTTCGGGATTGCCGCCGCGACAGGCACCAGAAACCTTGCGACCACAGCTACGAGCCGCCGCATCGACAATGGAGGTGGAAAACATGGTCCACTCGGACTCAATGTCCCCAACCTCCCCCGGGATCTGGGAGAAGCTCTCCCGGAGGTGTGAGTTGTAGACCCTGCTGACAGAGGGCTCCGCCAGACGCTCCCAGCAGACCCTCACGATACGCTTGGGCCTGCCAAGTCTGTCCGGCTTCCTCCCCGCCAGCGGATCCAACTCACCACCAGGTGGTGATCGGTTGACAGCTCCGCCCCTCTCTTCACCCGAGTGTCCAAGACACGCGGCGGAGGAGTCAGATGATACGACAACAAAGTCGATCATCGACCTCCGCCTAGGTGTCCTGGTGCCACGCGCACTGATGGACACCCTTGTGCTTGAACATGGTGTTAGTTATGGACAAACTGTAACTAGCACAGAAGTCCAACAACTGAACACCGCTCGGGTTCAGATCAGGGGCCATTCCTTCCGATTACCCCTCTCCAGGTGTCACTGTCGCTGCCCACGTGGGCGTTGAAGTCCCCAGTAGAACAACGGAGTCCCGGGTGGTGCACCGTCTAGTACCCCTCCCAGGGACTCCAAGAAGGCCTGGTACTCTGCACTGCTGTTCGGCCCGTGAGGCCGCCACAACAGTGAGAGACCTGTCCCCACCCGGAGGCGGAGGGACGCGACCCTCTCGCTCACTGGGGTAAACTCCAACACGTGACGGCTGAGCTGTGGGGCTATGAGCAGGCCCACACCAGCCCGCCGCCTCTCCCCGCCGGGCAACGCCAGAGAAATGGAGCGTCCAGCCCTCTCGAGGAGACGGGTTCCAGAGCCCAGGCTGTGCGTGGAGGCGAGGCCGAGTATATCTAGCCGGTAACGCTCAACCTCCCGCACAAGCTCAGGCTCCTTCCCCAGCGAAGTGACATTCCATGTCCCTAGAGCCAGTTTCTGTGTCCGGAGATCTGGTCGCCGGCCCCTGCCTTCGACTGCCGCCCAGATCTCTCTGCACCGGCCCCTTACGGATCCTCCCTGCGGGTGGTGGGTCCACGGGAGGACGGCCCCACGCCGCTCCTTCGGGCTGTGCCCGGCCGGGCCCCCATGGGGCCCGGCCACCAGGCGCTCGCCGTCGGGCACCCACCCCAGGCCTGGCTCCAGGGTGGGGCCCCGGTAGCGCCAATCCGGGCGACGTAACTGGCCTTGATTTTAAATAATCCATAAGGGTCTTCTGAACCGCTCTTGGTCTGACCCGTCACCCTGGACCTGTTTGCCATGGGTGACCCTACCAGGGGCGTACAGCCCCAGGCAACATAGCTCCCAGGGTCATTCGGGTACTCAAACCCCTCCACCACGTTAAGGTGGCGGTTCAAGGAGGGGGAACCAAACATTTATCAGTTTAATGTATACGTTGTATTATCAATCAGCTGTTTTTCAATTGCAGTCCCCTGGCAGCTGGAGATGATCTGTCCCACTTCCCCACCATCAACACTCCACACTTGGCGACCCAATGCCAAACTTGATCATGTTTAATCAATAACAAGATTGGCAAGACTGTAAATTACTTAATACTCTAAGACAATTCACACATTTGTTGTCTCAGTAAAAAATATGAATAAATTATGTGTACATTAATGCTCAGAAACGCTGCAGGAAACTAGTATTCATTTACGTACCTCACCAATAAATTCACAGTGTGAAACTGATCTCAGCTAAAAGGATCTGACTGACAAAGGAGAATTTAAATTGAGTAAACCACCAGTGACACGTGTGCGTTAACGTACTGTAAAACTCCGAACTTGCTCATGCTGCGTTTGAAATCATCCTTGAACTTGACAAACTTGCCCATGTTGTCCTCATGTTCCACTGAGTGCAGCAGAGGAGTGTCAACGAAGGCCGGACACAGGACGTTGATACGAACACCGTAGTTGCCCTGAGAAGACGCATCCTGCAAGAACATTTAGAATGAGCTGCTGAGCTTTGAGTTCCCTGGAGGACATCCCATTCTAGAAAAGCTAAAGACAACCTTTTATACTGTCATATTTACTGTGTGTGTGTGTTTTTGTCCTACCGCCATAGCTCTAGTGAAGCCAATGACTCCATGTTTAGTAGCAGTGTAGACAGGCTGATGAGGAGAATGCAGGAAGGCTGAATTATAAAGACGAAGAGGAGACAAGAGAACAAACATGTTACCAACAGCAATGCAGAACAACAAACAATCAGTAACCCTATTTTCATGAATGAGCAGAATTCAACTTGGTGTCACATACACTAGTGTGTTTTCATTATGAGCTTCTCTGCATTTATTGTGAGTTTTAAACATGCAGGCGATGTAAGTAGAATAATAGGGACACAAGGGACACATCAGGGCTGTTCCCAAACACAGTTGCATCTGCTCAAAACAGCAACTTCTCATTTTGGGGTAGGATCACTTGATCCAGGTTTAGTGAGACAAGGCTCAACTCATATGTCTAACAGCAGCACCATAATGTCTTAATCTACAGTTTTTATTTTCCAATAATGAGGAGAAACAGCCCCCAATGTTTCTCTTTTATTAAATTCTCTTAAAGTGATGCACAGTGCTTTAAAATAAACAATTTGTTGCTAAGATGATCTTATTTTTGTATTTTTTAATATATTTCTCTCCTTTCAAATAACCATCTCCCTTATGTTACATTGCAACTCTCAATAAAACCTAGAAACCTACTTTACATACATTATATTTCATTTCAATCACTGTCTTGTCAGTGTTTTCTTGACTTCAAATCACACTCCTCTCTCTCTGGCTCATTAATATAGCTCTATGGCGGGTTATGGCAATCACCCGCTAGATGACGAGATGGCCAATTTGGCCTCTGTGGTGAGATTTCAGGATTTGTTCCTATTCCTATTCCTCAGAATCTTCCACAACAGTGTTGAGTTTTTGCCATGGAAGGAAATCCAAATCAGAGTCAGCACATTCAGTGGAATCACTTTCTGTTTTTTGCCTGTTTTGTCTTTTTAAAATCTAAACACTGGAGTTACCAGGCAAAACAGTACAAAAGTACATTAGAGAGAGCACACAACTTTTAGAGAAGAGATCATTTGAATGGACACTGTTGAAGCTAGGCCATGCCTACTGATTTTGCCACCTCTTATGCACTGCAAAAGTGCCACACACCTTTGGCCCTGAGCATTTTAAATTAAAAATTACGAGTCCTCTCTTATTGCTTTAATGCCCTGTAGGCTTCCTTCCATATGCCTGTATTGGCGCTTTCTTCTATATACAACTGATTCTTGGAAAGATGTAGATAGAAAGAGACGTCCACATTAAACCAGTAATTTGTAAATGCATCTTTTTCTGTCCATCTCAGCCCTCTGTCCAGACTAAAACTGTGTTTTTCTCCCCCCAAAATGGAGCTTTTCCAGAATCACCTCCATGGAGTGTAAGCCAGCTTGGTGTTTCAGTGTGTACAGGGTAATCAGAGCTTTTGAAAAGCAATGATGTAAGTCAGCCCAGTGAGGGTCTGGGGCTGTATGGCAGTAAAGTTAAGAAGACAACATTCAGTCACCTCTAACTTTCTCTGAAATTCACAGCAGTGAACTATGGCAATCACCCGCTAGATGACGAGATGGCCAATTTGGCCTCTGTGGTGAGTTTTCAGGATTTTGGAAAATGTTCCTATTCCTATTCCTCAGAATTTTCCACAACAGTTTATGGGTCTAGTTCCTTCAGGACAAATATGAAAAAAAAAGTGTCAGGAAAGGTTGTGAGATCTAAGAGTGTAGAGGTTGCTTAGACTTTACTACTCCTGTTTCAAGGCTCCATGCAAACACATGGAGCTGAAATATTGGGCCAAATCCAAAGAAAAAGAAAAAAAGTGACAGAAATAGTGGAAACCTAATTACAGGAACACCGAGGAGTAACATATGCTACTATGATGGACAGAGTTGTAAACAAAAATTTGCAAGCAGCTTCCTAATTTTAAAATTTGTAACCACAAATTGCACCTACAGTTGCAACGTGCTGTTAAGGACCCTGCTTACAAGTTTCAAGAGATGAACAATTTCACAGCTGATGTAATAAAAGCAAAACAAACAATATAAACTCAATCAGTCTCAGATGGTCTGAACCTACATCCATAAGAGTCTGATAATGGACATCATTCAAAACACATACACACAAACACATGCATTTACCAGCACGCACAGACACAGACATACATTCTTTCCCCCAAAGCAATATGCTTGGAGTATGCTTGACCATGTTTGGACAAGTCTGTGTTTGTTATGGGAATGGCAAGTACGCACGCATGCATGCACGCACGCACGCGCGCGCACACACACACACACACTGATGTTATCACAAGTAAGTGAAAAATGATTACCATATGTCTGCTGTTACTGGAGGCTGAACTGTTCTAGATCTACAAGATGATGTGTCCGACTACATGAACCAAGAACATCTTCTGGAATCTCTAAAAGTAACACTATATAATACAGCCTGCAATTTGACAATAAACAATGACATCCTGCGGTACCTATTAATAATAATGATGTATACTTACGGTATAATGTTTTTCTCAATTGTTATGTGCTACCAAAACATACTCTATTAATGGAGTGCAAGTGCAATAAAAACAAATGCTTTTGCCCTTTTCTCATGGCACACACTCCAGGGATCTATTATGCATATGTCTTCTACTTAATTGTATGATTTGGAATAAGAACAAGTCGAGAAATGAGTCTATACTTTGGGTCTATAATTCTGCTCCTAGCAGGCATTTTCGCCCAGCACTGCAAAATGTCTGTGCTAATGTCTCCGTATTTGATATTGTTTCATTTTCTTTACCACCAAGTTGCTATTATAAGTATGCCATTGTGTGTCTGCCATTTAGAGCTAGGTAGGTAGCACACAGCGGGTTTATCAGAGCTGCAGAGCTAACAGTGGCAGTGAGACTGTTAATCAAATTCTCTGTGGGTTTGTCACTATCAACAATGTCTTTCACATTAGTCGTCTGAATGTTAATATAAAAAATAACGATTAGTGCCAGATTGTGACCAGAATTTCAGCTAATATTGCCTTTATCTTTTCATCTGTCAGGCAGTGTCAAAAAATACTTTAAAATGTTCACTTTTTTATTCATCTTCATGTTATGGCATGTTTACCTTCTGGGTAGATTGTAAATCAAAATCAAAAAGGAAGTGATAGTCTAATGGCGTTCACTGAGGACAAGAAAGGAGAGGGTCGCTGCAATGTCAATGCCATTGATGGATGCAACTGCCATAGACTGAATATTTCTGTCTACTACACAGTCTGGTGAAGACAACTGCAATAGCCTCTGTCTGTCTCCTATATTATATTATATATCTCCTATATGTTTCCTTGTAGATTTTGTGCTTCAGTCAGTTGCATGAATTTGATCTTATTTCTCTTTGTTTATGGTTGGGCAGGCTCCAGGTCAAACATTAAAAGGCAGCAGTCTAGGATAGAATATGCAGAAGGCTAGCTAACAGAAAGTCTATTCATGCAGCATTGACTGTGGGTCCACAGCTGCTCAGAAACATGAACTGTGGTCTGTGGTGCTATATCTTAAGATCTGCCTTGACTAGCATGACCGAAGACTGATGAGGGTTTCGCCTTGATTTCCTGAGTGGCATAGAGTTCACATGATCTTTAAGAATAAGGGAAGATTACATTTATATCCACCGTCTCATAATCATCTTAATAAGCTACACTTAACTTGACAGTACATGCACTATTACTTATTACTTATATTATTACATTGTATTATTATGCTGTACATACTTAAATCCACTTTGTACTTTACACTTATTTTAATTTTATACTTATATCCACTTTGTACTTAATTTATCTTGCCTGTATTATAGTGTATTATGTTTTGATTTGCTTAGAACTTCTATTCCTGTGTGCACTGACGTGATAGTGAGCAGCTGTAACAAAAGAGTTTCCCCTCGGGGTTCAATAAAGTATTTCTGATTCTGATTCTGATTCACTAAGAACAGCTTCCACACACAAACATGACAAAAACTATACTGAATGGACATTTTTACTAGGGCTACCACACGATAGAACAGTAGCAGCACCATCAGCTGCTTCTTGGAGGATCCTTGACCCCGAAACAAAAAAAGCAAGAAAAAGGATAAATGATATTGGTGGGAAAAAGTTTTCAGAGGAGATAAATTTGGATCCTAGACAAATAGTCACAGCAGTATAATGAGGTTTTGTGTCTAACCAACCAGTAACAAACTAACAGATCACTTATCTACTCCTCTAGTATGTGTGGTTGATTAAATTAAGAACAGCATGTTTTCTTTTCATGTGGAGAGAAATCCAGTGACATTTCCAGTATTCCTACTATCTAATAACTACAACAGTCACATCAAAAGGTCATGTGGTCTTAAAAGTAGTGGTAATCTCTTTATGATAGTATGTATACAAAATGTAGTTTGGTGCCTTCTCAGAGCGACTTAGTTCCTGCAGGGTTTTTGTTTGAGTTTTGATAAAGATTACAACTTTTACAGACTTTGGGAAAAACTGGCCCATCAGGACAGTATAAAACCATAAAAGAGCAGGAATTACCTTGTAAAACGTGTGTGTGTGTGTGTGTGTGTGTGTGTGTGTGTGTGTGTGTGTGGAGAGCAAAACACAGATGAAGAGAATTTTTTGGAGGAGCGTGAGCTTTTCCATGACGGAGTGCAGAAAGTTCCAGATCCAGTAGTTTCAGTTATAGGATGTCTTCCAACCTGTCTTGGTTGCTTTTTGTCTCATGTGTTTCCCACATAACACACACTCAAGGAAGCTTGGCTTCCAGAGACTTTGAGAAATTCATCATCCGTGACATTTTGACATAAATAAATCCCTGTGTGCTCTGTCTTTCAGGAAGAAGAATGTTTGGGGAGTAGTGAGTTTAATCGAGCCATGTGCTTCCAACTAGAACTGAAGTGTCACTAAATTTTCAGTGTCTGTGCAATACATTTGTAAGATATGAATGTCTGCAGAAATTAAATTAATGACTGACTCATATTCATTGCTCTATAATTTAAGGCAAATGAATGGCTACAATGCTGCAAGGTCCCAGATCTTGACTCAGAGGGAAATTAAAGCACATTTTCCTTCCCACCATCCAACAGGGTCAGTCCTCAGGATCAGTCTATGTACAGTCATGTTTTTCTTCATTGTTGTGAGCACATTGTAGTCCACGTAGTCTTTGTACTCACTACTGTCGTTATGTTTTGTGCACTCAAACAACATATGTGCACACACCACTGCGCGCACCCTGACTAGTTTAATCAGACACTTTTTTTACACAGCTGTGAATGAAAATGTTGTGAACTGCAAATGTGTGTAGGAAGGCTGTTCACTACTGTGGCAACACCACAAATGCGTTTAAACACATAACAAAAAATTAGACCCCGACACAGAGACAGAGTTCACTGGCAGAGTCTTTACAGAGAGGCTCAGGCAAGAAATACCCAGGCATATAGTAGTGAAATTAATATTTTAGTGATATTGGATCTTCAGCATTATGTTACATTTTCAGTAATTGTAATTGGTCATCATTAGCTATTCCTTTAGCAGACTTATTAAATATGGCAGACTATATTCAGACATTCAATTAGTCTAAAATATTCATCCCATTGAAACTTGTTGTCTAAATGAATTTAATTGAATTAATTGAAAAACATAATATACCTCAAATCTGAAATATGAAAAGGGCTGACTATAACCTTTTTGCCTCATGAATCATGACACACTGCTCTCCCCTACATGAAAGTACAAAAACTGCTTTTAATAATAAAACCTTTTGTGTGTCCAGAGGGAGCTGTGTGAAGTCTGACAAATGTCCTCAAGTGATGTCATTTAAGCACCGGACGAACCTCACCAACCCCAACCACAAAATCCAAGATGACTACTTATGACTTCAGAGAAAAATGGAATGCAGCGTAACACACCCAAATCTCCGACCAAACTGTCGGTGGTCGAGTTGCATTGTGGGAAATGCAGGTGCCAGGTTTTAACAAGGAAAAATATGTGGAATAAAAAAGACGATATCGCTGGTTCTGCTGCATTGATTTTGAAAGAAAACTGTGCATTGTGAGTCTGACAATGTTATAAGTGTGCAATGATAAATCGGTGGGGTAGTCAATTACAAAAATTCACATACATGAAAAACAGGATGCAAAAGTATTGTCACAAATATCTGATTACTGTAATCTCCTGTTGCTCTGTTCTCATTCTCTATTTTAGCCAATGAAAGCTGAAAACAGACTTCAAGGAATGGATTTCAGGGTCAAATCCAGACAACATGAGCATGGTGTTGAACGTGTGGTTCACTTATGGATGCAAGAGGAAAAAAAGAGAAAAATAACTAATGTAAATACATGTCACTTTAAAAAATATATGTCTTCAAGTACTGAAAATATGATGCAAATACATTTTTTTTTTTTCAAATTTTATCACCTAATGGCATTTGAAAAAAAATGGTTCTCTGATTGAATATGTATTCAGTGAATGCTACAGCCACTGTAAAAATCATTGCTTCTGTACAAAGTAGTGCACATATTCTGTGTACAGCTACTAAATCAGTGAAAGTCAGTCAATTTGTCACTTTCACAGTGCCTCTCCTTTAAATCCACATAAATTAGTCCAGGTGCACTAATATCTCCTGCTCTTTGGCAAACTGGTTTCCATTCAAAAAAGTACCACCACAAACACTTAACAAAACATATGTATATATGTGTATATGTATGTGTATGTAGTATGTATGTAAGTATGTATGTATGGGTGTGTTTGTGTGAATATGTATATTAACCTACCTTATAACCTTAATGTAAAAATAATGCCTAAGTTACAATGGGAAGTATTTTTTGTTTTTGTTTTGTTTTGTTTTGAATTGAATTATTTATATATATATTTTTCTTTTTTTTAATTCTCTACTCTAATTTGTTGTAGTTTTGAGCTGGTGACATTGTTATTCTGTTCCTTTATTTGTGTGTATGTATCCCTTTGGCCTTGTGTAATAATAAAAGAAAAGAAAAAAAACATTTAACAAAATACAGCCCTAAGTTGGTGATTAAGTTGCCCATCAATTCTGTTGTATTAATAACCAATATCATATACTTTATATCAGTGTAGATCATGTGCTCTTACTGTAGTTGTAGCACTGTAACTGTGCTGTCATGCTTTTGGTGCAAGAGACAATCGAAATAGTTTATGTGATTGAAGTTTGATTTATTACTGAATTTCTTTAGGCGTTCCTGATCCATGCTCTCACCATTAACAAACCATTACTTAGTTGGTTTGTTTGACTTTTTAAACTTTTCTAAATTGTTACTAAATTATTCTGAAAATAAGACTTTGATTTTCAAATACTTTTGGTTCCCATGTTTTATATTAATCAGAACAATTCATTAATTAATCAATCAATTAATCAGGACAATGTTTATATCATCAGCTTGTGAGTAAAATCTGTGTTGAAGTGTCAAACAAGGTTGATCATTATAATAAATTCATAATAAAATATATTGTCTTTAGCAGTTGAATAAATATGTGCATGCACATGTGTGTGTTAGTGTGCGTGTATGTTACCTGCCATAGAGGATACATTGATAATGGTGCCTCCTTCCTTGCCATACTCTTTACTCATGTGTTCCAGTGCCAAGTAGGTCCCTTTAATTACAGAGGTCTATAAAGATAAAGAGAAAACATGGAGTGGAAATCTTCACAAAAAGCAAGTGCAGCTCAGCTTAAGTACGACGTGAAACTGAAAGTAAAGAATGTGTGAACCGACTCATAAGTAAAGGTATTTATAATTTTTTTTACTATAGATTTTACTAAAAGCCTAATGCTGTATATGCTATATGCAGTGTCATAGTGAAATGCACATGTACATTGGGAGGCTGGACATGTTTTTCCACTGCTGGAGGCTGAGCTGCATGCTGGGATTATACTTTGCAGGAATGCAGTTGTAGGGCCTGGGGTGTTTTAGGGACATTGAGGCCTCCATTACATGATATTTTAGTATTATGGTTACACCTTATGACTTTCTTACCTTTTTGTTTATTTAATATACCACAAAGACCATATACTACATATCCTACATTCCTATGACCTGACCTACATTCAGTAGGAAAGGACAACAATGGCTCAATTGGCACAAAGTGATTTTGTCACTGATTATGTATAGCCATTGATGAAGTACCACATACTTGTATACTTGCATACTTTTAGATCAGAGGATTGGAGACTACGACTGAAACCTTTTCTACGATGGAACACTCCTGGACGAATGAGGGACTACACCGTCATCAGAGGGTTGTGTTTCCAGGAATTTTTGTAATGTTGTGAAACTGATGAATAGGTTTAAGTCAGTCTATATTTGTATCAAGTTTTATCATTCTTGAAACAGGAAAACAGAAAATCCAGTTGCCTTTGACTTACTTCTATCATACAGTATAACCTGGATGACTGACAATCTTCAGACAGAAATAACACTAAAATTCAAAATGCAAAATTGGAACTTCAATCAATTGCAATCACTCTCAGCACTAATCTAAATCTACATTAGTATTGTTTTCTGATGGTGTCAAAAGATGGTTTATATCAGTAATACAACAGTAAACAATAGTAAAACAGGCCCATTATTCAATCACGATCAATTGAGAAAAACACAAGATTAACATTTTCCAAGTAGAAGGCCACATGGAAATAGTCCAGTCTTCTATGATATGCAAATCTGCAAGTGCAACCACTATATATGTCTGGTTATATTTCCAAAACTATTAGAATCACAGTATGTCAAAATATGATTGTGCCTAGCAGAAGCCTCATCATTTCAGTTGTGCATTTATTATGTATGTTGCACAGGTCGGAAAATTCCAGGTTAATCTGGAAAAATCTAATCCCTTTTTTGCTTATTTATTTCATACCTACTGAATTTGTTTCTACAGTGATGTTTGAGGTGGCTGTTTTATTGTATGTTTAGTTGCGGCACACCATTCACTTTAACTATGACGGGTTTGCATGACAAATTTAGTTCATTTTGCCATAGATACTGGTGACCTATCTCGCAATGTTAACGAAAGTGAAAAACAATTTATTTATTCCCCCTGTTATTCGGATATGCTCCAAAATTTAATCAGTTCTTCCTTGGCCCATGCCACACCCTTCCACCAAGTTTCATGAAAATCGGGCCAGTAGTTTTTCAGTAATCCTGCTGACAGATAAACAAACAAACTGCACCGAAAACATAACTTCTTTGGCGGAGGTAATAAGACAAAGTCTATAAATGTAAGTGTAAGCCTCCCCTGTCTCCCTTCACTTCCTTTCTTAGTCATATCTCTCACAAGTGGAGGTCACAGATAAAACAATGGGATGCTTTGGATTTAGAACATCTTGTCAAAAGACTGCAGTTGAAAATTAGCTTGCTGGCTAACACTTTATCTGTGTTGTCCTTATGAACTAATTGGCCTGGCAACGACATACAGTACATACATACACTGGCTGACAATGGGTCCTACATCTACCATTTCTGTCTTAATCTGCATAAAACAACTACTAATCCTGGCCCACTTGTCTTCCTGCTGTTTCAGCTTTTATTAATTGTGTTGTCTGAGGTGGTTCTGACAAAACAACTGATGATTCAGTTGTCAGAACTTTTTTCAAGTCTCACATAGTACATATACTGAGGGCTACCAGGTCATCAACCTGTGTGTTGTGACCTGTGATTTGGAAATTTTCACAGTTAACTATACTATTTCAGCACATTGTACCGCAGGCAAGAAACCTGGGTGTTATCAATCACTCTGATCCAACTTTGCAGTTGCATGTAAGGAATTTATCATCTAAGGAACACTACAAAGGTCAGACCTTTTCTTTCTCGTCAAGATACAGAGGAGCTTGGTCATGCATTTATTATTTATTACAAGTAAGATTGACCACTGAAATGTATCCAAATAGATCTTTAGTAATTTAAGCAATTATTATTTTGTTTGCATAGTTTGCAGGCAGGCAGGCATGCTTTCTTTCAGTAGGCAGATGAGACAGGGAGCTTAAGCTAACAGCCAGGTAAACAGGTACACTCCCTGAGGGGATGTGGTCTTGAGGGTCAGTGAGAGCCTCATACAAAGTAGATACTGGTACATGTGCAAACAGTCCTTCCTCCTACATATGCAATCTCATTCCCAGGTTGTCCGATGTTTTATCAAGCCCCTTGGTGTCTCATACAGACGCACAAGGTACCCTTCAGTGTCTGTATGAGACTCACTGGGCTTTCAGTGAACTCCAATCTAAAACAAACCAATAACAGAGGAACTGCTCTGGCCATTCATTTACTCTAATATTAACCTGACCACTGCGCTATAGAACGCTGTGAGGATCAGTCCCATTGGAGAACCGAAGACCTGCAAACCAGAAGTATTTTCCTCACTGTTAATTCCCATGTTAAAGTTTTCTTTCAATGATATCCTCCACACAAAAACATAGGCGTTTATGGCATGAAATACTCCCTGATCCAGGTGAAAACTTTTTTCTCTTCCCATTGGTGTGATATAATGTGGAAGCTGTAAACTATGGGGTGTTAGACTCTTGTTTTGGCTAAAATATCTTAAATAAACCTTAAATAAACATTTTACTTTTTCTTAACATAGATTATCTAGATGCAGTGTAATTGCTAGTTTGGCTATATTTAGTAGATATACCTTTTTTCGATCACATTTACAACCCTACTTTTCAAACTGGAATAACTACCAACCCAAAACCCAATTTCAAGAATACTTGCTAAAATACCTGCAATAAACCAAGATCTTTAGTTTGTCTTAACATAGATGAAGTGTAATTACTAGTTTGGCTGTAGTAATAATTGATATATTTTAGATATATCTTTTTACGACCCTATTTACAACACTACTTTGGAAACTGGAAAAACTACAAGTGTGGTGCTCATTTGTATCAAGATGTATGGCGGACCTGCAACTGTCCATATATATCTATTATTATGTATCTCTCCCTTCCCCCTCCCCCTCTCTCTCTCTCTCTCTCTCTCTCTCTCTCTCTATATATATATATATATATATATATATATATATATATATATATATATATATATATATATATATGCATATACACACACACACACACACAGGTAAAGTGAAAGGTAAAGTCCAGTTTGATAACCCCTTCTTACGAAAGGTGATTTCATAATTAAATATCCTCAGCCACATATTCTTGAAAATATAAATTTAAATGAGCAACTTCACATTTTACAATCACAGGCTATACAACGCCTTTTTTAACAGCGATAGTGGATTTGGATCGTTTGGATTCAGGTTATGGCCGACCGGCAGAAATTTGAAATGGAATAAAGCCCACTGACGGCAGACAGCCCAAAATAAGAGTCGAATGTGCCAAGCCCACTCACAATTCCCTACATATGCATAGCAGCGTCCATAGCAACCACCATAGCAATGATCTGAGACCTGAGAAAATCTTTGTAATAACAAACAAAACTAAAGATCATATACATTCACTGAATGAAGATTATGAGAATAAAATGCACATTTCTCGCTAGAAATGTTATCAAACTATCTTAAAATACTGCATTTTCCACTGAGAATAAAAGGAATGTCAACCATTTTGGTTTTCACAAAAGAAACTTGGCAGTCACAAGATGTGACGTCGGTATTTGACAACCTGGGAATGAGAACGGGTTGGCAATACCGAAGTTGAGGGCCTAAGGATAGAGGGTGTTGTATGTTGTACAGATTGAAAAGCTCACAAATCACTAATTTGTGATGTATTATTTTGGGCTATATGAATAAAACTGACTTGACCTGAAAGTCTTCATCTCGTCATCTTACCAGGTTGACTTGTATGGTCTTCTCCCAGTTCTTTTCATTGTTGATGCCGGCATTGTTGATAACGATGTCCAGACGACCAAACTGGTCTATCGTGCTCTGGAATGCGTCTATTCCACAGAAACAAAAAGCCATCAGTGAATGACTTATGACAGTGACACAGGCTCTCATAAGAATTGAAATGCTGAAATGAATGTTTTACATTCATTAAGACTGTGTGATGATCATTGTGGAAAGAGGGACACAAGGAGAGGTAGAGTTGGCACATAGTGTCTACCATGACAGAAAGTCAGCCTCATTACTACCATCATGAAAGCACACTGTCTATACATGTACAGGTGTCATTAACTCAATTACAGTGTACTCTGGTCCACTGAGCCACTCCTTCTCCTTCATCCACAGCTGATACTCCAAACACACTGCACTGGCATTATCTGCTGTCTGATTCTGATTCTGATTCTGTCTGTATAATCTGTCTGATGAGGAGGCATCACAGGATCAGACATTATCTCAAACATACAAATCTATCTGCACAGTTGTTTTTTTTCATCTTTAGTATAGGTGCTTATTTATTTATTTTTCTTAGAATGTTAGAGGACTAAATAAACCAATTGCATCATATACATTTGGAGAAGACAAGCTCAATTCTTTATGAATGTGTGTGTTTTTCTCTGCTCTCTAAACAATGGAGGAATCCCTTCACTGTAGAGTTTAAGCCCACATGTTTTGTTTCCTTATGTTGCCAAACTGACATTAGACATGTTGGGTGAATATTCACAGACAGACAATGTGAATGAGGGGAAATATATTGTGCTCTCACACAATGAGCCACCAGCAGGTTGTTTATCTCCCTATGTGATCAGACAGACATGGTTGGATAAACAGCTGAAGGGAGAAACCCGAGGTAGCAAATCCTACATGTGTCATCACCTGCTGCATTCCACACTTACGAAACAAACATACCTGCCTTTAACAAACTAATCTGCCGGACATACGCACACACATACATGTGCACATATTAGTCACACACACTGAAGACGCATACACAAAAACTATATGCAGAGACATGCACTGTTAACAATTGCACACACTGTGCATGCTTGCAGAGATGAACGCACACACACACACACACACACACACACACACACACACACACTGTCATGAGCTCCGTGCAGGCTTACACTGTGTCCACATCAACAGCAGTACTATCACACAGTTAGGAGGAACACCAAACAGCATTCCACAGCCGTTTGCCTGCAGGGATTTACTTTTTCAATGTCAGACAATGAAACCTTGTTCCTCTCTCTCAGTGTCTCTCTCTCTAAGACACACTTATTCACTTACACACACTTTAATTCTCTGCTTCTTCTCTTTCTCACCAGACACGCCCACACTCACACACATACAAGCACAGCAGCACTGACAGATCTGCAGAAAAGCAGAAGGTAAGTGAAGAGCAGAGCAGTAAGAATGCATGCACTCAAAATTGAAATACAGTAAAATAAATGATCATGTGACTACAAAGCAAGACTAGACAAGTTTAGTTTTAGCTGGACCACGAGTGCAGCCTGTTGATAAGATACACCTGAGTGACCAGAACTTGCTGTTTTCGTAAATGTCACAGATAGTTGTTGTCTGTTTGACTGAGCTTGCTGGTCTTTCACACTCACTGAATGCAGCTGTCAACTTAGACAAACGTTTCTAATGCCTGCCAAAAATAGTCCCTAGGTCACTTCCTCATTCATTACGAGGAGGTTTAAAAGTGAGTAGGCAAAGTACAACCTTATCTGAACAGTCATATTCTGCAAGCTACATAAGGAGTCATAATAATTGGGTATTACATTATGCAACAAACTGGATGTGTTTATGAAAACTATATGATAAAGTTTTCATATTGTGTTACTCAACAAGTAGTAAGTGATGTGAAAGGCGTTGGTGTCGGTTGTTATCTCTCCTCTAGTACAGTCCTATAGTATAGTATCTATACTATACTATAGGACTATACTATATATAGTATTACCTCTGAGTGCATCTCCATTGGACACATCACACGGAATAAAGGTGCAGTTTTCCTCTCCAAACTCGGCATCCAGCTGTGCCTTGCACTCTTCACCACAGGTCTTGTTCAGGTCAACCACGGCCACCTGAACAAAAGTGAGTTGGACTATTTAAATTCACACACACAGAAAGACTGCAGAGCTGGAGGGAGGTAAAGTTTGCATCCATCTCTGCAGAACCTAGTACTAAATAAAAAGAAACGATACTTTGGTTACAGTGTACTGCTTACTTCTTATCATTTTACTGTATTAGACCTGTAGTTTGACAAGTGTGGCTGTGAACAGCTCAGTCAGTAGCACACTGCTCAGATAGGGAACAAAAATACTAGACTGATGACATGTTCCTCTAAGTGCTGTACTGTAGTTCGCCGCGTTTCACAGGGTGTGAAGGAAGTTCTCCGAAACTAATTTACCTCTTTCAAAAGCCTTTTCCCTTTCTTGCCTTTGATATATGTTTTTCCTTTCATTGTCTAATTGCTAGTTTAAAAAACAATGCCACTTGTCTCATCTCAAAACATTATCAAAACACAGTGTATTTATACTATTCTTTGTAGACTAATTTACTGTAAGACAAGTTAACACTGGCCCTATTTCAACATGTGTTTTGACCTCAAAAAGCTTTAAATGCTTTAAAACAAATGTGATAAAGCAGTAAAGATAAAATGTTTCCCATAAGTTTAAGTTAAAACAATCATATTAAAGTACTTCAGAAGAAAAAGCAGTGTTAGTGTAAAGTCAATCCATTCAAGGTGAATCAATAAAACCAAAGAAGACAGTTCCAGTCCACTGAGAGGCATTCTCATGACGTCAAAGCAGTGAGGTCAAAACAGGTTGTGTTTGAGCAGTGGAGATAACAGTCAAGTCAGCTGTACAAGAGTTTGAGCTGTTAATGCACATTTGGATCAGAGAACGTATTGGAAGTAACTTAAACAAAAAAGCAAAAGGAGTAAAGTTAAAGCACTTTGAGCATTTTTAATGAAGACAGTTGTGATAAAATAATTACCAAAGCAGTAAAACTTAAGTTGAAAACGTAAAGTTATGAAGCTAAAGCAATAAAATTACGGCAGACTGAGCAGTACTGACCTTGGCTGAGCTCTGCAGTAGTGACTGGACCACAGCTCTCCCAATGCCCTGAGCCCCCCCGGTCACCAGAGCCACCTTCCCATTTAGAGACATGATCCCAGCGCAGCAGCAAAACCCCCGACACTTCGCCTTCCTCCTTCTGTCTCTCACACTTTACGTTTCCTCTGCTTTTTCTCTCTCTTCTTCTTTCTATGTCTCACCGAGTTTTCTTCTCTGTCTTCTTTTTCTGTCCTCTGTGTGTTTATGCACCTATCTGCTCTCTGTAACACAATCATAGGCTCTCTCACCCTTGTGTGTGTTTTCACTCTTTTGGCTGGGCTGTTTTCCCTCCCTTCTTCCCCCCCCCTCTCTCTCTCAGCTTATCAGTCTATGCAAACATTGCATGTGTGTCAGAGAGAGAGAGAGAGAGAGAGAGAGAGAGAGAGAGAGAGAGAGAGAGAGAGAGAGAGACAGTCAAAGTCTAAGTAAACTCCGTAGGATAATAATTACAGGTTTTATCCAGCTTGTTGTACCTGCCCTCCTACCTCCCCCTACTTCCTTTACACCTCCTCCTCCTTTTTCTACACTCTTTTGCTCCTCTTACTACTGTTTCATGTCTACACCTGAGCCCTTGACACATGTCACTGTTTGTATAAGAATCTGAAAAGAATTTCTTGACAAAACGAAAGAAAACTTGGACAGCTGTCAATCTCACATCTCCTTTTAACCACATTCATGTTAGCTTATTGTGTGTCTTCTGTGTAACTGCTGTTACACAACAGCAACGCTGTTCGGTGATACATTACAACAAGGTTCAGGTCACTGCATGTTTATTATCACATTGTGCTGAAATGAATGGAAACCAATGGCTGCTGTAAAAATACTGGTTTGGTCCTCTAAGTAAAGCATGCAAGACCACAATGACATCCAGTAACTTCTGTGTAGTGATGTTTTCCTTGTTTCCTTGCTTCCTAAAAAAAGTGCAAGTTTTTGTATACAAATAAACACCACTTTATACATTTATACTTTGCAGAATATCAGATTTGGATTCAGGAACATCCCTACCCTTTCTTCCCTCATCCTCATCATTCCTCCATTCTTGATCAAGAATCTGGAGGTGTCATCTTTCAGGTTTCTGGGATGTCACAGGACCTGACCAGACCAACAGGCTCCACTGATAAAAAGCTCCAGCAGAGGATGTACTTCCTGTGCCAGGTGGGGAAGTTCAACCTGCCCCAGCAGCTGTTGATCTATCATGTAATGTATCGCAGTGTGGGTTAGACTGGCCACCAAACAGGCCAAGAATGTATTGCAACAGACGGTAAGAACTGTAGAAGAGTTGTGCCCTCTCTCCTGGACTTGTACACCTTGTGACTCAGGGAACGAACAGACAAAATCATTACAGACCCCTCACATCCCCTCTCCCTTCTTGTACACACTACAGAGCACTGTCTGACAAAACAACCAGACAAGATCAGCTTTCCATAAGGTTCCTTGATTTCAGATAGAGGCAGACAAAAGCAGGCTTCTCACTGTTTGAAAACGCCATCTCTTGCTGACTTTTTATTGTTTGCAGCTGATTTGTTTTAAAATGAGAATCCTCTTAAAATGCACTTGATGGTATACATACATAATATCATGCTGATGGAGGCTGAAGCTGCATGTCCCAGGCAAAAAGTCAGCCAACAGTTGATGACCCATGTAGAAGACATGGAAATAAAGAAATAGCATTGTTCTTGTATTGCAGTGTAGAGCTTGTTATTCCTAGTATTATAAGTATGATAAAGAAATGTAAGCTTAGACTTTTATTTCCTCTTATTTATTTGGCCGCTTAGCTTGTTCATATTTTCAAATAGTATGGTTTCACGTTTAACGTTAGAGAAAAGGCTTCTAGGATGAGGACTTAATGCTATCTCGGTTAACGTTAATGGTGGCTGTGGTTGCTGGCGTGTAAACTTCCTCAATTTCAATAAAGAGCAAGTAAGAGCCGTTTATGTTACCATAAACTCTGATAGCATAGCACCAGCTTCCACACAGTGGAGAAGTACTACACAGTTGATGTGCTAGTCAACGGGGCTTTTTATAACATAACCTGTAATCCCACACACTAATGTACTTAGCTATTGATGTGTGCTGTAGGTAGTAAGCTAGTTAGCAAGACATGCTAACTTTTGCAGCTTAATTAGAGCAGATAAACACACTGTTTAATCATTCCTCACACTTTAGCTCTTTTGCTAAAGCCAGCCACACTTTTGGCAAATGTTCAGCAAAAGTTACATAGTCCTGCATTAAGTACATGGAAAGCTGTTGACAACAGGAGTAAAACTGGGCCAATGGTTAAAAGCCTTTTGCAACCTTAATTCATTAATAGCTAGATAAATAATGTTTAAGAATTAGGCCTATTGTGTCAAACCATGTGCAGGGCAGATACTGATATTCCATTAAAATTGATAATTTAAAGGAAAAAGGATCAAATATAGATTCAGCAATGGCCCGCTGGACCCAGTGTACCACCTTCCTGTGCCATTAAGTAAGGCAGCATTATATAACTTATCCAGGCAAACTGACAAGAAAGGACAGACAGTCGACATTAAGAAGTAGCTACCAAGTTTATTTTAATCTAATAGAATTTAATTAGAACAACGTAAAATATGCACATCTTATTTGACAAAAGATTTTGTGTGTGCTCTACTCTCTAGTCAACAAATGTACGAGGACCTAACAGGATCATGACAGAATATTCTGTCAGCATACAGTACATAATTACTGATTTGCTGTGTTGTGTTTTGAAAGATATGTGACGCATAATTCTGACGGATAACTTACAACCATAATGGTGTGAATAATCTGACATTTTGTTAAAAATGCGTTTATCTCGGTTTGATGAAATATAACCTCTGAGATATGAAATTGGTCCAAACAAAGAATACAGTCCAGCTATGTTATGACGGTAGTCAGCTTAGTTCATTGTTCCCGTGACAGATTTTCCATGGAGTTTTTATACTGTAGTGAGCTATGACCTGTGATATGCACACAATTTAACAAAATATTCTCCACAAATCGACACACTTTCACCACATTTGAACCACACTGCAAGTATAAATACAATCCAGTGAAGAAACCCATGGCTCCAGTACTTCTGTAGTTTTAGGTTGAAAAGCTGTAGCACTGACTCTTCCCAACAGCAGCAAAAAGAACATATCAAACACAATGTCAGTCCAGTTTTACAATATTAATCAAACTTTTAAAATCTTTTAAAACCTCTTTTTGTACAAAAATAATCATTTTTGATCTACCATAGAAATGCACATATAGTATAGAGTCGTTTTGTTATTGTGTGTGTCACAGAGTTAAAAACAGTGCAGTAAACTCATCCAGATTCACATATACTGGCTACTTAAATGGGTGCATGTGATACAAGTGCACAGAAGTATCTGCGAGTGGAAAACCATCATTGCGAGGGAGCATTTCTGCTCTGCGAGTGCACAGAACAGTATCTGCGAGCAGAGAAGCAGCATTTCAGTGTGCACAAATGCGGTCCTGTGAGCACTGGCTGTGATGAGCGCAAGCTTGACCCTCCCTATGCGCTCGCAACTGCTCAACACTTGCTCACTCAACAATTTGACTTTTGAGACTTTGGAGGTTGGGATGGAATAAATGGCGACTGGTGTCTCCACTCCTTTTATTGCCCACTTTGAACACTTACCATGACCTTTGATTGGCTGTTTGGTTTAATTACTGACACAGTCAATGACAGGCAGTTACTAGCATTACTAGCACACATTTTTTCATAGCAATTGTTAACTCCATGGATCCTATATGCCACTGCTGTCACCACAAATAGCCTGTTACATTTTGGTTATTCATGATTTACCTGTGTTGTAGAGGTAGCTGTTCCTCACTTTACCTCGTTTTTCTCCAACATCTTCTTCTTGAAAAAAGGGGTCAGAGACAGGCTGTGGGTGTTACAAGTGACCAATCAAAGGAAGGGAGACATCAGTCACTGTCTATTCCATCCCCGCCTCCAAAATAAAGTCAACTTGACAAGCAACAGCAAAAAGCAGCCTGGGAATTTGCTGCCCATTTTGATACACCAAATTCTAACTGACAACATGTTTGTCGATCAACAAATGATTAATAAAAAATAAACAAACACAATCTGTTAATTTGTATTGTTTATGTTAGGCTAATATGTAAAACAATTAAACTAATTTTTCAAGGTTTTCCTCCCCATGTTTGTGAGTAAGTATTTAACAAATAATTTTTTATTGCTGGACTAGCTATCAAATATTATATGTCTTATAGGCTATAATGCGAAAAAGAATTGATGAGTAGTCTAAAAGAAAATTATCAAATTTACATGTTTATTTTTCCCATTTACAGTCGAAGTTGATGACCATTTTTTAAAACACCATAGAGAAATTTATGGTCAAACCTGCAGTGGTACTCTAGCATTGAAACCCCAAGGTTTCAACAAAAATATTTGTTCTTTAGTTAGTTCATTTAGCTAGTTCACAGCACATAGCATGTAAGCATGACAAAGCACCTGCTCCCTGCTCACTCCTCTTTGATGTTTCTGCTTCTTTGCCACTGTCCTCATCATCACCTGCAGACTGCTTAAATACATCCGTTATCTAGCACACTTTTTTCTTTTTTTGGTGCACCTTCTCTGCACCGTTAGATGTGGATTTTCTCTTTCTATCCATGTTTCGGCAACTTTTAACAAGTGCTAGATACTAACTGCCTGAGTGCTAGATACTTTCAGTTTCAGTTGTGAGGGAAACTGCTACCTGCTATAACGGATTGCACCAGCCATGTTGCTGCAGCTAAGATGAGGTTTTAAATATCTGTATATAGGCTATATAATGCCGGGGTTGGGAAAAAAAGGCTGGCCCTCACAAGACCGGCCCAGGGAAGAGCAAGAGAGGAGGCGTCTGCTTCATGGTAAACAACCAGTGGTGCTCAGGTGTGGAGATCATTTCTACGGGCTGTTTTCCTAACTTAAGAGTCACCGACCATTCAGTGCTGGTCCGACATATCAGACTCTATGCTCTACGTCACTGCTTCAGCACTACAGAGTGGTATGTGTTTCAGGACAACATAACACATACACAGATGCGTTCATTAGCTACATCTGCAAATGTATCGATGACATTGTATTGAGGACTACTGTATGGACATTCCCAAATCAGAAGCCCTGGGTTAACGGGATGTCTTCACATACATTATCCATCTCTTCAATCTCTTACTGCTCCAGTTTGTAGTCCCCACGTTTCAAGAAGATCACCATTGTGTTTGTCCTCAAAAAAAAGACTAAAGCCCTCTGCCTGAACGACTACTGCCCAGTAGCACTCACCTCCACCATCATGGAGACTTTGAGCAGTTAGTTAAAATCTTCATCACCTCCTCCCTCCCTGACTCACTGGACCCACTGCAATTTGCATACAGGCCAAACAGATCAATGGACGACACCATCACCCTAGTCCTCCATACGGCCCTCTCCCACCTGGACCAGAGGAACACATGTGAGAATGCTGTTCATTGACTATAGTTCAGCATTCAACACCATTGTGCCCTCCAAGCTTGTCATCTAGCTCAGAGATTTGGGACTCAACACTGTATATTCTACTATATATAAAAAAAAAATCTACGTGGTCTTTGCATTGTGCCCCCCCAGACCCCAGGTTGTGCGGATAGGCAGCACCACATTCTCCACCCTGACTCTCAACACCGGCACCCCTCAGGGCTGTGTGCTCAGTCTATTACTGCTACTCCCTGTTCATGCACGACTGCGTGGCCACCCACAGCTCCAACACCATCATCAAGTTTGCTGACAACACGACCGCCATCGGCATCACTGGTGACAATGAGACAGCCTACAGAGAGGAGGTCAGAGCCCTTATATCTTGGTGCAACATCTCAACATCAGCAAAACAAAGGAGCTGATTGTGGTCTACAGGAAGCAACAGAGAGAAGGACACCCCCCTATCACCATCAATGGGACTATGATGGAGAGTCAGCAGCTTCAGGTTCCTCAGGGTTCACATCAGCGAGGACCTGACCTGGACTCACCACACCAACCCCATCACAAAAACAGCAAGACAACGGCTCTTCTTCCTCCACAGGATGTGGAGACTCAACATGGACTCCAGGATACTCTGCAACTTTTACAGGTGCACCATTGAAAGTTTCCTGACTGGTATGGTAGTTGCACCGCCCTCAACTGTAAGGCTCTAGAGAGGGTGGTGACAACTGCACAGCACATCATCAGGACAGAGCTGCCATCCATGGAGGACCTCTACATCCAGCGGTATAGGAAGAAGACAGGATCATCAAAGACCTCAACCACCCCAGCCACAAACTGTTCTGCCTGCTGCCATCCGGCAGACGGTACCGCAGCATCAGGGAGAGCATCCCTCAGGCCATAAGACTGATGTCAATCAAACACAGTCTGTACATGCATACACAGTCCCGAGAAGAGCTTTAATTAAATGGAAGTGAAAACACCTGTGTGAGTGAACAATGGGAGTGGAGGAGCTTTAAGGGTCACAGAGCATAATAAAAGACTATTCCTTCACTGGAGCAATATTAAGGATCATGCTGTGGTGGTCGTGCTGACGTGCTGCAGTAAGCATATTGTGTCATTTCCAGTCACCGGTGATTGTGTTTTACTAGTAGCGCATTTCTGCTGTTCTAGCTTATCTCAGTTAATTTTGTTTGATTCTTCATTATAGTGATTAACTATCTGCTATAAACGTACACTAGTTCTGCTCAAGCACTCATAGCTCTCACCTTCTTTTAACGACTTTTCTGCTAATCCTACAGTTTACACGCTATTCATTTTTGCTAGCTACCATTCTTTAGCTTAGCAGCTAGTGATGGCTTCTCTCTCTCCCGCTCCCTCTCCTGCTCTCTCTTGTTTGGTGTGTCAAATGTTTAGCTATTCCTCTGCCTCCTTTAGTGATAACAGTACATGTAATAAATGTAGTTTATTTGTAGAATTGAAGGTGAGGCTTAGTGAATTGGAAATGCGGTTCCGCACCATGGGAATTCAACCATTAGCTGCTGTAGTTAGCTAGCCCCCAGTAGCCGGTGCGGACCGACCAGAGGTAGCTCCTGTTAGCCGTCCCAAACCAGGGAGGCTGGGTGGGCCTAAGTGGAAGCCCATGGTTCACCACCAACTGTTCACGTTTCTAACAAGTTCTCCCCACTCAGCGACACACCCGCTGAGAAACCAACTCTGATTATTGGCAGCTCCATTTTGAGAAACGTGAAGTTAGCGACACCTGCGACCATAGTCAAATGTATTCCTGAAGCCAGAGTGGGCGACGTTGAATCCTATTTAAAACTGCTGGCTAAGAATAAATGTAAATACAGTAAGAGTGATATTCACGTCGGCAGTAACGACTCCCGATTACGCCAATCGGAAGTCACTAAAATTAATGTTGAGTCAGTGTGTACATATGCAAAGACAATGTCAGACTCTGTAGTTTTCTCTGGGCCCCTGCCAAACCTGACCAGTGATGACATGTTTAGCCGCATATCTATTAGGAGAGACGGCATTCATCCCACTGGATGGAGCAGCTCTCATAGCCAGAAATCTGGCCGAGTTCATTAGTGGACCAAAACCATGACAACTCAGAGTTGAGACCAGGAGGCAGAGTTGCAGTGCTACATGCTTCTCTGTGCTTCCAGAGCAGTTACCCACCCAAAACTCCTTAGTGAAGGTGTCTGTCCCCCAACCACTTAAATTAATAAAATCTAAAGTTAACAGAAGAGGAATTATACATAAAAACCTAAAAAAAAAAAAAACAACGCTGAAATAGCACAACAAAATAGGAGAATTTAATGTGCTTACCTTTAACCTGCTTCCTCTAGGCAATATTATTAGGAAACACTCTATAAACTTTCATTGCTATGCAGATGATACCCAATTATAACTATCGATCAAGCCAGATGAAACTAACCAGTTAACTAAACTTCAAGCATGCCTTAAGGACATAAAGACCTGGATGACCTGCAACTTTCTGATGTTAAACTCTGACAAAACTGAAGTTATTGTACCACCTCCAAAACTCATTATCAAAAGATATAGTTACTCTAGATGGCATTGCCCTGGCCTCCAGCACCACCGTAAGGAATCTTAGAGTTATGTTTGATCAGGATATGTCCTTCAGGGACTGCCTATTTTCACCTACGCAACATTGCACTACTACTGTCCCCATGCTGCTCGACAACCGCTACTACAATTATTATTATTAATCATATTATTATCATGCAACTTTCTGATGTTAAACTCTGACAAAACTGAAGTTATTGTACTTGGTCCGAAACACCTCAGAGACACATTATCTAAAGATATAGTTACTCTAGATGGCATTGTCCTGGCCTCCAGCAGCACCGTTAGGAACCTCGGAGTTATCTTTGATCAGGATTTATCCTTTAACTACCACATGAAACAAACTTCAAGGACTGCCTTTTTCACCTATGTAACATTGCAAAAATCAGGCACATCCTGTCTCAAAATGATGCAGAAAAATTAGTGCATGCATTTGTTACTTCTAGGCTGGACTACTGCAATTCCTTATTATTATTTATTATTATTATCTTAAGACTCTCCAGTTGAGCCAGAATGCTGTGGCACGTGTGCTGACAAGAACTAGGAAAAGAGATATTTCTCCAATATTAGCTTCTCTGCACTTGCTCCCTGTAAAATCCAGAATAGAATTTAGACCAGGAGTGAGGAGAAGGATTTATCAAGCTTCTCGCCTGTGGAATCAGATCCCAGTTCGGGAGGCTGACACCATCTCCACATTTAAGACTGCTGGGAGACTTCCCATGATGCACCTTTTCCTTCTCTCCCTCTCTATCTGTATGCATCCAATTACTGTATGTTACTTACTCGACATCTTCTCTCTCCCGTAGTTCTGTGGTTTCTCATTTCTCTCCTTCTGTCGCTTTCAGCAGGTATTTCTGCCTCTGGAGCTGCAGAGACTGGATCTGTGGTTCCTGCTGCCCCTGTATTCCTGCTCGACAACAGCTACTACAGTTGTTATTGTTGGCTCTGTTACTATTATTGTCATTATTATTTCTATGACTGTCATTCCTATCATTATTACTTTATTAATATTACCACTACAATTACATTATTACTATTTAAAGATTCTAGGTGGTATTTGCATTGTGCTTCCCTCTCCCCTCTTATGTTGCAAGTTATACCTCCCCCCAAGCCCCCTGTCCTTGTTTCCTATCTGCCTCTTCACTATCACCTGTCCAATAAAGACAAAAATACCACACAGAAGATTTTTCTTTAAATACTTTTGGTTATAACTGAACACCTACAAAACCAATTAAATTCCCCTGCCTAGACTGCAAGGGAGACTTCCCATGATGCACCTCTTTCCTCTCCATCTATATGCATTTTTATCCCATTACTGCATGTTACTAACTCAACATCTTCTCTCTCCCGTAGTTTTGTGCTTTCTTGTTTCTCTCCTCTCTCCTTCTGTCGCTTTCAGCAGGTATTTCTACCTCCGGAGCTGCAGAGCCTGGATCTGTGGATGTGGGCCACTTGCTGCCCCGTGTTCCTGCTCCACAACTGCTACTACAGTTGTTGCCATTATTACTAATTTGTTAATATTAACACTACAATTATTATTCTATAAAAAAAAGGTGGCGGATGGCCGCCCATCATTGAGTTTGGTTCTGTCCAAGGTTTCTGCCTCTTAAAGGAAGTTTTTTCTTGCCAGTGTCACCAAATGCTTGCTCATGATGGGATTTGTTGGGTCTCTGTAATTAATATTATAAAGAGTACGGTCCAGACCTGCTCTATAGGAAAAGTGCAATGAGATAACTTCTGTCATGAATTTGCGCTATATAAATAAAATTGAATACTCATGTTTTTTTCATTTTTAGTATATTAACAGTCTAACCATGTAGACCTTAAATAACTGCCAACCATTTCCCACATAGATTTTATATTTTGAATGTGTTCTCCTTCCAGACATACACTGATTTGCATTAATTTTACACTATGAAAATCAGCTTGAAACCTGTTTGAGATAGTTACATTACTGTTGTGTGGTAATGAAGTCCAGACTTTAACTAAACTTAAATGCACTTAATTTTGCACTTAATTTAACAAAATTAACATAACTTTTACAAAACTTAAAGCAACGATGGTCACTGCGATCTCAATCAATTTGATTTTCATGTGGTCAGGTCAGTTTTGAAAACATCACTAATGATAAGTCTTGCCAAAACGTTTGCGTTGGTCTGAGATCATGCACCAACTGAACTTTACCATTTAGAAAGCATCATAGCTGACTTCACTCCAAGACTGGCTCCATAATGACTAACTGAAAACACTTATCAGTTATTGGATGATACAGGTTTATAGGCCCCTGTTCAACATGAGAAACATGAGAATATCTGAGGCTCCTGTGCAACTGGCCACACACAGAGCACAAACATTAGACTGTTCAGTACCTCATGCAGATCCTGGGTCAGGGCCAACTGTGCAAAAGGAAACAATTCATGAGTAACTGCATTTTTCTCCTTTGCAGATCACTTCACTGTTTCAAACACAACAGTCTGAATGTTGAAGTATCTGCTGACGTTAACAGCTGACAGGAATTAAAGTTAGAGCCAAGCTGTTTCCCAGAAAACACAATGAAATTCCAGAGAAAGAAGAAGTGATAAGAAGTAAGAAATGGTTTGTACTCCGGGGTCAAAATTTCATAAACCAACAACAATCCGGAAACAGACTTGATCTGATTGTATAACTACAAAATATAGTATACCAATTTATTTACTAATTGCAGACTGATATTGACTTTTATAGGACACAAGACACTTTATATTCATCACACACAACATGCCCTCTTCACACTTATTTCTCTTCTCTTTCTCCTTCTCCACTGCTTGCCACGCTTTGATAGGTGCAGCACATGTTTTTGTTTGCCTGTTATGTCTTATTAAAGCACTCAGACAGGTCTAACCAGCATGTCCCTAGAATATGCAGTTTTTAAATGGAGTGGAAACCACATCCACATGGACTGAAAGTGATATAACTGCACAGGGTTTTTGTGCAGTGTTATGTGGCTGTGCTGTCTTTGGACCAACAGTAGGTCTCAAAGATACAGTATTTGCTTCAGAAGTCAGTATGTTGTTCATTACACTCGGAGAGTACATATGAGCCCATCAAACTCAAGAGCTACCCATGAAATTGATTTGTTTTCAGATTTTGCTGTGTTACACATAGTGAAGACTAAGGTTTTAAATAGACTAGAGGCAGCCAGATCTCAGCTCCGCTTCCCCACCAGGAGCCAGAGATCAGCTGCACCGTGCCTGCTGCATTTCAGTTTGGGAATCTAGTTTGTACAGTATGCTGATGAGATGCTTCCACAGGGCACCAGCCATCGACAGACCTTGATTTACTGGTTTTAATCTGGTCTGTCTGTCATAGGCATCATTTCATCTATTCATCAGTCAGTCTAAATTGACTGATGCTGTTATACTATTTCTGTAAATACACATATATTACCATTCCATAAGCAAAGAGGTAATGTAAAGAGCTGCACACACTTGGTGCTCAGTAAGATAACCACAAGAATAATCACATTTGCTCAAATATGAGGAAGTCTTCTTTTTTGTAATTTCTCCTGCTTGCTATATTTGTTAGTTAAGTAATATTTATTAGTCGTACTTAACTACTATTGAGTCTTCTTGAAGTCTCTCTACCAAAAAAATCACTTCATGCAGCTTTATATATACCTTATATATATAGATCTGAGGTGACTTGGAAGTTGTTTATCATCATTGTGTTTCACACTGGCTTTGCTCCCTAAACAGGATTTCTGAAGCTGAGGGAGTGAGGATTGAGATTCCTTGTGTAACAGAAACAACAAGCACTTGCATAGTCAGATATGAGCCAGAGCAACTCTCATACTCCACCTATCTTTGCTTCCATGCTGAGGGAGGTGGGCGATATAGTTGGTCTCAATGTACCACACTGACATGGGTCACTACCCACCACAGACAAAGGTGATTGAAATCCTCCACTTTGACTTTGACAGATCAGATTTTTCTCCAAATAAAACATGTCTCATCAGACATGAGCACTTGAAATGAAGCAGTTCCACATAGGTGCTACGATTAGCTTGTCTGGCATTATGAATCTGTTATAAACCAAAGCTTGTGCAAATGTGACCAAATATTTTGTGTGTAATAATTCTGGTTTAAAGCGCCCTTTTTGTATCACGTTGTCACATTTCTCTTTAATTAGTTTCCTTGCCACCTATTCATCAACAGATGTAAACTTATAGTGGCTTTATGACTATATGACATATCCATATGCAGGATATGTTTATGTATACTGTTCCAGAATTTATGAATTCAGACACTGTCAGATTCAGATATTCTCCAGTCAGTATATTTTAGACAGGAAAAATAATCTCATCATTCAGCCAGTGCAGAGTTCGTACTCTTTGATTTACTAATCCTTTTGTGTGTTGTACATTGTTTGTGATAACTGATGAGTTTTATGCCTTGAGAATCAGGACATTTTTGCAAAGTGAGGTCATCCTGAATGGTTCTCAAGGTCAGGGTAAGGTCAGGGTTAAGGTAAAGGGAAATAAAGGTAGTCAAGTATACAAGGGTACCGCTATTTATATAAATAGCTGTAGCACTCAGTTATGAGCCAGTCAACACGTACTATATATGAATAATCTATGCTCTTTCTTCCTCTATTGCTTATGTACATCTTCATGTCGAAGTATCTTATAAAGAACCCAGTAGAATATATTGAAGAAGAGAAAGGCCAGAGGGAAGCCGGCCCTCGACACAGTGTCAATCTTTTTGGCTCTGTCAATAAATAACTTCCTCATCTCTTCAGTGCTTTTAACCCCTCCACCTGCTGCCGCTCCAGGTGGATTCTGGGTAGTGTTTGGTGTGCCTCCCGAGGTGTTCAGTACAGTAACAGTATTGTTGGTGCTGGCCTTTGAGTCCTTGCTGTTGCTGGGAGTGGAGGTCACAGCAGCCGTGGAGGTCAGTCTGCTCTCATGTACTTCCCTTTCCTGTTGGAGAGACAAGGAGGAGGAGGATGGGATCACGGATCAGATAATAGTGCTCATTTATTATTCTCTTCACAGACTGTATGTAACTGATGGGCCCTTGAGCAAGGCACAGAATGAGTGTTAAATTGATATTCTGTTCTGTTTATATACAATATTGGCTTTGGATTAGATTGGTTAGTGCAGAAATTATAGTGAAAGAGCCATATATTCTGTGTTATACTTTTGGCCATGTTGTGGACCGACTCTGAGAGCTGTTCCTGTCAAACTTTTGTGCCCATGCTAATTTTACAAATTAGCTACAGTATATTAGGATGTAGCAAAAAATGTAGCAGAGTGATCTTTCTATGCCTTTTTTCAATTTTGTTAATATGTCCTTTGGCATGTCCTTTATAACTATCTATGTTGAAAACTGTTATGTATGAATATTATGATGATAATGATTGATGATCATGATTATCATCACCCAGTATCCCTGTCCATGTCTTCGCTAAACCAGCAAACCGATAGGGGAGGACTTACAACAACACACTGGTTGGATCATGCTAGTGAAACATGCACAAATACATGCAAACACACACAAACGCGCGCACACACATACTGCGCCTTTACCCTGTGGTTGCTGGTGTAGATGTTGGTCATAGAGCCATACAGAGGGTCTGTTGGTTTGAGGCCGTTGTCAATGTTAACACGATGAAGGGAATCAGCTAGCTCCTCTGGATCAACAGCACCTCCACTGTTCTACCAGTCAAAAGCATGCACACCAGTAATCAACAGACAGAAACCAAAAGGAAAAAACAAAAACAAATAGCATCCAAAAACAGCCTTGGGACACTCATTCATTCAGTCAACCTATGTGTTAAATGTTTAAATGACAACGCTGTCAATTACATTTTGTTTGGGTGGGTCTAAATTCTGAACAATTCAGTTACCTTTATGACAAATAATATAAACTAATAAATGTTGAAAGCACAAAGTTCAGTATTAAAACTTTGTTCCCGGCAGTGACAATAAAATCTTGGGTTTGACTCAAGTGGGCTCAGTGTTCTTGTCTTTATAATCATCACAACTGAAGTAAAACTCTGCAGAACTTTGGTGGCAGTGGTGGGATGCAGAATATCTTCTATTTTCAGCAGCAGAAATGAGGAATTCTAAGAGAGGTGAGTATCTTTTAAATACCACCCTCTATACTGTAGGATAGAGAATTCCTCTTATCTGTTGCTGTGTAGAGGTGACCTGTATCTCTTAAATGCATTTAAATGCGCGTGATGGTTTATTGATGTAAGACACTAACTGTATAGAGTACTCAAAGTGGCTGATCTAGATCATTTATGATTACAAAAGTCGACATGAGGAATATCATTCAGCTGCAAGCAGTGTTTTTGTGATTCCACTGTAAAAATCACATATGAGGAATGTATTCCCCTGCAATCATATGGTCCTGGGGGCCTGTCTAAGGGTTTTGTGATTCCACGGTAAAAATCACAGGGCAAGAATGGACCATATGAGGAATATGTAATTCCGCTGAAAGCAGAAGGCAGATGTGGTCTGTCTAAGAAGTTAGTTCTCTCAGCTTGTTGTGGTCGCTTTTGTGACCTGATAGAGATGTTTGGAGCCTCGTAGTAAGGTGGAAAACCAGATGAAATGGTTTACACAAAAGTTTCAGAAAGAAAAATCAAAATCAAAAGGTAAAGTTGCTGTTGCTTTAGTAGTGTCAAACTACAAAAAAGTGTTGGGACAAAATGGTTGTTACTGCAATATAAATGTCAATAGGACGACATACAAGGGTTGAAAAGTTTAGCAGCAAAACAATGCAATGGGATGAATTGTATCCTTTCCTCCATGCCCCTCGTCTATCCTGAGTTGCCAGGATAACACTAAGCAGATTCAGACATGCTAACAGCATAGTGTCTGAGTTACATGCATATGATGTTTACTACGTGTAAAGCAAAGTGCCCCCAGACTATCTGGGTGAGTTTGGCAGATGTTTGGCAAAATGGTCCTTGGCCAGTTGTGCCTTTCCCTGCTCTGGCAGTTATGAAAACTGAAGGTGATAATTTCACAACAGAAGTTAAGAATGCTTTTCGAACTGGTCATAATTTGTATAGTCCTTATGCAGCTTCCAGGAAAAGCATTAATGATAACATATGCTCAGTGTCTAAACTGGGCTAATAATTAAGAAGACGAGCATGAGATAAATCCTCCCGTTAGTTTTTTTTTATCTTGCCACACGCCCATCCATCCGCTCAGTGTATCTCAGTATTCGACTGCTCTGCTCTTAGCGCTTTCTCCAACACTGGCACAGCGCTAAAATGACGTGTGGAGATAGGTCCGGCTATGCGAGACTACTCTGCTCAGGTCTACTCTTTAAGTTTTTGGAGGTTGTTCAATATGTCTCACAGAAAGGGCTTTTTTGGTTGTGAAGCAAAGTTAGTTAGTTAGTTACAGATGGCTTTACTTGTTGCTAAAGTAACCGATAACTACTGCTAACGGTAGCTGTCGTTAGCTAGTTAGCTCAGTTAGCTGTGCAGCTAGAGGTCCCATTAGCTAGCTCACTCTGCCTCGACTGGGAGCTTAGAGCCCGGTCCTGAAAACTTCCTCTATCTGGCAGTCCAAAGCTCCTGTGCTAGCGGTATAAACATCAACACTCCCCGGGGCTTGAGCTCCCAGTCTGGGCAGAGTCAGCTAAGCTAATGGGGCCGATAGCTGCATGGCTAATTGAGCTAACTAGCTAATGGCAGTTAATGTTACAGTTAGCAGCAGTTAGCAGTTACTTTCAAGCTATCTGTCGATCTAGAAACTCCATAAATTATGATCCAGTTTCATCAAATCAGTGAATAGTTTTTGTACAGTAATCATTGAGGCCCCGAGCAGATCTGCCAGGCCAAGCATATCTGGTACCTACACCAGTCCCCAGAAACACTCCGCTCTGGCCTAATTCTTCTCAAATATGTGACTTTCTACATAGTTTATTTGAGGACTTTCAGTCAGGATTTAGAGTGCATCAGAGACAGCACTGGTGAAAATTACAAATGACTTTCCAATTCCAGCCATGCACCCTCTCCTGTCACCAACTCCCCCTTGTGGAGTGATCATAGTGCTGTTATTTCTATTCCTGTCCATATTTGGAGTCCGGATCCTTCTGGCGTTACTTTTAAAATTCCTGTGGTAATGTGGTAAACAGAATCCTGGTTATGTCCTGGTAATCACAGTCAGCTTGCTGTATTGTGCCCTCCAGATGCTGACTGCTATGACTGCTTTAGCCGCCCTACGGATTGTGGTTGTGGGTGTGTTACTATTTATAGGAAGCAAATAATAGCATATTTGCTATTATTTATTGCCCCCCTAAACTTTTTTATCTAGTCTTGTTTTAAATTATAATAGAATTGTTCTTTGTGGTGATTTTAATATTCATGTTGATGACTCTTAATGCCCTTGCTACTTATTTTTTAAATATCACTAACTTTTTAACTTTCAACAACATGTGTCTGGCCAAACTCATTCCCGTGGCCACACTTTAGACCTAGTTTTTAGTCTGGGTCTGAGAATACCATCTGTGGAAATCAGGGTTTGTGTCTGATCACCTATGCATTGTTTTTAACTGTGAATTACAGGCTGCTAGTACTGTCTTATCCCGCGTCCTTAATGAGCATAGTGCCTCTAAATTCTGTAGACTGTTCAATTCCCTTGGCAATGTGTTTCATGATTCCTCCTACACCAATGATTTGGTTGATTCTTTTAATTACCTCTGTTCTTCAACCTTAGATCACATAGCTTCTCTGAAAAATAGATCAAAATCAACGACTAGAAAACAGCCATGGTTTCTCTGCAGGATGGCCTGTCTGACATAAAAAACTGGATGTCGATACATTTTCTTCAGCTCAACTCTGGTAAAACAGAAATCCTTGTAATTGGGCCCCAACATATCACAAAACTACATTCACAAAATACTGCCATCTACTGATAACCTGTCACAACATATCAAACCTGTTGCAAGAAATCTTGGTGTCCTGTAGTAATTTTTTGAGTATGTTTTGAGCAACATATCACTAAGCTTGTCCAATCATTTGTTTATCACCGCAGAAAATTTTCAAAAATATGATCTATTTTAAATCTTAGAGATGCAGAAACTGTTGTACATGCTTTTATCTCCTCACGCCTTGATTATTGAATCAGCCTGTTCACTTTGACTTTGAAAACTTTGAAACAACTGCAGATTGTACAGAACTCAGTTGCTAGGCTTTTAACCAGGACCAAGATGTACGATCATATCACACCTGTTTTAGGCTCTTTACACGGGCTCCCTGTTTGATTTAGGATTGATTTTAAGATCTAATTGATAACTTTTAAGGCCTTTTAAGGCCTGAAGAAATTAGGTTGTCTGAATCAGTGTCTTCTTTCAAGTCTCTTCTCATAATGCATTTTTATCGGAAAGCATATCCTGATCTTATCTGAGCTGTCTGTTTATTTTACTGGTTTTTAATTTATAGTTATCTCTTATTTTGTTTTTGTCCTTCATGTATTTCATCATTCACTGTGGTATTTTATTTCTGTCTCTGTGAAGCACTTTATACTTTGTTTTCACAAGGGCTCTATAAATAAAGTTTATTATTATTATTATTATTGCATCAGACAAAGGATTTGTCTCTGTACTTGTTAGAACTTAGTGCTGCATTGACCATCACATCCTACTACAGAGACTGGAACATTTAATTGGCATTAAAGGAACCGCACTAAGCTGGTTTAAATCCTACTTATCAGATTGATCTCAGTTTGTACATGTTACATGAATTCTCCTTGCACGCCAAAGTTAGTCACAGAGTTCCACAAGGTTCTGTGCTTGGGCCAATTCTATTTACCTTATATATGCTTCCTCTAGGCAATATTATTAGGAAACACTCCATAAACTTTCATTGTTATGCAGATGATACCCAATTATATCTATCGATCAAGCCAGATGAAACAAATCAGTTAACTAAACTTCAAGCATGCCTTAAGTACATAAAAACCTGGATGACCGGCAATTTTCTGATGTTAAACTCTGACAAAACTGAAGTTATTGTACCACCTCCAAAACTCATTATCGGCATAGATGGCATTGCCCTGGCCTCCAGCCAATCACCATGTATTTCCTGAATCCCTAATGGGGACAATGATTTAGTTATATCATGGATTAGCTCATGATGACTCTAGACTGATGATGGTGTATGTATGATCATGTTAAGCATTATACAACATGTCTCAGCTGCAATCCGGGACCAGCTATGAGACTCGGACGACATCCTCGTCCTACAGCGCCCTTTGTTCAGATTCAGGTTGATTTCAGTGGACCGAGGAAGACAGAGAGACAAAGGAAAACAATATATTTTGGTTGTAAATGATCATTTTATCTTTTGGGTGGAAGCCTACCCTACTGCTAGGAATGATGCAAAGACAGTAGCAGAATTGCTGCTAACTGAGTATTTCCCACATTTTGGTGTGTGTTGCACAGATAAGAACAAAGCTTCTGTTCTTATCTGCAGGGAAATCCATGGGTAACTGCTCTACCTGCAGTGTTGATGTCAATGAGAGTAGTTGTTCAATGTCTATCTGAACTAACTAAACTATTGGTTTCACCTGTGTCTCGTTGTCACCTGTGTATTTAGTCTGTGTTCTTCATTTGTTCAGTGTCATTTCGTCTTTGTACCTGGTGTCAAGCGTTACGGACCTTGTTCCCCATGTTGGTTCTTGGACTTCTTGCGTGTGTTTTGGATTTTGTCTACTCCCTCTTGGACTCATTTGCCTGTTCGGACTGCTCTCCTGGGTTTTTTTTTTTATTTCTGCCTGCCTGACTACCCATGTAAGCCTTGTGTTCTCTATTAAATCATTGATCTGCACCTGCTCTGCCTCCGGTGTCTGCATTTGGGTCCTGATCCCTTGTATTCCCTGTTGCAGCACACCTGGTTTTCCCTTCAGTTCTCTTTTTCTTTTCTCTACACACGCACACACCTACACGTCTGGTCTCCTGCACACACACACACACGGGCTTGCCCCGCCCCCTTCTGTTTCTCTCTTCCTGTAGGCCTATGTGTTTTGTTGAATTTCTTCATCAGTAGTATGTTTTATAAAGTCACCCAAAAGACACAATGCATGTTTTTGGATTTTTTCCGGGATTCCGTTTTCACATCAGCAGGTGAGTCGTGTGTGCAGGAGGCTTGTTGTTAATGACGTTACCTTTCGAAACCAACGTGGTACCATGACATCGGCACCAACAGGTAAACTTACAAGCTTTAACAAATCAATGGCATTGACATACTGTCAATAAGTAGGCCTATTAATATTAACACTACAATTACATTTCTTCTATTTTAAAAATTCTAGGTGGTATTTGCATTGTGCCTCCCTCTCTCCCACCCCCCAACCCCTTTCTCAAAACCTCTCTCCCACCCCCACCCCCTCTTTCCCAAAACCTCTCTGTCTCTCAAAACCTAACATGGCACCGGCGGATGGCCCCCCACCATCATTGATTCTGGTTCTGTCCAAGGTTTCTGCCACTTAAAGGAACTTTTTTCTTGCCACTGTCGCCAAATGCTTGCTCATGATGGGATTTGTTGGGTCTCTGTAAATAATATTATAAAGAGTACGGTCTAGACCTGCTCTATAGGAAAAGTGCAGTGAGATAACTTATGTTATGAATTGGTGTTATATAAATAAAACTGAATTGAATTGAATTAAATGTGTTCTGTAATGGGGCTTTTGTGGCTAACATTGATTTGGATCATTTGATTTGATCCCAAGTTTGAAGTCACAGGTTATATACCATTTGTTCTGCCTGTTCAGGTTTCGCACACACACAATGGTGTGGAACAGATGATATAGTTGTAAATCATGAATATTGCTCAAGTGGCTTTGGTGTCTCACCAAGTCCTCGTTCTCTCACCCATATGGGATCAGCTCTGTTACAGATTCTACACATTCCTGCTGTTCAACTGCAACACTGGACGATGGACTCCTATGACTGGATTTCATAGCACAGATAATTTGGGGGTTGTCAATTGTAAGTTTCTTTCTGACAATGTACATGTATCGGCAAGTTAGAAATTTGGTCAGGATCCGTCAGTCTACTGCAGTTATGCGGTTTATGTATTCATCTACCTAATTAATATTTATTACATATGTATTGTGGATTTTGTTTACATTCAAATGTTAGTCTTAAGACTTCAATACCAGTATAAAAGTGTATCATGTGCTTCAGAAAATTCAAAGAGATTGTATTTTACATACTGATCTGCTTCCCGGCTGTGACAATAAAATCTTGGATTGGACTCAAGGGTGTTCAGCGTTCTTGTCTTTATAATCATTGCAATTGAAGTAAAACCCTACACTATTAAATAAAAACTTCCTTTATGTGTTACAATGTTGCATCCCCAGGTGTTCCATTCTACTATTTATCCATATAGGCCATCAAAAGACGTCCCTTTTCTTGGGTGTATTGTGGTTTTGTTAATGTCTCATTCTGTACACATCTACTAACAATCCATCTGATGAAAGATGATCAGAGATTTGGGGGGTATCCAGCCAACTCCTCCAATCATTTAAAACTGCAGCTCTACTTTCCACTAAGTTTTGACAAGTTTGCAACAACATAAAGGAACATCAGCGGTTCTCTCTGCTGGAAAAATATATCAACATATTCACATTCTATTCTTTGGGATCTGGACAAGATACTATATGCTGTAGTTGTTTCAAGCCTTTTATGATTATTTCCTAAACATAAATGCAGTTATATATTGACCTGTTTTTATGAATTATAGTCAGATCAGGACAGGTCTTACATTATGACCAAACATAGCAAGCTTTGTCCAGTTGGTAGAACACTGTAAAATCTGGCATCAACCACTAATTTCATCTGTATTTGGGAATGTAATATTTTGGCAGATAATAATATATATATATATATATATATATATATATATATATATATTATTTTTTATTTTATTTTTCAGTTCTGTTAAAAACTTACTAACTTACTGAGTTGCCTCTCTGAGACAGACAAACAAAAGTGTCAAATTAAAGTAAATGTTTGTGTATGTGAGTTGACTGAATGTTGAGTTGATCCTTTCCTAACACACAGAGATCCTACTCATGCATTGACAACAGGCTCATCCTCTGTTTGGATGGCTTTCTTTTAGAGAAATAACATAACTGTGATCTAAAGAACCATAAAAACACATAGATGAAGTTACAGCCATGCTGTATCATGCACCAATACAGTAAGTGAGATGTGGCATTTCAGGAGACTCAAACATGCATAGTCAGACACTTTATATCTACTGTCACACATCAGGAATGGAGTCGTTTTCAACATTACTCCCTAACATCATGATTTTCTTTTTCACCCCCTCCTTCCTCTTTCTCATCTAATGCTATTCCTCTGATTAGCAAACTACAATAGCAACATGTCACCACAAGGTGGCAGTCTCAAACCAGTCCATAAGTTTGTGTGTGTCTGTGCATGTCTGTGTGCAGGTAAAGATTGTATGTAAAGGTATAATTTAAAGTTGTAATTTTGTTATTTTGTCTGATCACTCTGGATGATGGAGTGTGGACTGTGTTTTTTGTTGTAGGATTTTTCAGTACCTTGCTCTTGTTCTTGTGATGTCGTCTGAATCGCAGAAGCTCTTTATGTTGCCTCGACACAAAGTTGACAGCAGCATACTCCAACAGTGCAGAGAAGACGAAGAGAAGACACACTGCCATCCAGATGTCTATGGCCTTGACATAAGAGACCTGTAAACACACACACACACGCCTCTTGTAAAAGTTGGTATAGATGATCCTGCAATGCAAATGAGAGTTTGTTTCAAGGTACAGTACAGACCAAGAGTTTGGACACACCTTCTCATTCAAAGAGTTTTCTTTATTTTCATGACTATGAAAATTGTAGATTCACACTGAAGGCATCAAAACTATGAATTAACACATGTGGAATTATATACATAACAAAAAAGTGTGAAACAACTGAAAATATGTCATATTCTAGGTTCTTCAAAGTAGCCACCTTTTGCTTTGATTACTGCTTTGCACACTCTTGGCATTCACTTGATGAGCTTCAAGAGGTAGTCACCTGAAATGGTTTTCACTTCACAGGTGTGCCCTGTCAGGTTTAATAAGTGTGATTTCTTGCCTTATAAATGGGGTTGTGTTGTGCAGAAGTCAGGTGGATACACAGCTGATAGTCCTACTGAATAGACTGTTAGAATTTGTATTATGGCAAGAAAAAAGCAGCTAAGTAAAGAAAAACGAGTGGCCATCATTATTTTAAGAAATGAAGGTCAGTCAGTCCGAAAAATTGGGAAAACTTTGAAAGTGTCCCCAAGTGCAGTCACAAAAACCATCAAGCGCTACAAAGAAACTGGCTCACATGCGGACCGCCCCAGGAAAGGAAGACCAAGAGTCACCTCTGCTGCGGAGGATAAATTCATCCGAGTCACCAGCCTCAGAAATCGCAGGTTAACAGCAGCTCAGATTAGAGACCAGGTCAATGCCACACAGAGTTCTAGCAGCAGATACATCTCTAGAACAACTGTTAAGAGGAGATTGTGTGAATCAGGCCTTCATGGTAGAATATCTGCTAGGAAACCACTGCTAAGGACAGGCAACAAGCAGAAGAGACTTGTTTGGGCTAAAGAACAGAAGGAATGGACATTAGACCAGTGGAAATCTGTGCTTTGGTCTGATGAATCCAAATTTGAGATCTTTGGTTCCAACCACCGTGTCTTTGTGCGACGCAGAAAAGGTGAACGGATGGACTCTACATGCCTGGTTCCCACCGTGAAGCATGGAGGAGGAGGTGTGATGGTGTGGGGGTGCTTTGCTGGTGACTCTGCTGGGATTTATTCAAAATTGAAGGCATACTGAACCAGCATGGCTACCACAGCATCTTGCAGCGGCATGCTATTCCATCCGGTTTGCGTTTAGTTGGACCATCATTTATTTTTCAACAGGACAATGACCCCAAACACACCTCCAGGCTGTGTAAGGGCTATTTGACCAAGAAGGAGAGTGATGGGGTGCTGCGCCAGATGACCTGGCCTCCACAGTCACCGGACTTGAACCCAATCGAGATGGTTTGGGGTGAGCTGGTCCGCAGAGTGAAGGCAAATAGGCCAACAAGTGCTAAGCATCTCTGGGAACTCCTTCAAGACTGTTGGAAGACCATTTCAGGTGACTACCTCTTGAAGCTCATCAAGAGAATGCCAAGAGTGTGCAAAGCAGTAATCAAAGCAAAAGGTGGCTACTTTGAAGAACCTAGAATATGACATATTTTCAGTTGTTTCACACTTTTTTGTTATGTATATAATTCCACATGTGTTAATTCACAGTTTTGATGCCTTCAGTGTGAATCTACAATTTTCATAGTCATGAAAATAAAGAAAACTCTTTGAATGAGAAGGTGTGTCCAAACTTTTGGTCTGTACTGTATATGATTTTGTTTTTTATATGAGATACTGCTGACCACAAGTGAACTTTAGCATTTAGCTATGGTAGAGGCTTTAGGGATGGCAATGCCGGTCAGACAGTTGGTCAGTCCACTTTTGACATGTTTGGTTTTGTGTGAAATAACTCTACATCTTCAAGACAGTCTGTTACTTACCTTGCATCTCAAACCCTGTACCAATCAGCCAGAGTGGGATCCAATATTTTTACCACTGTACTGAAAACTGTTTATTGTAAGTCTCAACCTGGGCGACCTCTCTCACAATAGTAAGTCAATGATATTTTTACACAAAAAGTTGATTTCAATTTTTCTAATGTATTTCCTAACCAATTCACATTTTCCTACAATCATTAGAGACATTATTTTAGGGTTGCAACTGCTGCCCTTCACACACACACATGGCTGTGCCACTGATGCTTATGGTGTCAAAATGATCCTCATTCTTTTATGAAATAATGACTTATTCAGACATTTGTAACATACTGGAGTGCAAAGCTCTGTTGAGCACTGGAAACATGAGTAACCTCTAAACACACACACAAACACACACAGACGGGTGTGCTAATAAGGGTTATGTAACAAAGGGCTCCATTTCAGATTTTTTCTCATGCATACAAGATACCAGAACAAGACTAAGGGGCTCTTTCTCATATACGCTCTAGCAGATGCATGATGTGTGTAATCAACACATAGAGGTGCAGATTCACCAAAATGTAAACAATACTAAATAACAAACAACTAAAAATAGGGCTCAGGTGTAGCCCACAGCAAACTGACTCCATATCGAAATTACACTTTCCATTACACTCCATTACACAGGAATGGAGGGAACACTGGAGACTCAAATTATATTTATTTTATATGAAATGTATATGAAATAACAGGAGCGGCAAAAAGCATTACAAGGCCAGTGACATTGTGGGGGTGGAGCTGGACTCTCTGGCGGTGGTGATGGCTTCATGGTATCCCACAATGAACATCAACAACTCTTCTTTATCTATCTCTACCCATTCATATGACATTCACAGACATTTTTGGTGTGTTGAAATAAATTTGAAATTGTCTGTTGAACATATGTAGTGCCATTCGCATAGGACTGTGGGAAGAAAGTGCAGAAAATACATACAGATGAATAATAAACACAGATTAATAATAAAATACACAAACACAGACCTTAGGCAGTGACGTCCTGGAGCCTGAGCTCTGTGTTGTCATTGTGAGGACAGTGGTGATGCCTAGTGCCACTCTGGCCGGGGCAGCATCCATGTTGATCCAGAAGGAGACCCAGGACAGAATGACAATGAGCAGAGAGGGGATGTACATCTGGATCAGGTAGTAGCCCATCTGACGCTCCAGGTGGAACCGCACCTCAATACAAGTAAATTTACCTGCAACAAAGCAGAGACATGCTAAAATAATATTCACTTATTCATCAGAATCAGAAATACTTTATTGATCCCCGAGGGGAATCTCTTGCTACAGCAGCTCACTATCATGTCAGTGCACACAGGAATAGAAGTACTAAGCAAAAAAAATATAATACACTATAATATAGGTCAGAAAATAAATTAAGTACCAAGTGGGTATAAGTATAAAATAAAATAAGTGTGAAGTACAAAGTGGGTTTACCGGTTGATGATAATAATACGGTATAAGGTAATAGTGTATGAACTGTCAAGTTAAGTGTAGCAATTAAGATTATAATGAGATGGAGGACATTGCACAGCAGTAATAGAGGTATGAATAAATATCAATATCAATAAATAGGGAATTTTAAACTGAAAAGAGTATATTGCACCGGAGTATTAACACAGGATATTGCACAATTATGTCAAGTATTGCAGAGATGTAATGATCAATGTCCAGTTTAATGACTTAGGGTCATACAGACTAACACTTAGAGGGAGGAGTTAAAGAGTCTGATGGCCACAGCAGGAATGACTTCCTGTGGCGTTCTGTGGTGCTTTTTGGGGGGATGAGTCTTTCGCTGAAGGTCCTCCTTTGTTTGACCAGCACGTCATGGAGCGGGTGGGAGACACTGTCCAAGATGGCGTGTAGTTTGGCCAGCATCCTCCTCTCTGACACCACCGCCAGAGAGTCCACTCCACCCCCACAATGTCACTGGCCTTACGGATCAGTTTGTTGAGTCTGTTAGCGTCCGCTACCCTCAACCTGCTGCCTGCTTTATAATTATATGATATGTAACCCTTTTGCCAACCAGCTCGTTAGTAACAAGGAATAACTACAGTATATAGACTCCTTTAACTTCCAAATTTAACACTGGCAAAAGAGACATCCCGATGTATAAAACCTTTGTCTAGGGTAAAAGTATGATTCTAGCTTCAAATTAAATGAGAGGATTCTCAGGTATAATCATCTATAATTAGTTAAAAACAGGTACCTCTAAATGTAATTACCTTGTGGTTATTTTCCTTTTTACAGTGTTGATTTTACAGTGGATACGTTTTATGCTTTTATATTGAAAAGGTTCAGTTTTAAATCAAATATATTCACTATAAGAAATTCCCCCGACATAAATTATTTACCAGTCATTCCCGCCACGAGTGCACTCGATTTTGAGTCAGCAAGTTTGCGTTTCGTTGGCGCGCGCGTTGGAGCTCAAATCCCTTTGTAATAGTGTTGAATAATCCTACCAGTCTGCAGTTCACCATTACGGCCAAAAAAAGGAAGCACATCGATGAGATGGGCACACGGAATCCGCTCTCCTGGGTGTCATCCTCAACGCAGGTGAGTGCGGGATCGTCCGGTGATCACGCCGTCTCTCTCTCCCGACTGGTTCCGAGGTGAATTAGCAAAGACACAGTGCTAGCAACTTTAGCTTAGCTCTTCCAGCTCATTCTTTAGAAAACTATTTAAACTCGCTCCAGGCTGCACGAGTCGTCGGCGAGTCCTCCGAAACAAGGGGAAGTTTTCCAAGTGTGCTGAAGCGCGGCTTTTTAAACACTTTTTCCTAGGTTTTGTGAGCTCTTGTAATGTGCGGCCACGGTCACTGATGCTCCGTCCTTCCCGCTTCTCTGGTGGTGTTTTTTTCTCTTTTTTTCTCTTTCGCAACGCTCTAGTGTTGCGTCATTACGTACACTCCAGTAAATCAAATAATAACAAAACAAACATTACTGGGTTTCTTTCCTATTGACTAAACTATGAATTCTTCTTCTATTTATAAACTTTTAACACTATGCAAATGCATATTTTAACTGTATAATAAACAATGAAATTATTTATCACAAATTAAATTACAATGCCTCAATGCAATTATAATAATGAAATGGTATACATTCTCGTAAATAAAAAAACACAAAATACCCTGATATACTAAATAATCAGGTTATTATAGATACATTTCTTAAGTACAATAATCAGCAACAAAGATGGGGCACAGTTATGATTGTAAAAGGAATTGTTTGCAATATTTACCTATGCTTCAACCAGGCTTCTACCCCACTGCCTGAATTTGGATTTTCTGGATCTACTAACTAACAAGATGGCAGCAGGCATTCACTTAATGCCAATCTTCAAAAATCCTTTCAGAAACCTATTGGTGATGTCACAGACAGAGGTGTGGCTACAAAATTGTATCTTGTCATGGGGTCAGCTCATTATGCAGCCCAAAATCTATATAAAATAAATAAATAAATAAATATCTATAATCCTTGTCCTTCTCTGAGCCTCCTGAATCATTCTATGTCACCACCCCCATATAGGTCAAAGACACCACATCCATGTTTGTCTACTATCTATGGTCAGAACCCATTTAATAAAAAGACAATACTAGTCTGGATGTCAGTCTGTTTGTTTCTCCGAGCTCTTGCAGCTGATTTTCGTTCTGTTCCACCCTGTGCGCATGTTACATATTAGTGCGCATGTGCCAACTTGCATGCTGCCTGTTGCTGTAGCTCTGTCTGTTGTCTTCAAGAGTTTCCCCTTGGGGATCAATAAAGTATTTCTGATTCTGATTTCTGATTCTGACATGTGTTGTGACGCTTATGGCAGTGTGTGTACTACCTGTATTGTAGTGCTTGGTGCAGTATCTGAGGTCTGATTCATCTTTAAGGATGAACTGTGGGAGCGTCAGGCCTTCGGCCACTTGGACAGGTCCATTCTCCTGCCACTCAAAGATCAGGTCATTCATAGTGTAACCAACTGGAAAACACAAACCACAGGGCAATTTAATAATCAGCAATTTATAAAACATTATGCAACATAAAGGTAATGGCGTATCACTTTGAAGTGATAGATATGTTTAGGAGGCTTCTCTGATGTTTTGAATTTTTGTCAGTTATTTTACTTTATATTGTAGCAAGTAGTCTCACTGAGGTCTTGCTACTTTCTGAAATTTTTCAGCGTAAGTTGGGAATGTTTGGTCGGTTATTCAAATTCTGCGCTATTTCGTCCTTAAGTACTTTTTTTTGTCAAATGTCCCAGGGTAGCAAATGTGTTCTTACCCCCAACCCCCCTGTGTTTGTAATGACTGATATTCAGATACTTTTTGACAACTCCTCAAGCCTGTATTTAAAAAACACTTTTCCAAGTTTTCGATTTCAGAACAGTCTTGATTTTGACCAACCGACACACCGTCACAAAAAAAACTATTCTTGGTATAATATATGAAGTTATCAGCTGTAGCTAACATAGCTCCTTTGGCTCCGTTCCGTGACTTGCGACTTGTGCGGGGCCCCTTCACATCCCGCCACCAAATGTGTCATTGCTAATCCTTTACCTCGCCCTTTCGCCCCACTTGCATGTACTCCTTCCATCTTTCCAAAGCTTAGTCACACCGCGCCTCCACCTCCCATTATTGCCAAACCTACCCCCATACTAGCCAACATGCCGCTGTCAGCCGTCTGATTCATTGGGGCGTAGACAAGAGGGGAAGGCCTCTTGGCCTCTAGGCCTCTCACGCCTTAAAATTCGCTCTGAAAGACCATCCTGATCGTAAGTTTGTCCACTTCCTCATTCACAGTTTCACTTCCGGTTTCCACCCAGACATCAAGGTCATCCCTGATCCAGCATTCACTTGTCATAACCTCCAATCCACGCTGGCCGAGCCCGATACAGTGGACAGGCTCCTAGCTAAAGAAGTCGACGATGGCTTCATGATAGGTCCATTAGCCCCCCTTTACCAATCCACCGCATCAGTCCCATTGGCACCACTACTCTGACAAGAAAAGACCCATTATAGATCTTTCTTCCACCACCACACCAAGTATCAATAGCCTCATCCTCAATCTGGATTTTTCTATGGATTATGCAACCATCTCACATGTCATCAACCTCATCTGTCTTGCTGGTGTTGCTTATATGTCCGGATTTCTGGAGGTTTTTTGGCATTTCTTGGAGAGGTTCATACTACTTTGCTTCCCGCCTCACATTCGGGTGCAAGAGCAGTCCCAAGATATTCACTTTCTGAAGCACTCTGCTGGATACTACTCAACAACCACAAACTTCCATACATCATTAATCTTCTGGATTACTTCCTCACCATTATACCATCATCTTATGGTCTCTCCACCCTCAAGTCCGCCTTCCTTCAGCTCGGTTCTCCTTTCCCCAGAGAAAACAGCAGCATCGGCATCACCCTGGATTCACTTTCCTTTCAAGCCTCCTTCCAACCGAGAAACTCCACCGTATTTCCTTGTACATCTCAAAACTATGTAGCAGAATAAAGGTTAAAATGCATTAAACTGATCATATCAAATTACGTTAATTTTGGCAAGAGGAAGGAGTAGGTTTACACTCACTTCCGGCTATCTGAATAAGATCAACATTCATATTAAATAACAGTATTCAACTCAGTAAATACATACCATGAATGATATGAACACAGCAATGAATGATTAGTGAATCAATGACCATTTGACACCAGAGGATGCAGTGAATTAGTTATTTTGGCTAGATATTAACTTACGTAACCACAGGAGACCAATATGTGGACACATTTTAATAGTTACCAACTAAATAAACTAGCAACTGAAAAGCTTTGGCAAATCAAGGGAGATTATTATTAGGAATTAATACTCACCTGAAGTAGGCTAATTTAGCTATCATACATGTTGGTGGGAGATCCTAATTTTGATCTAACTTTACATTCCTTAATTACTTTCTATCAAGCTAAAGCATTAAACCCCAATATCACAGAAAAGTTTCTGTAGTTTCACTTGAGTTTTGGCTGAGCAGGGCAGGCTTTGCCCTAGAAGGGAGATGAGAGGAGAGGTGCCCTTTCTCTGGGGCACTCTGTGGGCGGTCGGTCCCGAATGAAACTCCCCAGAGTTCCATGTTTCGGATGTGCTGTCGGTCCCGCGGGATGACTTTGGCTTGAGTCGGGTCTCTTCTTCCATAATCAGGATGACGGCGTTCGGTTGTGATGGCAACACGGTGTGAGCGTCTACCAGCTGTTGACTGAGTTTAAAGTTCGTTACGGCCCTCATTAGGATTTAGGTGCTGCAGCAGAGAGGAGCAGGCATCTTTAGGAACGCTAATAAAAGTTTCTTTGTTTAAGAGTTAAGTCTTTGAGTCTCTTTTGCTCCACCTCTCTCTGTTTATCCTTCTCTGCACCACGTGCTGGTGCATAAAGTAAAGGTTTTTTCGTTTCTAACTCTTGTTAGATCTCAGAAATACAGGTTCCCTTTAGCAGGCTTCTTTTTTTCAGAGTTGGATATTGGCCTTTTTCCGACATGTTCGGTAAATGTGCCTTCCTCCGTTCCTCTGTGGGTTGGTTGAAGTCAGCTGGGCTTCTCAGGTGGCCTTCGGTTGCTCTGCGGGTAGTTGCACCCCCTCAAGCGAGAGGAGGGACTGCTTAAGTTGACCAGGGAACAGGACCAGGGCAAGAAAAGCAAAGAGCCACGGACAAGAAGTTTCTCTTGCCTTAAAGTCTTCTGCAAAGAGGGGGCGGGGTTGTTTGTGTTCAAGGCGCAAGATTTAAGTTTAAGTCTCCCATGTTAAAGCTTTGTCTCATTAGTTGTTGGAAGGCACCATGCACTTTGATGAATCAAGAACAATATAACTTGTAAGTAATTAACAGTGTTAATTGAATGTCATACATGGTAATATGTGTTACAACCACATCTGCTATTATGACGACACACCATATATAGGTTATACACATATATCTGTAACAATAAATAAAATAGTAAAATAAAATCACACAAGTTAAATGTCCATTTCAGTTTGGCTATGCCAAGTGGACTGAGGACAGAATAAGGCATCATAGGCTAATATGTAACATCCAGTAACCTTAGGCATGTTAGGCTGATCTCCTGTTGTCTTAATATTACGATATTAATTTTAATATTCATTCGTTGATTAATATTAAGATTAAGACAACAGGAGATCAAACCTTAACCTTAATATTAATCAATTAATATTAATCAGTTGATTAATATTAAGGTTAAGACAACAGGAGATCAGCTGAAAAAATTAATTAGTCAATTCAAATGTCAAAGTGGCAAGCAAGGACTTACACTACTGAAACAGTATCCCACATACATACAATTATCACACATGCTGTCCCAAATTATTATGGATGTCCTGAAAGAATAGTTTTGTTTATACAGAAAATGGTGATCCATACTTGGTACAACATCATATTAATTTCTTTACATAAAGAACAGTTCTTGTTGACAGGGTCTATTGCTCTTTGTTGCATCAGCATGACAACATCAAGTTCCACACTTTGCTTGTATTGTCAATTAAACATAACATATTAGTTAATACATTTTGATTCTGTATGGCAAAGTTACTTTCTTCTGTTCTTTTCTGTTCCTTTAAGTCTTACAGTTTACAAGTCCTGGTGTTCACTTGATGAGGTCCAGAACATGGTTGAGGGGTTGAGTTTCAGTTTGCCAAGTCAGTGAGGGTCATAAACTAATGGTACTTATATAGCGCCTTTCTAGTCTTTCTGACTACTCAAAGCGCTTTAACTACATATCACATTCACACACTGATGGCAGGTGCCAACTGCTCATCAGTTGAAAGAAACTAATCATTCAAACACACTCACACTTGGCAGCAATTTGGGGTTCCACACTTCGACATGTGGGCTGGGGGAACCATAGTGTGAATTGTACCTCAACAGGACATCGGATTAGTTTGACTTCAAGCAGACTTTCTTAAATAGAGAGATTGTCATTCAACCTTCCATTAGTGACCTCTGGAGGTCCTGTGAAAATTTGTTTTAGGGAGGTTCTCCCTTGAGTCTTTCCAGGGCTCATTTCATGACATAGAGGCGATGAGGAGAAAATATTAATTATTTTTATCAATAAAGATACAAAACGTTCAGGATCGGGGTTGATCACGCTACAACTAGCACCTCGCCTACCAATGTACCAAGTGTCAGCTTTTATCCCTGCTCGGACACCTGAATTTTGGCATCCGCATCATCCCCCAAGGGTGATCCTTCTTCTCCAACTTACTGTCCCTCTCTGCTGCAGTCCCATCCCTCCATGATTATGTTGTCTTGGACAACGCCTGTAAAATGGAGACTGTGGCGTGACATCTCTCCTCTTGAACGGCATTTCCTTTTTCTACAACGACCACGTAACACAGCCCATCGGATTTGGCAGTTACTACGGCAATAGATGGTTCGCTCATAGTGGAGGCGAACCACTGGAACTGTTCTCGCTCTCTCCTTCCTCCACCATCTACGAGCTGTACCCCATTGTCACCCCCCTATCATCCATCCCTCCCCTCGACCCCTAGTCATCCCACCATACACGACCCTCATCCAATCCTTCCTGAATCCTCTTGGCAATCCAAATAAACTACCTCTTATACAACACAATTGCTGTGGACATGGATACTGGAAAGCTTGTAGATTAAGGTCCTAGGGAATGCATTATGTCAGTAAGTGTCCTCACAAGTACAGAACTACAAACGTGTGTGTGTGTTTACATTGTACTTACAGCTCTCCAGCTGCATGATACAGGTCTGAACATCCATAGGGAAGTTTTTTAGATCCATGGGACATGAGAGAGTTAATGTTAGTCTGAAAGAGAAGACAGAGGAGAGAAAAAGTAAGAAGTGAATCAAAGACAGTGACAGGGTTTGAAGTTATCCATAAATGTCATACACATGTACAGTATCAAAATTTTTAATTATCTAAATATATAAATTATTTTGAAATTAAATCCAAGTCTAGTTTACTCCACCACTTACCGTATAGAGTACAAAACATTCCCATTCTTAAATATCCTGAGCAGTTTGTTGTCTGTAGTGACTTCGTGAAAGTGGGCCCCCTTCTCATTGGCAAAGAACAGATCTGGTTTCCATATGGAGTCTAACATAGAGGGGTCCAAGTCCAGAGAGTCATCTGGGTATTCAGCATAGGCGAGCCTTGGATCATTCCACTGCTGACGGAGGAAGATATTCACACGGTAGTCCTACAGACACAGAGAATAATATGAGTACATAACACACAGAAATTTATAAGACTTTTATGGAACTTGAAGTAACTGGTTGATTCCCCATAACAAATTTGCATCATGAGCCAAGTTTGGCTCAGTCAAAGCATCATGGAAGATTTTATACATGTGGATGACAACTGTAAAAAATATAAATACATGGTGATGTGCAGTTCTTTACATGAGGACGAGAGAAGGGAAGGTTGCTCTTAGTAAAAGTTTGGATAATTCTGCATGTAATTACAGTGCTTTATTTTGCAATTTTAGTCCTGTGTTAGATGAATGTTAAATGATCCACAGACACACCTTCAACCACAGGCAGCAGCAGCCTCGTCATTACTATCAGCATACACAGCGCACAGACATGGGGTGACATGGGCACTATAAGTAGTTATAGTGTTGGAGCAGTTTGTCACAGGGTCATGCTCCTATGTCATTGGTTATTTGCCTCAGGTAAGCAAATCATAGTTCAGATTGTCCCTGAGGTGTGATGGTTTCTAATCCATGGGTGAACCTTGAATTAATAATGGTATTTACAAGAATGGTGCAGATGTCCAAAACACTGATGCCTTGTCCAAACCTATGGTAAATGGTAAATATGACCAGGTAACATCTGGTCATATTGGAAAGGTTTATAAAACATACCTATTTGACAGGTAATATGTGGTCACATTGTATTGGTTTATAAAAAACTCCTTACACTATTAAATGATATTTACACTGATTAGTTAAAGCAAAAACACAGTAAAATCTATGGACATAAGTGAAATGCACCTTAACAGCAAATCTACACTGCCTTATTCATCTTCTACATTTGAAATGATATCGCTACGAAGGTTACACAGGGCTGCACAAATTCTCAAAATGTTGTCAATTAATTGGAACTTTTAGAAAAAGGATTTTGAAACTTTTCAGTCAGCATATGACCCGCTCAACGTGGACCCGTACATTGGTGATGCGCCTAGTGTTGGTGGGGTCTTCTTCAGCGAGGTGCATGCCTCTTATGGTGAACACTGGAATGACAAGTTTCACTGTCCTTTCAAGCCTCTGTTGGCCATTACTTCCTCACCTGGGTATTCCAGGAATCCTGAATTTGCAGTTATGAATTTATTACTGCACCTTCCTCCATAAGCTGGTAAGATGAACATGATCAACCCACATGGTGCAATCGAGACAAGTTATTTAATGGTGTTCTGGCTGTAGTAGTGGGATGTAGGACTCACCTCTCGAGTCATGGTTGTGTGGCTTTTGAAGGGGTGTCTTTGAGGGGTGTCTCTCACTTTGTCTGGCAAGATAGTCTTCCAGTCCAGCAATAATAATTATGGCTATGCAATCACATGTAGGTAACTTAACGTTAGCTTATTAAAGTTAACTTATAAAAAGTAATGTTATAATCAAGCGGCATCCAAATAAATGACTCACAATTAAAGTTATGTGAATCTAAATTTGGGTTAATTTATTTGCTTCAAATTGTTAGTTAGACATGTATTAAGTAAACAAAAATGAATAATAATACATTTTGTTTACTTAATACTGACCGACACTGGCCAAATTTCTGCAAGTCTCAACAAAATCTAGTGTTACAAATTACCATAGTAATATATTTAAAAAACAGGCATCTTAAATCTTCTGTAGTATAATCTCAGTAACAGATAAATCATTATTTCAAGTTTTGTTGTATAGTTTCAGATTAACTTACCTCAAGTGTAAACTGGGACGAGGACTGTCCGAGTATCAACCGTAGACTAGCAACCGCATACCACAGGGTTAGCCAGCTAGCAACGCTGAGTAGCATATAGCCTAGCTTCTTAGCCTTAGCTAACTTGGTAACGTCGAGCTAGGTGAGCGTGTTTTAGCAACCAGGCACCTCAGCTCTACCTCTTTGCCCATTTTTCAGTTTTTGTGAGGACATGTGTGTGCTGATTAAAACCTTCTGCACATACAACAATAAACCCTGGTTTACAGCAAAACTCAGGCAGCTTCATCGGGCCAAGGAGGAGGCCTACAGACGTGGGGATAGAATCCTGTACAACCAGGCCAGAAACACGCTGATGAAGGAGATCAGGGTAGCCAAGAGTAAAGAATGGTTGTTTGTACAGTAGGTTGCCAGGTAGCACGATAGTGCATAGCATGACTCTGTGGTGAAATGGAACAGCATGCATTAATTCTAGCTACCTTTTTATACTTGGGAGTGCTTAGAATGGCGTTTGGATTACAGATAATGAAAAGGAAAAAAGCCACTGTAATCTGTAATCTGAAGTTAAAATTGGGAGACTACTCTTAGTCTTATTTTGGCGTAATGTCAAAATAATGGTGTCACCAAGAATTAACTTGCTGTCAAATCTAGACTATTACCTATTAAGTCACACTGCTAGCTGTGTGCATCGTATATTTTTTATTTAATGAATTGCATCCATTAAAAATGGATGGATCTGGTTGCCTATTATGCAATTAAATCGTTCTCTCTCTCTCATGGTGGTGAGTGTCTATTTTTTTCTCGCTAGTAAATTAGACAGTAAATTCTGTTAATTTTGTGTGTTTGTATGTTTTGTAAAGTGCTTTGAGTGGTCAGAAGTCTAGAAATGTGCAAAAAGTACAGTCCATTTACCATTTGTGTGTCTTTCTCAGCTGGTGAATGGAGGAGAATGTAAGTGAGAGAATGAGACAGAGCCAGAAGCTGCGGATGTGCCCATGTTGAAGTATAATGGTAAAGTGTGTGTTTACCTTTTTATATCATGTACAGGATGATAGGGGCAATCTGGGGTGACCATATACTAAAGAGGGAGTTCCCAAGTTACTAGAGGGTTACATAGACTCAGATCCATTCAGGAAGTGGTTCTCTCTATTCATTCCCTTAACACTTGTGTATACTTCTCATTTTTTCTTACGTACAACATTGCCTGTGAAACGTTCAAACCATCCAATGCATTTCCAATACTCATCAGCTTCTACCATTTATTCTCTTCCTGATTTGCCTTATGTTCAGGGAGTGATTGGATCCTTTTTTCTAAATATATTCATTACTTCTCAGAGAAATATTGTTGCCTTTGCTATCCATAAATGTGAACAGAACATGTATCACATTAGGATATGTGATATGTGCACTATACATATGCGCATGCGCAAATGTGTAGCGCGCAGGCGCCAATGTGCATGCTGCCTGTTGCTGTAGCTCCGTCTCGTCGTCTTTAGTGTATTACATTTTTTTCTTAGTACTTCTATTCCTGTGTGCATTGACGTGATAGTGAGCAGCTGTAACAAAAGAGTTTCCCCTCGGGGATCAATAAAGTATTTATGATTCTGATATTTCTGAAATGCATCCCCCACTGGTTTGCTACCCCACCTTTTGTCATTTTAAAAATAAGCTTATCATCATACAGTCCCTGCAATCAGGTGATTATATTTAAGCAGCCTATATCAATGATCGTTTTACTATTTTCAGCAACTGATAGATGAGTAATAAAATCACACAATTTTGGACCACCCTTTGAGTTGGTTCAGTCAAATCCCTTGCTGATCATTTGCCACAGCATGCTTTGGCTGTCTATCTACGCAGGAGTCTGTTGACAAAGGTAAGAAATATAACTGCGATCATGGACTGAAAATAGAACACAGGAAAAGACTAGCGCATGTTGAATGAACCTGCTTGGCCCACTGACTCCAGCCAAACCTTAAATGAGATAAAAATAGGATTGTAATATCGAAAATCCAAATTGATTTGCGATCGGATAGGATTCGGTAAGTGTAACATGGATATTAATATTTGGCATTAGCCATGTTGATTTTATTATTTGGGATGTAGTGTAGAGGAAAAGCACAAACACAGCTTACCCACCTTTTTTAAATGCAACATAGCAACCACTCACCTTTTTATGAGTTTACAATTACCTAACATTGGACAGTTTAGCCAGCGGACATTTATAGTTTACCCAGCTTTTATTTTAACACTACACTCCCCCCCATGATGACTAACTTAGAATAGTGTTTTCCAAACCTCTATTAGAGCATGTGCCGCCTGTCCAGCATGTTTTCCATGCCATGGTCGAGGCCCGGCGGTATTACCTGCTGGGGCGCCCATTCACCCTCTGTTCTGACCATGCCCCCCTCCAGTGGCTCCACCGCATGAAGGATGCCAACGCCTGGATCACACGGTGGTATCTGGCTCTCCAGCCTTTTAAGTTCAAAGTGATCCATAGGCCGGGGGCGCAGATGGCCATGGCCGACTTCCTCTCCCGTTCCCATGGGGTAGGTTGGGCCGGATGGCTCCCTGGCCTAAGTCAGGCGGTAGGGGTATGTGGAGGTGGGTATGGGTAGCTGTCAGCTGCAGAGTGAGAGGTGGGGGAGTTGCTCAGGTGAGCAGCATCAAGGAGAGATAATTGGCACAGCTGAATCCGGTTAACTAATTATTCTCTCCTTAAATACAGTAGCATACTGGACACAGGGGAGGAGGCAGATGGAGAGGTGGTCGGAAGAACGACGGATGCAGAGAAAGAGTGTGTGGAGAGAAAGAAAGAAAGAGAAATAAAGAAAGAAAGAAAGAAAGAATACACTGAAACCCTGGTCTCAGCGTGGTGTCTCAGGGCCAAGAGGAACTCACAGTAGCACGATTACGCTACAGTGTCATTATTATTCATCTAACTGTAAGATTGAGTAGGGCCAATACAAAATTCTGATTATTTTATGTTTTGGAAATTATCCTCTATTGTTACCGTAAGTATTTGTATTTTCTGGCGCTTATTCATAACATGAAAGAATATGTACAGTAAGAGCACATGTAGTGTGTAAAAAAACAAAACAAAATAAAAGAAAGTACTTGGGTCAAATGTTTACAAGGCTATCGGCATCAAATATTCTCACATCGAAGAGATTGTCAAAGGCTTATACCACCCCTCTCAAACTAAACCAACTACTGGTTGAGCTAGTCTATTCAGATCAAGGTGGTCAGTTGATGCATTGGTAGTCAGATATGGCTATAAGTCCAATTATTAGTGGAATAGTAGAATCCTCGTAGACACAGCTAATGTATAATTTTTTCTTCAGTGTATGTTGGATTTGTAAATGTAGGTTTTGTCTATTTTGTGTGTAATACATTATTTACTATTTTTGTTGCCTTGTTGACCTAAATATTGTGAAGGTGTCCAAGCTCAAGGCTTTGGGTGTGGAAATGGACATTTTGTCTGCCAAAAGTCCAGCTTAGAGGTATATGAACTGAGCAGCAAAGGAGCCCCTGACTTCTTGACTCAACACACACAGTGCACAACTTTGCACTGCATTTCAAAGGTGATATTGATTATACTGTATGAAAATCTACACTAATGGACTGAGGCCTGTAATAGTGCAAAGATACATAATACAGTTTTATGAAATGAATAGTTGTTGTCTGTTGTTACATTTGCAGCCAGCTCCTCAGCCGCAACACCCAGTACCAAATATTAAGTCGATGTACTGAAAATCGCAGGATCTATTAATCAAAAATATAGTAAGCATATTTTCTAACACATTTTTAGACTAATGTAAAGAAATGGCTTAGACTTGAATCTTGATAACCTAATATGCCTCCATGAATCAGTAGCATTATTATCAAATTAATAAATTATTTATCTAATGTGCCCATCAATTGTAAGATTATGACACCTTAACAAAATGACAAAATTATAGCCTTTATAGCGTTAAGACTTTCAAAGTCAGAATTGTCAAACTGTGTAAAATTGTATAACACGTGCATGCGTGTGTATGCCTGTGTCTTTCAGAGGAAGGAGGCCGGAGGTACTGCAAGGCTCCTCTACCAGTCCCTGGTGAATAAAAGCATGACCATAAAGTTGCTGGATTGCCAAATGGCCTTACCCTTAAGAAGCCATCATTTTATGGAAGGGCCCAATTGGAAGCCATTTTGAAAGATGCTTAGCAGATTTCATCTGGAAGAAGTAAGTGATATTAACAGTGGCAGTTTGTTTCTGCATGCAATTTGGCTCTATGCAAAGTGGGAAAAATCAGGTAACTAAAAAATGATGCCTACATGTAAGTCCTTCTACAGTGCTGGGTCATTGCAAACATCCAGAACAGTGGTATTGCATTTTGTTACAGATTCTGTCTTTAACACTTTGTGACAGATGTGACATTATTCCTCAGTTGGAGTTTTCATGATTATAGTGGAATACATTATACAATACAAGGCACCTCTCCACAATAAATGTTTAGTTGAATATGACTCTAGTGACTGTGATGACCCTTGGCAATGGTTTACATCTTTTACACCTGGCCAAGATTGGCAGCAGCACAAAATATGTGAAGCACTCAGAGCAGTTGATCCTGTTGGGACTGTGCTGTGTGGGCTTCAGGTACACATCATCCCAAGATGGCCGTACTCTGTTCCGGCTCCTCTTTTCCTGTGGCACATAGATGGCAACCATAAACTAATCCGGTAAGATGCTAATATCAAAATTGACAGATTTCACATGAATTCCCTTTGAAGTTTCACTTTTCCCGCTTCATCGTATTGCGATATCAAGATAATGTTGTAATTTCTGTTATAGTTGTGATGTTTCAATGTAAATGAGAATTAATGAGCGATTGCACTCCTCCACCACATCAGAGCTAATGATAAGGGTGGGCAGTAGAAATGGTACAACTGATGACGATTAGATTATACTAAAAAGACAGTGTAGTCTCTCATTCGTCCAGGAGTGTTCTATCGTAGAACCACCACCACCAATCTCAGACCACCATTTCTGTTCAAAGAGAGGTTCTCTTTTTTCACAAAAATGGCTTCCTTGACACCCCGTTCAAACCAACTCTTCTCTCTACTTAGAATCTTCACCTCGCTGTCTTCAAATGTGTGGTTTGTAGCTTTTAGATGCAAATGCACGGCGCTCTGTAATCCTGAGTTAGCGTGTCGTCTGTGTTGATAAAGTCTTTTGTGAAGTGGCTGTTTGGTCTCACCTATGTACCGTTCTTTGCAGTTTTCCTCACTGCACTGAATGGAGTAGACTACATTGCTCTGTTTTTGTGTGGACAACTTGTCCTTAGGGTGAACGAGTTTCTGTCTTAAAGTGTTGCCTGGTTTAAAGAAAACAGGAACATCGTGCTGTCTAAAGATCCTTTGTAGTTTTTCAGACAGTCCAGATACATAAGGAATGGAGACACCGTTCCTTCTTGGTTCAGTTACACTTTTGTCCTGTTTTTTGGCTCTTTTAACTTTGTTGATAGCCCAAGTAGGATAACCACAGGCTGAGAGTGCATTCTGGACATGCCTTTCCTCTTTCTTCTTACCCTCTGAGCTGGTGGGCACTTCTTGGGCTCTATGTTGTAATGTCCGGATTACACCCAGCTTGTGCTGTAATGGATGGTGTGAGTCAAAGAGCAGGTATTGATCCGTATGTGTTGGTTTCCTGTACACTTCTATCTGGAGCTTTCCGTCCTCTCCTCTGAGTGTAGAACAATCAAGAACAATCAAGAAAGGCCAAGCGGTTCTCTTTCACAAAGGTGTCATCCACATAGCGGTACCAATGACTTGGTGGTGTGCCCGGGAACGAGGATAATGCCTTCTTCTCAAACTGTTCCATGTACAGGTTGGCCACGATGGGAAAGACCGGAGAATAATTAAAATTGTTGTTCCAAATGAATGGTAGGATAAGGCTACCCAATCCACATCAGAAAATAATCGTCTTCCAATGTTTTCTTTTCGCACAATTTCAAAGATAGCCTAATACCCCTGTGTGCTGCTTGTAATAAAGACTAAATGGGGAAACTGTTGCAGGTAAACAATCATGTATCTTGGCAATTATTTAGCCTTTACAAAAATAAAGAATTTAAAAGTGCTATAATTCACCATTCACACCAAAGCATTTATGCTCTGTTTTAACATGACAACTTTCTGTTGGGAACTGCCACAGTTAGGCCTAATTTAAGAAAAAAATGACCATTATGCTATTATAGCTGTTTTTAATGCAATACATGGAGGGTTGTGTAAAAGTTGTATACAATATGAATATTACAGGCTAATAATCACACTGTTAAGAACCATGGCAAGAAATTGGCATTCCAGTAGAGTTCTTGTTCTCCTAAACCATTTTTAGATTGTGTTAGACGAGAAACAAATGTACTATTATATCATTTCTCCTATAAAATTCTATATATTGTGATATAGAAATGATCTTCCACCCATATATGTAGCTGCTACTTATACTGCAGTATAGAGTCCTAATATAACAGTCCATACAATTATAAAAAACACTGACTGCTTTATGAGCATTGCAAAACATAACATTCATACCAGTGGCAACATTCGTCAGTCGTTTTTGTTACAAAAATGTATAGATTTTATATGCCCATACTTTCCAGTTTCCAAAGTATGCATTATATTTCCCTGTCATTGTGATAATGTTGCAGTCCTTACAATCCTAATCACACAATGCTCTATTGGTTGTGTAGTTAATTTAAAAAAATGTTTTGCTTCCTTAGAGCTGTGCATACTCATGGGTTGCCTCAATGTGTCCGCAGTGACAAAGGAGGAGAGAATGTTGATGTGGGAAGGTACATGCTGGAACATCCAGAACGTGGTCCTGGTAAGCATTTCCATTTTTTAAAATTTCTCTATTTGATGTCTTTCACATTCATATGCTGGTAATCACTACAAATATCATGGTTTTTAAATTAATATTCATTATTGGGGATGACCCTGAAAATTCAGAGCATCAATAGAAATACATTGCTTCAGCGGCATTTAGCAAAGTCATGTTGTTGCAGTAAACTGAAAAATTGGCCTTGAAGCCCAAGTTCATTCTGAGATTTGTTATTGAGTGAAGATGTCCACTTGTGGTTGGCTAGAAGTACTACAGATTGTGAAAGTTCCCACTATCCTGAGCTATCTAGGACTCCTATGCTAATTTCAGCCACTCCCAAACTGACCATCTTGATAGTGCTGCATGCTCACTGCGAATGGCACTCAATTCTATCGCCCCTCTAAAAAAGAAGATAATAAAACAAAGAAGGTTAGTTCCATGGTAAAACCCCCAAACCCGCAAATTAAAGCAAACATCGCAAAAACTTGAAAGGAAATTGCGTTCCAACAAGCTGGAAGAATCTCGTTTAGCCTGGCAAGATAGTCTTAAAACATATAGGAAAGCCCTCTGTAATGCCACAACAGCCTACTACTCATCATTAATAGAGGAAAATAAAAACAACCCCAGGTTTCTTTTCTGCACTGTAGCCAGGCTGACAGAGAGTCACAGGTCTATTGAGCCATGTATTCCTATAGCCCTCAGTAACGACTTCATGAGCTTCTTTTATAATAAAATAAAAAAAAACTATTAAGTTGATCTGGAATGCTGCGGCACGTGTACCAACAAGAACTAGGAAAAGAGATCATATTTCTCCAATATTAGCTTCTCTGCACTGGCTCCCTGTAAAATCCAGAATAGAATTTAAAATCCTTTTCCTCACCTACAAAGTTCTTAAGGGTCAGGCACCATCATATCTTAAAGAGCTCATAATACCTTATTACCCCATTCGAACACTGCGCTCCCAGAATGCAGGGTTACTTGTGGTTCCTAGAGTGTCCATAAGTAGAATGGGAGCCAGAGCCTTCAGTTATCAAGCTCCTCTCCTGTGGAATCAGGTCCCAGTTTGGGTTTGGGAGACAGACACCATCTCCACATTTAAGCCTTCATTGTACACAAATAAAACTTGCATTTCTGATAAATGTGTCTAGTTTCTTTATATAGTAGCTAAAGCTTAATTTGTGGTTTGCTTTTTTATGTTTTGGATACTTTTTTTCCAATGTGGTTGTGCAGGTCAGGATCCAAGCAGATGTGTGAGCAAGAAACTTACTTTTCCACTTTAAACACAAAAATATGTATACTGATTACATTTTACAATTCACCACCAGTGAAGGTTTAAGGGTGCCATTTAGTGTGCACAAAGTCTTATTTAATTTGGCCAATTGCAAATAACAAAAAAGGGTCTTGGACGATATTGTGAGAATCAGGTCTATGGGTGAATTTCGACTATTAACTTCTAAACCATGATTCAAAAGTATTTAATCTGTGGCATAAAGGAGTAAACTGCTTTGCATGCCACTATTCATTTACAGCTTGGAAGACATTTTAAGTCATTTTCAGTCCCTCCACAAAGCACTTTCAACAGTGCTGGCATTTGAGATATTAAAAGAAGAAATTGATGGTTTCTGTTATAATCACAAGCATTCTAGTTTAAGTCAATAGTGGGCACAAAACATTAGAAAGTTTCTAAACAATAATAACCCTATGAATTTTTTTTCTTGGAATTCTAAAACTGTCCTTGAGTCAGTGAGTGTGGAGATTGGGATTGGGCCCAAGTAGCAAATCAAGGCTGGATTCTCGTGTGATCTCGCAAATCCAGCTGCCTCGCAAGGTGATTTGGGCAGCAGCATTGCTTACCACGTTCTCATGTGACTTGAGAGTGACAGTTGGTGGCGGTCGCACATCAAATCCAAATGGCAGCTGGTATCACCGCAGTAATCCTCTGACATGACCGCACACCTATGCCGATGGATTTCATGAGTTCACCTGGAACTCCCAAACCGCAATTAAGTCTGTTTCTCTCTGCTGTTGTTTGTTCACATTGAGCCTAATGTTAGCGCTTGTTCCAGCGGACCTCTGCCTGACCAGCATAATGTCAGTTAAAAGTTAACTTTAACCCAGCCGGTTCTATGTGAAAAAACATGTGACGTGCAGCAGCATTCTGGATCAATTGGAGAGTCTTAAGGGACTTATTCGGGCAGCCTGATAATAAGGAATTGCAATAATACAGCCTAGAAGTAACAAATGCATGGACAAGTTTTTTGGCATCATTTTGTATCATTCAGGATGTTCCTGATTTTTGCAATGTGACGTAGGTGAAAAAAGGTTGCTTTGAAGTTTTATTATATGTTGTCTCTACTTCTGGGTTTATTCACATATGTACAACATGTGAACTGCATGATCTGCTTTTTCTACAGGCTTCTCTTGGCAGCCCTGTATTTCAACCATAATTGCAGGTGAAAGGTTGCTTGAACCAGTGATTGTGAGATCTGTGGTTCGCTACCCAAGGTTCCCCAAAGGTGGCTAGGTAGTCCGTCCTATCAAGGAGAAGCCATCGTACGGTTAGCAGTTTCAGTAAGTCCCTAAATAGTATTTATTATGTGAATCAGTGCATAAGTCAACTATAATATCACTGAATGTGATCTAAACATTTTTTCCTTCCCCCAGCATATGCATTGGCCCTCATGGAGTGAGAGAGGGCTACTCCAGGTCACCAAAGGCTCTACAAGAGAGCAGTGCTGTCTTGCCCTCTGCTGCACCTGCCCCCTTTCCAGATCCTGCCATTAGATCTCCAAGGATGAGGTAGTTGGCCTGTATCTTGCACAGCATTCACGGTTTAACACAGGACATTAGTGCGAAACTAGCTCAGATGTTTTGGTTCCCGGTTTTCAGGTTGAGTTTATTATAAGTCAAGACATAACACAATACACAAGTCAGATCAATTCTACAATTCATATTAACCTAGACCAAAGAGGTTACATACTCCGTCACATTTGTTTGTTTGTGAGATATCTCAAAAACCTGGTTTAAGATTTTGATGAAATCTGGTAAACAAATGGGCCATGCACTAAGAATCGTGTGACTAGTTTATTGTTGTTTTGTTTTTGAAAAGTTTTCTAAACAAGATCAAGCTTTTTTTTTTATTTTAACTAATTACTTATGTTTATTGTACTTGAAAAAAGCATCATGCCTATATCGCATGATTGTCTATGTGTATTTTGATGTAGAACCAGATGCAAATTAAAACATTTTCTATTAATAAAATAGCAAATTGAGGATTGCACAGCTTTAGTTGGAAGTATGTACTCTGTGCTTTCTGTGCTTTTGGTGGTGGGGTTAACTCTTAGTTTACATGTGTATTGCAGAATGTGCCTTATTATCTTAACTGCAATTCACAAGTATAATAATACATTAATAGTTTGTATTTATATAGGACATAATTTGTTTTTAGTCTTGCTGCTGCTTCATGCAGGCCTAGCCATTAATGCAGTACCTGTTCGATATATGTCTGATCTTAACTGCATAAAATTATTTTATACATTGCGATTCATTTTATTGATTGTCATCCACATGAGCCCAAAACATTTGTAAAGTCCTCCTTCTAGTAACTGTCTTCAGATGGCAGACACAACACATGAGGGTAAGGGCTTTCTAATGTGCCTACCCAGAATGCAAAACGCCCAGCAGACAACTTGCCTGTTAGATGTGTAGCAGTATTATCTGGGGATAGTGACACAATATCTACAGTAAAACTTGATAGTCTTATTATTAAAGAGGCCATATTATTTTTGGGGGGGATTTCCCTTTCCTTTTTTGCTTTTTTGTACATGTAAAAGGTCTGCAAAGTTACAAAGCCCAAAGTCCAAGCCAAAGGGAGTTATTCTCTGACAGAAAACACTGCTCCTGAACTGCCTAAAAACGCCCCATTTGTAGTCCAGCAAATGGGGCGTTCTTGCTAATGCTGACTCCGGTAACATGAAGATGTAGGAGGTACAGCAGGGACTGGAGCCAGGAACTGCTGCGACCCAGCAGGGACTGGAGCCGGTGTGGCAGCAGGACATGGGGCCGGCAACTGGACAACAGGACTTGGTGCTGGTGTCGGGGAATCGTGACATGGCGCCGAGACAGCAGGACATGGCGCTGGCGACTGGACCTCTGGACATTGCGCTGTCTTCAGAACCTCAGGCCTGGGAGTAAGGAGCTGCTGCGATAAGCCGGGAAAGGAGTCGGCTGCGATCCAGCAGGGGGTCAGAATCAGAATCAGAATCAGAATCAGAAATACTTTATTGATCCCCGTAGGGAAACTCTTTGTTACAGTAGCTCGCCTTTACGTCAGTGCACACAGGAGAAAACGATATTATACACTATAAACAGGTCAGAAATAAATTAAGTAACATGTTGGTATAAGTATAAGATACACTAAGTGTCGAGTACCAAGTGGGTTTACTGGTAGATGGTGAAGTACAGTATAAATACAATGTCACTAATTATGTATTAAATAATAGTAAAAGCGGAGGTGCATGTACTGTCGAGAGTAATTGAGGTATATCCGTAACAATAAATAAGAAAAACTAACAAGGGAAAACTAATATTGCACTTGAGGAGTAAACAGAATATTACACAATTATTATTAATTATGGCGGAGATGTAATGCTCAATGACCAGTTTAGTGACCTAGGGTCAAACAGACTAATCCTTAGAGGAGGGAGTTAAATAGTTTGATGGCCACAGGCAGGAATGACTTCCTGTGGCGCTCTGTGGTGCTCTTTGGTGGGATGAGTCTTCCGCTGAAGGTGCTCCTTTGTTTAGCCAGCACGTCATGGAGCGGGTGGGAGACACTGTCCAAGATGGCGTGTAGTTTGGCCAGCATCCTCCTCTCTGACACCACCGCCAGAGAGTCCAGCTCCACCCCCACAATGTTACTGGCCTTACGGATCAGTTTGTTCAGTCTGTTTGCGTCCGCTACCTTTAACCTGCTGCCCCAGCATGCAACAGCATACAGGATAGCACTGGCCACCACAGACTCATAGAACATCTTCAGCATTGTCCGGCAGATGTTGAAGGACCTCAGCCTCAGGAAATAGAGGCGGCTCTGGCCCTTCCTGTAAACAGCCTGAGTGTTCTTGGTCCAGTCCAGTTTGTTATCTAAGTATACTCCCAGGTACTTGTAGTCCTCCACAATGTCCACACTAACCCCCTGGATGGAAACCGGGGTCACTGGTGCCTTGGCCCTCCGTAGATCCACAATCAGCTCCTTTGACTTTGTCGCATTGAGCTGCAGATGGTTCTGCTCGCACCATGAAACAAAGTTACCCACCACAGCCCTGTACTCCGTCTCATCACCACCGCTGATACATCCCACCACAGCAGAGTCATCAGAAAACTTCTGAAGGTGGCAGGACTCTGTGTGGTGGCTGAAGTCCGTGGTGTAGATGGTGAAGAGGAAGGGAGAGAGGACAGTCCCCTGAGGGGCCCCAGTGTTGCTGACCACGCTGTCTGACACACAGTGCTGCAGCCGCACGTGCTGTGGTCTGCCAGTCAGGTAGTCCACAATCCAGGACACAAGGGGGCGCCCACCTGCATCGCTGCCAGCTTCTCTCCCAGCAGGGCAGGCCGGATGGTGTTGAAAGCACTGGAGAAGTCAAAAACATGATCCTCACCGTGCTTGCCGGCCTGTCCAGGTGGGTGTGGATGCGGTTAAGCAGGTAGATGATGGCGTCCTCAACTCCCAGCCGGGGCTGGTAGGCAAACTGAAGGGGGTCCAGGAGGGGTCTGACGTTGGGCCGCAGCTGTTCCAGCACTAGTCTCTCCAGGGTCTTCATTATGTGGGAGGTCAGTGCCACCGGTCTGTAGTCCTTGGAGCCACTGGGACGTGGCGTCTTCGGCACAGGAACGAGGCAAGATGTCTTCCACAGAATGGGGACCCTTTGAAGACTCAGGCTCAGGTTGAAGACGTGTTGAAGGACTCCACAAAGCTGGGGGGCACAGGCTTTTAGCACCCGGGGCTAACGCCATCGGGGCCTGCAGCCTTGTTCGAGTGGAGCCTCATCAGCTGTCCTCTCACCTGGTCAGCAGTCAGGCCCACAGCAGAAGTTACAGGTGGGGAAGGGGGGGAGTCGTCGGTCTGGAGAGGGCCGTTAGCCTGATGGGGAGAGGGGGAGCAGAGTACTCAGAGGAGATTGAGGGCCGACAGCAGCTGAGTTAGAGGGGGGATGAGCAGGAGCCGGTGTGTCGAATCTGTTAAAGAACAGATTCAGTTCGTTGGCCCTGTCCAAGCTGCCTTCAGCTCCTCTGCTGCCAGTCGGTCTGAAGCCAGTGATGGTCTTCATGCCGCTCCAGACCTCCCTCATATTGTTCTGCTGGAGTTTCCGCTCCAGCTTCCTCCTGTACTTCTCTTTGGCCTCCTGATTTTCACCTTCAGGTCGGCCTGGATTGCCCTCACCTCCTCCCTATTACCATCAGTAAAGGCCCTCCTCTTGGCATTTAGAATGTCCTTGATGTCTTTTGTTACCCACGGTTTGTTATTTGGGTAACAATGGACCGTCTTGGTTGGGACATTGCAGTCCACACAGAAGTTAATGTAGCCAGTGATGCACTCAGTGAGCCCGTCAATGTCCTCTCCATGAGGCTCACAGAGTGCATCCCAGTTTGTCACTTCGAAACATTCCTGCAGTGTCTCATAGGCCTCCCCTGACCATCTCCTCACTGTCCTTGTGGTCGCAGGCTGCCTTTTAACTAGAGGCACATAGCAGGGTTTAAGGTGAACCAGGTTGTGGTCTGACCTACCCAGAGGGGGGGGAGAAGAGCTGTATGCATCCTTAACGTTGGCATACAGCAGGTCCAGTGTCCTCTCCTCCCTAGTAGGACAGCTCACATACTGGTGAAATTAGTCAGTGTTGTTGAAACACTGACATGGTTGAAGTCACCCGAGATTAAAATGAGTGCACTCGGGTGTTGAGTCTGTAGATGTGCTATGGCGGTGTGAATGGCGTTGCACGCCGATGCCGGGTTAGCAGAGGGGGGGATGTAAACAGCCTCAACAATGGCATGTGAAAATTTACGTGGCAGATAATATGGCCGGAGTCCCACAGCTAACAGTTCAATGTCCGGGCTACAGATACTCTGCTTGATGGTAACGTGACCAGGGTTACACCATCTGTTGTTAACTAGAACAGCAAGCCCACCGCCTTTCCGCTTACCGCTCCCGGTGTGATCCCTGTCGGCCCGAACAGTCTGAAAGCCGTCGATGGAGACGTTATGGTCCGGGATATCCTGGTGTAGCCATGTCTCAGAGAAGCACATCAAGCTACACTCACGGAACTCCGTCTGACTCCGGGCTAACGCCGTTAGCTCGTCCATTTTATTCGCCAGCGATCTCACGTTGCCCATGACGAGAGAAGGCAGACACGGCTTAAATCTCTTATTCTTAAGTCTCTTTTGTCTGCACCCCTCTCTCTTCCCTCGCCGCTTCGTTCCACCTCTGCATCCTCGGTGTGTTCTCCTCCAGATCTCCGTGGGGACATCAGTTGTCCTGGGCGCCATGCTGCCCGGCTTCAGCGCGATCAGCTGTTCCCTGGTGTAAACAATGCGGCCAAACAGCTGATCTGCAGCGGTGCCCCGACCGAGTCCAAGGGGCTGCTGAGGTCCGGCGGAGGTCCGGCGGAGAGTCCAGGGAGCTGCTGTCCAGCAGCGGTGAGGACAGGGTGCGGCTGCGGCCATCCAGCGGCGAAAGGGAGTGACGGCTGCTGCCGCCCAAAGGCGACAGGGAGTGACGGCTGATGCCACCCAGCAGCGTCAGGGAGTGACGGCTGATGCCATCCATCAGAGACAGGGAGTGACGGCTGCTGCCATCCAGTAAAGATTCCAGGGACTGGGGGCTGCGGTGATCCAGCAAAGAGTCCACCGCTCCTGAGTCGATCAGGGCTAGTAGCAGAAGTGATCCGTGTGGGTAGTGGAGAGTGACCGGAATCTGTAGGCAAGGTGGTGCCGGCTGTTGAGAGCTGGGTGGTGAGTCGGGAGACCTGCTGCGTTAGCTGTGCGATTTGGGAAACCATGGCCTGTTTGCTGTCTGTCAGAGTCCAGAGTTATTGTTCATGCTGGCCTAGCAGAATCTCTCGGTTAGCCAGCGCTAAGTGGTAGGGTGCTACTTCCGAGTTATTACCTGCTGGGTCCATGTTTGGTTGGATCATTCTGTCGTAAGGGGTGCTGTATGGAGGTATGTGGACCCAAAAGCAGATGACGAGGAAGCGGTCTCAGGGTGAAGTAGCCGGATGACTACCGTGTTTATTGTGGGGTGGAATGTAGGCAAGAACAGGCAGAGGTGAGTAGACAGGTAATCAGCAGACAAAATCCAAACAAGGTCCACGGGAGAACAAAGAATCCAACACAACTTACAGAGACAATGCTCGGCAGGAACAACACCACATGTACAACGATGATCCAACCCAGAACAAAGAAAAGACCCAGACTAAATACCCTAGGGGAGGTGAGACAACGAGACACAGGTGCAAACAATCAAGGGAGGACCAACAATCAAAACTGGAGGGAAAACACAGACAGGAAGTAAAAACACAAGACACACAAGGGAAGAAGAATACCACCAAAATAAACCAGGAAGTGACAACACCTAAACTACCACAAGTTCTCATGTCGCATAGGTTTCCACAGTCATGTGACACGGCCCAGCTAAATATGTCAGGGCTGTTTATTGCCACAAACATTATACAGAAATACTGAAAACTATTGGAAGTGATGCAGCCACCTACGTTTTGTATTTATATAATTTTATCATCGATATTTTTTTTAAAGGAATTGATACCAAATGACTAGCTTGTGAGTATCAAAGTATCAATCCGTCGATCCCTACTCTACTGTTCTGCTCCATGATCCTCACCGCTATGTGGGTGTGTGTGTTGCTGCTGTGTGTAAATTTACTTGATAGACATGCCCTGAAGGTAACGATATAGCAATGTGTGAAACAGAAATGGTCAAAATGCAGGACCCAGCAGCTAGCTTGCTCAGACCATAAACCTATAGTGACCTGCTAGGCATTGAGGCAGATGCTAATACAACCATTCTGATTCACAGATACACTAATAATAGTGCAGTTCCAGTGTAACATCTCCTGGTCATATAGTCTCGCATTGTATTATAAACAACACCTAGTCTCACTTGGAAAATGTTGTGTTACACTCAAAGTGAAATGTTCTGTGTAATCAGTTTCTTCAGTAAATGATTTAATAATTTTTTTTTTATCATTATTGCACTGTGTGTAGCTGTTGCCATAACTACGCATTTGAGATGAAGTTGGCGTAACCTTTAACCTGTTTCCTGCATACAGGCCGACACATATGGAACTATGGAATGCCATTTTGTCAATATTAAATAAACAAATACATAAATATGCATATGAAATTAATAAATATGGCTATGAAATAAATAAATTAGTTAATATAGTTCAATAAATAAATAAATAGGTTTTTATTTAAAAAACAGATGTTTTTCAAAGATTACTTTCATTTATTTCATTGGCCTTTTATTTCCAAATTCCACATTTATTTATTTCATGGGACTTTAATCTCAAAATGTCATATTTATTTATTTCATAATGCCATATTTATTGCCATCTGTTATATTCAAATGAAGGGGGTGTGGTTATCTCACAAAGTAACTAACGTTCTATTTCATTTTGGCTTCGCCCTCTAATGCTATCGCTAGTGGGTTAAGGGCGAAGCAAGATATGGTCTGCGCCTCACTGGGTCCTTCCGGTACCATGAGCACAAACACATCCTACTTCACAGATGAAATAAAAAGCGTTCCATGTCCAGCCAGTGCATCATGCGCAATGGCGCATCACAGAACCCCATATGTGCCTCGATGGCACAGCATAGTAGAATATCCAATATTCTCCATGAGGGGCTGGGAATAAATAAAGCCTAATGCCATAACAAAGCAGAGACGACCAGAGAGTAGTAGAGCAGGGACAGAAGGGCAGCTCTCCGTGCGCAGACAGGAGGAGGAATGCATAACCTAATCCCTTGAGTATAATCACTCTGATAGAACACTCAGTACAGAGTGAGTCATAGAGAAGCAGGAGACATACCGTAGATAGAAGCAAATGAAAGAACAGCGGGAAGACCAAGAAGCTGCAGTGTAAATGTCTTCCACTGTCATTTCTCCGTGCAAAGCCATGGAGGATGAAATCCCTCTGGTGGAGTGTGCTCTGATGCTTTCAGGAGGATCCATCCCAGAGGAGAGATACACCTGTGAAACAGCCTCACACAGCCAGTGAGTCAGGTGCTGGGCAGAACTTGAGATTGCTCTCTGTAGTGCACAAACAGATACTCAGAACGGCGTAAGGCGGCTTTGCGCGTAACGTAGCAAGACAGCGTGCACCAGGCAGAGGAGATGAGGCGTGGCGTCCCCCTCCGAGCTGTGAGGAGGAGGGAAGAAACCATAGAACTGAAGGAGCTAGTGATGCTTTTAGGCATAAAGGCCGGATTAGGGCACAAAACAGCTGAGCTGCCATCTCCTTGGATCCTGAGACACGATGGCACCACAGAGAGAGCAGATAGATCACTCTCTCTCTAACGCTTTTTGCAGACGACAGATCCAGAAGCAAAGCTGTCTTGACTGACAGGAACTTGAGTGGAACCTGATCCAAAGGTTCAAAGGGGGCTTTAGTCAGTGCGCCTAAAACCAGCGCTAAATCCCAATGAGCAGCTAGGGAATGTGAAACTGGCCTGTATCTCCATATGCCCCTCAGGAAGCGTTTCACCAGAGGGTGGCTAAACACAGATCTGTCACCGAAACCCTCGTGGCAAGATGAAATGGCGGCAGCATAAGTTTTAACCATGCTGAAAGCCAAATTCCTATCCACTAGTAGTTGGAGGAATGACAGGGGAACTACAGTGTGTTACCTCTGCTGATCAGCCTGCTCATCCATGGAGCATAGACGCTGCCACTCTGAGTAATGCTCTGAAAGCGAGTGTACACACGTTTGGTGCCATGGAGGCGAGCTGAGCCAGAGACCTTGCCTCCGGTACGCGTGTCGGGGTCTTTTCCCATGCTACACATGGGGGGCTCTGACTGAAACGGCTAAGAGGAAGCCTCCAGAGGCTGCATTACACATGGGCTCGCAGCTGAGCACAGCTGGGAAGGTGGTGCGTAATGCGCTGTGGCAGCAGTGTCAAGATGTCACCATTTAGGAGAGGCCGAAAACGTGACACAGAGGTGAGTCGTCACTCTTGCACACTGTAGGGTGAGGAGAGGAGACACTGAGCACAGACAGAGATGTGTGTGCGCTGTCCACACGAGGCGTAATGATGGCGCTCATGGGCTCATAATTATGCATTCAGACAATGTGTGAGGGAAGCCTCTGAGTGTGTGACAGAGGAAGAGTGCTGCTTAAATGTCGTGAGTCCGTGCTGCCTATTAACCAACAGGATAAATGCTGCCTGCTCACACTATGTGGGGGATGTGTGTGTGACAGCTGTGGCTAAATCAGTCGATTCAGGGACAGACTGTGTTATCATGGGAAAACTACTCTTTAGGGGACAATGTTTGTGTTTTATTTCAGAACAGTTTTGTGCAAAAAGAGCATTCAAGGAACCACACACAACGCCCCTAACCTATCACTGTCGCCTGCTCTGCTTCTTGGGCAGCTCATGAGGAAGGTTGGACCAGGAGCAGGCCACCTGGATGGTTTTGAGAGGTCACCGGGGAGCCTGTCGGGTAGCTGGGAAGGCTGGCTGAGGTGGTGGTGGGAGAGGAGGAGGTCATGGCGGCACCGCCACTGACTGGGGGAATGCTGAGGCCGCACAGCAGGTCATGTCTAGCCGACATGACGCCTGATGATGTCCACTTCCTCCAAAGCCGACCTGACAGTGTCCACCACAGAATGGAGGTGTGGCCCAAACAGTCCGTTCGGACTGATGGGGGCTTTCAGCAGGTCTCTCCTCGATGCCTCGAGGATAGAGGATTGTTGCAGCCAGAGGTGCTGGTGGATTTGTGTTTGCAAAGCTGCAATTCTGGCTTGGGAGACTGCGATGGACGCGCACAAGGTGAGTGATGTGCTGGAGGCCTTACTAATTTCACATGCATAGTCAATGAGAAGGTCAGCAGGGAGATGTTATTAGCTGCCGCTGATGCCTGAAAGGCGCACTGGTGAGTGGGGTCTGTCCACTGATCTCTTGCAGAGGGCAGGGCTGGTTGCCGTCCGCCGATTATGCAGGCCTGCTTCACCCCAAAAAAGGCCGTGAGGTTGGGCTCCAGAGGTGCAACGGGGGGGAAACCATGCTCCGTAAAGTCCTCTGCCTTGGTGATGGGGGAGCAGATAGAAACCATTCTTCTTTAGACTTCTCAGTGCTTGTGGTGGTGCAGAAGAAAAATGGCCGCCAATTGTCCAGTCCAATTTATACACAAGGTGAGACTGAGGTGGGGCCCACACAACAGGTGCCCGTGGACCAAAGTGCTTTCTGTGCTGCGCGTACGCGCAAGGGATAAACCCACTAGCGATAGCCTCAGAGGTCGAAGCCTATACGAAAAAGAACAGAGAATCATACAATAAGTGCCAAGTGGTTTTCTTGCCGTGTTTGGCTATTTGCACCCTGTTCTCACTCTCTGTGATTTATGGAGTTTCCTGATGGACAGATAGCTTTACGTGTTGCTAGAGTAACGTTAACTGCTGCTAACAGTAGCTGCTGCTAGCTAACGTTAAGTTGGCTCAGTTAGCTGTGCTGCTGAGCTCGGTTACGTCCCCACTACCCCGGTCCTGAGAACCTCCTCCTTCTGGCGGTCCAAAGCTCTTGTGCTCGAAGCGTAAACACCAACACTCCCCCGGTGCTCTTAGCTCCCAGTCCAAGCAGAGACAGCTAATAGGACAGCTAGCATCACGGCTAACTAGCTAACAGCTGCTGCAGTTACTTTAGCAGCAATTAAAGCTATTTGTACATCAGGAAACTCTATAAATCACTGAGAGCTGAGGCAGAGCAGGATGCTAAGGGTGCCAGGAGCCAAACTCGGCAAGAAAACCACCTCTGTACTGTATTCCCTGTGGAAGACGTGTCACGATGATCACTGTTACCTGAGAGCTGTATTACCAACTGATACAACTTCAGTATACCAGAAACCCTCAATGCAGGACATGATATGGACAGTTTACATAAAAGTTATGGCTTTGCTACTTTGTGCATTATATATCCACAATTTATAAGATTTAAGAAAATTGTGAAAAAGTTTTGCTAGTAATCCTTTACTACAGGTAGTTAATGTCAGTAAGTAACACAAGGCATTTTTGTTTCACAGTCAAACTTTATTACAGTGCTGACAGATCACAATACAAGTTATACACTATATATTCTAACATTTTAAAAAGGTATCAAACACATAATCTGCAGCTTTGACAAACATTTTAAAGCATAAATGTGGCAATAATTGTCTGACAAGTAAAAACTCAAGTGAAAAGAAGTAAGTTACTCTGAAACATGTACAGTACAGTCCTCACAGCTGCATATACTTTGGTTACTGAGCAGTTTTTAAACTACATAAGCAAGTTACTTTATAAGATCAGTAATTCCTTCAGTTATGTTGACATGGTAATTTACAGGATAAAATCTATTCTTTTCACGCCCATTTGGGTCACATAAAAAATGTGGCTTTGACAGAACAGTCGCCCAAGACTGCAGAACCCAACACACCAACCTGTGCACTGCCTGGATTGATTACAAGAAAGCATATGACTCAATGCCACACACATGGCCGAGTGAACTGAAGCTGAAGCTCTGAGTGAACAAGATATCACGTTTTAATCAAAAGTTTGTGATGAAAACATCAATATGAATACATGCACAGCAGTGACAAAAATATGTAGTAATTGTAGACAATTGTAAGAAAATTTTGATGATTTAGAACACTTTTTATAAAGGCCTTATGCAATACACAGCTAACCTATAAACGCAAGTAATGTATGTAAATAATTTACAATTGATCTTCACCATGTGTTGCAAATATAAATGTTTTGTATTGTCATACAATACACCAAAGTCATGAGGCAAATACATTTTTCACACTCCATTGATTATTTGAGAACAAAAACACAAGATTTTTTTAGATTACATTATGGGTTTTGCATGCAACACAGTCATATGTTTTAGTAGCACAATTACCTGCATGTTTAACTATGTTGTTTTTGTGCCCTGTAAATGAGGAACCAGGATGTAGTAGTCTCCCACCTTCCAGCAAAGAGGACACTGGTACACATTTTGTGATTTGCGTATTAATTCCGACTCCAAATTCATCAGTAATACAGGGATGTGAGGCTGAGGAGAGGAAGGGAGAAAAAAGCTGTTACACAATTTTGCCAACTCTTTTCCAATGAAAGTAGCTAGCAATAGCTCCAAAAGTCGCCAGATGACGTCATTCGCTCAGTTGCAAATTCATTTGCATAAAACTTAGTGCAGTGAGGGAGAGATCACCTTCATTTAAGACATATAAAACAGCTGCCTGCCCCACAAGCCACACACTGACTGCTTGCGCACAGTGCAACAGGAGAGGAAGAGAGACACTGTTGGCAGAAGAGCTGCAGCATGCATGGAAATGAATTAAAATATATCTGAATATATTTCTTGCCTTTTCCCTGATGTTCTGAATAAGTCGCTAAATTTGTCGCTAGTCGCTTTTTAGATATAAAGTTGCTAAGAGGGTCTGAAAAGTCGCTAAATCTAGTGACAAAGTCGCCAAGCTGACAACACTGTAGCTTAATGTCGTCGCAAGACTAACATTGACGCTGCACCTAACCTAGCTAACGTTAAACAAATAAATAACATTTCTTTTTAAATTGTTTTATACTTTGTGCAATAACATCATATGTTCAACTTTAGCTGCAATGAGCTGTGATTACCTACCTGCTGCTTCTGCTGCGCCATTGCTCAAATGCCGCCTAGATCCAATAGCAACGTCACGGTCCTCCAATGGCCCATCGTGGGTTTAGAGGTTTAACTGGATGCTCACGTTGAGCCCACTCACACTCACACCCCCTGGTCTATAGGCCGCAGTTGGACCCTTCTCTTTCAGAGGCTGAAAAGAGGTGCTGCTTTTTGTTTTTGTTTTTTACATTAAAGCATGTAAACCTATTCTAGTAGAGACCCAAAATAAAAGTATGAACCTGAAATTAAGCATAATATAGCCTCTTTAACGTCATCAAAAAGTGGTAATAGGTAGTGATGATGTAAATATGGGCAACTTGTCAAGGAGAAACAGAAAATGATTCTGATTCAGTTTTAATATTGTCTTCAATTTACTATAACTACATATAAATACTTTAATACTATTTGAAAACTCAAATTGGTAAAGTCAACTTTACATAGCCTATAAAAGATATATATGAGTATATGACTTAAAAGCAATACTTCTGAGTTTAGATACCTGCTGAACATACAGCATCAATATGTACTTAATTACCTTGGTCCACTAGGCTTTTATTCTAATTGTATAGAAAATCAGATTATTGAAAGAATTCAACAGAGTAATTGATTATTTATCTCTCTCCCCCTTCTCTCAACCTGCCCCATAGCTAATGTCGGTCACTCGCCAGGACACCTGCCTAGTTCTCCACTGGCTCTCCTCACACAACTCAATTTATCTCGTTATTTATTCTAATCTTTGTCTGTTCCTGGTTTCTTGGACACCTAGGAGGCTCATAATCATAAAGCTGTGATCCGTCATATGCATTTGAATATACATTTACAACCTCTTCACTTGGGATCCATATGTATTAATGTTAAACTGGACCTAACTTGGCCACTCTTCCTTGATGTGATGTCACATCTAATTTGTCTTTTTTCGAAGCGGAAGTAAAACTCTCTTACACTACAGTAACTTCTGGAGTAGCTTTTGTATGTATGTGTCATCAGTGTTTTCTTAGTATTTTCCCCCTCCCCTTTGTCTCCTGTTCTGTCAGTCTCTGTGTTTGTGTGTGTGGCATGGGCGTGCCTTCCTCCTGGCATTCTCCCTCCTCTCTCCCGATTACATCATTCAACTCACCTGCTCCAACTTACACACCTGCCAGCCATCAGCTCATCATTTCAGCAGTATGTCTACTCTGGTCTTTCATCATCTCTTCAGCAGATTGTTGTTTCTCCTACAGTTAGTAGAATCAGTCATAGCTGCTCAGCAATAGTCTCTTGCGTTTTCGCTTCTCGTGTTTTTGTGTGATAATCTCACCATTGTTTCTCTGTGCCATCAGGATCGCTTGCCTGCATGCTCAACCAGCTTAGCTTGTCTGCTAACCAGCCACGCTCAGGATGTTTTCTGTACTTGCTACATCCATCCCGCCCTTCTTCTCCTCATCATCTGCCCTCGTCTTCCATTCCCCAGAACTCACTAAACCTTCTTACTTAGTCTGCATTTGCGTCCGCACACACTGATCATAACATTTCTATATCTTTTTGAAAATCTAGTTTCTACATCATTTTCCTACACATTGATCCACTGGGGTCTCCAACCTGCAAGTTGCTCTTTAACAATGGATTAAGTGACTGTGTAATGTGAGGAGCTGTGTATAGTGACAAGCCCAAAGAGAATTATCCCCTGATGCTGGAGTTTCCCTTAGCTTTACATAGCTTTTTAAACTCGTGTAGCTCTTTGTTTTGGTTTTATAACCTGCAAACTCCACTCTCATTGACTAAATTTTCAGCTGCAGCAGCAGGCGGCTGTTTGCAGAGGAAAGGCTCAGCTAAATCCACTGTACGCTACCTGCCCAGACAGTTAGTGACTATCTGGTTTAACATAGCATCAAAGAGCTAAAGAAACACATATTTCTATGAAGCAGACATAAAAGGAGAATGAATACTGGACTCCATCTGGTAGCCAATGAAATGAATCCATAATAAATGCCTTTTTGCTCCATGCCTGCTGAAATTATAAACAGGAAATTGTTTGCTGACAAGTTTGTCATATCAACTTTATATATATTTTTTAAATTAATGCGGCTTTGAATAACCATCTCAACCAACCAGGATACAGGTGCACTGCTAACAACAAAACAGCAAAATTGTTCTATCACAGGTTTTAAATTGAAATGGTTTCTGTGAGTTCAAACTTAACCTGATCATGATCATGTCTCCCTGTGTACTCAGATAAACTAAACACTATTCGCACACAGATAGAGAATGGATTAAGAGGGATGAAGAGATTGAGTGAACAAATAGAAAAAAGACTAACAGTAGTACATCTGTTTAACATAGATAGAGTGTACAGACCAGAGTGACCCAACCTGGCTCTAAGAACTCTGTGTGTGTTATACTGGGCATTCAAAAATTAACTCTGAATCTCTCTGTTTTTCTCCTCTCTTTCAATGACATACTGGTAAAACTGTGTCACAAAACAATCAGCATTATAAATTATAAAGGGTCGGCTGTGGTTAAGTGGTAGAATGGGTCGTCCACTAATGGGAAGGTCAGCGGTTCGAGTCTGGCTTCCACCAGCCCACATGTTGAAGTGTCCTTGGGCAAGATATTGAACCCTAAATTGCTCCCAAGGGCTGTTCCTTCAGTATGTGAGTGTGTGTGTGATTGATTAGTTTCTTTGGACTGATGAGCAGTTGGCACCTCCCATCAGTGTGTGAATGGGGTGAATGTGATATGTGGTGTGAAGCTCTTTGAGTGGTCAGAAGACTAGAAAGGCGCTATACAAGTACAGTCCATTTACCATAAATGGTTATATTACCATTGAAATGTTCTTTGAATTCTACTTTTATTTAAGGCACGTGTTTAAGACTACTACAATGCATGCTCCATAAATTTACCTTCTGATAATGTATGGGTGATTAAGCTAAGCTCTGAAAACATTCACACAATGTTATTTTTTTATATAAAACTTCAGAGGCCTTTTGCAGAAATTCAGACATCTACTATCATCTCTCTCATTATCACTGTTTCATCAATTGTTCAGGAGGAACTGTGAGACTGTGAGAACTTAGAGAGAACCCTGTGCATTAGAAAGCATGCAGTCATATTAAGTGCCAGGCAGTGGGATGGAAATCAAACAAGAATCAACCACCTGGAGGCAAGTGGACATTAAATCCACATCCTAGAATGACTCCAATAGTTTTCTGAGGGGGTTAAGTCAACAAATAGATAAACAAACAAAAAAACAAAAGAGAATTAGTCTATCCTCCAGGTTGCAGCAGGTAATTCATTGCAGCCACAAACCAGAAACCAAGAATATTACAGATAATATGATAATAACAATAACAACAATGATGATGATAATGATAATAATAATATTATCATCCATATTATCCTGACAGCAACAATTAAAACTGTCTAGGACGTAAAAGGCCATTTTGACACCATCTATTGGTTTATTCATCCATTAATTATCTACATCCAACTGTTAATAATATGTGTGTGAAATTATATGTAGCTACAGTTCCTGGTTACTATCTGGCATGTCAGTAAAACATTTTGAAATGTGCTGATGTATTGAAGTTATGTCACTGCACTCTCTTGTTTGTTAGAGGAAAAGAAGAGTGGGAAAATGAAAAGACAGATGGTGGGAAGAGAGAAAGGTCTTAATCCTAATGTGACATATGACCCATGTATATACGTATCTCTTTGTGTTCCTCCCTCTCTGCATCTCTCAGTATAAACTGTATCACAACCTTTGCATTTGCACTGACCCCTCATACTCACTGTTTTGTTTTTGTTTTTGTTTTTTTTAAAGCTTTACATGTCTGTGGAACAACCTTCAACAAGAGATTTTATTACCACTACCTGTAAACTAGATACTCAAGTGACAAAAAACAGAAGAAAAAACTGAGGTAGCTTGATATATTCACACACTTAACGGAACAGTACAAACAAGTTGTAAGTGATTTCTTCCCACTATTTAGATTACCTTTTCCATTACTACCAGAACCTTTGACTATCAATTACTATCAAACCTGTGCTTAAAGCCAGAACAAGCTTCTTTTGACTTATGGGCTTGTTTAAGGTACTAATGATAAAAAAAATGCTTATAACTACAGACATCCTCAAAATAAAAACTAAAACAAACACTGAACACTGACTAAAAATCTAGTGGAATTGGAATCTAAATAAAAAATTTAAATAATAATGATTTCCCTGTGGTTATGTATTACAGATGGACTCAAAAAAGAAATCACATAGACACAGGGCCAGAATAACACATTCACAAAGCTGGCTCAGTGTTGTATAAACACACACACACATACTATCATTTAAATTCATTTGAGTCTGATAAAATATAAAAGCAATCTTGTACATTCTGAAATTTCTAGTGTTTTTGCATGGCAGGCATACCAACACACACAGACACATACAAATGGCATATCTGTCAGAACAACTCCCAGCAGTGCAGAAAGCATTCAGACCTTGTCGGTTCAATCATCCATCCACTCATCCATCCATCCATCTTTAGAGAGGGCTTGAGTGATCACAACACCGACAAGTGAAGTGGTGTTGGAGTGTAGTGAAGCATTATTACTGACTTACAGACACACAAAATAGTTGTATCTATCTAACTATCAATCATTGGTTTGGCTGATACTCATATTTTTGAATTGAAGCTGCAAGTAGCAACTATTTCTTGCTTTGAGCCAACAAGGCTAACGCCATGTCTAGACAGGAGTTGTGGCATGAGCAGCACATTAGTAGAGCAGCAGCAGCTTTAGTGCCATCTGTATCTATACAGGATGCGTTCAGGCACAGTACTGAGTGTAAGTCATCTGTGTTTTGGCAGTGCTCAGAGCCCAATACACAATCATTGTAGTTACACACAAAAAATAGAAAATAGACTTGCCACGTATAAATACGCTCCATGTTGCATTTTTGCACGTATAGTGTGAGTAAAAAACGCAGGCATTATGCAGCCTGTGTAGACAGCTTGTGTGGGACTTTTACATATAAATGAACATCCGTTACATTCAAGCTTTTGCTAAAGGAGATCACACAATGCTGATTAAGCCTATCACCGCCAGTTAAATCTCTCTGTATTTCGTAGTATACAGAGTTTTTAAATCTGGTGTCTGTGGCAACATTCCCGCGCTGGTGCACCAGTAATGATGCATTTTACGCCAACCAGCAATGATTGGTTTGGTTTTGATTTGATTTGGTCTGCCAGAGCAGAAGCAGGCAGCAACCCAGAGCCATGTAGAGTGCTCTGCGATCTGCCATTGCTGTTTAAAAAAAAAAGGTCCATTGGAGAGAATGTTTATTATTGAGCATTGTTTAATTCAATTCAATTGTATTTATATAGCGCCAATTCATAACAAAAGTTATCTCATTGCACTTTTCCTATAGAGAAGGTCTAGACCGTACTCTTTATAATATTATTTACAGAGACCCAACAACCCATTTTATTGTTTATTGTTTATTTTGTTTATTATTATTGTACAGTTTGTGTTAATATACTTTGGCAACATTGTACTGTATGCAGAGATGTCAATAAAGCTACTTGAATTGAAATTGAATGGAGATGACGCAACTCTCTCTCTACATGGCTCTGGAGCAACCGTAGCGACTGAATAGGCTACAGAAACTAGGAGTAAAACGTCCAAGAAAAGTTTCTGATGCTCCAGATAAAAAAGAAGTGCATGAGTAACCAGTCTGTTACATTCTGCAATTTCTTTAGGAAAGTATCTTTTCTGTGAATTGAGCTGATATTATACATGCTTTTTATAACACTGACAAATTCAACATAATATTTCAATTACATTTGGTCGGTGTAGTCCCTCATTCGTCCATGAGTGTTCTATCGTAGAAAAGGTTTCAGTCGAGCTGAAACGTCTTGATTCTGAAAACAGTGTCCAGATGACTACGATTGAAACCTTTTCTACGATAATTACATTTGGTGGCTAGAAAATTATTGATATGCATTATATTGGTGTTTTAAGGGGAAATAAACACAACAACAATGAATGGACACAAATCCTTGCTGTTGTAAATGTCTGTCTTTGTTGATGATTAAACATAAATTGTAAGTGTGGATGGATAACATCCTGGACCAAATGTGCGTCACCGACAATTTTGGGACATTTTTACTAATCTAATCGCAACATACCATGAAACCCATAAAAAGTGTACATGCATGTATGTGTAATATCAATGTACAAAGCAGCTTGTGTGCAGCCTGGACTGACTTCATATCACTTTAAAGTATTTGCTGTCAGAGTCACTAAATGTCTTCACTGCACACTGCTATTCCTGTCTGCTTGTCTGTCTCTTCTGATTTCTATCTCCTTCTGCCTCCCTCTGTCATTATCTCTACTTGTAAGTGTATCATTCTGGCCACAGTTTGTAAGAGGAAGAAAGAAATGCTTCAAACTACTTGCCCTTCTGGTAGGTGCTAATAATTAGCAGTATGAGCAGCTCCTGACCATATCCTATATAAAGAAACCCCTGTTAGGCCCTGGTCAGACAGAGTGCAGTTTTTGCAGTGAGAGGCATCTTTTTCCAGTTGTTTTCTATAGGCAGTAAGCATTTTTGTGCCTTGTGTTTTTGCAGGAGCGCTCTGAATGCCTCGAGTTGTAAAAACTTCGACTGCACCCAACAAGCGCTCATGTCATTTGTGTTTTTGTCCCCATTGTCCAATCGGATCAGATTTGTGAGTTTACTTCACAGCAAAATCACAGTTAGGCTAAAGACAGGTGATTTGGTGGTTGCCTGACAACATAAAAAAACCCACAGCTAAATTGTAGGCTTCAACAAAAAAGGCAGTGTGGTGTGCCTCGCGTTTTGCAACCTGCAACATTTTCTGTGCCTTTAACCTCTGTTAATTTAGTTTCATGCAGTATCTCTGGTACTTACCATGGTGGTTTCAGCAATGGAGCCAAAGCTGTTGATGAAAATGTTACAGGAAACATTGACTGGAGGACCTGCAGAGAGAGAGATAGAATGATTACAGCAGATGGATATACATAATATGGTTTAAGGTTAATTTTGGTTCAAGGTTCATTTATTTATCATTATACAACACAGGTTGTAATATATACACTGTACACAGGGTACAGTGTATATATTTTGATTTTCAAATTTGAATTAAAATTTGAATATTGTCCACTGTGATAACATGCAAAATTACTTAAGACATTGGTGTGTTATTCATATGCCATTTGGTGATACCAGGCCTGGCAGAGATCTGCACTCTACTGTGAGCTCTTCTAGTTTTGTCCTGTGACTGCTGATGACCTCATACAGTTCCTGTAGTGCATTTTTTAAAAGTGCATCTGGGGAAATGTAAACAGCAGCAACAAAAATACTGGTGAACTCTCTAGGCAGATAACATGCAATCATCTTAACATTAAGATGATTGCAGATGGCACAACGCTCATGGGCCTCATCCAGGATGGTGATGAGTCCACATACAGACAGGAGTTGAACAGCTGGCCCTCTGGTGCGGTCAGGACAACCTGGAGCTGAACACTCTCAAAACTGTAGAGATGACAGTGGACTTTAGGGGAAACCATATCTAACAACACTGCGTCTGCTGTGGAAGCCTTCAGGTTTCTGGGATCTACAATCTCCCAGGACCTAAAGTGGACATCCAACATCGACACCATCATCAAAAAGGCCCAGCAGAGGATGTACTTTCTATGCCAGCTCATGAAGTTCAACCTGCCCCCAACCAGACCCCTCTCTGCTATCCTGCAGTTAAAAGGGAGTTTTTCCTTGCCACTGTTGCCAAATGCTTGCTCATGGTGGGAATTGCAAGGTAAATAATATTATAAAGAGTACAGTCTAGACCTGCTCTATATGAAAAGTGCCCTGAGATAACTTCTATTATGATTTGGTGCTATATAAATAAAATTGAATTGAACTGAAGTTGAGAGACAGTGTGCAAATACTACTGGCCTATTGTTGGGTGAACTAAATGTGCAAGAGTAGTCTTAAATGTCACTGTTTATAACACAGGGCGTTTATCCTTTGCTGGACATGCCGCTTAAAAAAATTGTGGGCAGAAATTAAGAGTATACCCACTTCTCCAGGCACCACTATACTACTAAATGTATCTAAAAGAGAAAATATTATAAACAACTCTCAGTATACTATAAAAGAAGACCTATGTCCTATGTCTTTTGCTAAACAGTCTTCTGTCATCGTTCCTTGGCCTCATGATGTTTTCCATCGAGGTCAAGGAAAGATGTGAAGGAGAATTCATAAGGAAAAGACAACCGTGGTGCTAAGAGAATCTGACTGCACTTACACACTTTTTTTTCAACTAACTTTATTTATAACACATGGAAGATAAATACAGTGACAAACTCAATGCTGTACAATTCAAGTAAGGTTTCTTGTCCAAAACAGAATCACACCTCCTAAGAAAGGATGTTTTCAATTTACACACAGGGTACATTTAACCATCAATTACTTATAGGAAATAACAACAAAATAGATATTGTTGAAAATAAAAACAAAAACAAATCAAACAGGATTGAAATGTTGAAATAATATAATTACATAAAAGGAATATACAAGTAGATAAAGTTGAGCCATTAAAATAATAATTATATAAAAATAAGGAATTGAGCAAGGGGCCAGAGTAAATTATATTCAGATATAAGTATATAGAGTTTCCTGAAATGGGTGCTTTTGACCTTTTTTATACATTTGTTCAGTAGCATTCCGCAATGGGGGGGATTTTGTATTGGAGTTGTTTGTATGATTCTGGTTTTGAATAAAACCACCAGTGTGCACAATCACTGCATGGCTGGGCTGAGAGCTTCACCTCTAACAACACAGTTTGCTGTAGGTGATGTGTGTTTTGCACATGTTTCTCACTCTCAAGTATCACACCAAAATGAGAAATTTATACTTTATGTCTGTGTATTGAACTGTATTACATATCATGTCCCCACATTGAGCTACCATTTCTATCCAGGAACACATTCAAATGTTTGTTTTCAAAGATATAATTGTCATTTGGTGGATGTGCTTTACATTAAATGCGCTTTAATGTAAAGACACTTTAGTGTGAAGCCACCTCAGAAATGTTGACAATGCCTGCAAGGATTGCTAAAAAGATCATCTTTGGCAAGGCATAATAAAGGAGTATGATTAATGAACAATAAAGGAGGAGAACTGGCCTTGGATCATAATAAGAACAGTTACATTTCAGCAACTGGATTTGGTTTATATTTTGAGCAAAAAATGATGGAGCAACACACAAATTAAATGGTGAAGCAGCCTTTTACTACTTGGGCTAACCTCAAATTTCCAGTTTGTAAGGTACCTGACTGGAACTGTGCCTGACAAATGTTGCCTTGTCTGTTCTCAGGTATGGATATAGTAAAAGGTTAAGCTCAAGTTCAAGTGAAGTTCCACAACAAATCTTTACCCAACACACAGAGGGGATACCAGTGGCTGCCTCTCAAATATTGTAAAATAAAATGGAGTTAAACAAAATCATTATCTTGCTGTTACACAGTCTATCCATGTTATTGTGGACAGTGCCTCACAGGGGTTCACATTTTGCCCTGTCAGTTCCTGTGGAAAAATACAGACAGACACATATATAGCTAGGTAGATACCTTTAAAGTTCGGCCTTATCCTGGCATCATATCCAGATGTCCTCCCCATCAGTTTGTCCAGAAAATCAGAGGGAGACATTGGGACCTGCTGTGTCCTCGCAGCACTGTCCACCTCCTTACACTGACGCACACTGTCATAGAAACAAAACACAGGTAACACAAGAAATCATCTGTGACATTTTCACAGCAGGATGTGTATTTTGCTACTCTCCTTGTCAATTGATGTAAAGCACCATTATGAGTCAATTTATTGACTGTTTATTACAGCTTTGATGTTTGCTATTCAAAACACCTTGGACCAGATCCATAAACACCCTGAGGATAAAACCTTGAAAAGACAATTTTTGAATCTAAAATTTCCGACCAAGGACTTGAATGATTTAGGAAATTTTCGGCCTTATCCTGGCATCATATCCAGATGTCCTCCCCTATCTTCTGTTTACCATGGACTAGACAGCCATTCTTAGCTCGGTCACACCATAATTTACAACAGTAAAATATTAATGAAGTCAATGGAGTCGCAGTGATCGGTGGATTCACTCGAGTAGGCAAAGTAAATTTGCAAAGTCCAACTTTGGTGAATTTTTACACACACAATTGCAACTTTGACCAATAGCGAACTGTCTTGACAGTGCTGACCTTTGAGGGAAAGAAGAAAATCCCAGAACCCAAAATGGAGGATCAGCTGTGCAGCAACATCCAATTTTATGTAACCCTGCTCTGCTGCTCCACAAAAGAGGCATGGTTATCTGTCTGTTGTGACACAAGAGGATATGATACAAATTCATTACCTTGAACTAACTGTGTTAACTTACAGGGCAAGATCGCAAGCAGTAACTATGTCACTTTTAGCACTATTTTGTGAGGTCATATGAATGAATTATCAAAAAATATTCTAAATGATGGGATTTGAATGATGTAGAGCCCCTGTGATGGCAAATTTATGAAAGGGGATAGTTGTATCTTCTGTTTACCATCGCCCATCATATCAAGAGATAATACTGATCCCATGTGAATCTGAATCATTCATGAATCTGGACTCAAATACTTGAAACAATTTTTCAAATTTCAGGGTTCAAATAGCCATAAAAATATTCAAAACAAATAGACCCTTTTATGTCACGTTTTACTTCATTAACAGTTGCTCAGCTGCTCAGACTGTCAAACAGGGAGTCTGACCATATGGTATTATTATATTAGTTACATTACAGTCATCATCATTAGCATTAAGGTAACACTGTCATTTTGTACAGACATGCCACAACAATGTGTATGTGTGTGTGTGTGTGTGTGTGTGTGTGTCTTTTGGGGTGAATGGGTTGAAGCTTCTAAATGCTAAGGTAAAGCTTGATGATCCTGAAACTACACTTGTGTATGTGTGTGTGTTTATCAGTTGGGACAAGAGGGAACATTTCCAAAAATAACTCACTGCATGGGTCATACTGCTAAACACACACAGACACACACACACTATTCAGCACATCCAAGTGTAGTATCAGGATCATCAACCTTTACTTTGGCATTTAGAAGTAGCTACCATTTACCCTAACAGGGAGTAACCTTATACAACCCTAAGAACAGAATAAGGGTGTTTACCAAGAGTCTGATTACTCTTTTAACCTTTTCTTAACATGCACTCACTGCTGGTGACAGCATGTCCAGACTTTTTTGACTGGGGTGGCCAAAGTGGGGCACTGACTTATGCAGTGATGGCATAAAGTACGTGCATGCATATTCACACACACGCACACACACATGTCGGAATATCATTAATTTACCATTTTTAATATCTCCTTTAATTACTGACATTACAGTGTCTTACAGTTTTTTACATTCCTGTGTTTAAAATTTGTATGTAAAAGATAAATAGACCTACCAATCACAGCACAACAGAGTGGCACCACATAAGTATCGTATAAAGCGTCTATACATTATTCTTTAAGTCCTCAAAAAGAAATTATACCTCCAAAACTAGGATACATACAAAAGAAAACAATGCACATTCAAAAATACAGTCACAGTATAAAGTACCAACAAAATTAAAATACATAAGCCTTGTGGTACAAGGTACCCTTTAGTGTGCAATTAACTCCAATATAAATCCTTCCGCGGCAATATTAGACTCTTAGAGGAACTGCTCCGGCCGTCCATTCATTCCATTATTAACCTGACCGTGGCGCTATAAGGACACTTTGAGCATCAGTCCTATTGGAGAACCGAGGACCCGATTCTGTGCAGTTCAATTTATTTACACTGTGCAACTACCTCCTGCTGTATCCTGAAGGATTCGGTATAAATAATAGGTGTATATAGTGTTTATAGCTCTTATTTTCTATTCTCTATTTCTATTTTGTTTTGTGTGTATTTTTTTATCTATCAACCTTTTTCCTGTATGTGTTGAATCTTGAGCTGCTGTAACAAGCAAATTTGTGGGGTTGTGGGATTAATGAAATTTATCTTATTTGACGGGACCCCCAGTTGTTGACTTTGCTCACATGATATCTGAAGTCAAGAGCTCTATAACAGCTGGTCGCATATCTGTAGCCTCTTTTGTTATGAAGAATCTTCATACTGACATATCTTTCCAACGATGTATCTGGTTTAGCTTTAATATATAAAATGAAGCTTTTTGTTTAGTGGAACTTGTGACCAAAATGAGTCACCTTCAGAGATTATTGTACAATATTGCTGACAATCTAGGGCATTACTACAGAAGTGGAGGAAGGCCTGAAGTGCTTGGGTTATGGCTGAAAAGACCAACTTGTTCTCATTCACAATTCATCAAATACCGAGACATGCATAGGCTACTATTTACACAACCCTGGTGATTTTTTTGTATCTGATTCTTGGTTTTGAGATTTTATGTCAGCATGACATAGCCCATTCAATCAGAATCTGTTTTATTAGCAATGCAAGCATACGAAGAATGTGTCTTGGCATTTGCTCCCAAAAAACGCAACACAGAAGAATAATAAGCTAAAGTAAAGTAATAATAATAATAATAATAATAATAATAATAATAATAATAATTGAAAAAACAAAGTAATATTAAAATAAAAGAATACTGGGTGTTCACGGTTGTGAAATGGTAAACTCCAGGTGAATGCCAGGTGCTCTTGAAGTCGAACTATCAACTGTAGAAAGAGGGCAGCTACTAGGCTTACTTCAGTCCCTCTCACACAGAGCCAATGATGTGTTAATATACCTTTATTAATTAGGGCATGTCAGAGTATAAAATATCACAAAAAAATGCTGACTGGTTTCAACTCAATGGGTTTTACTCAGGGTGTGGCTGGAAAGAGGAGTCAACCTGAGTGGTAGACCGTAATTATAAATATAGATAAATATGTCGCAGGAGGGCCAAATTACACCGGCATATCAGACATAAAATATCAGACATAAAATACATTAAACATATCACAAGTAGGCTATGTAAAGCTAGTTAATAGTCACCGTAATGATAATAACCCATAATAATGAAAATATAACTCTCACAAACATCAAGAACATACATATCATTAAGCCAGTTGACAAAAAAGTTCTGAAATCTATTTCCTCATTTAGACCGGGATATATCATAGCATCACATTTAAACATTGAGACGATCACCACCTCTAATATTAAAATTAAACTGACATTTTAAAATCTATTTACCGAATGGAATAGTAATAGCGTCCTCAAAACCAAAATCAGGATGCCAAAACCAAAAGACAGGCAGAAAAGGTCTGAAAGGGAGAACAAAGGGTGACAATCTGTTACCCAATTTTTCTCCAAGCAAGGCAAGTGCCCATGTAGTGCCCATGAAAAGCTACACAGCCACATTAGCATTTTGTTAATAATATCCTGGCTTAATGTTGAAGCCAGTCACAAGCTAACCACAGTAGTTACAATAATATCACTGGTGGTTTGATTTCACTTAAATACACTCTATAGATCAACATTATCCACTTACAACATTCTTACAGTCATTCCATTTTGTTTATTTAGCTGAAATTTAATCAGTACTTTAACAGATAATCAGTTTTGTCCTCGTCATGCACATGCAGCTCCACCGAACCCACCATTAGTCCTCCCTAGTCCTACCCAACTCAGTCGAAGGAGAAGAAGGTGAGCAGTATTTTGTTGATAGTAGCTAGCTAGTTTTACTCAGAGCAATCCATGGAGCTGATGATGGAAAATGTCAGTCTTTGGGGTAAAAGTTAAACCCTCCTCTACTTCTCCCAGAGCATAGATCATTCAAAATAAATAACTAATTATAATCATGAAATACTACTACTACTACTACTACTACTAATAATAATAATAATAATAATAATAATAATGTGTTTACGGTAGCACTTTTAATTTTCACCCCAAGTGAGATTTTCCCTGACTGGATAATTACATTCCTGTTAATACGTTACAGTAGGCTACTTTCAACCAAATAGTCAGAATGACAATGGCATTGAATTACATAAAGTAGTTCCTCAGATATTATAATTTATTACTATATTATAATATACCATATACAAAATTATAGTATTATTATGCACAATTAGTATGTGAAGCCTCTGTGGATGTTGATGCTGGTTCAGTTCCATTGCCAATTAGCACATTAGCAGTTGATGCAGATGAAATATTCATGGCAATATTAGATTAGAAAACAGATTTATTAGATTCCTAACAATTTTGGTGACGCGTCTCACTGCTCCTTTAGTGTCTCCACCATGCCACTCGTCATGCTATCATGACAGAGTGCTACTCACATTTGGCTCTGGATTTAAACCATGTACACAGGTTAAAGCTAATAAACATTCTAGATTTTGAAAATAATCTATATAGTCAAAATTCAGATAAAGTTCCTAAATTTGGTTCTGTAAAAGTTTCTTCAGTCTCAAAGGGTAATAACTGGACATTTTCAATAACCTCAAGAATATCTGGACAAAGTAAAACTTCTCTTTCTAAAACATGAAGAGTTTAAGCTAAGCTCAATTTTTTTTTGGATAGGTTGGATACGTGGACGGTTAACAGTCACACTCAAGCAGAGTTGTCAGCTCAGAGCATCTTAAATCGGCTACTAAGCTGCTTAGCTTGCTGTAGCGCTACCTCTCCCCATCTTTTCTTCTGCTCTTTTCCCCTCTCCTCTCCTGCAATTTCTTCTCCTCCTCTTCTTTCTACCCCCTTTCTCTTCTATACTCTTCTCCTTTAAAACATGAGAGAACAATAGGAAGCAATGTAGGCAGACACAGCATAACATCCAATGCTTATCAATAATGAATGAGCTTTTAACCTAGAACTACTATCTGTCACACACAAAGGCTATTTAAAGGGGAGAGCTGAATATATTTAATGTATTTTTTCTTTCCTGTTATATCTGCTGCTGCTAATTCTCCAAACTTCATTGCGATAAGGTAACAGTAATATCAGATTCACAAATTCCAGAAGATTCAGCATCAGCATTCATCTGAACATATAAACAACATATCACCTGCTCTCTACAACTAAGATGCTAAAAAACCCAACCCTGACTGGGAGAGGGTTGGTTTGAAGAGCTGAAAGAATTATTTATAAGTAGCTCTGATTATGCAATGAAACATCCTCATGAAGCCAACATGAAGAGACAGAGAGAAGAGGCCTTTTTCATCTGGCTATACCTAGTGTGCCTAGGAGACCCTGGTTTATCCCTACCATTATGTAACACCCTGTCTCTATCAGCATGGCAACAAGCATGCAGGAAAGTAAAATGTTCAAGAATCCATTATTCTAGTTTATGATCTGTGGATGTGGATGAGTTTGAGCTACTGTAAATGTATTACAGGACTGTTCAGACCTTGAGCTGTCATTAAAAATCCCAGTTTATCACCAGGGATGTCCACAACATCCCCTTATCTGCCTAGACTGAACTTCAGTTTAAGATGCTTTTATCTACAGACTAGATTTTTGCCTTTTGGGCTAATAAAGGTTTTCATAATGTACATTAAAAGTATGCATCATGCTAGTATGGATCTGAAAAAAATGTATGAAAACAATTTTATTCTTCTCTGCATTAGAGTGTGACAGTGAATCAGCGTGGAATTACTCAATTGCACATGAGGTGTCTACTCCCATATCTATCTATTGATGTTAGATAGATGTTGATTGAATGTCCATAACAGATGCATCGTAGAGAAGGTTTCAGTCGTAGTCACCTGGACACTGTTTTCAGAATCAAGACGTTTCGGCTCCCATCCCATCAATCATAACTGATGCATTAATACAGTAGTTGTTGGGCTGCAACTAATGATTATTTTGATTATCGATTAATCTGACGATTATTTCCTAAATTCATTGTTTAAATGTTGTATTAATTGTCCAAAAATAGTGAAAAATACTTATATTTAGTAAAAACTAAATTGGTGTCTTCAATTAGGTGGTTTTGTCCAAACAGTCTAAAAGCCCCAAATTCATATCTATCTATCAATCAATCAATGAATCTCTCTCTCTCTCTCTCTCTCTCTCTCTCTCTCTCTCTATATATATATATATATATATATATATATATATATATATATATATATATATATATATATATATATATATATCAATTTAAATCACATAAGACTAAAAACAGAAAATTCTCACACTTTAGAAGCTGGGACTTGGGAATGAATTGATTATCAAAAGAGTTGACAATGAATTTTCTCTCAATCAACTAAATGATTAATCAACTAATCATTTAATCTCAAAATATGTGAGAGAAAACTCTGAAGTACAATTTCAGTGACTATGCCACTGGAAAATAAAGTAGAAAAAAGGGAATAAATTGTCCGGAGGCTTGAGCAGTGGCATTTCTAACAAAAAGAAAAAGAAGAATGGCAGAGGGTCAATGATGCGGTTAGTCATGTAAGTTTTGAGTACCACAAGCAAGCTGGAAGAAATACAGAAAAAGTGGTATGATTTCAAAAGGAAGGCCAAAAAGTGCATTAGCACACAAAATCAGAGCCACTGCTGGTGGAGGAGGAGAAGGGACACGAGCACTCTGAGAGACACTGCTGCTGGCTCAACAGTCACACACTGCACTGATGACCACACACATTCAAATGTGGAACATTTACACACAAGGCAGAATATGCTTAGATCAAAACATGTCAGTATAAGAATGAGAGACACTGCTGCTGGCCCTTTAAGTTAGCATTGGCATGACTATTCATTCATAACTATTCAGAGTGCTGTCGCCAAATGCTTGCTCATGGTGGGATTTGTTGGGTCTCTGTAATTAATATTATAAAGAGTACAGTCTAGACCTGCTCTATAAGAATAGCGCAATGAGATAACTTCTGTTATGAATTGGTACTATATAAATAAAATTGAATTGAAGTTCACCCAAATTACAAAAGAACTCACCCATTCCTTTTGGCATCTGAAAATAGTTTTCCTTTCTCAGGTTTTGAGATATCTATCTCTGAAATGTTTGCCTCACCCCAATACCATGGAGAGGATGGAATTTAATTTGGTACTCAAAAATGTGAAATGTGACGTTTAAATCATCAGCAAAGCTCCATTTCCACAGACTTCACTGTGTTACATAAATAAATTTGCTTTGCCTTGCCTTTCCATGTGGGTACAAGAAAGTGTCCTGCACATATTTAATGATTAGTTTACTTATTTAAATTAATTTTTATGATAAAAAATATATGAAAACATTTGTGAATGACCAACATGTATAATGACAACATGCATTTAAAATACTAATAATGTTTAAAATCCAAAGTATTCTGTAATGTACTATAGATGAAAATACTAATGACCAATTCAAAACACAAGTGTTTTGCTCATGATATTTTCACTCTTAGTTTCTGAACTGCTGTAACTCTCCTCTCCAAGCCAATAGTGCTAGTCTCACTGTTTGCCTGCTACTGAATCCAATTGCAGGTTTACAAATTATTTAGTAATGCGTAGCTGTTTTTGGTGTCAGACAGATTCTCAAAACATGAAAACTCAATTTCAAGCTTTCTAGAGGTAAAAGTGTTCTTGTGTACTGTTGCAGAAACATAGAGGAAGACCTACCAGAACAACATTTGTTCTGCCTGTATAATGTCTTTTCATGTTTTAATCTCTGGCCAAAAAGAACAACAACAACCAAACAAAAAACAACAACCAAACCTGGTCTAGTCCTGATGTTCAACTTAAAAAAGCTCTTCTGTGTGAATGACAATGCAGTCCTCAGCGAGAAAACAGTCATCAACTGATGCACTGACATAACCACAATCTCCAACCACTGCTCTCCAGATTTGGAATATGTGATCATCCGCTGCAGGCACTTTCACTGTTACCTCAAACACAGGCCATTCTGCCTAGCCAGATTCAAAACTGCATAATGTATCACTGCATAATGTACCACAATTGTAGGATATTTCTCATGGGGGATTTCAAACATGCAAACAGGGAGGCTGGCCTATGCAAGTAGAAACAGAAACATTTTGGCATCTTTCTACATGCCCTCTGGGAAATTCAGATCACGACATGATCATGCTGATTCCAGCCAGACAGATAGAGGCCAAACTACCAGAAGGAGGAGGACCACTACAAGACTGTTTTCACTGACAGGCCTTAAGATGTTTGCAGATGCATATGAACTGTCACACAATTTATTTCATTTCGTGAACAGAGCTTCCTCCCAAAGAAAAAGTAATCAAATTCAACAATCCTTTACTGTCACCATTTGTGGATTGACTTCTGTTTGAAAGCTTACTTTGGCATCACTCCTTTTTTATTCTCAATTAAAGTTGCACATATTGATTTGGTCAGTAATTAATCTTTAGTCCTGATGAGAAAACTTGTGTGGATATTTCCATTTAAGGGTTGCTGACACTTGACTCCACTTTGTGGTGAAAACAGTCTTGCCTGCCCTCTGCATTTTAAAATGTTTATTTTGCCTTGTATTAATATACAGCCTTTGTAGTCTTTTTGCAGCTGTAGTACTTGTTCAGACTAATTAGCTGCTGGATTAATACATACATCAGAAACACAACACTTATTTTTGGCATTACCGCCTAGGACAGCCCAGTGCAGTGACAGGGATGGGGTTGACTACTGCCTTTAGCCAAATGTTCACTTAGTGTAGAGACTACCCCCTTCACCTTCCCCCATCATTTCCCCAGCACAACATACACACAGCCAGGCAGAGCACCACTTAACTGTGCTTTTCAGCAGCATGTTTTCTTCAGCAGTAACAAGTGTTCTTTTGGTCATATTTGTCATGCACCGTTACAACAAAGGCAGTGACACACACACACACACACACACACACATTTAATCCAGGTCTGATATGATGGATAGTGTGTAATTTTTTTGTATAATTTAGTAATACAGCAGCGGCAACTAACACTGATTCTCTTGAGACATTTTAATCAGATTTCAGATTGTGATGCCTGCTCGAATACAGTCAGCTACTATGTGGCTGTCATCTTGGCTGTCAAGAATGAAACTTTCCTTTGCCTCCCAACTATTACTATGATTTGAATGCCAAAACAGCCATTCACATAACACAGCAGTTGTCATTGATCCGTATTTACATTTATGTTGTCAGACAATTTTGCAGCAGAATAGCGATCAAATAGTACATTTACACTCATCTCAGTGCGGTACAGTACGGGAATTGTTTTGGCTAACTGGTAAAACTTTTGATTACATAACCACTATTTTACAACAGAACAAAATCAACAGGAAAATATGCCAGTGACAACTACTAAATGTGGCTATACTAAAACAAAATGCAAGTGATCATGAAGAGCAGGAGGAAAATAGAACAGTCCTGAAAGTGCTGGTGTGGATGCAAGTCATGTACTGTTCTCAGATTTATCCACCCTACTCTGGCCAGATGTGTTGTGGGTGGATGATTGCATTTACACAGAATGACAAAAAGGATTTGGGCAGTAAAACAGAGCAAGCAATTTTCACCATTCAGTGTTTAGAGCCCTTCCAGTAGGGCTACAACTCTAGTCACAAGAGTGAAGATGTGGAGGAAGTATCACTTTACTTAAGTAAAAGTTAAAATACCACAATGTAAATATACTCCATTACAAGTAAAAGTCCTACATACACAAAATGAACATACACAGTTCCTGTTAACACAGTTTCTATTGTTCCTGCATCAACATCAGCATGGCAACATAAAACTTTGTTGTGACTTTGTGTGACTCTGTGTGAGTCCTTGATGAAGTCCGGATCATGGGATATTAGAATGTGGAGTTTTCAGTTTATCAAGTTAGTGAGGGTCGTAAATAAATAAACTGGCTTTGGTTTAGTGGTGTCGCAATATACCGGTATTGATGCTAACCGTGATATTTAAAAACAAAATATTGACATCATGTTAATAACGCACATATGATAATATCATGTATCGTAGAAAAGGTTTCAGTCGTAGTCATCTGGACACTGTTTTCAGAATCAAGACGTTTCGTCTCCCATCCGGAAGTCATTCTCAATTGTGAAAAAATGGGACGGGAACTCAGAAATTTAAGCTACTCTGTGTTACATAAGCCCTGCCCTCAGGAAGGAGTCTTCCTGAGTATCTGTTGATTAGCTAGTTTCACCTGAAACTGACCTAATTGTTTCCATGATGGCCCAGTAATCAGGCCTATTGTTTTCTGGCTGCACCTCCCTCATCACTGTTAAGTATCCTGGATTGTTGACTACCTGACTGGCAGACCACAGCATGTGCATCTGCAGCACTGTCTGTCGGACAGCGTGGTCAACAACACTGGGGCCCCTCAGGGGACTGTGCTCTCTCTTCTTCTTCACCATCTACACCACGGACTTCAGCTACCACACAGAGTCACTGGACTCGCTGTCGGTGGTGTCAGAGAGGAGGATGCTGGCAAACCTACATGCCATCTTGGACAGTGTCTCCCACCCACTCCATGAAGTGCTGGTCAAACAAAGGAGGACCTTCAGCAAAAGACTCCTCCCCCCAAAATGCACCACAGAGTGCCACAGAAAGTCATTCCTGCCTGTGACCATCAAACTCTTTAACTCCTCCCTCTAAGTGTCAGTCTATATGACCCTAAGTTAATAAACTGGACATTGGATCATTAACATCACTGTAATACTTGAAATAATTGTGCAATATTCTCTGTTTTATACTCAGGTGCAATATACTCTGTTTTCAGTTTAATTTATTGATATTTATTCATACTCCTATTACTGCTGTGCAATATCCACCGTCCCATAATAATCTTAATAAGCTACACTTAACTTGACAGTACATGCACTACTCCTTATTACATATATTATTGCATTGTATTATTATACCGTACATACTTATAAACAAACCGGTAATCCACTTTGTACTTATTTTAATTTTATACTTATACCCTAATTTATCTGACCTGTATTATAGTGTATTATATGTTATTGCTTGGTACTTCTATTCCTGTGTGCACTGACGTGACAGTGAGCAGCTATAACAAAAGAGTTTCCCCTCGGGGATCAATAAAGTATTTCTGATTCTGATTTAATGTCATCCTTGAGTCCTAGCAGGGCCTATTTTATGACCCAGAGGTGATGTGAACAAGCGGTGTAGGAGAGTTCATCATCTCTGTGGAAGATTTAAAATTGTTCATCATCATCATCATCACCCCACAAATATATTATTGGATTGTTATATCTGATGCATTCAATTGTAAGCAGCTTTTTAGAGTTGGAGCTGGCTCAGGTGGTGTTTGAATTGAATTTGAAGTATTTTATATACGTTGGGTGGTTTAATTCACTGTATAACAATGCATCGTGATTTATATGCTCATTATAGATTTTTCAATTTTTAATCTGTAAAGTAACTAGTAAATAGCTGTTAAATAAATGCAGTGGAGTAAAAAGTACATTCTTTCCCTCTGAAATGTAGTGGAGTAGAAGTATAAACTAGCACTCAAAAATGTGAAATGTGAGCACACTTGTACTGAAGTACAAGTACCTCAGACTTGTAATGAAGTGCAGTACTTGAATAAATATACTAAGTTACTTTCCTGATGCAAAGCAAAGAATATTGATAATATAATAGAGGTGTTGCATACAAAGTCAATACAAAGACTTTTAAGAAAGTTTGCTCTAGGCAGCACAAAGTGAGGTAAAGAGGCATCAGTACAAGTTGAAATGTTTCAATGTTGAAAATGCTTTAAATTTGTAGGGAATTACTAATGGTTAAAGGGGCACCAAATTGTGTAGGTGCAATCAATTCAATTTTGGCTATCAGAATTATCAAAGATAATAATAAATAATAACTTTAATTAATAAAGTTCCTGGGGGCACTACTCTTAAAGAAGAGAAAAATGATCCAATGAACCAATTAATGGATTGAGTCTCATAATATACTAAACTATTTATTTAGAACTGATTAACAATTAAATTAATAACTAAAACCAAAATTACTATCAATAGCTAGTAGGTAGAAGGATTTGGAGTTCACATCGTCTTCCAGGTTTTCAACTTTGTTGTTGTCTTCTCGTAAATCATAAATCTCCTCAATCCTGTTTGCAATACAGGATTGCTGTTGTTTTTAGTTCATGAAGAAGGCTTCTGTAACGCCTTGGACTCTGGATTCAGAAGCGTTGATGTGGTGTGAGGTGAGCAGTCACTGGATGGCTGGGACAAAACGTTCCGTCCAAAGCCTCTTTATCAACTTGTCAAAGTGGCTTAAGTAAAAATACTCAGGTAGCTCCACCAGACAATTGGGATGTTTTTGGCTATGGTGGTTGATTTGGCAGCTGTAACAGATTTCTATTCTATATTTGCGTAAAACCGCACTCAGCAAATTAACCACTGCAGATTTTAGTGTCCAGAAATACGGAGGACAGTCACCCATCTGGCTCATCGTTCTGTTTTGGCAGCCTTGTCAGGGGGGGGAGGGCTGTTTGGAGAAGTGGAGGAATCCAATGATCCGATGATGATGGTGGTGAGGAGCTTGGTGGAGTCAAACTCCTGTGTGAGGATGCCAGAGAAGGAGGCACATACAGGCCCCAGTAGTCATCACTTGTAGCCAGGCCCCTGGCCTGTGGTGATAATGGTAGTGTAGGAGGGAGAGACATTGTGTTTTTTTCCCTATTTGTGGCCTCTGCCCCCAGAAAACTCCTGTTATAAATGATAATGGTAACAGGAGCGGGGTGTAGGGGGTGTGTCTATGGAAAATAGAGGTATTTTTTCAAAACCACATAGTCCTTCGAACACCAGCTGCACTGGATGAGAGACATAATCCTAACGGCACGAGCATTTTCAACCAGGCATTGTGAGCATTTTCAACCAGGCATCGACAGTCACGCTCAATGTAGTGTGAAACACCCAACCCAATGTAGTGTGAAACACCCAACATTCAGAATTAAAACGCTTGATGATAAACTGTCCAATAGGCTCATCTTCAACATTCAAATGATAGGTCACACTGTGGTACCATTTACCATTTACCATGGGGTAGTCTCCCATACAGCTCTGAATATTTTTTGAATGCCAGGCTCCTCTTCCTCCTCCTTCTCATCTTTCTTTATCTCAGAGCTGCTGCTGCCAGAGTCTGGATTGCTGTTTTCCTTGTTATCCCAGCATTCTTCCCTCACCACTAACGTTCTTTCTTTTGCATCTCCGACCCACACACTGGAAAATAAAGCCCCGTTTTCCACTTTGAGGCAGTGTGTCACCACGAGATTCAACACTCTCCAGTTGTTAGATGTGAACGTAGTTTTTACCATGTCAGGATCAAAAGTCTCCCCCACCGGCAGATGATAAATGCAGAGTTCACCGACAGTATAATTAAACACATTACCCAAGGTCCCTCCCAACATCTGGGTCCTACAGAAATACGTGATGTGTTTTTTAGGAGCGTACCACAACGGTGATTCTTCTAACGTAGTCACAGGCACTTCGCTAATAAACCCTGTAACGTTAACTCTGTCTGCCATCTCCAACCATATCCGCCAAAGGACTTTTGGGCCTTTAATAAGTTCATGACCTGTCAACTTAATTTGTCACGGTGATTGTGTGGAAAAGATGTTTGTTTATTCTCTCGCAAGCATTGCACTTTCCAGGAAAACCTCCTGCTTCAGCTGTTGTGGCCATGGTTGGAGAAAAGAGGTGCCACAACTTCCAAATCTGATGGATGCTCTAAAAGTCTTTGGTTTTTCCAGAAACAGAACCGCTTAAGCCGAGGAAATCCCACAAAAACGCTGGAGAAGTCACACTTGCCCGTAAAACAAGCAAGTGACTGTGATTTGTGATTACTGTACTGACTAATTTAGGTTTGGTAGGTGTAAGTCTATAATAATTTACAGTAGCCTCTGTGTAAGATAAAACAGTACAAACATGAAATATTAACAGGCTACGCTGAAATATATTAATGAATTAAAAAATGATAATAATTCTGACATTTATAAATGATTGTAATAATTTAATAAAAAATGTGTTTTTATGTGTCTAATATTGTTAATAATATGTTCTGAAAAGTTTACAAGCAATATGATTTTAATATATGACTTAATCTTATTATATAAGTGCCAGGTGACTAAAGATCTGAGTTAAATAGGAATGTTTGGGGAAAAAAAACATGGAATTAAGAGTTAACTGTTAAGGGGTTAAGGGTTAAATTAAGGATAAACTTGTATGCATGCATAAAAATGTGTTACCAGCATTTATTTAGTATTTTTTGGTGGTTAATGGCAACTGTATCATTTACAGTATATGTAGCTCTGAGAGATTACACCAGTTGATATTTTACCTGCAGACATCTTATGTCGCTGGTGGATAAATGGTAAATGGCTGCATTTATAAAGCATAGCAATATAGCTTTACAATTTGCCTCTCATTCACCCATTCACACAGCGAGCTACCATGCAAGGTGCTGGCCTGACCATAGGGAGCAATTTGCGGTTCTTGCCCAAGGACACTTGGTGACGTGGGATTGAACCACCAACCCTTTGATCAAGGGATGACCCACTCTATCTCCTGAGCCACAGCCTACTGAATAAATACAGACTGCATGAAACTGAGGCAGGCCTCTGGCTGAAATGTTTGTACTGATTAAATTCCCCAGTGCTAATAAATGAGATAAAATAATTTGCAGCCTCTTGACCACTTTTTTGAGTGTGGACTATCTTTTCTATTTTTTGTAACATCCTCCTTAGTCTGACATAAACCTTCATGACATTACAGTATATACACTGAGAGGATACTTCATAGCAAGTATAACGCCTTTATTAGGAAGGATGCTTAAAGGATAAAAAGCATGTTATATAAACTTGTCATTGAAATTGAAGACATTTTACAGGTGGATGAGAATATAATCAGGGACACCCACTCAGAGGCTACTTTACTTTTGAAAGGCACATTGTATGTAGATCCTCATTCACCAGGAGGTGTGCCATCTCTGCAGGACAAATGCTAGCGATTTCCTGCCTGACACTTTACTATTCCTCAGAATGGACTTCCATTCTGAGGAATAGTTAAGTGTTGTCAACAACACAGAATCAAGAGATTGATACTGTGATTGATTTAATTCGTTCTGACAGCTTACTTACCCAAAAAATGAATGATTCTACAAGACATTTTTTTTATCTGTATTATTTATTTTTGTTAATTATAGTGTTAAGGCCATAATTATCATTCTTTTCATTCAGTCATGCATAGTCACAAGATCTTGTTTTGTCTCTATGGAAAAGATTGACATAGCTTGGATTGAATCTACCAGTTTATAAGTTTTTAAGTGTTGTTTTTCTTTTTCTTTTTTAGTCTTTGCCCAGAAGGTTGTTCTGGGTAGAAAGAAATTAGATAAAATAATTTTAAACTCTCTGAAACAGGGCTTTCTACAGAACTGAAGTGTTACCAATAATCACATGTATGGTTTTGTGCTTGGTCACCCTTAGACATTTATGTAACCACTGATTTCATACTTCTACTGTTTTTTTGCCTGTCTTCACTCATGCTGAGCATACCACAAACAACTGTTGTAGTATGATATGACCAGTGACCACGGATAATGCCCCTCTACATTCAAACAAAGAAACAACAACACAAAAAAAAAACAACTAGAAAGGGAAAAGAGGGAGAAACTAAGACTTTGAGTATTATACAGGAATGACAAGCTGGAGGCAGATACAGTCCAGCTCCAGTTGAGTGACAGACTATACGCATGTTAAATTTTGTCTTTGAATCCATCCATGACCCTCTAAGAAGATTTACAGTGGCTTTGATGCTTTTTATGTTAAAGCTTGCTCAAATTTTTGGGAAACCACACAAGTTTTACTTTTAGAAAGCCTGAAAATACATAAGCAGTCAAAGTTAAATGCAGCAAACATTCCTACAAAAAGTTAGCTTATTAATAAAGGATAAATGAATGCAGCTGAGGGAGAAAGGAGGAGGAAAGGTAGGAAATGCTCAGAGAGTAGATATGACAGAACAGGGAATCATGGCATCAATCTGCCTTTTGGGACTGGGGCTTCTATTAGGGGTTTCAAAGACAAAATCTCATGAGCCTGAAGCTTCACATCATGTGTGATGGAAGGTAGCTCAATTATCAATCCACAGGATCCAACGGACATTATTTCTTCTGACCCAAATATAGCCGTCAGCTACTTTTGTCCCCAGTAACCAATGGTATTCAGCAATTTTCGTCACACTGTAAAAATTAACAAACACTCAAGGCTCCTTTTAGGGTTCCTCAGTTTGCCACACTGGCAGAACCCTTCTGGAAGTCTCCAGGAACCCTTTTAAACCCAACATTCTCTGAGGAACTTGGGGTAGTTTATCAGGTTCCTTGAGGAAACCTTTTTTCCAGCATGGTCTGGAACCACTTTGGGTGCTTCAGTACTCAATTTCCTAATTGTCTGAGGTTCCTCAAGGAACTTCACCTTATTTGGGGGTTTAAAGCCTATTATTGCTACTGCTGCAACTACTACTACTGCTAAACCAAAAGATTACAATACCAAATAAAATTTAACTTAAGGAAAATGTATTCAATGTTTTTTTTCTGTAAAACCTAAATACCTAAAAAAAATAAATAAATAAATAAATAATTAACAAATTACACAAAATAAATAATCAATTAATAAACAAATAAATAAACACGACAAGAATTTGCAAAAGTAGTCCTGAAATTACTTTCAAATTTCCAAAGTGTTTAATGACTTTTACTGGCACACTCGTCACCACCAAATGAGTCATTTCACAGCCATCAAAGAAATCCACACTTATAATTTTGATAGTGGAGTATTCATTTAAGTTCTTTATCAAGTTAAAATACATTTGATTGTTACAGATTCCAGAGGGGTTGGGGTGGGAGAAACAGCATCAACTACAGGACCAGTCTTCTTCTTCTTCAGCAGAGTGTGAACCAGAAAGAAGAAAAACAATCGGTCATTTAATTAAAATCAATCCTCATGCTAATTGCATGAATTAGCTGACACCTCAACATCTGAGACCTCATCTGATACTGACTCCTCATCTGTGCTTTCAGAGGACGTGGTATTACCCGGTGAGTTGCTAAATTTTTTTTAGCCAGTTTTTTTTTTTTTTTTTTTTTTCTAAAACTTACACAGAATATTTATCAAAAACTTTTTTTCTCATGCTAGATCTGTGAGGCGGTTTGGACCAATATTTCCAAGAAGGGCTATCGCCATCATCACAGCCACAGGATGACACAACTGGGCATGCCTCGGGCGGTCAAAACATTAAACATTCTCTAGAGGCTGTCCGGTTAACCAGAGGAGATCCGGGGGATGTGATACCGCATCAATATTTTGAAGAACAACCGCCATTTCACCAGGAGCCTGCCTCAACCACTAATCAACCGCTGATGGCTGTGGAGAGGTCTAGGCTTCAACCAGTGGCCAGAGATCCAGGATTCTCATCGGGTCGCAACCACAGGAGAACCAGTTCCAGTTCTGAGAATCCACACCTGAGATCCCGCACGGCTTCCAGCGAAGGATTTCCATCAGCACGCTGTAAGTCTATTTGCTTTTTAAATTGTTTTACAGTGCATTGTGAGACGATTCAATCACGCTGTATAAATGTAATAATTACCCAGCAGGGAACACAATGTACCTTTCTTTTCTCTCATTTTACATCATAAGCAAACACGGAAGGTTTTGTATGTGTGAAATTAAAGAGGTTGTGCTTTAAAATGTAATTTTCTACAAAGCTGAGTCTCATAAGGTATATTTGACTGTGTGCTGTTATAAGCTATTAATGGCGTTGGTTTGAGTTATATCTCTTCAGTGTTTTCTCATATTATCCAGGTGTTTATATATAGAGATAAGTTGTATGTGTGAAATTAAATAGGTTGTGCTTTAAAATGTAATTTTCTACAAAGCTGAGTCTCATAAGGTATATTTGACTGTCTGTTGTTATAAGCTATTATTGTCGTTGGTTTGAGTTATAATGTTTCTCACAAGTATTATCTTGGTGTTTTTTAATATAGGAATAAGCTGCTATAAATATGAAATTCTAGGGTTTTTGCATTTGTTATTCTCATCAGTCTCTCTTAAAGTAAAAAACAGCTGTTTTTGGTCCTTACCCTTGTCTTCCTCACACACACACACACACACACACACACACACACACACACACACACACATGCAGGGAACACACACACACACACACACACACACACACACACACGGTCTGGCTGTCTGTTTACATACCAACCTTAAGGGGGCTGTTGTGTTTATGAGATCTGCCCATTTATGAAGTTAATGTTTTCTTTGTGTTTCTCTCTTTCTTTTTTGTCTCCAGCAAACAAACCCAGGTCCAGACCATCCAGGTGCCCTCAGTGTTGCAGAACTACAAATTCTGGGGAAAATGCTAGACTGTGAAATCATTTTTAAAAATCATTTTTTCTGTACATTGTCCAGAACAGAGAGAATCAACTATGTTTTACCATCTGTCTGGCTCATCTGTTACAACCCGATATCAGCGATAGAGGAGCCCTCAAACGCGGCAGACAGCTTCAAAATGAAGTAGGGTTAGACGATCAGACCGCTGTATCCTTTAGCAACATCCCAAAATTTGAAACTTCGTTGGACTGTAAAATTGTAGTGTTTTACAGAACCGACGATGACAGGGCTCTCCGCAAATTCTTGACAGATAGCCCAAGATGGAGTAAAACCCTGATTTTGTTTCTCTTCCAAAATCACTACTATGCGGTTAAAAATCTCAAAGCCTTTCTAGGTTCGCTTTATGCGTGTTAGGCCATTCTTGCGACGCTCGTTGCACCGTATGCTTTGACCCTGGTTGTACACAGAGACCGTGTCATCTTGTTGTGTGTGACCAATGCAACAGAACGCGTCGCTCACCTTTTGACCGTTTTGACAGCTATCTCCTTATCAAAGCCATGGTCAAACAGGGTTTAAAGCCCTCTTTGATTATGCAAGAACCAAAAGTCATTTGTGTCACCAATATTGATTACAAACAAAGATACATTGACTCTTTATCCTTTTTAACAATCCGCTTAGCTAATTTTCCAAAAGCGCTTGGTTTCAGTGATAAAATAAAGGGGTACTTTCCTCATGGATTCAGCTCAGAGGCCCATTTGAGTTATACAGGTGAGTACCCTCCCCCCCAGTCTTACGGTATTGAGACCATGACAACGGAGCAACTAACAGACTTTTACAGTTGGTACAAGACGGTGCGGCACGGCACATTCAACTTCATGAAAGAGGCACGCCTCTATTGTCAAAATGATTTAGACATTTTCACTGAGGGTTGCATACTGTTCAGAAAACAGTATATTGATGAAACCGCCGTTGATCCCTTGAGCCGTGCAACCATCGCGTCGGCATGCATGAAGGTGTTTCTGACAAACTTTCTACCACCGAAAACTTGAGCAATCCGCTCTCCGGACGACTACAGGCATCAGTTCAAAACATTTTCAAACGCTGGTGGTTGTCACACACCCATGACATCCCTATCCAACATGCTTTAAATAAGGGGGGAAAACAGCTGGGGCAATTCTTTGTAGACAGGTATGCTGAAATCGCTGGGGTGAAATATGTCTATGAGTTTCTAGGATGTTTCTATCACGGTTGTTCAATTTGCTATCAAGCGCACGACACCTGTCCTCTGACGGGCCGTCCGTTCGGAGAGTTGCAGGTGCCCTGTGAGGAGAAATTACGTGAGTTAGAAGCCGTGCACAAGGTAAAACTCATCATCATGCATGAGCATACATGGAGGATGTTGAAGAAATCTCATCAGGGGTTGAAGGAGTTTCTCAAACAACATAATGCTCCACAGCGGTTGTCACCCCGCAAAGCTTTGTACGGAGGGCATACCTCTGCTATAAAGTTGAGACACACCGCTGCGTCGAACGAGACAATCTCTTATGTAGATATGACATCTCTCTATCCTTACTGTCACACCAACTTCCCCTATCCTCTCGGACACCCTGAAATAATCTATACAGATTTCCAAGAACCTCAAAGCTACTTTGGGCTAAACAGGGCAAGGGTCTACCCGCCGAGAGAGTTGTACTTTCCAGTCCTGCCTTATAGAACGACAGGGGCTAAGCTTGTGTTTACCCTTTGCCCTGTGCCGAGCTCAATTTGCAGGAGGGTCCGTGTCGGCATAGCGATGATCACAGGGCGTTGACCGGTGTCTGGGTCACTCCTGAATTTAACAAGGCTTTGGAAATGGGCTATCGGATAGCTGAAATAACTGAGGTATGGCACTTTGATAGACGGAGCAATTCTATATTTGTCGACTATATGCACACTTTTCTGAAAGGTAAACATGAAGCTTCGGGTTACCCATCCAATGCTGTAGATCAGGAAAGCAGAGAAAAGTACATCAGTGACTATCATGCAAACCAAGGGATTTTGCTGGAGGCTGATAAAATCAGACCAAACCCTGCTAAAAGGCAAGTGTCTAAATTATGTCTGAACTCCTTTTGGGGTAAGTTCGCGCAGAGATTCCGTTCGCGAGAGAGTCCATTACTGCGATACAGACAGCCTTATCTATGTCACAAAAGAGGGAGAGACACTGCTCAAGCTGGGTAACCTGGGAGATTTGACGGACGAGTTAGGGGGAGATAGCATCAAAGAATTTGTGGCTGCGGGTCCAAAAAGTTATGCTTACCAAACTCGAAAGAACAAGGTTGTTTTACGCTTAAAAGGCATTACGCAGTCGCACCAATGCTGTGAAATTGTCAACTTTGAAAAAAAACAAACACCAGGCTCTGAGAAAACAGTCTGGAGGTTTTCTTTTACCTTTGCTGTCAGCGGTGGTGCCGATGTTTGGAGAGCTGCTAGGAGGGCTTATGAGAAGATAAATCATGAGTCAAAAGGTGTTTTTGATTTCGCCGCAACAGCTAAACCATCTGAGTCAGTCGGAAGCTTCTGCTCCCAGCGCCGGGGAAACGATGAGACATACGGCAGAAAATGATTTGGATGTAAAAATGAGGGATGTGTTATATGAAAAGGGTTTGAACGCTCATGATAAAATTAAAAAATACAACGCTCTGCTGCAAAGATGGCTAGCATTACTCAAACAAGATGAGAAAGATGACCATCGTATCACTTTGACTCTAACCCAAGAATCTGGGGAACAAGAAAATCTGTGAGAAGACAAACAAGTAACGTTGGATGAAACTGCTACCGAGGTGTACTACTCCCGTGCAATATTAGTTTTCCCATGTTAGTTTTTCTTATTTATTGTTACTGATACTATATACCTCTATTACTCTCGACAGTACATGCACCTCCGCTTACTACTATTACTTAATACATATTTAGTTACATTGTATTTTATACTGTACTTTCATCATCAACCAGTAAACCCACTTCGTACTCGACACTTAGTTTATCTCATACTTATACCGACATAATACTTATTTATTTTCTGACCTGTTTATAGTGTTTATAGTGTATCATATGGTTTTCTTAGTACTTTCTCCTGTGTGCACTGATGTAAAGGCAAGCTACTGTAACAAAGAGTTTCCCTACGGGGATCAATAAAGTATTTCTGATTCTGATTCTGGTGCTGCAAAACCTACCTGTTCGCTACCGTAACAATGCAGAGTACATTATGAAATGTGTTATGAAATTAACCAAGAGTGGGTGGGCTCCCTCTGGAGAGTTTGTCCATAAAGGAGAGATTGTGAAAGGCTCACACCTGCTAGACCTGTTTAAAAATCTCTCCGTCACGCATAAAAAATCCAGAGAACCCAAGGGATGGACAGGGTTTCTAAATACTTTACGGGAGCTCAACATCCCTTCATCCTTGATGAGTAACCCCCGTGCTCGCGAGCAATATCATAAACTTCAGAAGGGAGGACCGCATTGGGATGACGATGATGAGGGGTCACTCCTAGTGTTGAAGAAGGGGAAAACACAGACGCCCTTAGCACCGTGTTGGGACAATGAGACCATCACCTCCACCGTTAAGATCAAGAAAACGAAAGAAACATATACCTTTATCCCCTAGCTGGCTTTATTTGAATAAAAAATAAATCAAACGAATTTAACCGTCTCCAGGTCCATCTTTATTCATAAGTTGTAACAATCTTTAAACATTTGTAAAGAACAGACAGTGTGGTGAAAAGATCCGGCTCTTTGCTCTTTGCACTTTGCAACTTTGATATTTTTTCACAAATTTTGATACCATAACATAATTTTTCATCACATCATCTTGATACAAAGACAGCACATTTTCAAAAGATAGACCGCAGGCTCTGCGGCATAAATAATAAACACCATGCTGACTGCACACCGTAGACAGAACGTGTTGAAGCTGACGGTTGTGGTATAAAATAGATTCACAACGGTTTTCTAAAAATTGCAAGATGCTTTTAGGGTAATGTGAAAGATCCGGGGAAAATCCGAAAGAATCAAAAAAGCTGCCTTTTTTGCCTTCCTCAAGAGTGAGGGCCAACCAGTGCTCTCCTGGTTCATGTGCAGGGTGTGTGTTGATGATAAAAAAAAGGCTGGAAATCTAAAGGACTGACGCAGTAAAGGTAGCTGATCCACGGCCCACACTCCGCAAAAAGCATCTCCTAGTAAATGACGTAGTAATCCGTCTAATTGGTGATTGTTCATATTGTCTCAGTAACAGTCCACAAGCACCTGTCGTTTGGAATTAATCTCCAAAATAGACTCGTAACAAGAATAAACAATGAGAGTGGTAGTATGGGGCAACGGTTGTCTGAATCTCATTTCCAGTCTTAAACTTCCGTTGGAAACGCACGACAGTGCATCGGCATCTTCGCAGATGTTGGGATTAAAAACGAACAAAGAGTAACCCCGCTGAAATTCGTCCCAGTAGATGCTTAGAGGTAAATCTTTCAGGTGTCTCCCTGTAGCGGTAAACATATTGAAAACTGACGGATAACCCCTGATTAAATTGAGGTTGGAAAGCTTTGGCGGGCACCTGTCTCCTGTCCTGACACAGAGCCATGTATTCAATGTTGTGAATAAAATTGAAGGGTGACATATCTCTTTGTCCTGTGAAGGCTTCGTGGTTCGCCATCGTTATCACTAGATATTTAGGCATCGTCCCCAGGAAGAGATTTTCCTGGTTACATATTCTGGAATTCTCTGGGATGGAGTAGGTTTTTACGTTCACGCGTGATAAAGGGTAGAGAGTGTTGCCCCTCATTAAAGCTGACGCGTGACCTAAATGCAAGGTGGGGGAAAGTGTGACTTTCTTGACAAACAACGAGGCCCCCAGTATTTTTAAACTAAAAGTGCTGGCGATAGTGCCCATGAGACAGAAGGCGTCATTTGCTCTGGTCAGCTTAATTCTCAAATCCACAGAGTTCAAGAAAAGCCTCTCGCAGAAAAATATGTCTGCGTGAAGAGGACCTAGCAGGTGAAGGCTCTTTAGATTCCAAGGTGTACCGAGCTCTCTGATTTAACCCCCTGTTTTGACCGTTATTTGGTACTATAGAGTCCATAGCACCAGCTGTGTCTTTGGAAAGTAACCTGGCAGTTAACTGACTTTTCAGCGTATCGTCTGAATAGTTGAGGAGGGTCTCTATCATCGCTCTGTAAGGGTGAGTTGCACTGGATTGTGAAATTAACCTATCCCCCAGAATAACATCGCATTGCTTAAAAATTGTATTCAGAGGATAATTGATGAGACCCACTGCTGCGTCGGCGGCTAGGTTTGATCCGTCGGCATTGGTAATTTTCACACGAAGATGAATCAAAGTATCATTCAGATCCTTGTATTTTTCCTCATCTCCGGGGATAAAAAATTCAATAGAACCTCTGTCAGTAATGGCTGACAAAGTCAGGACTTCTGTGTAGAGCTTTTCATCGACAGACAGTTGTGTCATGGGTGCTGAAAATAAATCCAACTCACCCATTGTGCATTCGGCCGATTTGTGATGTAAAAGCGCCATATTTGTTTTCTAAAATAAATCTTCGGAGCTCACAACAGCATGCTTTCCTTTGGACTTACTTCTCCCTGCTGATTTTCTCTTTTTTGACCTACGCTCTTTTACTCGCTACCCGGGAGGTCTCTTCCTCAGTTTTCTGGCTAAAACCATCATACCGCCGGATCCTTCTTGAGCCCCGTTGTCCGATCGACCCCCCTATTCTACTAACCACATGGCTTATCACCTCCGAGGCAATGTTTTTTGTGGCTGATTTCAGATGAGGCTTAGCAATGGCAAATCCTTTTTTCACCAAAGGCGATACAAAACTAAATATTTTAGAAAAAAATTTAACCGATTCCTCTCCCGTACATGACAGGGTGAGCGCCCCCTACTTGATTTTCATAATAACTCACAAAACGGTGAGGATCGAGTCTCTGATGCATAATTTTTTTTAAAATGGAGTTTCAAGATAGTCTTCCCAAAGGTAAAATTTACAGGATTATTTTGATCCGTCTTTATCTCAATGTGGATGTTTTCGATGTGTTGCTTGACCACCGGTAGGTAGCAGGGTGGATTAAAATACTGCGTGATGACGTCCCCCGTCCCTTCTATAGCGATCGTTCTTAAGAGCGGAGCATAAGAATCACCAACCAGTTGATGTCGTACCACATCACTATAACAATACATGTGCTTAACCCCCAACATGTAAGCCAGAGGGGGGTAAACTCGTAGATGATATCGACCTCCTGCCTGAAAATCAAATCTCTTTTGAATGGAGCTAAACCCTAAATAAATATGGGAGTCAATTTTTCTAAGAAAGGCGTTCAGCTCTATCTTGAGCTGGTCCAGGTTGTGATAATAACCTCCCCTAAATCCCTGACGGGTGAACACCTCGCTCTTTGACGCTTCATCTTTGGGTTTATCCCTCCATTCAAAATAAGCTTCCTCACTAGAAATGTTGTACCAGGTGTGGGGGTATGAAATCTCTGTCAGAGCTACCTCCCATGGGCCTTCTAAATCAATATGCTGCGCTAAATCGATATGGTAGCTGGAGCTCGTGTTATTTTTAAATACATCGAGACTGGTGTTGGAGGGTAGGACAACGTAAAACCCTTCTCCTGAGATTTGGTCCATGTTATAATGATTCAGATTTGACGTACCTATTGTTTTTATACATTTTTCAGGTCGCTTGCCTTGACCCAGCTGTTGAATTTCTCAGGCCAGTTTTTCCAACGCACCAGCATTTGTTTTTTACCCCTTACAACACACTTGTTCAGAATTTCTTCAACTTGAAACGCTTTGTCTTTACCAAGCTTGACTTTTTGCAACTCTGCTTCGTAAAACGAGCCTTGGATAGGTTCTCTGTCATAATCTTTCAGTTTGTACACAGGGGGTTGGCGAGGTATACGTTCGGTTACTGTGAACAATTCATCGGTATAACTCTGTTGATATTGTTTATCAAACACTCCTCTCAGTTTGGATATTCTCACCAAATCTCCCTCCTTAAAATGCATCTGTAATTTGTTTTTGTCGCGTATGGGAAATGTTCTGTGCAGGTTTTCAAACACTCGAGAGACTTTTTCTGACGTCACCTGCATAGGCGTCATTTTTATACTTTTATGATAACTGTTATTGTAGCTGTCGAGCAATTCCTGTAAGACGTCAACATACCTACGGCTGTTTGTAGCATTCGTGTTTTCAACGTACGGTTAAATCCTTTCAGTAACAGACGCTTTCAGTTCACTGGCAGTTGCAAAATGATTAATTCCTTGTTTCTTCATCAATCCCTCAAAGCTTTTGATAAAGAACTCTTTGCCCGCGTCCGTTTGTAACTTTTCAGGGGTCCGGCTTTCTTTTAAAATAGAGTCAAAGGTCTTAGAGACCTCAACCCCTGTTTTCGTCTTCAAAGCTCTGGCATAAGCCAATACATCGATGACCGTGAGTAATTAATTGTACCCATCATTGTGTTCGGTCAAGGCCTGCATATCACAAAGGTCTGCCTGGAACTGATTTAGAGGTCGTGGTACAAACACACTATTTCTGACAAAATGTATCCTGGCCGGTTTATGCAGAGTATACGAGTCCTGTTCTGATAAAAAAATCTTTGACCCGTTCTGCGTTGACTTTTTTCCCTATTTCATCCTGCACGGCTCTGCGTAGTCGTACCACTACCCCAAAACTACTGAGATGTGAGGGCTTATAATACACTTTTTTCATGACACGTTTTTCAGCCATGTTTTTTGAAAAACAACAATGTGACACAAGCTTCTTTAAATCGTGTTATTGACTATAAATACACAGCATTTCTCAAAGTACTGGAGGTTTACTTCAACACGTTGATTCCACCCATATGGTAAATATCATTGTGCAATGTTCTCACTTCATTCCAGGTATTTGGATACATGTTGTTTTGTACACAATAACTCATTCGGGGTAGAGCGTAAAGAGTAAACAAATGAGACATTTTCATGCAAGAATCTTTACTCATCTCTTATGATTTTATAAAAGGTATCAGACACAGAGCATTTGTTTACTGTTAGCAATGTGTCACTTACTAGCTGATCCCAATTTTCAACATTTCGAACAACATCCAAAATCTTTTCTAGTCTTGCGGCTCTCACCATGTTCAGAAATAGGTCAGAGAGCACCCCGTCAGGTTTCTCTTCTTTCTTGGGAGAGGGGGGTGGTGAGGCGTTTGGAGTTGAGGATACCGAAGAAGAAGAAGAAGAAGAAGAAGAAGAAAAAGAAGAAGAGTGCCAGTCAGGGGAGGGAGATGGTGTAGGAGGAGGTAGAATCCAGTCAGGGGTCCCCGGCGGTGAAGGTGGGGGTGTCGTATCGAGGGTAGGGCTCCCAGTGTGCGGTGGTGCTACTGCTTCAGGAGCTGTATCAAGCTCCTCCGGAGCTGTTGCGGGGTTCTCCTCTGGGATTGCATCCATGAGACTCTTCCTCCACGGGTTAGACTGACAGCGAAGTGGTGGTGGTGAAGGGATCGTCGCATTCCCACCCTCCTCTCTCCTCTAGGTTCATGATGCATAGCAAAACCGGTTGGTCGTATCATAAAAGGGGTCTCGGCCTTGGATGGTGCAGCCACAGGGGTCCCGATGGTATCCGGGCTCCCGGGTCGCAGAATACAAGGGAGAGACATGGCTTTTCTCAGAATCGGAGATAATTCTGTGCTTTCTGGTTGCGGTAGAAGAGGAAGAGACATGCTTTTTTCTCACTGTGTGAGTCTGAAGTTGCAGTGGTACCCGTTTTAAACGGAATGAATTACAGGGCGGAGTCAGAGGAGGAAGAGTTTGGGGTGGTGTCTTCTGTAAACAGAGTCTTTTTTAACATCAGAATGTCTCTCGATGTCTGAGTACTTAGGAAGAGATCCTTCAGTTTTTCTGCTTTTTCAATCATCATTTTCTTCCACACCTTGAGGGGCAGCCGTAATGATGTCTGGAACACGCTGCATTCGGTATTGAAATATTCCAAGACAAATTCGTCCAAGTGTTCATCTCGTTCGACCACCTGACGGTAGAACCATCTGCCGGAACCCGAGCTTTTCGTCTTCCAAATGCTGCAGGTTACAATTTTTTGGGGCAAGCACTGGTGGAAATTCCCGTTTAACCCGCACAAGCGTTTGCGTCTGTTTGTCTTTTGTCGCAGGTTCCTTTCCTTCATTTGCTCCGAGGGTTGCTCTGAGGTTGTTTGAAACCAGCAGATTCAGCACAGACCAGTCCACTGATGCAAGCGTTGCTTTTGGAGTGCGGGGTCCTAACGTTTCTCCTTTCTCCAGCTGGTAAAAACAAAGTTTGTTGACTTCATAATTGAACGCATATCCCCACACACCTCCATTTTCTAAAAGCCATTCCTCCTGAAGCCCGCTGGGGGGGAGGTGTCTGGATCCAAGTCAAATACAACACCTGTTTCTTGGGTGCGCCCCCTGGTGTTGCGTTTTGATAATTCGTCACAGGCGTCTGGCTGATCATCTTCAACTGATTCATCTTGCTTTTATTTATTTTTTTTCGTTTCACGCAAGCTCCTCCTAACCTATTTTCCCATTGGCTAACTCTGCCTACCCTCCCACATCTTTCCAATTCATTCACACCTCACTCTGCACCAGACAGACAACAGAGAATGACGTGTCTTTTTCTCCTGAAAGATTAGATTTTACAGATGGTAAATTTGTAAATTATTTTCATACTTTTGATACTATTGATTTCACTTAAATGATTATATTATTTAATCATATTATTTCATTTACAGGGTTTTTTTCATTCCCACGCCTACTTTACTCCCATTCGCTCCTGCTTACCATGCCTGCTTCACGCTCATTGACTCCTGCTAACCATGCCTGCTTTACGCTCATTGGTCCACGCATAGCGCCACGCACTTCCGGAGGGAGGGAGAGAGGATCGGGGGGGGGGGGTAATATTTAATTAAAGGTCAAAGGTCACCATCCATCACCCGTCGATTAGTGACAGAAAGTGTTGCATCTCCCTCTCTCAGCAAGTCCATATTCCGTCTCTTCCATGGTCCGTATCTCACCTGGTTCATCTCTCCTCCATATCCAAGACAACTACAATTAATCCGACGAACCATCCATCTCCCTCAGCCTTTCTCCCCCATCAAAAAGAGGAAGAGGACAATCAGTTTGTCGCGATGCCAGCGCCCCTTGCTGCCCACTTCCTGCCACAGCAGCTGGTTCCAACAGGGGCTTCTGGCACATTCACTTCACCTCTGAAGCCACTTCCGTCTCCAACAGTTCAATGAGAACACTCAACAACGAAATCTATTGCCGCATCTTCACTGCCCATGCAGCCCTACCATGCCCTCTGTGTAGCGCCCCGTCTTATCCGGCCTCTTCCTGTTCGAATCCCGCTCACGCTACGCCACACCAAGCCCAAACAAGAACTTCAGCTTTCTCTTGCCTATCGTCAGTGGCCCTACCAGGCCCCATACCTCCAAGACAAGCATCATCAGTCCTTTCCCCATAAACAAAGGTACAGATAAAAAAGGCAGGCTAATCACGTTACAAGAAGGTCAGTTCATCTGCAACAACTTAAACGAGGCTGGATGTACCATGTGCCGCTTCCATCACGTCTGCTCCTACAGCAGTGGAGGCCACGCCCGCCCCGTGTGCCCGCACAACCCCACCTTGCAGCTAGGTAAGCAACTTTCAACATCCATTAACATTGCAGCCTTAGCAGCAGCACTCCAAAACCATCCTGATCCAGCTTTTACTCAGTTCCTCATCAAAGGATTCAGTTTCTCATCAAGGGATTTAGAGAACGTTTCCGCCCTGGAAATTCCGCACTACCATCCACGTCTTTTTCATGCAAAGATCTTCCGTCAGCCATTAACGAGCCAGAGTCTGTCGATCACCTGATCACCAAGGAAGTCAAAGAAGGCTTTATGATCAGCCATTTTGCTTATCCTCCATTTCCTAATTTCCGCATTAGCCCCCTTGGCATTACAACAAGGAAATACTCCGGAAAGAAATGTCTCTTTCAGCACAGTACCATTCCCAGCATCAATAGCTTGATTCCAAGTAGGCTTCCCTTCACTACTCCACCATCAATCATGCCATCACCCTCATCAAACTCGTCGGGAAAGGGTTGTGGCTCTCGAAAGCGGACATCACTAGCGGACATCACCAGCGGACAACACAGGCGCTTTCAAAGTTCTCCCCATCCACCCGAACTTCTGGCGATTCTTTGGAGTCCGCTGACGAGGTTCTTATTACTTTGCAGTCAGGCGCACCTTTGGTTGCAAAAGCAGCCTTAAACTCTTCAACACCCTGTCAGAAGCCCACTTTTGGATCTTGTTGAATAACCATAAGATTCCATTCCTTGTCCATCTCCTGGACGATTTCCTAATCATTTTCCCTCCCTCATCGCCACCCGCATCAGGTCTGGTCACACTGAGCTTGCAAGTGTCACTTCCTCTGCTCTCTTTGAAATCTACCCCATAGTAGCTGCAGACATTCTGTGGGGCCACAAATGGTCCCGCAAGCCCATTCTCATGTACTCAGACAACCTTGCAGTTGTCAACATAATAAACAAAGGTTGCTCCAACACCCCATCCATTCATGTGCCGCTTAACCTGGCACTCCATTACTCACCAACATGTTCTTCATGTAGCTCACGTTCCTGGTCATTCCGACGCCATCATTGACTCTCTCTTCTTTCTCATTCCGGAAGTTCAGAAGCTTGGCCCCCCATGCAGAAACACATCCAACACCGGTTCCTCCATATTTGGCACTGACGTTCAATATGTAAATCCTACCCTCATACACCTGATCGTCTACTCAGAACTCTGTCATCAACAGCTTAGCACCCTCTACCCTCTCGTCTTATTGGTCTTAGTTACTACATAACCTTCCCGACATTTGATTTCATCACCTTGTCCTGTTTCGTTACTTATGCCCACACCATGATAGCTATCAAAACACACACCATCAAAGTGTACCTTAGCGGAATCAGCTTCTTCTCCAAACTTCTAACCAGCAGCCCTGGCCCGGACTCAAACCATCCTCAGATAACCTTACTTCTCAGAGGACTTCAACGCCAAGAGTCAGCTTAAAATCCTCGCTACCTTCCTCTTACAGCTGACTTGCTGTCAGTCTGCATCCACACCATCTGCTCCAGATACAGCATCCCTCATGTTGCTTGAACCTTAGAAGCCATGCTTTTGCTGGCTTTCTCAGTTGCTCCAAATTCACTGCCTCTACCCTTCACCTCAACCCATGCCGCCACCCCTGCATTTCAGACTTGTCACATTTCTCAGATGACACCATGGTATTCTACCTAAAACGAACCAAAACCAATCAACCCAGCCGTCCTACACCTGTCTTTCACTTCGAGGTCCAATCACCACTGAACCCTTTTGAGACACTTGAAAACTACTTGCAGTTCTGGAAATCCCAGAACATAACCACATCAGAAACTCTTTTCGTCTCCAAGTCTGGAGAAGTGGCTACTCAATTCTGGTTCCACCAGCACTTCTGCCACATACTCTCCTTGTCCGGCATTTCTCCCATCCATTACTCTGGTCACTCCTTCAGGATAGGGGCTGCTACCTTGGCCTCCCGCAATGGCATTCCTGAGCACTTAATACAAATCTTGGGTTGGTCCTCCCAAGACCCTTCTCCTATGGTTATTTCCAATGAACACTTTAAATTCCTTGCTTCCCTCATATAGTTTTATTTCAAAATCATGCATCCTTGTCAAGAAAACATTCTGACATGACTCAGTTACTAATTGATTGTAGACAACAGGCAGATAAACCTCTCACTAGACTCACTATAGGTCCTTCATTTCAAACACATGTTGTGCAGCCAAGTATTGCTCAAACCCACAAGAGCAACTGACAGGGCAAAGGCATCAGTACGCTTTAAATGAAGTGCTTGTTGGATCATCAAACAGCGTTAGGGCTGCATTCTACATTTTTTGGAACTTTCCCCAATCAATCTGACAATCATGCCCACACAGCAATTCAGGTGTGCGTATGTTGAGAAAGTAGGCAGAATTTGTACTTTGATTTGTACCTCAAGCTCTGTTTTTTCATTCTCATTCTCCACACTACTTCCTTCACTTTCTGTAGAAACAAATGCAATACCATGACGGCCTTCATTGAGAAACTGTCCTAGAGTGTGTGCTCTTCTGCCTGTTTGTCCGAATCATTGCGTCACACCCTTCTTGCTCATCCTCTGAGTGTGCCCATTCAGAACAGCTATAAACACTTTTGCATTTACACATGGTCAGACAGCACATTGTACGAACTTGTTTGTTTCAAGCATATTCCAGCCTAACAACCACAGAGAGAGAGAAATAATCAGACAGAAACAGCACTGAGCAATTTAGGTGTTGAGAAAGGTTCAATATTTGCAGGTTTTCAACTACAACAAATACAACAAATACTGGATTTTTGTTAGGGTGGAATCAATTTTAGAGGGCAACAAAATCTGAAGACAAAATAGTACCAGCTGAAATTTCTAAACATAAACATATAAGTGAACATGTTTGGCAGGGATACCTTAAAAGTTGTGACAACGATATAGGCCTACATTATATATGTGAGACAGAGATACTGTACTTTACAGTTCAACAATAAAAATAACATAAAAATATACATAATAGGAAAATTCAGCCTTTTAAACATGTATGCAATGAAATTAGATTTCATATATGTTCCACCATTTATACCAATACAAACACACTGCAAAAACTCAAAATCTTGCCAAGTATATTTTTCTAATTTCTAGTCAAAATATCTCATCACACTTAATATAAGACAAAATCACCTAAAGAGCAAGATTTAAGTGAGATAAAGGAGCTTGTTTTTAGACAGTGCATCTTGAATATCTTGTTAAGTGAAACTGCCTTGAAAACATCTTGTTTTGAGTCATATCTCAGATGAAACAAGCTTTTTTGACATGTCATAAGGTTTTTAAGCTGGTTTTTATTTGTAAAAGATGCATCATCTCGTTTCAAGAAATAGATTTAACTTGAATTGAGACAACAAATCTGCTTTATTGAAAACAACATGCTCAACTCACAATGCACAGTATGGCTATTTTTTTACATTTCCATAAAAAAAAGACAGAGGCAAAAGCTGTAATTATGTTTCCTTCTAATAAGTAAAAAGAGTAATAAGTAAAACAAAATGCTGTCATGAATTACAGTGTCTGTCAGTACTTAAAAAAAATTTAATTGCGCACAAATACACTCAATACAAACTCAAGAGTGATGATGTTTGATGATGTCTGTGAGTTCATACTTCACTGGAATGTACTTGGTATTATTGAAATTAATACTGTAGTATGGTGTATAATCAACAAGCTTTTCAGCATCGATGAAAACATTGGCTTGAGCTAGGTCAGGAACTTCTACCTCATAAGCTAAATAATGATCATTCCACCCAACTGTAGAGAGAGGTTGGCATTCAAAACAATACACTGAAGCATTTAAAATATAAATGTTTTTCACAAGTGCAAACTCTGGAGTATCATTAATGACATTAGAAATAACCAAAGATTTTCCACATGTATGCTTATTTCCATGTTCCATAATCCACTGTACCGAAACTATATGTTCTACGTGCTCTATTCCTAAGAAGTCCTTAATCTTTCCTTCTACGTAGTGAACATTTTTCACCTCAGAGGCTGGGCCCATGTCAACTTCACTTGAACAAATTGGATGTTTCTCATGCACATTCTGACTACATTCATAAAGTTGGTTGTGCTTCACAAGAGACTTACATATATTTTTAAAACTACTTTTCAAAGCCCACTGCTTAAAAAAGCAATGCTTTGACTCAAAGCGCATACACATATGCCTCACTGTAGGACCAAGTGCCTTAATCTGAGAAGGAAGATGCAGCAAGTAATGCTGTTTAGGTATAATATTTGCATCTGGAAACAGTTCTTTGAAATGTTGTAAATGTTGCTCTATTAAAAGCTTCAGCTTTGAAAGAGTTGAGAGAGCAATAATAGGTGAAAACAGAATTTTGACTATCTCTAACAACTTAAGTAGTATTTGTGTGTAATCGTTTTCTCAATTTTGTCTATGAGAAATGGCAGGATCTTTAACAAAACCAGCATCTGCCCAGCTGACTGTTTCAATTTATTGTCATTTGATGACAGTGTATTGACAGATATGGGGCAAGGCTTATCCCTTGCATCCACAGGAGAATAAGGGAAACAAATAATTGCACTGTTGAATGTGTCTAAGTCCATATGCCCTGAAAGCACAAGATGCTTTAAAACACATTTGATTTCATATGGGGCAACACCTTCAAGAATGACATGCATGATGTCTTGTGGGGTTTGATTGATTATATCAAAGTGAGGAAATTCTGATAATTTGCTTCTCCTGTTTATGCCATATGTCATTTTTAGATTGTCTTTCAGAAAGTCAGTATTTGCCTTTTCAATGTCATTGCATTGCTTGTTATGACTTGCCATTGTCCTTTTAACAAACATATCTTCCTTAAATTGCTCCTGCATGTCTTCAAAGTTGCACTCGCAGTGCCTGCACTTACTGTAGGCAAATCCCACTCCTATCTTAAATCCAGCCACTTCATGCTGAGCAAGAGTGTCTCCGCACACAGACATAAGTGCCCCATAAACTGTCCTCTCACCATTTGCAGTGACAACCTGGACACCATCATACAGCTCAGTTAAGTCACGGTTAATCCTCTCAAATATCTCATCAATACCACAATGGGAAAGATCTTTTGATTTTACCATGGCAAGCAGACGAATGGCAGCAAGTCTCGATCTGTATTTAGGGTTGATGTTACCTAAGGTGTAATAAATCAATAACAATTTGTTTTTGTTTGGCCGAGATCCAAGAGGATTGCATAGCTCAATTTCATCTGTATATAAAATTAACTGCAGTGCTGTGGGAAATTTCAAAAACAGTGGGTGCGACTTAAAAATGTCTCCATCAATGAAATCATGAAAAATCCATCCTTGCATGCCTGTGGCCTCTTATCAATCATTGCAATTATTCTTGGATGTGACAGCAGCTGCTCCAAACTTTTCACCAACGGTATATAATGAAAAAATGGTCCTTAATGGTAAGAACTCGGGAGTCTCCATTTTTCACATAACATACTGTTTGTTTTGCGACAAGAATCTCTGGTTCAACTGGTTTTAACAGTTCTTTGATGGTCTTATCCTGCAAATGGGTGGAAGTAATTTGACAGAAAGGGTCAACAAACTGGTCAAATATCCCCATTGCATCACTCTTTAGTAGATCCAGGTCCCCAGAATGTCTCTCGATCATGTCGCTCATTTGCTGTTTTAGGTGCTCCAATAATGCGGCCTGATATTGCTGGACTCCACTCACCATTTGGTTAACAGCTCTCTGGGGAGTAGAAAACAAACAAACAAAATTTATATATTATAAAATTCATATAAAATTTTTTATAATATATGTAAACTCACAGACACTTTTTTTTAAAAGTAGCCCTTCAATTACATATTGTTAGTGACATGCAATGATAAAAATAGGCTATTTCCAGCAAAACTATCATTAAATAATATTGCCTTCTGCAGCTTTAAGACCTTGTTTACACTTGGTCTTAAAATACCAAGTGAGATCTGATCACAAGTGGTCACTGAAGAAGCATGTGGAGACACATTCTAATGTCAGGTGTTTCTCTGACACACCTTTAGCTGTCCACCTGTGATCGGATCAACCAAGATGCCAGGTCTGAACAGTGGCTAAATCATTCTACAGATTAAGCTTATTGCTTTTAAGCTTGCTACTAAAAATTTTATATAATTAATTGGAAAATCAATGGCATAAATTACCTGTGTCAGTCGATGGGTTTCTCTGGCTTGAAGAAGAAAAGCAGTTGCATGTTTAGAAAGGTCAACATTCATGCGACCATCTTCTTGAAATCCACTCTGAAAGAGATTAACAACAAACATATCTATTAAAACAGGGAAAATATTGGCATTTGTAGACCTACCAGACAATCTGACAACTACCTGGGTAAGCTAGCTCGCTAGATTTTTGTTTCTTCCTATAAAAAGGCACAAGATGGGTGTATTTTTACTGATTGGTGTCCATTTTGAGTATGTAAAATACATACAAAAACAACAACTAATAAAAACAAAACAGTACTACAAAAAAACAATAACTTTGACAGCATCATAAAAATCTGTACTTCATGAGTAAGATTGACACACATACTAAATTGTATTCATTCACTTGCTCTCTTGCCAATAAATTAACATTACTAAAGGCCTTGGAACTGAACTTATATTCCAATAAGCTATACGGAGACAACTTCCTGTCACACACTGTCATGAAGACATGTCTCACCAGCCAGTTACAGCTTTGTAAATGATAAGCTAATAATACACATAATACATCCTCTATGCTTGATTCAAACTGTTGAAAGATAACCTGTAATTTTTAATTTGTTGTTTACATGACTAACATTAACCTTACTGATTTTTTTCAATGAAGTCTAGTAACTGAATTACATAAATAAACTAAACAAATTAAACTAATAATTAAATAAACTAATTAATTTCCCATTGGACATTAGATCACAAGTGGACAATCTGTGGGGCGGTAGGCTGCGTTTGACAACACAAGTGTATAACATATAACTACTTATATAGTGATGGGCGATTTCAAAACACTGCTTCAGGAAGCTTCGGAGCGTTATGAATCTTTTGTGTCGAATCATGATTCGGATCACGTGTCAAAACGTCAAACTGCTGAAATCACGTGACTTTAGCGATCTGAATCATGAATCGATACACTGATTCATAACGCTTCGAATCTTCCTGAGGCAGTGCTTTGAAATCGGCCATCTCTGTATAAGTCGTTATTTTGTTTTGTTTTTTGCACACAAAAACTATTCTCGTCACTTTATAATATTAATATTAAACCACTGTAGTGAGATGGACTTTGTAACGACGTCTTTAGTATCTTTTATGGGTCTTGAGAGAGGAAATGACATTGGTGTCAGTGGAGGCCTTCGTGAGCCATCGGATTTCAACAGAAATATCTTAATTTGTGTTCTGAAGATGAACAAAGGTCTTACAAGTGTGGAACGACATGAGGGTAATTCATTAATGACAAAATTTTAATTTTTGGGTGAACTAACCCTTTAAGATAACTAGCCGATTTAAATCTCAGTAGGTTAACGTAGTTGTATTTGCTTTACTGGTTCATTACTCGTTACTGACAAAAATAGTGGAATTACAGTAATGCATTACTTTCATGCTATTACTTTATCTTAAAATTACAACCTGAGCCTGTCATTGGCAAAAACAAACATGTTTAGTGAACAGTTGACCTAAATAAATGTAAAGTTGTAGCTTGAGTAACGACTTACCGCTGGAATGACGATGCTTGAGCTCTCTGCTTCAGCCACAGGGCTTGCATTACTTTGGTTGTTCGCGGCTGCCCGTGCTCCAGGTAAACCGTGGCCCTCCTCCGCCGCTTCAACTTGGAGAAGATGATGCGCGTGTGTCCGCTTCACGTGATAATAGAAGGAGTTATACACCCTGTACTCGTTTGGACAGCCATCAATCCCGCACACGACGCGAAAGTCAGGGCTGCGACTGTGCATGATGTTAATGTGACTTAAAAGTTGTTTCAGAGTCAATGCCACAAATATGTAGCATATGAAGCAACGCCAAATCATGTTGGAAGCAAAGATGTCACAGGCAAGAGGACGGTAAACTGTGGTCACAGGTCGGTAGAGGAAGACTGCCGTAAAAATCGTTACTATGGTTACACCCGCCAGCTAGCTGCTGCAAATGAGAATGTGGGCGTAAACTAACGGTTTTGAGACCAACTTGGATTTGAACTAGGAGGACATCGTTTGTCGTTGCAGCCAGCAGAGACAGCAAGGCGAAGCTAACAGCATGGAAGAATTGGATGATGTCGCAGTGTCGATTTTAAGGGGTATGTATGAAAATATTATTTTTTTATCACGAATGCAGAGGCCTAATTGAAGCTAAAGAAAAAAGCTAATTGCTTCCTGGCGCTGCTCCACTGTGGGCCTCAAATTTTTTCCCATTTGTCATATCACGCTTCTTATTCTTTCACCTGTTGTGTGAAGTGTTATGTGTGGTCGGTGAACTGTAGGAACTGAATTACGCTTTGGGAACAATATTGTGTATATTATGTTGTGTTCAGACCAAAACCAGAATTTTCGCCTCCCGTTACTCGCGCCATTTTGTTCCCGCTAAATTCATAAACTGTGAAGACTAGTCAACTAATGGCGACAAATAACAATTGTTGGTCACTAGAAAAATCTATTTATTTAATCAAGCTCTAAATACGGCTCTTTATGGATCCGATTTGCGTTAAAGGGCTGTTAATCTTCGTGGATGACCGTGAAAGAAAGAAATAATCTTCGTGACGCACCCACCGTTAGCCTAGCTTAGCACAAAGACTGAAAGTAAATGGTTCCAGCTAGCATACTGCTCCCAATAAGTGACAAAATAACGGCAACATTTTCCTATTTACATGTTGTGATTTGTATAGTCACAGCCTGTACAAGATTTAATGCATCTTTTCTGTATAATAATAATAATAATAAATGTATTTTTATAGCGCTTTTCTAGACACTCAAAGACGCTTTACAATTTTTATTTTCATATTTAATATAATTAGCCAAGCTCAGTCTGTTGTTAATGAATGCTCTATTGCCACTAATGATCGGATTTAGGCCTAATGGGTGTGATTGATCTTTATGAGCTTGTTTGGAGCATGTTTTACATGACAGATGACGTTGTCAATGAACGAGTACTTTGCCTGAGTATTGATTGAAACTGTTGGCCGTGTTGTTGATCTGTATTGTTGAAAACTTTAAACATTACAATTAAACAGAACTGTGATGTATTCGGGATCATGTTATACGAGCAGGACTAAATTATGTTTTAGGAAATTTTAGATTCCTGACCACTTTTACAGTCTATAGGCCGAACCAAGGAGAGTGATCGTGGATAGGTCCGTTACTACGCACTGAAACTTTTAACAATGCAACAAAATATTTAAAGAGCATCAAGGTATTCAAATCTCTATTTTGTAAGCACAGATAATATAACATTTTATTAGTCAGTAATTTTTACTAGGTTAAACAGTGATTTGATAACGTTTTTAATTTAAGGCCCACCCACAATTACTCTGGCCCATCTAAAACTGGAATCCTGGTGCCCTGTCTGGTTAGCACTAGCTACCTAATTTGAATTAAGTGTCAACTTCTAATAGTCTCGTGCAGTTTCATTTCTAGGGCACTCATCTTGCTATGTTTGTCTTCCAATGTTTTCATAGCTGCAAACATCACAGAGACAATGATGAGCACCCTGTCTCGTGAAGACTTGCGGGATCTTTTCCCAGGCCCAGAGAACTTTATACGGAGAAAAGCGGTCTGGCGTGCCTGTCATGATGTGTCGGAGGAGGTCAGTTTCTCACTTAAGTGGCCTAAATTGACCACATATTTAAAGGAACACACCAACTTTTTGGGACTTTAGCTTATTCACTGTATCCCCCAGAGTTAGATAAGTCCATACCCTTTTTTATCTCTGCGTGCCATAACTCTGTCTGACGCACCCACCGTTAGCCTAGCTTAGCACAAAGACTGAAAGTAAATGGTTCCAGCTAGCATACTGCTCCCAATAAGTGACAAAATAACGGCAACATTTTCCTATTTACATGTTGTGATTTGTATAGTCACAGCGTGTACAAATAACAAGGTCACATGAGACACAGCCATCTTCTAACCGCAGCACATTGAGCTGACAGCAAAGTGTTTTTGGAACAGGCATGGTAGTCTACATGTGTGTTCAATTCAGTTTAGATGAATTGATAGGTGTTCAGTTAGTTGATCTAAGCGATTTCACCCCTATATGGAACATTGCTTATTTATACGTGTGCAGAGATGTCAATGCTACATTGCATTTTGTGTTGTCACCAAAAACAAAAATGTTGCTTTTGCAGGAGTCTGGCCAAGAACACTCAAAATTATCGGGCAGTTCCTCCTTCAATGCATCACCCATGCGACAGACATCCACTCCTGTGAACGCAAGTCCTCCAAAGTGCACAACCCCTGAAAAGGTTGTGAAGTTATCCTTTCCAGAATATGTTTTGCACACCGACACAGAACTTGAGCAAGTCCGACAACAGTACTTTGAGTTGGCGAAGACAGGCAAACACCGCAACTGCCAGATGTCAAAGGAGCTCAGATGCCGGCTCATTCGAAACACCATGACCAGTATGATTGCAATCCTGAGGGCAAAGGGGGATCGAGATTCACACAGATACCCATCAAAGCCAGAAATTACTGCAATGGCAAAGAGAATAGTACTGTACTACCCCATGCTGCAGGACCAAGGCCACCATACATGGGTAAGTGAAATGCACCCAGTTGATGACTGTTTCATTTTGGACATTTTTAGTAGCGGTTTGAAAAATGTATTAAATGTCTTGTGCAGGTCACTGTGTACTCACAGCTATACAAAAGATTGCAAAATGTGAGATCCCCCCAAAAAAGAACTCCAGATGGGAGACATTCAAAGAGGTGAGCTGTAACTGATTATTTTCAAAGATTCATCTGTTAATCGTTTTCAAGATTCATTTATCAGTTGTCAAGGCAATGTCCTCAAAAGTCTTGTTTGGTCCACAACCTAAAGATGTTAATTTCACTGTCACAGAGGACTAAAGAAGCTAGAAATGATCAATCATGTCAGTCAATGTCCTGGGTGATCTGTCTCCCTCACTTCCCCTTTTTAATGAATGCTCTTATTTTAGTGTTTGACTGCAAAATAATTGCTTTGGATGTGTGTGGGGGATATTGCTATTTATTACTAAGCACTTTGTGTTACATTTTGTTTGTATGTGCTATGCAAATAAAGTCAGATGGATTGATTTAGCAGTTGACAACTAATTGATTAACTGATTAATCTTTGCAGCTCTACAAAGAGGCGCTGTCTTGAGCAGCCAACAGACATAGATGAAATGGATTCAAGTGACTCAACAATCATTCTAGATGGGTCCACAGAAGGAAGTGGCAGCCCAGGCTCAGACCCTAAAGAAAGTGATTTAGAAGGTAAGTTTCAACTTTGCATAAACTAATAAACCCATTTTATTGGTCAAGATGACAGTGCTGACATGACTGAAGTAAAAGGCTTTAAAATGGACATCAGAGGATAGGTGTTTACACTACACTTGTTCTGTTTTATTACCAATTTATTAACATTATTGTAGAAATTGTAGAAATTTGGTATTAATAAAAAGCTGGTATTGTATCAGGAACAGCTGGGTACAGCAGTACCTTTAAGTATCAGTCAACTGTGCAACATTACTTTATATAACCTCTCCAACATATCAAATAATGTTTATGTTTAATGTTAATATTTAAAATCCTTGTGTCTCATTAGTGGCATTTTTGCTCTTTTTAATTGAATGTAATTTTTAGTACCAAAAGACCGAAATGATCCTTACAGTACATTATCCTATCAGAAATATGTCTGTGTTATGTGTTGAAGGAAAAAGAAAATCCCAAAGCCTACCTGAATATCCACCCTCTGCCCTGTCCAGTCCTGATGGTGAGTTTGTCCAACTGCCTTATGTGTGTAGTAGTGGGGTGTTTTGTAGGGTTGTACATGTGTGCCTACATGCAATTGTATGTGATTGCATGACCATATGAGTTTCAAGCAAATAGTTCTCATGTATTTATTATACAAAAAATTATTACATTTTTTACAATGGCATTTAAATGGTTAAAATTCCAAAAATAAATGGGTATTTGGTAGTTATGATCAGGGCTTATATTTTTTAAAAGATTTAATTCCATGAAAGTTTAATCTAATATTAATTTATGATTTTTATGGCAGTTTTTGACATATTTTTGTCATGCAACAACATGAGTTGAGCTTTTCTTTAAACTGAAGCATTTTAATTATGTATTTTTGTGTCTTACAGCTAACAAGTCTGCAGATGGTGACAGTCCAGACACCAGTCCAGCAACCTTGGCCAAGCACTACAAGGCCCTACAAACTTTGTATAAAAGAAAAAATCCAAACCACCAGGATGTTTCTCATGTCTTGGATTTGGAATTTGTAGCTAGAAGAGCATTCATTGACTCAAATACCATTCGCGAGGAGGACAGACGTGAAGATTCTCGAAGCATATCCTTGTTTCAAGGTCGTTGTACATGTAAGTCATTTATTGACTGTGCATGATTAAAACCATGGTATCACACACAATGTTTAAAATACCAATTTCCTGTTAAATTATATTCAAATGTCTGTATTGGTATATTTGATATATCATAGGTGATGGAGGAGCTTCAACGCATTTTGGATAAAGATAACAACAACTTCATTGATGAACTGAGGGAAAGATGACATGACTTCTGCCAGAAGGTGCAGTTTTTTGGGGTGTGGAAAAAGGTGCTGAAACCCCCAATGGGAATGGACAAAGGTAGGGAATGCTGTTTTGGTGTTATTAGTGAATAGGGTTTAGGGTGGACCTTCAGGCATGTTAAATGTCAAGTAGAGCTAGTTTGTCGTCCTTCTTTTTATCTATGATGGCTATCCCATTATTTGCTGGATTTTTTTTTATTTTATAAAGCATTGTATACCTTTTGATCAGATTTGACCTTGTGCACTTTGTCCAAGTGTTTATGTAATGAATCTTTTCCTGTACAGCTGAACAGGCTCTTGAGATTCTACGTGTGCTGCCATCACTGTTCCCCTCCACATCTGCTCCTCCAAAGAGGGTTCGAGATGCGAGTGAGGCTCTGGTGCATGTCCTCGAGGTGAGCTGTGTAAAAAAATGTTGCAGGATCGTTTTGTCTGCAGTATCGGAAAAAATTATAATTGAAGGTGCTGCCCCTGACGAGTCCCAATGTATTTCCTATTCACATACTGTATGTTCTAAGCCTTCAAAGACACCTAAAACATTTGTTTTTAGAAAGAGGATTTTCACTGTGTAGATGTCTTGGCTGCGTCACAGTATTTTAGCAGATTTTATCACCCTAATGATAACCAAGCAAGACTAGCCTAGTCTTGGTTTTTACTTCTTTTTGAAGGCTAGACATGTGTAAGCAGTAAATGCATTGGGGATAGTTTAAAAAAAGCACTTTCAGATGAAGATTTCTCAGTACTGTACTTTTGTCAGAATTTTGCTTTGTAAAGTTATGTGTTTGTAAACAACCCTCTACCCTAGGTACCAAAATGCATTATACTGACAGAAGGATGTATGTGTTATGTGTTACAGGAAACAGAAGACCCCAATTCCTACTTAAAGAAACGCCCTCTTTCCTGCCCAGTCCTGATTGTCGGTCCGTCCAACTGCCTCCTAGCGGTAGGAGATGTGGCAATAACCACCTTTCCAAAAGACAAGCTTACTGAGAGTGCTTTATACTTTATGGCCTACTATTACACCCTACACCTGACTTATCCAAAGTGTGTAGCCACTCTGCTTTCAGTCATACAGACGGAGGTCCTCTTAGACAAAATCCATGAGAGAGATCTCACATCGTCTTACAAGAAGAGCATGGCTGAGTGGAAAGCTTTTATTGGCCAATAAAAGCAGTGGTCATGTAGGATAGCACTTCCTCCAAGGGTACTAGTGTTCATTTCTTGGTCAGAATTTGGCTAAGTTAGCCCAGTGTTCATTTGGGGTGCACGACAATATTAGCCAACATGCTGATATCCTATGATGTTATATTTTGTGTTGTTTGCACAATTCAGTGCTGATTCTGCTTGGTTTTAAGTTAATTTTAACTTTTCAGTTAATATTGAGTTTAATAAACTAATTGTTTGTTCAGCAGATGCAGTCACTAATTTAGGCGCATCTACTGTGAAAGAGTATTGACTAAGCAGTTAAGTTGAGATAAAAGTGAAAATAGTGATATTGGTTATTGTCCTGTTGAGTTGTATGGTGCATCCTTAAGGGTGATGTTACTAGGGCTGGGCGATATAGCGCATGCGATTGTCATGTGCATTTCGTCAGTAAAGCCGGTTCCCTGATTACCGCTAAATCGCCATCACCTGCTTTCAAATGGAGCGCCTTTTAATAGACAGAGCCGTAGTTCACTAACAAGCTACACAAAATCGGGTTCATTATCGAAGTCGATTCATCTTTGATAATGAACGCGATATTGCGTGGCTTGTCAGTGAACTACGGCTCTGTCTATTATTTGCTGATAAAATGTAAAGTTGGTTAAATGCAAGACTAGTTTTCATTTTTTTCTGTCTTATAAGTAGTAGTTAATGTCTTGAATCTAGGACAGTATTACTTTTGTAGAGCTTACAATAAGGTAAATACACTTGGATTGAGTAAACTGTGGCTTATTATGGCAAAAGAGCACTGCCTAATGCGAGTCAGGAATACTAACTTCAAGACATTTTGTCTCAAAATGCCAGTTTCTAATCTTATTTCAAGTAGGTGGTTGACTTAAATCTAGAACAGTGTAACAATTATAGAACTAAAAATTAGTTAAATACACTTGAAACAAACAGGATGACAAAAAAAAAGATCCTACTTTTGAGGGGAAAATACTATTTTTGAGCATTGCAAGCTTATTATAAGACACAAAACATCTCAATACTAGTAAAATATAGCTAAAAATGAGTTTTCCCAGCTAATTTCAAGATCACTCTTATCTTGTAAAGCTTAAATATAATGTCTTATTTCAAGAAATCGTACCAAGAGAATTTTCACTTGTTCCATTGGCAGATTTTTTTGCTTATTACAAGCAAAAATATCTTGTTTTAATTTTTTTTTGCTTATTTTTGGAGTGGCCTTTTTTCCAGTGCATAGTCTGTAATAAGCTAATTTTGGCAGATAACATTAGCCTCACCAATATCAGCACACCAACTGACCCTTCGCCTGGCCCCAGGTGCAGATAATTGACATTGCACAATTTAAACAAACATTGATATCACCAAATACATAGGCTATTTCAAATCAATCTGAAACAATTTAGCTATACAAGAAATGATAAGCTATGTAGCTGGAATAAAGGAGCTGTGTGTGTTGTGGTTGAGCGGAATGTAATGCAACTTTTTTTTAGGTCCACCATTTTTTTTCGAATCTATCTATCTGGTTAACAGACATGTTACCAGTCAGGTAGGTTAACATATAGCCAGATCTTACCTGACAAACAGTACTAGTTTCCAGGCGACTAAAAATCCCGCCACAGAGAGCTTCTTTCTCCTCATCTCTCTCCAGAGGCTCGGAAATCTCTGCTCTCCTCGCGGCACTTGAAGCTTTCAGCACCGCAAACAGCGCTCGTGCTCCAGCTGTGGTCAAACAGTACGGGGGGGGCAACTCACAAACATAGTGTAGCAACAGGAACTCTAAAAACAAAGTGTTCGGTTAATTCCCATTACTAGGACGAAAAAAAAAAACATGGAAGCTAGGCATCTTACAAAATAAATCAGTTAACTGAAAAGGTTAAGAAATGAAAAGCGAACGGAGCGCATGACAGCTGTTCAAACTCTGCTCTGCTCTGGGCTCGATCTATTCTGTGTCGTCGTGAAACACTGGGCAGAGAGACCCGCCCTCCACTCCGGATTGGCACGACTGGCAGACAGCTCAGCCAATCATCTATAGTGTTGTTAATTTTTACAGCTGAATCAAAATTAGAAGCCCAGCGAGCTGATTCAAATTTAACACCCACCCATGAATTATTGCGCTTTCTCCTCTGTGTGTGTATATGTCCCTATGTAGCTCTCCGTCCTGCCATCCTCCTCATTTTCTCCTCTTTCCTCTTTTCTTTCTCTCTGTCTTTCTCCATCTGTTTTACGCTCTCTCTGTCATTCTGCTCTGTTAGGCAGGATGCATAGAGTCGCATGTGGCTGTGACTCCCGGCTGTAAAGCAGCCTATGTTTATGACAGTTTGCGATACAGTACATGGCCAAAGTAGGCGTGGGTAGAGTGGAGATGCAAACTCCCTGGCCTGGTTACTAAACCAAGGCAGGATCAGTTTGAGAAACCGATCTGTATCATTTGTAGAATACAACCAAAATTATATTTGTTGAAGCACCAAACCTGTCAAGGATGTGGATAGTGTGGTACAAGTGGACCTCTAACATAAACAAAACCACACACAGTGAGAGGAAGGGGAGGGGTGTGAGGGTGCAGGCGCCTGCGTGACACTGCGATATGTTCAAGGCAACATGGAAGATTGGAGATGCCTGTACTCTGCACCGCTGTCATTTATGCCTCCATCCCTCATCCTCCTCTCACTAATGTGCAAGATATGAATTAGACATTAGGTTCTGGGTATTACAGTGCAGCATGGTGAAACTTTTAACATTTCCTGTCAGCTCTTCCTGCAATCAAGTAATTATTGCCTCCTGCTCTATCCACTCCCTGTGCTTACACGTGGGTCTATCCTACTGTGACCTATGTACTTAAATACTGCACTTTCACCAGTATGTAATCAAAGTGAAGTTCTTGTTCTTTTATGTCTATTCCAAAAATGTCTCTATTCAAAAGACTATTTTTTGGTGTCACACAGTTTATCATTTGTATGCATGAAAAAGAAACTATACCTCCAAGATTTTTTTGTGATGATGCCTTATGGTATTCCATGTCTATTTGTAAAATAATTTCCTCATCCATTCTGAAACTCATACAGTACTATACAAATTTAAAAGTTCCATTTATTTAAAATTTTCACGTGACCGTACTATATTAACTACACTAGTCCTGTCTTACATAATGACATCCTACCCTAAGCGTAACTGTTATGGCAATTTTACATGTTGGTCTCATGTCTGAATAAGTGCCCAAGTCACTTTTATGTAAAACTTTATGTGAAATGGCAATTTCACTGGTCAGACCTAGTAAGGTTTCCCTGATACTTCCAACAAAGTACTAAATTGACTGCTGTCACATTAATGTAAAGACCAGAGCAGCAGAAGGTAAACAGTCACAAAATAAAATCAGTCATTATCAAACTCTACTGTTCGCTCCTTTTCGTGCACCAGGTGTCAATTATTGTGCAAGCATTGTGGTTATTTCTTTAACAGTCCTGTCAAGTCTGAATAAAGACATAATAAGCATATATGTAACAGAGCTATGTCTGAATGACAAGACGCCATCACCGTAACAGTTAGATGAAGACAGAAATGTTACATATGTAGTTTAGTTCAGTACAATTTTCATATTCTGAATCCATCAGTGTAGTGGAGTATCCTAAAACCCAAAAACCCATGCATTTACCCTGGTTGAAAACAGGGTGCAACTTGCAACTTTTGTTATGAATACTGAAGCCTACCTTATTAGTTTTGTCTTCTGTCCTTGTCACTTTTAAAGTGGTTGTACATTCTGTTGATGGTGATATTGATGCCTTTTGAGTCCAGGGTGACTTGAATCTCATCTGAGTGATCCTGGGATTTAAAAAATTAGGAACCCAGAGGGGATCAAGAACTAGTCAAGTGTCCCACGACAAATCAACACTTCAAAATCATCTTAAATCCAATGATACAGTAATGACTGTGGGGTTACAATGCATATTGTTGCAAACATAATGCTTTTTCTACAGTACACCAGTTCAGTAAACCCCTTTACATCATGCACCCACAGGGCAATATACTGTAAGGCTAATTGCTTGTTAGTTACCCTGTATTTTTTGCTTATTATCCCTTTTCAAATGTTGGCCTTCTTTTTCTATATTATGGCACAAATACACATATATAAGGAAACTTCTTTGCTTTCACCTACTTTTGTTACACATTCATGAATATACTGTTAAATGATTAAGATGCTTGAACAGATATTTCTTTTTCCATTTATTCTCTTAAATAAAATCCTGGTTATGGCCTGGGCTATGTTAACTACTACTGTAGTACTGTGTACAGCATGCAGCTTTTATCACAGTCACCACTAAGACACATTTGTATCACATAACTGTTATCATCTGTGGGTGTCTCTGTGAAAGATCAGGCAGAAGAGAGTCATATGTTGGACACGCATACAATAAACAGCAGGCACTTCATGCACATAGTGTGTGTGTGTGTGTTTGTGGGTCTATAGAGGTGACCTTCCTCTGAGGGAAGGATGACCCTCGTTTACGTCATTTTCCAGCTGACAGTGAAATGTTGAACAAATCTTAGGTCATGCCTCCCGCTCTCACCAACACACACACACACTTCTCTGCTCAGCAGTGTGTTAGCCTAGTTTCTCTCTCTCCCTCACAGCTGCTGGAGCTAAACATGCTGCCAGCACTATATTGACACTCTAATAAATTAGCATTAATAAACAGACACTCATCCTTAGTGGTTACATCACTTCACAGCGATGTTCCAAACTTTGGGATTAACCTACTACATACTGTACAGACAAATAGGTCATAAGTAAATGTCAACTTCTGTATTTTCCTGAAAAATAGTGGTTACATTTGTTACTCTTGTTTTATTAATTTATTGAGAAGGATCTGCCACACCACTGAGGGTTTTGTTCAAAATGCTATTAATATGAAATACAAATCTCTTCAACCTACAGTTATTTCTTCTCTTTATCTTTTTTTTAGGCCTATGCAGTGGCATAAAATAAATTCTGCATTGGTCTTTCAAAAGTCAGTAAACAAAAAGAGTGAAAGTGTTTCTTATATTGTCACTTATTCTGCTCACTCTCATGCTATCAAATCTACTTTTAAGCAAATGTGGCACATTCTGCAGTCAGACCTTGAATTACCCTCTTTTTGGTGTGTCTAAATGGGACTGTGATTGAAGAGACTGCTTAGTCCGTGCTGACTCGTCCCATCAAATTAAGGCCCAGACTAATCAGCCCCCTCCCTAATGGCAGTAACAGTTAACTGTCAGCTTTCTGGTTAGAAACCACTCTTTCACAATGTGCCTCCTATGGAACTATATATGATAATATACCTTTGTCATACATACATACAGCTTCTCTCTCTCAACCCAACACGGCAGCGGCAGATGGCCACCCACCCTGGTTCTGCCTCTTGAAGTTTTTCCTTGCCACTGTCGCCAAATGCTTGGTGGAAATTGTTGGGTCTCTGTAAATAATATAAAGAGTACGGTCTAGACCTGCTCTATAGGAAAAGTGCAATGAGATAACTTCTGTTATGAATTGGCGCTATGTAAATAAATAAAACTGAATTGAAGAGGTCACTAAAAGGATGCCATAAGATAAAATGACCCCAATTATCCTGGTGCACTACATTTTGGTCATGCAAATCATCATGTCTGTACGTTAAGATTCCCTGGCATAGAAAAAGTCAATCTGTCAGCAAGAACATGGGATCATGATTTATCATGAATGATAAGAGAATCTTTCTGGTTCACAGACCACATGACCCAGAGTGAAAGTAGGTTTGTTATGGTCACCAAGATGTCTGAAATAGGTATGTTGTCTGTGCCTGCTTTAGTCTTGCCTGATTATTAATTAATTTAATAATTAAAACAGTATGTAACTTCCTTCATAGGTAGGACTGACGTACGTTCATGTTGATTAACGTATGTTGCCTTCACTCATGTTTTGATGAAAACTGCAAATTATATATATAATAAAACTTTATTTATAGAGCACTTATCAAAGTACAGAGTGCTTCACAACAAGAAAAATAAAACAGTGAATGACGAAATATAAAGAAATAAAACACATGAAATACAGAAAAACAATAAACAGCCAGTTCAAGTAAAATCAGGATATGCTTTCAGATAAAAATGTGTTTTGAGACGAGATTTAAACTAAGACACTGACTCAGACAACCTAATTTCGTCGGGCAAGTTGTTCTAGAGCCTCGGGGCCCTGATAGCAAAAGCTCTGTCCCCCTTAGTTTTCATCCTGGACTCAGGATGAGACAGGAGACCCCTGCCCGAAGATCTCAAACTACGTGAAGGTTCATAAGGTCTAAAATATAATCTGGGGCCAGGCCATGAAGAGCCTTAAAAGTAATCAACAAGATCTTAAAATCAATCCTAAAACCAACAGGGAGCCAGTGTAAAGAGGCTAAAACAGGTGTTATGTGGTCATACTTCTTGGTCCTGGTTAACAGCCTAGCAGCTGAGTTTTGTACAGTCTGCAGTCGTGTCAGAGTTTTTTGATTAAGACAAGTGAACAGGCTGTTACAATAATCAAGGCATGAGGAGATAAAAGCATGCACAACAGTTTCTGCATCACTAAGATTTAAAATAGATCGTATTTTTGCAATATTTCTGAGGTGATAGAAACATGATTGGACAAGCTTAGTGATATGTTGCTCAAAACATAAATTGCTATCAAACAGGACACCAAGATTTCGTGCAACAGGCATTGCACTTTCAGCTTGTTACGGACAGAGTAGGCCGGAGACACCAAGATGGAGACACAGATGGTTTTACTGTACACGATGGAAAACAAGCAGTGAGTAGAATGGGGGATTATGGTTACTGATACCGTCCTTTGCCTAGCGGGGTTGGAGATCAGAAGCTGGAGACACACACACTGGAGACAGGAACTCAGGAGAGGAGAAAGCACACTTTTCAAAGGCTGGCGTCCAAAACGTTGTCTTGCAGGGCCACGCGTAGTATCCTTGTTGAAACAAGACCAGACACTGACTGAGGAGAGTGGTGTGTTTTTGTACTGGGGCTGGAGTGATGCAGATGGAGATCAGGTGTGTAATTGGCAACAGGTGTCCTGATTAGAATTCTGGTTAGGGAGTACGTTGTGGTTGTGGGGTTGGGGAGCCTGGCGTGTCTGTGACACAGCTATACTAAGACATCAACCACAACATCAATGCATTGGATTCACTTTAAGAACACACAAACACTTTCATTCCTTTGAAAGGTAAGTACAGCTATAAATAGAACCAAAAACATTTGTCACAGTGCCTCAAAAAACATTGTAGTAGCAGTGTATAATGGCTCAGGTGGCCCTATAATGTTCTCAGATTTTTTTAATTATTCTTTTGTAGTCACAGTTTACTGCAGCATGACCAGTCTTGAAATCAAGAGTAGTGTTGTGCTTCTGCAGAAAAAAATGTGAATGCTTCATGCTGCTGGAGTTCAGCTTGTTACCCTCTTAACCTTCAGGGTTTGTTAACACTAACCTTAAATATGGAGCTGTAAAAGAGAGGCTGTCAAACCAGTGTCCTTGTGGAGAATGATAGATCTGCAAATAAAAACTGTCACTTGGAATTTGAATTGATTGATTAACAAGCCACAGTAAATTTCTCAGGAGAAAAGGTATGGCAGTACACAAATTCTATCACAGCTTCAGTCATCTCAGAGCCCCTGTCCTTCACCTCCTCAGCCAGAAATGTGAGGAAACAATACATGAAGTGGTTTACATTTGGCATTTTCTTCACAAGCTAAATGGAGACTGTTCTCCAAAGATGAATTGTCATTCATCTTTGGAGAACAGTCTCCATTTAGCTTGTGAAGAAAGCATCAGTCTTTTCAGCAAGTGCCCCCACTAGGGGCTACAGTAATTATGACAGGAGCAAAGGAAGAAGTCACGTGATGTTAATGTAGATCCACAAAGTCCCCACAGTGAAGACATCGAGGTGGATGTATGGATCACCAAAAACTCAGACTTTAACACAGGACACTGTTTGTTTCCCGTTTCAAAGTCGACGTTTTTTTAAAAGCATGACTACGATCATTCCCTAACCTTAACTACGTGTTTATTATTGTAACAAAGAAGCTCCCCTAACCTTAGGGAAATGGTCATTTTAATCCCATCCACAATGTTTCCCTAACCCTAACTAAGTAGTAATTTTAACCCAGACCACAATCTTTTCCTAAACCTAACTAAGTTGTTTTTGTGCCTAACCCTAACCAATTTATATAACCAGCTATTTTCCAACAGTGATTTGTGACAGTTTTGGCAGACAAAGACAAATGATGTCATCCTGCTGATAGGGGCGTCAGATCAGAAATCTCTTCTATGTATTGTTCTAGGGGGCATGGACATACAATGTATTTACTTATTTAATTTGGAGGCCCTAAAATCATCTTTTTGCCTCCATCTGCTTTCTCTTGTCATCTATACAACGCAAGCACACATTACACTGAAAAACCTTGAAGATATGGCAGATATTGTTCCTTTGCATGTAAACTCACGTCTGCAATATAATTAGCAGTGACCTTTCCTCTCGCCGGTTGCATAACCTGGAGTCACCTGGTGTCATGTTGGATAAAAAGCAACAATGTAAAAGCAAAATTTGGACAAAACATCAAGATCCCCTTTTTGTGTATTATGCTATATTGCATTATATTGTAAGGTGTTTATATTTCTGTTCTATGAACTATAAGTCCTTACCGAGGCTGAGCACAGAACCTTTAGTGTCTTCAAATCCTAGCAACAAACTGTACCCGGTAACATGAAAATGTGTGTGTGTGTGTGTGTGTGTGTGTGTGTGTGTGTGTGGTAATCATATGATGATTAGGCCTTTAGTGGGTCATTACTAAGTCCATAGTAGCCTACAGCTCTTCTTTTAATAAATCTCTAACGCTAACTATTGATTGATGTTTATATTTAAAAATATGTATATGTAGATATAGATGTATACAGATGTCACAATGTAAATTAAAACATTGAATTAGTCATGAACTCTGTCCTCCACACTTTTGCAATCTCGGCTACACCTCTGTATGCGTATGTGTATCAGGTAAGGATCATATTTCAAGAATGTCTCATTGTGGGCACACCCCAACTCCACTATTCACCCAAGGAAAAAAAAGCAAAGAAAGAAAACCTCACGTCATTCTGAATCCAAAGGCAATAACTGAAGTGCATTGCTTCTCAGATGGACTCTCAGACCAAAACAGGGAAGGTTTACCTCCAACCACACAAAGCTGGCAAAGTGAGTACATAACAGATTTGAACTTTGCTGTTTCTTTGTAGCAGTGATCATTTATGAGCCTGGGATATGACATAGGATTCAATATACAGCCTTGTTTTCTCGCAGCAGATATATTATCTTTATGTTATGATTACAGTTATAACAATGTAATCATATCAACCTCAGGAACATAACTTGACACTATAGTAAAGTAACTAAGAAAGATTGATAGAAAGATGATATACTGTCATACTGGCTTATAATACTGCATAATAATGCATAGGGCTCAGTGCTTTATGTATTTAACAGGTGAGATGTAACACATGTAAAGATTATTTTGTCTCAGTTTCATTCAGATTCCACAGTTAGCTGAGGGAATGAAATGTGAGCCATAGTTTTGGTAGAAAAAGCTCTCAGCCTTTCTGTGTGTTGCTCGAAGGAGACTCCAGAGCAGGAATCCAAATGAACAAGTTGAAACACAACGCAGTTCCATGCTACACATTCCTGTGCAGCACTTATGCTGTACAGGAAACAGATAGCATGCACTCATGCTGTGTGGTATCACTGCAGTGGCCACTTGATTGAATCTCCTAACTTTAATCTTAGTCTCAACCATCCCACCTTTTTAAAATGGTATAGAAATACAAAGGATCCATTACAAACCTGCTTTAATTAAATTATCAGTGTTTAAATGCATCACATGAAACGTCTATCTATCTATCTATCTATCTATCTATCTATCTATCTATCTATGGAAAAATGTTAATTCAGATTTGAAAATAAAATATAAACAATGTAACCGGATTTTTCATTTATGCAAGCAGTATTTAAGTCAAAATGAAAATGACATTTTATAACAATTTGAAAATGAAAACTGCATTTGACATTTCATTTTCAAACACTTAACCATCTTAATTGTCCACTGTACAGCAGTACAGTGGACAATATTCAAATGTAATAAGTAAAACAGCGCCCCCAGTCTTTGCATTAACTTAACTAGTCAGCGGTTCTATTAGCTGACTCTGCCTGGTATGGGAGCACAGAGCACTGGCTGAGTGATGTTGTTTACACCGTTAGCACAGGGGCTTTGGACTGATGAGAGGAGAAGGTTTTCAGGGCCGACATGGAATACAGTACCGAATTACAGCGTCTCTGACCAGGACTCTGATGACAAAGACACGGTAACGTTACCAAGGTGCTTTTCTAGCTGGATTTTCCCTGCTGGCCTAGTTTTGCGTCCTGGTTTGAGTCGCTGTAAGTCACCTCTGTACTGTATTCCATGTCAGCCCTGAAAACCACCTCCTCTCGAGCGATCTAAAGCTCCTGTGCTAACGGTGAAAACATCGCTCATCAAATGTCAAATGCAGTTTTCATTTTCATTTTGACTTAAATATTGCTTGCATAAATGGAAAATCAGGTTACATTGTTTATATTTAATTTTCAAATTTAAATAAAAATTTTAATATTTTACACTGTACAGCGGATTACACCTTTGAAAATTAAATGTCAAACAGCTTTTCCTTTTTCATTTTAATATAGTCATAGAACGCCCAGAAGAGTATGTGAAAAGGAAAATTGGATTATTGCATTTTCACAGAGATGATGTGACTAATCTTTACCTCTCTGTGTCACATGTGGGAGGATTGAAACTAAAAATCACATTCACAAGGAAAATGTTTGGTTGAGGGTAGTGCATGTGTGTAGGGGTCCTGAACTGTCATATCCAACTTCTACTTTCTCTGTCATTAACCATCTCTCGCTCTCTCTTGTCAGAGATGGAAGCCAGTGTGGATGTCTCTGTTTCCCTGCAGTAGCAGTGGAGTGGGTCGACTGGAGATCCAGGATATGGGAGGTACAGTAATGTGTTTTACGTCTATCACTATTTGTCCCAGCATAGTATTACAGGAAAGTTCCACTATATCAAAATGTTGGTCTCATTTTATATCAGTTATGATAACCATGTAGTGCACTTCATTTTGCCATAATTGTCATTGTGAATGCACTTATGCACTCAAAATAGCAAGTATGGAAGTACGCAAATTGAGACATAGCTCTGGTAACATTGTGACATGGCTACAGTTAAGTCCAGTGGGGCAAAACACACAAGCAGTCAAATGATAAGAAAGGTTTTAAAAGGGCACACCACTGATTTTATACATTAAGTTAAGTTTACACATCATGAGGAGTACTACTCAGCCTGTGAAAACTGTTGTATAATACAAAACTTATAAAAAACAACAAAAAAACAAAACCCTGATAATGTCATCACATCAACACTGCTTTAATGCAACACTACAGTTGTATTCCTTTCAGTTTTCTTTGGCTACATAATTAAAAGTACTATTAAATATCAATTATTGTAGGAGTTTGGATTTAGGTTATTATTCTATATACTCTATTAGTAGGTTTATTTCTAAAGTGATTCCCAGCTGAATGAGGGATATGCTATTAATTTCATATAATATCAAACTCAGAATTGGTGATAGTGTTATATAAGGTCAACAGATGCGTCTGCACGATGCAGTGCCTCTCGAGTTATCTGTCTGATGTCACATGCAGGCTTTACTTGTGCACATATTACATCTAGTGTTCATATTAAATAATCCAAGGAACAGAAAGTAACATGAAATTGAGTTTTAGAATGATAACTGGACCTTCAACTGTAGGAGAGTAACATACTTAAATTAAAGGTACAATTAGCAATGAGCAAGCCCGAGCACCCCTGTGCAAATCGATGGGAGTGGCAGCCGTCGTGTTGTTACTGGAGGGTGGTTGACTTGATTTTCATAACTATTGGACACTGCGTGAATGAATAAAATATTATTTGCTGTGTGGAGTACATGGAGCTGGAGATGACATATTGGAAATTTTGTGTATATTTGATAAACTGTTACGTAGGCTTCATTTTATGTTGCCAGTAGGTGATGATACACAAGAGACTTGTTAATGCAGCAATACATTTACCAAAGGTCGCCTGACATGGATTTATATTTTCTTATTTTATTTGTGACCAAATTTTTATTGGTATACCTTTTCAGGTGTTTTCAATGAATGCAAAAGGGGAAATTTTGCATTCATTATGGAGGACACATGAAAAACAAGTAACTGAAATATTGAAATATTGTGTTGATATTGCATAACACATCTACATCTGTTCACTAGGGTAATCACATATGCATTAAAATGTACATACATTTACATTCATATAATGACATGGAAAGAAATACAAAAAATAAATGGTGTACCCAGGAGAACCATTGGTGTGCTATGCCCTAGCCAAAACTTTGAAATAAAATTAAATCGCAATTTACTATAAATAATTTTCCAACCTCTTTTTAAACCTCCTATAATTCTAATTACATTTAGAGTAATACATAAAACCATTAATTGTATTAGCTGATATGAATGTAAGAAAATAACCATGGTATAGCTTGTGTCAATAGCAGCATTCACAGTATTTCATGGAAATTCAGAACCAAATTAATAAATACATAAAATACATGTGCATACATGTACATATTGTTGATTGTGCTGCAGGCTCACTGCGAACGACGGTCGATTCTATCGCCCCTCTAAAAAAGAAGATAATAAAACAAAAAAGGTTAGCTCCATGTTATAACCCCCAAACATGCAAATTAAAGCAAACATCACGAAAACTTGAAAGGAAATGGCGTTCCACCAAGCTGGAAGAATCTCATTTAGTCTAACATGATAGTCTTAAAACATAGGAATGCCAGAGCAGCGTACTACTCATCATTAATTGCAGCTATCTAGCAGAGTTTCAGGAGCCAAGACCACACCTCAACCATGCCACTTCCATAAATACCTACCTAACCCATCTCCTCCTCTTCACTCTTGTATTCTGCTACACCACATCGAGCACACTAGCAACCTTCCAGTTCAACCAATTCAATCCCATCCAGCCCCTCACCTCATCCAAGTATGAATTCCATCTCGTTGTTCCCATCTGATGATGATCTTTTCGGATGAAATCAGGAATCACAGGATAACTCCCAAAGAGTCACAGAAGCCAGAAAGTTCTCCACCGCCTCCGTGCCTGAGACCCCACTCCCCACTAACGTTATCCAAAGGACAACCACGAAGCAGGTGAGTCCAGCAAATCTATATTCTGTCTCTTCCATTCTGTATCCCGCCTGGTTGATCCCTCCTCCACATCCAAGACCAATACAATTAATTCGACGAATAATCCGTCTCCCCCAGCCCTTCTCCTCCATCAAAAAGAGGAAGAGGACACTCAAGATCAGTCAGTCACCTCTGCTGCACTTCTCCGACTCCATTGCCTCCAAGGACAACCCAGGTCCCTCGTCTTCTTCCTGACCGCTCCGGCTTCACAAACCACGGCCGGTCTTGCAAGACTCCTCGACAACCAGCCTTCATCAAAATGGTCTGACTGACCACCTCATTTCATAAAGCGCTGAAGGACAAAGGAATCCACTTCTATAGAACAGACAATAAAGCAAAACTCTTCAACACTCTCATGTTAGCCCCTCGTGGCAACTGTTCCGTCAACACTAGCTTACTTCCGGGTGATGTCATAACATGCACCCCAACTACACGCCGTGACGTCATCACTCCCGTTAAAGGGACAGCTCACCCATGTCCTCCAGCCCTAAGAAAACAAAAAAGCCAGCAAGAACAAAAGAGAAAACAAGACTCATCAGGCAGTACAAAAATCACCACGGCTTCAGCAACCATCTCTCACTCACATTCAGTTCCATCAGCGTCAGTAGAAGCAACCATCACTGAAATTCCCCCCTTCACCTCTCATCAGGGTTTTCTGCAACAGTTCCAGCAGCCCACATTGCACCGGGATGCCAGCGCCCCCTGTTGCCCACTTCCAACAACTACAGCAGCCGGTTCCAACAGGGGCTTCTGGCACTGGGATGCCAGTACCCCCAGCTGCCCACTTCCTCCAACCACAACAGCCGGCTTTAGTCGGGGCTTCAGACACCAGGATGCCAGGATCTTTCACCTCCCAGCTCCACCAGTCCCACCAGCCCATGTCAGCTTGAGCGTCCGGCACTGAGATGCTGGCGCCCAGCTTTCCTCCACAGCCTTTGCAGCAGCAATTCCCTTCTTCTCTTTACTTCAGTCTTCCCTCTCAACACCTTCCAGCCCAGAAGGCAACCGGCAACTTCACCCTGTCCTCAGCTAATCCTCCCTTTCACCATCCTAACACATCCCGTCCTTCTCCAGTTCCCTCCAATATTATGTAGATTGAGATCATAGACGGTAATTACATAGATCTTGCTCTTCTCATCATGCCTTCCCTCCACCAACCACCCGCCGACAGATTTTCTGAAGACCAAGGAGGGCTCCCTTACCTGAAAGGGAAGAAAACCACCTGCACCAGAGAGCTTTCTTCCACCAAGTTTGCTTATGCTTTCTCTCTCTTCAGAGACGTACTATGTTCCCAATTGCCCACCCGCTGGCAAGAAATGGATGACTACATGGCAGTCATTCTAAATCTGGCCCTCCGTTTTGGAGGAATTGGTTTCTATCACATTCACTTTGCCTGCGAAGGCAAAACCTGTCTCCAACAGTTTAATGAGAACACTTACTGGGGCACACTCAATAATGAAATCTACTGCAGCATCTATCCTACTATGCTCCCTGTGTAGTGCCCTGTCTCATCTGACCTCTTCCTGCTCCATTCCCGCTCACACTACGCCACACCAAGCTTCACCAAGAACTTCAGCTTTCTCTCGTCAGCGGCCCCACCAGAACCCAAAGCAAGCATCATCAGCCCCTACCGTCTTCTTACGCATACTGGCGATTCTTTGGAGTCCGCTGACGAGGTTCTTATTACTTTGCCATCAGGCTTACCTTTGGTTGCAAAAGCAGCCTTAAACTCTTCAACACCCTGTCAGAAGCCCTCTTTTGGATCTTGTTGAATAACCATAAGATTCCATTCCTCATCCATCTCCTGGACAATTTCCTCATCATTTTAACTCCCTCATCGCCACCTGCATCAGGTCTGGTCAAACTGACTTCTTCTCAGACCTTGGGGGTCTGTAGAGAAAACAGAGGGCCGCTCCACATCTCTAGAGGTCCTGGGAATTACCCTCGACACAAATCTGTTCCAGGCTTCTTTACCATTCGAAAAGCTCAACCGTATCAGCCCTCTGATCTCCAACTTCCTCTTCGCTCTGTCCTGCATCAAACGCCATCTCACACTTGTTGTCAATCGCTTCTTCCTTCCCATTACTCTTGAGTTCCATTTTCCTGGACAGTACCGAACTCTGTCTTTGGCTCTACCTTCTCGCCAGCTGGAATGGTATCACTTTCTTCTATGACAACCAACTGACTCACCCACATGACATCAATCTGTACACTGACGCTGCTCCTTCTGTCGGTTTTGGGGGTTTCTACAACAGAAGATGGTTCGCAGCAGCATGGCCCCTGGAGCTTGCAAGTGAAAGCCTCTGCTCTCTTCGAAATCTACCCCATAGCAGCTTCAGCTATTCTGTGGGGGCACGAGTCCATCCTCATGTACTCCGACAAGCTCGTAACCATCAACATAATAGACAAAGGTTGCTCCAACACCCCATCCATCATGCCATTCATGTGCCGCTTAACCTGGCACTCCGTTACTCACCAATACGTTCTTCACGCAGCTCACGTTCCCGATCATTCCAACGCCATTACTGACTGTCTCTCTCGTTTCTCATTCCAGAAGTTCAGAAGCTTGGCCCCCCATGCAGACACCAAGACCGGTTCCTCCATATTTGGCACTGATGTTCAACATGCAAATCCTACCTTCATACACCTGATCGGCAACTCCCAGAACACCACTTTTACAACCAGTACAACATAACCTTCCCGTTGTTTGAGGTTGTCACCTTGTCCTGTTTTGTTACTTATACCCACACCGTGATGGCTATCAAAATACACACCATCAAAGTTTACCTTAGTAGTATCAGGTTCTTCACCAAACTTCTAACCGGCAGCCCTGGCCTGGCCTCAAACCATCCTCAGATAACCTTACTTCTCAGAGGACTCCGTCAAGAGGCACCTCAAAATCCTTGCCGTCTTTCCCTTATAGCCAACTAGCTGTCAGTTTGCATCCACACTCTGGATATAGCATCTCTCATGTTGCTCGAACCTTAGAAGCCATGTTTCTGCTGGCTTTCTTTGGTTTCCTCTGATGATCTGAATACACCGCTTCTACCCTTCACTTCGACCCATGCCATCACGCCTGCATTTCAGACTTGTCACATTTCTCAGACGAAATGATAGTATTCTACCTTAAATGAACCAAAACCAATCAATCTGGACATCCTACACCCGTCTTCTACTTCAAGGTCCAATCACCACTGAACCCTTTCGAGACACTTGCAAACTACTTGCAATTCTGGAAATCCCAGAGCATAACCCCGTCAGAACCTCTCTTCGTCTCAGAGTCTGGACAAGTGGCTACTCGATTCTGGTTCCACTAGCACTTCCGCCACGTACTCTTCTTGTCCGGCATTTTCCCATCTATTACTCTGTTCACTCCTTCAGGATAGGAGCTGCTATCTTGGCCTCCTGCAATGGGATTCCTGAGCACTTAATACAAATCATGGGTTGGTCCTCCCAAGCTTTTCACCACTACATTCATTCTGATCTCAAAGATCTCAGATCTGGAATAATTGGAAGCTTTTGGGGGTCCGTCGTGCCCTGGTGCTACGGCAGATTCCCCACCCATGCTTCCCCCACACATAGTAACCAACCAAGCATACAGTGAGTCAAGCCTCCCACACAATCTTGTGTCATCAATAAATCATTTAAATGTATCCTGTTGATGGTGTGGTCCATGATAGTGAATTGGAGCTATCTAGCGGAGTTTCAGGAGCAGGACCACACCTCAACCATGCCAGTTCCAGCACTTCCATAAATACCTACCTAACCCATCTCCCCCCCCTTCACTCTCATATTCTGCAACCCCCCCCACTTGCACAGCAGTAATAGAAGTATGATTAAATATCAATAAATAGGGAATTTTAAACTGAAAACAGAGAATATTGCACAATTATTTCAAGTATTGCAGTGATGTTAATGATCCAATGTCCAGTTTAGTGACTTAGGGTCATATATAGTTAAAGAGCTTGATGGCCACAGGCAGGAATGACTTCCTGTGGCGGTCTGTGGTGCATTTTGGGCATGGTTGAAGTCACCTGAGATTAATATGAGTGCACTCGGGTGTTGAGTCTGGAGTTGTGCTATAGCAGTGTGAATGGCGTTGCATGCCGATGCCGTGTTAGCAGAGGGGGTGAACAGCCACAACAATGGCATGTGCGAATTTACGTGGCAGATAATATGGCTGGAGTCCCACAGCTAACAGTTCAATGTCTGGGCTACAGATACTCTGCTTGATAGTAATGTGACCAGGGTTACACCATCTGTTGTTGACCAGCACAGCAAGCCCGCCGCCTTTCAGCTTATCGCTCCCGGTGTGATCCCTTTCTGCCCGAACAGTCTGAAAGCCGTTGATGGAAACGTTATGATTCAGGGTATGCTGGTGTAGCCATGCCTCTGAGAAGCACATCAACCTACACTCACGGAACTCCATCTGACTTTGAGCTAACGCTGTTAGCTCGTCCATTTTATTCACCAGTGATCTCACGTTGCCCATGGCGAGAGAAGGCAGACACGGCTTAAATCTCTTGTTCTTAAGACTCTTTCGTCTGGACCCCTCTCTGTTCCCTCGCTACTTTGTTCAGTTAAATTAAATTAAATTAGAGAGCGTAGTTTAAATTACACTTACACAAAAGTTTGAAGAAAAAGGAAAGCTAAAAGTTGGAAAAAGTAAGACGACAAGACGGAGCAACAGCAATAGGCAGCATGCACGCTGGCGCATGTGCACTACAATAACAGGCTATATACCACAGTCCTTTAAAGTAGCTGTAATTAAACCTCTTTTTAAAAAGCCCACTCTTGATCCAGGGGTTTCAGCCAACTATAGACCTTTATCTAACCTTCCCTTTCTCTCTAAGATCCTTGAGAAAGCAGTCGCCAATCAGTTATGTGACTTTCTAAATATCAATAGTTTATTTGAGGATTTTCAGTAAGGATTTAATCATAGCACAGAGACAGCACTGGTGAAAATTACAAATGACCTTTTAATTGCATCAGACAATGGGCTTGTCTTGTTAGATCTACCCTGTGTGTAGCGACCATGTGCCAGCTGAGGTGGGTCCCAAAGGACCTGATGAACACTGAGACAGAGTGTTCATAAGGACAGTAGGACTACAGTGGATTTGGATGCTTCCCAACTGAGTGAGCTGAATAAGTGGCTAAGTGGCCACCATGATCAGAGCTGGTTGAATTAGGAAGGGAGGACAAGGAAGCAGCTTTACCTCTTCCTACTTTCCTTTACCATCTCCTTTTTTTGTTGGGTCTCTGTAAATAATATTTGTATGGTCTAGACCTGCTCTTTAGGTTAAGTGCAATGAGATAATCAGAATCAGAAATACTTTATTGATCCCCGAGGGGAAACTCTTTTGCTACAGCAGCTCACTATCACGTCAGTGCACACAGGAATAGAAGTACTAAGCATGAATGAATGAATAGGGAATTTTAAACTGAAAAGGGTATATTGCACAGGAGTATTAACACAGGATATTGCACTTAACTTACTTACTAACTATCTTAACAACTTATTAAAATTTAAATGAGCTGAATTGAATTTAGCCTAACACAGGATTTTTTTGTGTGAAAGCGAGTTTCCTTAATGCTAGCAATAGATGATTCACAATGCACTTGTTTCTCACTAGATAATTTCCTATAAATATAAATATATTTAATAAATCTAATCATCTATCTCCTATTTAGCAGCCTTTTTATGAAGTGTAACCTCCATCCACCCACACATACTAAATACCAAATGACCTCTATGTTTTTAAAAGTCTCAGCTGAAGACATAAAAATGAGAACGTCGACCTCTAGTGTTTGTGTTTTGCGCTTGTCTATAATTTTAATTTGTCTGACTTTTCATTTGAGTACAACTTATTTAGCCAATCAATATATGACAAGACATGTGTCTTGGTGCTAAACCTAACACGGCACCTAACACGGCAGCGGCGGATGGCCGCCCACCATTGAGTCTGGATCTGTCCAAGGTTTCTGCCTGTTTAAAAGGAAGTTTTTTCTTGCCACTGTTGCCAAATGCTTGCTCATGGTGGGATTTGTTGGGTCTCTGTAATTAATATTATAAAGAGTACGGTCTAGACCTGCTCTATAGGAAAAGTGCAATGAGATAACTTCTGTTATGAATTGGCGCTATATAAATAAAATTGAATGGAATGTGTAGCAATGAATTCATTTTGTATATTCTTTTGTATTTACTTCCACCTGAACAATGTCATCTCGTTTACATCTCCTCGTGTTCGGTTTTAGCCTCTTTTCCTGGCACCTTATTAATAACTTTTTACATCTTTTCCTGACCTGAAGATGTTTCACATCGATGTCTGGGAGGAGCAATAAGGAAAGAAAAAAAGAATGGAAAGATGGATAATTTTATTGCCCTCTAGGTTTAACAGGTCACAGTCAGGTAATAGATGTCCAACTGTATTTGGGGGTAGGTAAGTAAGTAAGTTTATTTATATAGCACCATTTAAGAACAGACACATCAAAAGTGCTTCACAAATGAAATAAGGCAACCAACATACTTACAGACATAAAATAGAAATAAATAGAAAAATTATACAAAGACAAGTCTAACCAAATGGGTCTTGAGCTGCTTTTTAAAGGTGCCCATAGTGTCAACAGATCTTAAGTTGTTGGTCTTAAGGAGAGAGTTCCACAGTTTAGGAGCCAAATTCACCAATTGGTTTTAAGCTTAGATCGAGGAACAACCAGCAGACCCTGCTCAGATGACCTTAGAGACCTGCTGGTAATATAGGGCTGCAGCAGATCTCTAATATGGTCTCTAGGTGTCTGACCATGCAATGTCCATTATTATTTTCACCGATACCCCACGCCCCTTAAAACAGCGTTACAAGGGGTAGTGTTTGACTGTACTTGTATAGCGCCTTTCTAGTCATCCAACTATTCAAAGCACAATACACTACATATCACATTCACCCCATTCACACACATTCATACAGGCGCTATATGAATGGCAGGCGTTAACTGCTCATCAGTCCAAAGTAACTAATCATTTACACACTCACACACCAAAGGCCCTTGGGAGCAAATTTGGGTTCAGTGTCTTGCCCAAGGACACTTCGACATGTGGGCTGGGGGAAGCTGGGATTGAACAGCCGACCTTCCGCTCTGCCACTGAGCCACAGCCACCCCTCAAAATATTCCCCTATGAAATGGGACAACCCTTCAAGACTCTTATATGTCATCAGTTGTCTCTGATGGCGTTGTAAACAGACACGACGAGTTTGTTGTCAGGACATCCACAATGCCATCTTCAGCTGTGTTAAATTTCGGGCGTCATCAAAGGGGGGAAATGCGATATGTAAATATGTCATGCATTGTCATGCACAAATCAGTCTTAAAACAATGGTATAATGTTAGCTATTTAGTGAGATAAAACTGTAAATTAACATTTCCATCTTAGCTTGAGACACAATGGGCCTGAGTTTAATGGGTAAAGCCCAGCAGGGCTACCAAATTGGGTAACACTTTATAATACGGTGTGTAACGTACAGCATAATTCTTCTCAATTTACAGTGTAATGTTTTGTACTAATGGTGTACCAGTACAGTGTTTACCGATACATACATGTAAGTATAAGAGAACAAGATGTGAACTTAGGGTATAAGGGGGTATCAATCTGGGAACTTAACAATAACATGTGTCTTATGTAACTTCACTTTCTATCTTTGTGTGTTTTCCTGCCAGTTTTGATTGTTTGCCCCGCTCTGATTAATTTCACCTGTGTCTTGTTATCTCACAACACTTGTGTATTTAGTCTGTGTGTTCCCTTGTCTCAGTTTGTCTTTGTCCTAAGTGCAAAGCGTTCTTGTCATCTCATAGATGTGTGAAAATGCAGGAATGGTGAAGAAGTTGCAGTGGAAAAACACAAGATTTACCCTGAGGGTTGACTTTGGCACCCAGATCTCCAAAATACATTTAGCATTATCAGTACGAATCAGCATTTTGGAATAAAGAAATCACAGTGCACTTCTTACCAAGGGCATAGGTTTCTTTTCAACATTGATTCACATGTCTGGAGCCAGGCTATGCATGTGCTACATTTGACATAAAAAGTAAATTAGCACAAAAATGCAAGTGATTTAGGTTGCTTTTAAGTGAAGTATGAACCATTTCTCATCCAGCAAAAATGCTCCTCACACCTCCTACTTAAAGTTATCACCTGTGGCTATTTGATAGTCAGGAAAACCAGTTGCCTCATGCAGTTTCTCCTCCCTGAGAGGTTTTGTGCAGTCTTAAAGAATATTTTCTCCACTCAAAATCAAATCAACACAATGCAAATTGTGTATGATTATGTAAATTCAGCATAGTTAGTGTTATGAAACAAATATGGTTCTGATTAATTAATAATTAATCAACATCAGGGAATTATCTTAATATTATGTTAATATTGTGTTTTTGTTTTTCTCAATAAATAATCTAATATAGCAATCCTGTATCTGTTTGTCCATCATGTATTCTCCAGGTGGCGGTGCTGGAGGTGATCATGGTACTGGGGTCAGGAAACACCACCAGTCTCATGAGGACAGGAAGCTAAAGGTGGTCCGACTGTCTGAGCTGATCAGTGTCCTCAGACTCCCCCCAAATGCTGAGGCCTGTCCCATGGTCAGCCTTTTTGGTTCTTTATAATGCTCACATGTATCAGTAATAGTTAAAGAAATACTACAAGCTGCTATCTGTGCTGTTTGCAGGAGAACATGTCAGCATTTTGTGTGGAGACACAGGACAGAACGATGGTATTTGCTGCACTCAAAGACGACTGTGTGGAGTGGGTAGAAAAACTGTGTCACAGCACGTTTCAGGTGAGAGGGAAACAGAAATTGTGATAACTGTTAATACTTTGATAATTGTTATTCCAGGCAAAACAGGCCATAAGTAGGCAGCATACTAATATTGTAGCTAGTATACAAATCAGTTTGTATACAGTTCCTGCTCTACAGGCATTATTTTCTAATTTAACACCTCGGTGCTTCCCTGTCCTCTCCTTGTTTTCTGTCTCTCTCTCAGAGAGGTGGTGGCTCAGGCTCTAATCAACCTCATATGGAAGAGAACCAGATATATGCCTCAGCAGATGAAGGTAAATCTTCTGTTCCTTTGCTTTTATCTTCTCTTCTTCACCATTTTTCCGCTCTCTGTGTTTCATTATTTCTTTCTCTCCACCTTTCACCAACTGTAATTGGTTTTTCTGTTATTCTAACACTTATTTTATCCCTTGAGCTGGATTTACTGTTTGAATGTCGTACATAAAATAATTAGTAATTGAGCTCCACAATGTATTTTTATGAAAGTGGTGATTGGCTGCACTCAACACACATCTGTGTAGTTATCCATATTTTGGCAAAAGTATGTTGTTAGTTATGTAATAGTAATGACAAAGAATATTCTCTTTATTCTTTCCAGCCTCAGAGTTCTGGGTGGTGGTTCAGAGGAATGATGCAGCGACACGTTGTGGCCTGCAGGGGTCATACTGGCTGCAGGTGGGGCGAGAGGCACTGCTGCTGAGAGAAACACAGAAGAACATTGTTAGAGAATGGCCGTATGAACTGTTGAGACGATATGGAAAAGATAAGGTAAGGTTTTCAATATCATAAACAATCCCAACTTCCCCTTTAACTGTTCATATGGTATCATTACAGTTTTTCTCCATTGGTTTGGCTCATTTCTTGAAACAGAAATTACATTCTCAAAACTATATGGACAAACCTCTAAACCACTTGGCAATTGTTCACAACAGAATTGAATTTCTCATTCATTTTGCAAATTGCAAATGTCTAAGAACATGTCACAATGTCTCAGTACATCTTTGCGAATGATTAAGTACATGTAGCCTACATTTAGCACAATTTCCAAGTGAATAGATCTTGTTGATCTAAACTGATTGTCGATTCTCAGTCTGATTGTTTGCTCCAAAACGTGTCAGCGTCATTTCATTGTATAAGTCATCACATGCACAATAGTTTGTTCAATTGTCAAAATTACTCAAGAACATAATACCATGAATACCATATATGAATCCTTGGAACATTTGATAAATTATTACAGCAATTGACAGTCAGGTGAAACTAGAACTTGACTAATGAAGGAGGAGTTTCACACATCTCAGATGACCAATCAAACAGTATGTTTAGTTACCTGACAGGTGCTGTCCATGAATGTGAATGCTGCCAAACATGTATGTAAAGAGCTTGACCATGCAGGACCAGTACAGTTTCTGAACATGGAAGCACCTGGCCAAGTAAATGAACAAGGGCAGCTACCTGCTCGAGGAAGAGGAAGGAGAAGAGGAGGAGGAGGAGTAAGGGTGCGTGGTGGTGGAATAAGGGGAAGAGGTAGAGGAGGACGAAGACACCATGCTGTTCCGGATGAAATTCGGGCCACAATTATAGACCATGTCATCAACCATGGCCTCACAATGGCGGAGGCAGGTCGTCGAGTGCAGCCTAATGTGCCATGTTCTACAGTCTCCTCCATCATCCAAACCTTTCGCAGGGAAAACAGGTATGTTGTCAGTCAATGATGGAATTATATGTTGTATAGGACAGGTTACTGTGCATAGACCAAGAAATGTATTTATTTACACATTTACCTATTCCTCTTATGATACTAAAAATGACTAGAAAAACATTGAAGAAAATAAACTATGGAATAGTTTATTTTCTACAGTATTGATGATACAGTTTCCAGTCACTGTGCAGTGATGCATTAGAATTGTGGTAAGTTACTGTAAGTAAAACAACAATACAATTGCATAGGTAACTCATTCTGTAAGGAATACATAAAAGGTATACATTACGAATGAAGTGTCCTTTGAATTCCTACCACCTTACTCTCCTTTCCTCAATCCTATTGAGGAGTTTTTCTCTGCTTGGAGGTGGAGAGTGTATGAGCGTAGGGCTCAAGATCAGAGGTCCCTGCTCCATGCAATGGATGCAGCGTGTGACGATATTACAGGTGATAACTGTAGGGGATGGTTGAGACATGCACGTTGTTTCTTCCCACGTTGCATCGCAAGGGAGAATATACGCTGTGATGTGGACGAGAATCTGTGGCCAGACGGACAGCAGCATGTGGATGGCCAGGAGGGTGAGGACGGTGGCCAGGAGAGGGAGGGTGAGGACAGCGACCAGTAAAGAACCTTTCTTTACAGCACTGTAGGCTGCATATAATTTTCATTGTTTTTTGTTTGTGTGTTTATATTACAGTATATAATGCTGTATACATTGTCTTTTTACTTTTTTCTTGTGTGAATAAAAATGGTTACAATTTCCTTGGCAGTATGGGTGCAATGTGTGATGTCAAACCTTGGAGGCTACTCTTACCCTAAAATCATATTTCTTTTTTTCAGTTTTATTTATACCATTGTATTCTGTTAGCTAGACAAAAAACAGTACAGTGCCATAGTACCATTGTGCCATAGTGACAAAACATCTAAACATTTTGACTTGCAGTGCTTACACAATGCCAAAGGGACGAAGCCTTTTGGGGGCACTGACTGTTTGAATGAGAAGGAAATTTAGTTTTGACACATGAGTAAAATGTTTTAGGAGAGGTATGAGCATTTGCAGGTAAACCATGGTGTTGTGCCGAACCATCCACATTATTTTGACAAAAGCACCAAGACTGTTGAGAATGTCCGGTCTGTTTGAGAAATGAGCCAAAGCAATTGAGAAGGATCTTTGCCATTTCTGTGGCACTGACTCTTTATATGGAAAAGGAATTTAGTTTTGAACCATGAGTGAACAGTTTTGGTAGAGATATGGGCTTTTCCAAGTGAGCTATAGTGTTGTGCTGAACTGTAAGACTGTTTTGCCAAATTATCTTAGAGTTTTGAGAATGTAATTTCTGTTTCAAAAAATGAGCCAAACCAATGGTGAAAAACTGTAAAAAAAATTTAAAATTTCACAAGGGTAGGAATTATTACAGCGGTGTTGCATTGGATTGCTTTTCATTCTTAGAATTGCTGGTTACATGAACATGCTTTATGTGCCTCTTTGTGTTTCTTACCAGCTGGCCTTAACCATTGAAGCAGGTAGACGCTGTGACTCTGGTCCTGGAACATTCACCTTTGAGACACAGCAGGCTGAGAAAATATTCTCCCTGATTCAGAGTACCATCAAACGGAAGACTTCAACTGTTTCTCTAGGCAACCAAAACCAAGAGGGTGAGAAAGTTATTGTGGCCAACATACAAGCTCATTCCCCTCTCCCCAAAATACCTGATATGAAATCTGCTGCTTTAGAAGAGAGTGTACATGCTCAAGAAGATTTGGTTGGTTCATCAGAGTGTGTATCACCGCAGCCAGCTCCTATCACCCTCATGCCTCTCCCACTGGTCCCCACACATGACAGCCACTCTGGAGGTCATCTTAGTTGCCAATCAGAAGCTGTATATGCTGACCCAGCTGATTGCATCAAATCTGTACCAAAACCGCAACCAACCATGGCTCTGTATGTAGACCCTGCTAGTGTTCTCCCGCTCAAACCCCCCAGTTCAAGAGAATCTGTCACTCCCCCTCCTAACTCCTCTGCTCTACATCCTTGCTTTAACGTTGATCATCCAGATTCAGTTTACTCAGAGGTGTATGACAAAATCAGTCCAATCCAGAATAAACAAACTTTCACTCAGAGCAAGGGAAAAACTAAATGTTTTGCAGATGATGAACCCATTTATAGTGAGCCCATGAGCAAGGAGGAAGTGTCTTGTAAAAATGAAAGCAAACCAGACCCATTTGCCCACCTTTATGCTCAAGTCTGCAGAACACCACCATCATCTAGTCCTTCATCCTCTAAGACCATCCCTTCCTGCTCTGCTTCCTCATCCTCTGTTACTGCCAGTATAAGCACAACAAAAGCCACAGACCAGTCTCTTGATGACGTCGTCTACGAAAACCTGGGCGTCATTTAATTCAAGTTATCAAGTGTAATACTAAAAGGCCTAGATCACAGAGCCTGACATATCTGTTGACAATGACTGCTAGAGACTGTTGGAGTTTGTTGAGAAACACCACATGGTTAGCAGTTCTGCATGGATGCGCGTTTTGTTGTGTATATCTGTATACAAACTATTGTTTTTTTCTGTAGAAAATGGGGTTGTCCACTGGCTATTCAAAAATATGCTAGTTGCGAACTAAGTAAAACTTGTAACAGATATTATAATTGGCTCACTGAACTATCATTTCCCAGAGAGCCAAATTTCTAAGTTAAAAGAGTATTAAAAAAGGATTAAAACTGATGCAGGAGAACAAGAGATATCTTTATTTCACACATTCTTCCTCCTTGTCAAAGGAAGCTCACTTCTTTCTAACTCCACAGATTTCTCATTTTCAGCTTTGTAGTCTTCAGCCCCAACAGACACTCACTCAAGTGACATCAATTGAGGACATTTGTCAGACTTCACACAGCTCCTCCCCAAGCCACAAAAGGCTTTATACAATTTTTTTTTCAGATAATGCTCCAACACCTGTAAACCAAGGACCACAAGTGTCACGGAAATGGTAATGCAGCATTCATTAATCAATAATAGGCATTAATAAATGTCTTTACAAAATTAATCTATGAATAAATAGACAATTAAAAAGCACTTTCAGTAGTCAGAAAGACTAGAAAGGCGCTATGTAAGTACAGTCCATTTACCATTTACAATTACAAAGTAATTTCTTATTTGATATTTTATGGGCAATAAAAAGAGGAATTATAAAAAGAACATACAAATGAAATATTAATCCATCAATAAATAGTTCAATTTAAAAAGGGATTTACAAAAAACATTAAAACAGTCAATAAGTACATCATTTTAAAATACATTAATGAATTAATAAGTAATTAGTAATAAGATAGTATAAGTAATAATTTCAAAATCTATTTGAAAATGCAGTTTAGAAATAAATAAATAACTGGACTTGATAAATTGTCTTGTGGATGTCACGCACGGGAGCAGGGAACACAAGGAATGGGACCCAAATGCAGACTTGGAGGCAGAGCAGATGCAGTTCATTAATTTATTACAGGGAAAGGCTTGCAAGTATAGTCAGGTAGGCAGAGGTCCAAATTGGGAGGGCAGTCCAAGACAGGCAAACAAATCGGACATGGAGCAGGCAATCCAAAAATCCAGGCGAGGTCCAAGCAAATGCAGAAATAAATCCAAGAGACTCAGGAGAAGCACAGGAGACAAGGTTGGGACACCTGACATTTAAACCACACACCACTGCTGATGCAAATGACGACAAACTGACCCTGAACAAAGGAAAAAACACAGACTAAATACACTTAGGTAAGGGAGACAATGAGACACAGATGCAATTAATCAAGGCAGGGCCAACAATCTAAACTGTATGTAAAGCAAACAAAGACAGGAAGTAAAACCACAAAACACACGAGGAGAGGAGAACACTACAAAATTAAACAGGACAAAACCCTAAAAGTTGGACACAAATTTAATTAAAAATACAGATTTTAATCAGGCATTTAAAAAGGCAATTTCCTTACCCATTTGCATTTCCATTTCCCTGTTGCTTTTTCTTATCCTATTAGCTATTTGATTTGCTTAGTCATTTAGCTTCTCCTTTTAGCCTATCCATTTAGCCTTTCTGTGACACTTTGGGCTAAAGGCTCTGGAGCCATGTTGACTCTGCCTCTGCTAAGTGTGTGGTGGTAGTAGGTCTGAGAGGCTGTAATCTAGTGAGTTGGTCTATTTTCAATAGTTTTACATTTGATTTCACCATTTTACATCATGGTGAATTATTGTGCACAAACTCAGCCTGTCAGGACATCGAGTCCACTGTTTCCTAACAGGGTAAAGGTAGTTAACTAGCTAGTACTGGTGTGTGTTGCAGTTGAAGAGAAAGGACTTTACTACTGCATCTGTAATGGAAAACCACGGTCATGTTTGGTATCAGCTTTTATCAGTCGTATCTCGTACTGCACATTATTAACTCCACACTATGTTTTACAGTGCTCAAATGTTATCGCAGAGGAGAGAGAGAGATAATCTATTAATCTGTTGAAATGTCTGATTTTCTCTACAATTAGAATAAAAGCCTAACAATCAATAAAATTAATCACAATCACCAATAGTCACACTGTATGCAGTTAAGATCCATCTATCTATCTATCTATCTATCTATCTATCTATCTATCTATCTATCTATCTATCTATCTATCTATCTATCTATCTATCTATCTATCTATCTATCTATCTATCTATCTATCTATCTATCTCTCTCTCGAACAAATACTGCATTAAAGGTTAGGCCTGCATGCTGCAGCAGCAAGACTAATAAACATGTCCTATATAAATAATAAACTATGTATTCTTGTATTTATTAATTGCAGTTAAGACAATAAGGCACATGATCTGACTTTGCCTTGATTTATAATCTCAGCCTGCAAACTGGGAACCAAAACATCTGTGCTTGTTTGACATTATTGTCCTGTGTTAAACCATGAATGCCGTGAGATACAGGCCAACATCCTCATCCTTGGTGATCTTCTGGCCGGATCTGGAAAGGTTGGGCAGGTGCAGTGGAAGATAAGACAGCACTGCTCTATATTCAAATACAATAAATACTTAGTTCTAGTTTATTAGGTACACCAACCTCTAATGGATCTCCATTAGAGTGGAAGCTGCAGTCCAGTACAGGTGGTCAATAATGGCTGGCCTTCACAGCTTCAGGTCCTCCCTCTCCTTTGCAGCAGTATCCAAAGTTTTCTGTAGACCTGTTTCAGAACAGAACCAAAATGTTAAAAAAGAAAATGTAATTATAAAAACAGCCAACCTAAATGAAACTATTAACAGCCCTGCCATAAAATCTACCTGAAACTACCAACAGCCCTGCCATAAAATCTACATGTACAAAGCTTACAGTGCTCAGTTTTTGCTGATATTCTGATAGTCTGAGATGTGTTAATTCAATTATATGTTAATTAATGAGGTCATAGTCAAAGTATTGAGTTGTACGGGACTGCATCATACTGAGGTGTTTCTAATATTTTGCCCTCCTACATTATGTAAATGCAGTGGATTTGTTTGCTATAGAACATGCACAGCTAATGCTAGATATAAGAGTAAAGTTACACTATCTGATGAACATGGAATAAGCTGTTGGCCACTGTTGGCCAATCCACTTAATGGTGAACTTTGTTCTCTGGTTGGTTCTGAAAAACATCTATCCATAACACTTTGTTGGTGCCCACTGTGGTGCCACTTACGAGCACCTGCATGAATAAGCACTGTATCATTCGACCTGGTCCTGGTCCACTAAACTTATCACACTCCCCTCTGACAGTCACTGATTGACAGGTGTGGGCCCCTCCGGTTGCGGTATGGACGCTGAAGATACCCACTTTGGGGTGAGGTCACAGTTTGACTCCTCTCTTCTCGGTCTGAGGGGTTTTACTAAAACAGCTAATTGGTCGTGTGACCTCAAACCGTTTCACAGCGAAGCACAGCTGGTGGTTGAGGAGCCAGTGGAGAGAGAGAGAGTCTACAAGAACTCCAACACCAACCCGTTCTCATTTCCAGGTAGTCAAATACCAACGTTTTGTCATGCCCCTTGGTGTCTCATACAGACGCACAAGGTACCCTTGAGCGTCTGTATGAGACGCATCAGGCTTTCAACTAACTCCAATGTAAAACCATCTGCGGCAATATTAGATGCTCAAAGCAACTGCTCTGGCCATCCATTCACTCCAATATTAACCTGACCATGGCGCTATAAGATGCTGTGAGCATCAGTCCCATTGGAGAACCGATAATTGTCAACATTTCTCAAAACTAAAACACCAAAATGTCCTGCCTCTTAAAGGAAGTTTTTCTTGCCACTGTCGCCAAATGCTTGCTCATGGTGGGATTTGTTGGGTCTCTGTAAACAATATTATAAAGAGTACAGTATAGACCTGCTCTATAGGAAAAGTGCAATGAGATAACTTCTGTTATGAATTGGCACTATATAAATAAAATTGAATTGAATTGATAACACGATAGGTCAATGTTATGATCATCAGTTTTAATGATTTCTCCTTTAGTTCTAAGTTTTTTTGTATTATTCTTTTCTATTGGCCTTTTTTTGTGAAAACCAAAATGGTGGACATTTCTTTTAATCTCCATGGAAAATGCAGTATTTTAAGATAGCATTAAAATGCGTTTTGATAACATTTCTAGTGAGAAATGTGTGTTTTATTCTCATAATCTTCGTTCAGTGAATGTATATGATCCTTAGTTTTGTTAGTTATTACGAAGATTCTCTCAGGTCTCAGATCATTGCTAAGGTGATTGCTATGGACGCTGTTACGTGTACATAGGGAACTGTGGGTGGGCTTGGTGGGTTCGACTCCTCTTTTGGGTTGTCTGTCGTCAGTGGGCTTCATTCCATTTCAAATTTCTACCGGTCGGCCAAAACCTGAATCCAAACGCCACTATCTCTGTTAAAAAAGTGTTTTATAGCCTGTGATTGTAAAATGTGAAGTTGTTTATTTAATTTTATATTTCCAAGAATATGTGGCTGAGGATATTTAATTATGAAATCACCTTTCTTAAGAAGGGTTATCAAACTTTACATTTCACATCCCTCATTTAATCCCTGCACTTGTCACGTTCATATGTATCATCAAACTGGACTTGTGCATTGCATTCAACCTCCACTGTTACATAATTTAATTATTTATGCACATGTCACATTTAAATTTTGCTCTTGTCACCTTCATATATTTCACATTATTATTATACACTTAATTGCTTTGCCCATAGCACAATCTATATTTCGTTTGTAAAGTCAATATTTAATTTCAAGTTTTATATCCCATTTCAAAACTATTACTATTTCATTTGGTAAATAGATTTTAAAGTGTCAATTTAATTTTATTATTACTTTGTTTATTTATTATTATTACCATACTTTTGTCTATTATTGTGTTATTATTGTGCTATTATAGTGTGGGAGCAAATGCCAAGACACATTCTTTATATCCTTGTATTGGCTAATAAAACAGATTCTGATTGAATGGGCTATGTCATGCTGACATAAAATCCCAAAACCAAGAATCATAAAAATATAAAAAATTGCCAGGGTTGTGTATATAGTAGCCTGCATCCCTCAGTATTTGATGACCTGTGAATGAGAACTAGTTGGTCTTTTCAGCCATAACCCAAGCACTTCAGGCCTGCCTCCAAGCCTGTAGTAATGCCCTAGATTGTCAGCAATACTGTACAATAATCTCTGAAGGTGACTCATTTTGGTCACAAGTTCCACTAAAAAAGAAAATACAAACAAACAAAAAGCTTCATTTTATATATTAGAGCTAAACCAGATACATCGTTGGAAAGGTTGCAACCTGAAGAGTAAGATATGTCAGTATGAAGCTTCTTCTTGGCTCCTGCTTTGAGTTATTGATCGTTGAACCTTGACCTTGGTGCATGTTTGAAGGCTTATGATCCAGCAACAAAAGAGGCTACAGACATGGGACCAACTGTTATATACAGACCAACTGTTATTATAGAGCTATTGACTTCAGATATCATGTGAGCATAGTCAACAACTGGTATAACGTATGTGCACTGGTATAACATATGTGCACGTACACGTACAGGAAAAAGGTTGATAGATAGTGGGCGACTGTGGCTTAGTAGTAGAGCGAGTCGTCCACCAATCGGATGGTCTGCAGTTCAATCCCGGCTTCCCCCAGCCCACATGTCGGAGTGAATGATTGGTTACTTTGATGAGTAGTTCTGTGATCGTTGGGGTGAATGTGATATGTAGTTGAAACGCTTTGAGTAGTCAGAAAGACTAGAAAGGCACTCTATAAGTACAGTCCATTTACCATTAGATAAAAAATACACATAAAATAGAGAATAGAAGAGCTATAAACTATATACACCTGTCATTTATAAAGATATGTGATGAATAATTGCACAGACACTGTAATACACACATAGGGTGTATCATTATACTATATTATATATATATATATATATATATATATATATATATATAAGAGAGGGAAGGTAGTCCACACAGAAGTCCACTCGAAGAGGCAACAAGGAAGACGGCAACGGCCAAATACCTCCAACGAGTAAGGCAAGTCCTAAGAAGTCAGCTCAATGGCAAGAACAAGGCCCAGGCAATAAACAGCTACGCTCTGCCAGTGATCAGATACCCTGCGGGAATAATAAGGTGGCCAAAGGAAGAGATACAGACCACAGACGTTAAGACGCGAAAGCTCCTCACCATGCATGGAGGGTTCCATCCCAAATCCAGCACCCTGAGACTGTATGCTAGCCGTAAGGAAGGCGGCCGCGGACTAGTGAGTGTGAGAGCCACTATCCAGGATGAAACATCCAAGATCCACAAGTACATCCAAGATAAGGCCCCAACAGATGACGTGCTCAGGGAATGTCTCAGGCAATGGGGAACAGAGGAAGACGTGCTGGAGGAAGGACCATCATGGGAGGACAAACCCCTACACGGGATGTACCACCGGAACATAACTGAAGTGGCTGATATCAAGAAGTCTTACCAATGGCTAGAGCGGGCTGGATTGAAGGACAGCACAGAGGCACTCATCATGGCTGCACAGGAGCAGGCCCTGAGCACCAGAGCAATAGAGGCCCAGATCTACCACACCAGACAAGACCCAAGGTGTAGGCTGTGCAAAGAGGCCCCTGAGACAATCCAGCACATAACTGCAGGGTGTAAGATGCTGGCAGGAAAAGCATACATGGAGCGCCATAACCAAGTAGCTGGCATAGTGTACAGGAACATCTGCACTGAGTATGGACTGGAAACCCAGAGGTCAAAGTGGGAAACACCTCCAAAGGTGGTAGAGAATGACCGAGCCAAGATCCTGTGGGACTTCCAGATCCAGACTGACAGAATGGTAATGGCGAACCAGCCTGACATCGTGGTGGTTAACAAACAGCAGAGGAAAGCCGTTGTGGTTGACGTGGCGATACCAAGCGATGGCAACATCAGGAAAAAGGAACATGAGAAACTAGAGAAGTACCAAGGGCTCAAAGAAGAGCTGGAGAAGACCTGGAAGGTGAAGGCAACAGTGGTGCCCGTGGTCATCGGAGCACTCGGGGCAGTGACCCCCAAACTGGAGGAGTGGCTACAGCAGATCCCTGGAAGAACACCAGACATCTCGGTCCAGAAGAGTGCAGTACTGGGAACAGCAAAGATACTGCGCAGAACCCTCAAGCGAGAGAGAGAGAGTCTACAAGAACTCCAACACCAACCCGTTCTCATTTCCAGGTAGTCAAATACCAACGTTTTGTCATGCCCCTTGGTGTCTCATACAGACGCACAAGGTACCCTTGAGCGTCTGTATGAGACGCATCAGGCTTTCAACTAACTCCAATGTAAAACCATCTGCGGCAATATTAGATGCTCAAAGCAACTGCTCTGGCCATCCATTCACTCCAATATTAACCTGACCATGGCGCTATAAGATGCTGTGAGCATCAGTCCCATTGGAGAACCGATAATTGTCAACATTTCTCAAAACTAAAACACCAAAATGTCCTGCCTCTTAAAGGAAGTTTTTTCTTGCCACTGTCGCCAAATGCTTGCTCATGGTGGGATTTGTTGGGTCTCTGTAAACAATATTATAAAGAGTACAGTATAGACCTGCTCTATAGGAAAAGTGCAATGAGATAACTTCTGTTATGAATTGGCACTATATAAATAAAATTGAATTGAATTGATAACACGATAGGTCAATGTTATGATCATCAGTTTTAATGATTTCTCCTTTAGTTCTAAGTTTTTTTGTATTATTCTTTTCTATTGGCCTTTTTTTGTGAAAACCAAAATGGTGGACATTTCTTTTAATCTCCATGGAAAATGCAGTATTTTAAGATAGCATTAAAATGCGTTTTGATAACATTTCTAGTGAGAAATGTGTGTTTTATTCTCATAATCTTCGTTCAGTGAATGTATATGATCCTTAGTTTTGTTAGTTATTACGAAGATTCTCTCAGGTCTCAGATCATTGCTAAGGTGATTGCTATGGACGCTGTTACGTGTACATAGGGAACTGTGGGTGGGCTTGGTGGGTTCGACTCCTCTTTTGGGTTGTCTGTCGTCAGTGGGCTTCATTCCATTTCAAATTTCTACCGGTCGGCCAAAACCTGAATCCAAACGCCACTATCTCTGTTAAAAAAGTGTTTTATAGCCTGTGATTGTAAAATGTGAAGTTGTTTATTTAATTTTATATTTCCAAGAATATGTGGCTGAGGATATTTAATTATGAAATCACCTTTCTTAAGAAGGGTTATCAAACTTTACATTTCACATCCCTCATTTAATCCCTGCACTTGTCACGTTCATATGTATCATCAAACTGGACTTGTGCATTGCATTCAACCTCCACTGTTACATAATTTAATTATTTATGCACATGTCACATTTAAATTTTGCTCTTGTCACCTTCATATATTTCACATTATTATTATACACTTAATTGCTTTGCCCATAGCACAATCTATATTTCGTTTGTAAAGTCAATATTTAATTTCAAGTTTTATATCCCATTTCAAAACTATTACTATTTCATTTGGTAAATAGATTTTAAAGTGTCAATTTAATTTTATTATTACTTTGTTTATTTATTATTATTACCATACTTTTGTCTATTATTGTGTTATTATTGTGCTATTATAGTGTGGGAGCAAATGCCAAGACACATTCTTTATATCCTTGTATTGGCTAATAAAACAGATTCTGATTGAATGGGCTATGTCATGCTGACATAAAATCCCAAAACCAAGAATCATAAAAATATAAAAAATTGCCAGGGTTGTGTATATAGTAGCCTGCATCCCTCAGTATTTGATGACCTGTGAATGAGAACTAGTTGGTCTTTTCAGCCATAACCCAAGCACTTCAGGCCTGCCTCCAAGCCTGTAGTAATGCCCTAGATTGTCAGCAATACTGTACAATAATCTCTGAAGGTGACTCATTTTGGTCACAAGTTCCACTAAAAAGAAAATACAAACAAACAAAAGCTTCATTTTATATATTAGAGCTAAACCAGATACATCGTTGGAAAGGTTGCAACCTGAAGAGTAAGATATGTCAGTATGAAGCTTCTTCTTGGCTCCTGCTTTGAGTTATTGATCGTTGAACCTTGACCTTGGTGCATGTTTGAAGGCTTATGATCCAGCAACAAAAGAGGCTACAGACATGGGACCAACTGTTATATACAGACCAACTGTTATTATAGAGCTATTGACTTCAGATATCATGTGAGCATAGTCAACAACTGGTATAACGTATGTGCACTGGTATAACATATGTGCACGCATAACGCACAGGAAAAAGGTTGATAGATAGTGGGCGACTGTGGCTTAGTAGTAGAGCGAGTCGTCCACCAATCGGATGGTCTGCAGTTCAATCCCGGCTTCCCCCAGCCCACATGTCGGAGTGAATGATTGGTTACTTTGATGAGTAGTTCTGTGATCGTTGGGGTGAATGTGATATGTAGTTGAAACGCTTTGAGTAGTCAGAAAGACTAGAAAGGCACTCTATAAGTACAGTCCATTTACCATTAGATAAAAATACACATAAAATAGAGAATAGAAGAGCTATAAACTATATACACCTGTCATTTATAAAGATATGTGATGAATAATTGCACAGACACTGTAATACACACATAGGGTGTATCATTATACTATATTATATATATATATATATATATATATATATATATATATATATATATATATATATAGAGAGGGAAGGTAGTCCACACAGAAGTCCACTCGAAGAGGCAACAAGGAAGACGGCAACGGCCAAATACCTCCAACGAGTAAGGCAAGTCCTAAGAAGTCAGCTCAATGGCAAGAACAAGGCCCAGGCAATAAACAGCTACGCTCTGCCAGTGATCAGATACCCTGCGGGGGAATAATAAGGTGGCCAAAGGAAGAGATACAGACCACAGACGTTAAGACGCGAAAGCTCCTCACCATGCATGGAGGGTTCCATCCCAAATCCAGCACCCTGAGACTGTATGCTAGCCGTAAGGAAGGCGGCGCGGACTAGTGAGTGTGAGAGCCACTATCCAGGATGAAACATCCAAGATCCACAAGTACATCCAAGATAAGGCCCCAACAGATGACGTGCTCAGGGAATGTCTCAGGCAATGGGGAACAGAGGAAGACGTGCTGGAGGAAGGACCATCATGGGAGGACAAACCCCTACACGGGATGTACCACCGAACATAACTGAAGTGGCTGATATCAAGAAGTCTTACCAATGGCTAGAGCGGGCTGGATTGAAGGACAGCACAGAGGCACTCATCATGGCTGCACAGGAGCAGGCCCTGAGCACCAGAGCAATAGAGGCCCAGATCTACCACACCAGACAAGACCCAAGGTGTAGGCTGTGCAAAGAGGCCCCTGAGACAATCCAGCACATAACTGCAGGGTGTAAGATGCTGGCAGGAAAAGCATACATGGAGCGCCATAACCAAGTAGCTGGCATAGTGTACAGGAACATCTGCACTGAGTATGGACTGGAAACCCAGAGGTCAAAGTGGGAAACACCTCCAAAGGTGGTAGAGAATGACCGAGCCAAGATCCTGTGGGACTTCCAGAACCAGCCTGACATCGTGGTGGTTAACAAACAGCAGAGGAAAGCCGTTGTGGTTGACGTGGCGATACCAAGCGATGGCAACATCAGGAAAAAGGAACATGAGAAACTAGAGAAGTACCAAGGGCTCAAAGAAGAGCTGGAGAAGACCTGGAAGGTGAAGGCAACAGTGGTGCCCGTGGTCATCGGAGCACTCGGGGCAGTGACCCCCAAACTGGAGGAGTGGCTACAGCAGATCCCTGGAAGAACACCAGACATCTCGGTCCAGAAGAGTGCAGTACTGGGAACAGCAAAGATACTGCGCAGAACCCTCAAGCTCCCAGGCCTCTGGTAGAGGACCCGAGCTCGAAGCATGAGACCACCCGCGGGGGTTTATATATATATATATATATATATATATATATTGAGAGATGGATTATTGCACAGCAGAAGGTAGTTGCACAGTGTAAATACATTTAATTGCACAGAAAATAAATTCACAATTTGTATAGAGACTGATATACATATATTATGCACAGGATAATAAATAAATATGGTTAAAATATATTTTCACCAATTTAACAAATTAAAATCTGATAATACTAATGTTTACCATCCCCTTAAACTGCCCAGTATACTCTCAGTTCAGTAATAAGAACTTCCAATCCCATGAAAAAGACTAATATTTCCTAAAATCTACAATTCCCTAGTCGAACACCCCTTAGTTTACAGCTACAGCATGACATCAATGACTGACACGGAAAACAGCCAATGGGAAGAGAAATAAGTTTCCCCTTGAATCGGGGAGCATTTCATGCCAAAAACACCTATGTAAAAACCTTTGTGGCACACTATGTCTGGCTGATTATAACGTATTCCACCAGACAGGTTTAGCGGTGAGCTGGATTCCTCTTGCTAAGTATCATGGGTAATGTAGCCTAGCCTTCCACTTCTGCCAAAAACTGCAGTTCATCGAATGGCCACTTGAGGCTGGCTCCAAAAGGGAGTCAATCCCCATATACCCCCATGTTAAAATGCCCAACGTTACAGCAGAAATAAACATATTTACAGCCTGGTACAAAAAACGGTTTTGGTATATATACGGTTTTGGCTATAGCTGATTTCCCCCTTATGAGGGGGGTGATTTTTTTTATAACTCCCATTTAAATTATATTAAGCTTAAAGTTCTGCATAATTAAGGGTATGGCCACTTTAAGTGACAGGTGGAGGGGTACTGCTGCCAACACTGCTAACGGTCTGCTGTGTGCTAGCTGTCACGTTAGCTTGGTGAGTCACCGAACATGACCTCTCGGCTGTGTTTGTGCCTTTTGGAAACTTTTTCATGAAAATATCTGAAGAATAATATGGCATGCTGTGCAGTTTATTGTACCAACAAACCGTCCAAGAAGTCCGTGCTCCAGTTTTTTGGTGAGTGAAATTCTATTACTATTTTATTTATATGTTAGCAATAATTAGAAGGTATCAGTGTCTGCACTCACCATACATGACTTGTTAGCTAATTAGCCAGCTACTGAATTAGCCTTGGGTTAGCCTTTGAGCAAAACGCCCAGCTGTGCTAACGATACTAACTTAATGGGAGCGTTTGTTAGCCACAGTTATTAAACTGGCATGCACTGAAGTCAAAACGTAATAGAGAAGTGTTAGAATGTAGGGTGATAATACTTTTGAACAAATGCCATCTGTGTGAGGTTGTAAAATAAAGGTCCACCTTGTTAGTTAGATAACGTTAAGTTTTGTGTGTAAAATAGCAGCAGTGAACACGACTGTACTGTCAGGCGCACAGAGCGCACTGGAGACACCGAGGTGGTGCGCACACACACTGCCTTTTCACCTCCACTCAGCTGGCACATCTTCACCACCTGCACATATGGATTGTGTAAATTAGCAAAGTCTGGAAATAAAGCCAGTGCCAGCTCTTGTACAATCGCTACACCCCATTTCTTCATTATCAGTCCTAATCATAATGCAGGCCAAGCATAACAAATTGTACATATAAAAACATGTTTTCACCTTCAAATGATATCCCAGGGTGCGGTATACCACTGATTGACGCAATCATTTTGGCAAGATGTGAAGTAATCAGTATGATTGCAGTAAAGATAAATACTGTGGCAAGGACAACGCGAAGGGAAGGATTAGGAGAGAAAGAGTGTTCAGGGACCACAAAGATTTCCTGGCCTTTCCTGACTGGCTAAAAGGCCTACGCCAATTTAGATAGAGTCCCCGCTGTGCTCTTGGATCTATGGTCCAGCATTAGACAGACCAACCCGACGGAACTGAGCCATCCCGGAAATACAAGTAGGGTACTGACCACTCTGGGGTTTCTGGCAACTGACTGTTGAAAATAATATAATTCTGTTAAACTCGCTGCATTTCCTTTTATTTGTGACCCGCTGCTGTGGCTATCAACATTAAGTGCTTTCTAACCTCCACCTCATAAGCACCTCGATTTCTGTGTCAAAAAAAATCTTTTTTTTTTCATGTTTCTCTTGGATGTTGTTGCCATGATTCACTGTAAGCAGGCTCATTTATATGCATCAATATTCATGTAGCGCGTTGCATTGTAAATTTATGGTCGAATATGGGCGTGTAGAGGGCGTGTAGATCCATGTGCGCACATTTCCAGGTGGACTGTGATTTATAAAGGGAGAGTTGCCTGTATGTGTGCGTATGCACAGTTTTATAAATCAGATTTTTTTTTTTGGTGCACGGCATTTTCGGCTTTTGTGCGCACATTCATTTTTAGTATGGATCCTACGCACTGTTTTATAAATGAGACCCCAGATCTGGAACACCTGAGCGCAGTGCTCTACAGGACACTAATTCATGGTAACGCTGGCCAAATTTCTGCAAGTCTCAACAAAATCTATTGGTTCAAATTACCATAATTATATATTTAAAAAACGTCAAGGTATTTTAAATCTTGTCTTAATCTCAATAAGAGATAAATCATTATTTCAAGTTTTGTTGTAGTTTCAGGTTAACTTACCTCAAGAGTAAACTGGGACGATGACGGTACCAACCGTAGACTGGACCACAGGGTTTTAGCCGGCTAGCAATGCAGAGTACCATATAGCCTAGCTTCTCCTAGCTTCTTAGCCTTAGCTAGCTTGGTAACGTCGAGCTAGGTGGGCGTGTTTCAGCAACCAGGCACCTGAGCTCCACCCACGCTCCACCTCTCTGCCCATTTTTGGTTATCCGGGAGTTGGGCCGAGTGATGCACTGCCAAGATGGCGATGGCCGACGCCACCCACTTTGATCTTCAAAACGGCTTTTCAGAATCCTTTGGGTGACGTCGCGGACACTACGTCCAGTTCCACTTTAAATTAATACAGCCCCAATTTAAAAATATTTTGTTAATATTTTGAAAATAACAATTCAAAAAGTAAAGTGACAGAATCAGATCTATGCTTTGAATGGCAAGTTTCAAACTTTTCAGATATTTATACCCAGTGATACATGATAGTATTTTTGTAACGCCATAAAGTTGACAATATATTAAAATGTTAAATATAAGAGAGATTATATACAACACTTTCTGCCAAAATGATCGATGGTGACCTTTGACTCCAACCTTCCCCTGACCCCCTCCCCACCCCTCCCAGTCCCAGCCAATGAGAGAAGAGAGGAGTGGGGTTAGCCTGAACCAATGAGAGGATGTGGGTGGCGCTACTGTGAGCCAATGGGAGAGGAGAAGTTGGAGTTAGCCAGATCCAATGAGAGAAGAGAAGGTGGCGTTAGCATGAGCCAATGATTGGATTTGATGAAAATAAAAGGAGAACATAGGGTTAGTCTGAAACATTGAAAAAAACTAAAGATGACCAAGAGAACCGCCGACTTGTGGGTGATCAGCAAGATTCCTGTGACGAGCTACCAAGACTCAACATCAGAGGGAGCAGCCAAGAACCAGGTGTTCGTATCCATACGTCTCCAGCTGACACACTTCAGAAAGAATGGAAGCGGGAGCTGTCTTGGGGTATGTGTTCAACTATAACGTGAATGAACTTTGTTTTTACTAGTTGGAGGAAGGGGAACTTTTTGGACCCCTGACTGTCAAAGCAACACTCACACCAATGGACTGGGTGGTTTTAAATCTGCAAACTTCAAATGATCTCAGAGGTAGCATCGTACGACAAACAGCAAAGCAGCAGCAAACAAACAACCGTGGGAAAGGAGCCTGCAACAAAAGAAAAACAGACGCAAACAACTGTACGGCTGAAAAAGGAATTTCTGTCCCAATCCTTGTGTAACTTCAAAAAAATTGTATCCAGCACAGTTTGGAAGACGAGAAGCTCAGCCTCTGGTAGATGGTTCTACTGTTCCAGCGTCAGGTGAATTTGTCTTGGAGTATTTCAATTCTGAATGCTGGGTGTTTCAGACATCGTGGGCGGCTGTGGCTTATTGGTAGAGCCGGTCGTACACTAATCGGAAGGTCGGTATTTATATCCCGACTTCCCTCAGTCCACGTGTGGAAGTGTCCTTGGGCAAGACACTGAACCCCAATTTGCTCCGAGGGCTGTGCGAATGATGTGTGAATGAACGGTTTGTGTGAATGATTAATTAGTTTCTTTGTACTGAGTGTATGAATGTGTGTGGGGTGAATGCGATATGTAGTGTGTGAAGCGCTTTGAGTGGTCAGAAGACTAGAATAGCTATACAAGTACAGTCCATTTACCATTATGTGTCCCTGTCACGGTTTGGCTGAAAATAATGGATGAAAAAGTGACAAAACATAAGGCTCTCTTTCAAAGGAGTCAGAACATCAAGGAACATTGTGCTGGTGAAAAATACTTTTTCCAGACGGCTCCTCCTCCAGCTTCACCCAGATATCCCCGCCCTGCCCAAAGCACATTTAAAACAGGTACTCGACAGATTCCAAAAGAAAGCCCATGTCTCTGTCTCCTAATCAACAGACTCTGAAAAAAGCAATATCGTGAAGGTGCACTGAGACGATCTGGCGCTGGTTGAATGGTAGAGCTGGGTAGATAGACTGTGAGGCTTGACTGGATGATGAACATCAGGTGTGCTGGTGATCAGCAGCAGGAGGGAAAACCAGAGCGCCACGCCCAGGCCAGTACACACACACACCCACAGAGAGACAAACAGAGGACTGACAAGGAACACAGGGAGGGGAGAACTACAACTACAGAGCACATAAGGATAGGAGGAAAGATGTGGCTAAACTATGACAATGTAGGCCTTAGCCGAACACAATGACGGGTTTAATTTATTAGTATTCATCATTTTGCAACAGCCAGTGACCTAAAAGCATCTGTGGTTGAAAGATTTAATCATATGCTGAAAACTCTAATGTGGAGGTATTTTATGGCTAAAAACACCCGTAGGTACATAGCCGTTATTGAAGCTGTCTAGCAAATCCTGTAAGACTTCTATCAGAAAAGTATAAACATGATGCCAATGCAGGTGAAGTCAGAGAACGCCTCTCAAGTATTTGAAAACCTGTACGGTACATTTCCCATCCGTGGCAAAGACACGATAATGATGAATTTCAAGGAGGGAGATCTGGTGAGAATATCCAAATTGAGAGGAGTGCTTGATAAAAATTATGAACAGAGTTACTGTACAGTACAGTATTTAAACCCCGCCTATTATGTACCTGTGGTCAAGAAACACATTGAAAACAGATCGAATTAAAAATGGATCAAAACATGCCTGTGAACTTTACCTTTGGGAAGACTATTGTGAAGCTCCATTTTACACCTTCAAAAAACTTTACCTCCTCCTTGAAAACATGATGCACCAGCAGAGGCTTGATCCTAAGCGTTTTGTGAGTTGTTATAAAAAACAAGCAGGGGGCGCTCTCCCCGGTTTTTATGGGCCACACGTCATGTACGGGAGTGGCACAGGGTCTATATATTCTCAAGATTATTTTGTTTTTTTATCACCTTTGATGAAAAAATGTTTTGCCATTGCTAAGCCTCATCTTAAATCGGCCGCCAAAAACATTGCCTTGGAGGTGATAAACCACCAATCATCGTAAACTAAGCCATCAACCAGACCAGGGGTCTCAAGAAGGATCCAGCGGTATGATGGTTCTGGCTAGAAGAGCAAGAAAGAGACCGCCAGGGCAGTGTGTGTCAGGGGGATCTAAAAAACACAGACGCACCAAAAAAAAATCAGTCAGTAGAAGCGAGCCCAGAGGAAAGAACGCTCTCAGGAGGCCCTGGAGATATATTTTAGGAAAAAAAGAAAAAAAGATGGCTCTTCATCCATCCATCCATTTTCTACCGCTTGGTCCCCGTTAGGGGGTCGCGGGTGACTGGAGCCTATCCCAGTGACTTCGGGCCTTAGGCAGGGCACACCCTGGACAGTGGCCAACTCGTCGCAGGGCGAACACAGACACAGACAAGGACAGACAACCATTCACTCACACATTCATTCAATACGGGCAATTTAGAGTTATCAATTAACCTACACATGCATGTCTTTGGACGGTGGGAGGAAGCCGGAGAACCCGGAGAGAACCCACGGTAACACGGGGAGGACATGCAGACTCCACCCAGAGAGATTGTGTGATGTTGGTCCGGTCCGGGAATCGAACCCACGAACCCACGATCTCCTTATTGGGAGGCAGGAGCTGTAGCCGCTCTGCCACCGTGCACCCCAAAAGATGGCTCTTTTACATCACAAATCAGCCGAATGCAGCATTGCAGAGCTAGACTCATTCATGGCTCCCATGGCGCAGTTGTCTATCGCTGAAAAGCACTACACTGAAGTCCTGCCTCTGTTGGCCATTACAGACGGAGGCCCCATCAAATTCTTTATTCCCGGAGATGGAGACAAATATTTGGACCTAAACGACTCTTTGTTATACCTCCGTGTTAACCTGCTCCCGTGGGTCTCATCCAATACGCGCTGAATACAGTTTTCAGCCAATGCGACGTTATTCTGGTGGATAGGCTGATTTTGCAGTCTAGCACTACTCACCCCAACAGAGCGATGATAGAGACTCTACTCAACTATTCGGAAGATACGCTAAAAGCTCAGTTCAGCGCTAGATCATTTTACAAAGACATGGTTGGTTCTATGGACTCTGTAGTGACTAATAACGGTCCAAACAGAGGGTTAGTTCAGAGAGCTCTCCACGCCGACATAGCGAGAGGCTACTTCTGAGCTCTGTACATCTGAGAATTAAACTGACCCGGGCTAACGACGCCTTCTGTCTCATGTGCGGTCCCAACACCAATTACCAGTTTAAAAATACTGGGAGCCTCTCTGTTTGTCAAGAAAGCGACCGTTTCCCCCGTAGTGCGTTTAGGTCATGCGTCAGCCTTAATGAGGGGTGATGCTCTCTACTCTTCTATGTGAAAATTTACTCCATCCCGGAGAATTCCTGAATATGTAACCAAGAAAATCTCTTTTTGGGAACAATGCCGAAAAATATTGCTTTAGCCATGGTAAACCACAAAACCTTCACAGGTAAAAGAGACATGTCACCCTTCAATTTTATCCACAACAACCTTGAATATTTGGCTGTGTCAGGGCGGCAGGCAGGTGCCCGCCAAAGCTTTCCAGCCTCAATTTAACCAGAGTTTTACAACATGTTTACGGCTACGGGGACACCTGAACGATTTCCCTCTGAGAATCGACAGGGAAGAATTTGAACAGGAATACTCTTTGTTTTAATGAGTCCCCCTAGAAGAAAAAGAAGAGGTAAAAGAAACCCTCCGGATTGTTTCCTCAGACCCTGATGTTTGCTTTTTAGGCTGTTTTTTTTTTTAGCGGCAGTCTGAAGATTTTTTTTTGCCTTTTGTTTTTTATACTGAGCTGAGGTCAGGGGAATGTTTCCTTTTAAAAGATTTAAAGAAAGCTCGCACAGAGACTGCAGAAAGTCAGAGGAGCAATGGTTGAGAATGTCTGACACAAAGCTCACAGTAAAGGAGCAAACCTTTTGAAGGTGATCAACATGTTGGGTTAGGGTTTCGTTTTAGGTAGATAGACGACTGATGGAGCAGTACTCCGATCTTAGGCTGTATGGTTCTGGTCAGATAGGGGTGAGGTCGATGATTAAATAACCGTGAGGTTTAACCTTGGGTCTTTTACATGCACAATGTTGCTGTAGGGGTTTCAATGACGCCCGCCTCAGAGTTTTGCACGTAACCCTCCACCAGCTCTCTGACACTATCAAAGTTGACCTGTTCGCAACATTCGCTCGCTTGAGTGATGCCCTTTACGCACAGCACTACTTTTTTGTTTTAAGTTTGATAAGCATAACTTTTGGGACTCGCAGCTGCAAATTCCTGTATGCTGACACCCCCCCAAACTCATCCGTCAGAACCCCCAAGTAATTTTCCAATGGGAGTTGAGTCTCCCCCTCTTTTGTGACGTAGATGAGGCTGTCTGTGCTGTAGTAAAGAACTCTGTCTTGCAGCTGCTCCAAATAACTGTACAACACCCGTAGGCTGTGGTGAAAGCCCCTATAAAGATGTTATCCACCTTGTTTGGGGGTGTGATACACCGATCGATCGTGAGTCCACTGAACTAATGCCATACCTCCGTGATCTGTGCTACGCGGTGGGTAAACACCAGCTTGCCTGCAGCTGTTCTGTAGGGTAAAACAGAAAAATAGAACCTCTGAGGCAGGTAGACAATGGCTTTGATAAACCCAAAGTAGAGTTGAGGATCTTTGAAATCTTTGTAGATGATTTTAGGGCAGACATGGGCAAACTACGGCCCGCGGGCCACACACGGCCCGTTGGGCTTATTAATCCAGCCCGCCGAACGTGACCAAATTATATTAAAATAGGTACAGGTAAACCTTGTTCAATTTACCTTTCCCCTGTAATGCCCATGTTTCCCCAAAAGATGGTGCACTTCAGCTACATTGACCTTGTTTGTGTGTATGACTCTCTTCTTCTCTTATGAGCCCTTCTGCAAAAATGAGCTTATCAAAGAAAAGAAAAGTGGATAGTGAGTGCCGAGTGTTTAATACGGAGTGGACAACAATATTTTTTCACTGAAGTCCGATCAAAGGCTGTATGCCTAATATGCCAAGAAACTGTCGCGGTTTTCAAAGAGTACAATATCAGCCGTCACTTTGCTACGAAGCATGCCAACTACGCTAGCAAGCAGTCAACGCAGGAACGGGCTGCTACGGCTCAGAGGTTGGCAGCTAATTTACAGACTCAGCAACATTTTTTTCACCGGCAAACTACAGTTTCATTCGTTGCTGCCATATACCTCAACCTCAAGGCGCACGTCCTACTGCTTTCCGCTGAGCTCAAGGCATATGTACTAAATGTATGCAGTGTTGCTATTACATCAGCAGATTAGAAAAACCCCAGTAGATTTGCTGCCAGTACATTTTAGCACACTACATTAAAATGTTTGAAGGAGTGGCACTGTGAAGGAATTAACATTGGGGAGGTGACTATCCAAACTGACAATTTTGACTGTTTTGCTAAGCTGGGCAGCATCTGTGCAGAGCCCCTGAAAAATCACTGTAGGAAATTTTTTTCTGTAATTCTTTTGCGTTCCCTTGCATTAAGTCTTGCATGCCCTCTCAATATTTTGCATTACCTTGCAATACGATTTAAATTGCCTCTGATTCATAGAGAAAGGCTCAGTTCTATAGTATTATGTATTATGTAGTAGACTGCTGGTTGTGACAACCGCTGGTTGTGAGCACAGCGTGAGTGGGCGCACCCTCAGCTGTGGCTGGCTCAGGCACAAGTCTATCTATTGCAGCCAGATAGATAAATAGCAGAGCTAGTTAACCTAGCTCTAAACTGACTGCTGCCGAGGCTGATTAAGACTGTGGCTGTGATTATGACTATAGCCATGGGATGACGCTTTGGCTGTTGCTGTAATTGAGGCTGTAGCCATGGCTGTGATTTGGTTGTTATGATTATGGCTGTGACACATTAGTTACATGATGGGATTGCTTGTGTGCAGTGAATTGAAATGGTTGTTGGCTGAGCGTATCGAAGCAACTGTATTCCTGAACTCTTGAGGTGTAATGGTAACAAATCTGTCATATCCAATAGAGGCACTGTGGGTTCAAATCCTGTGTGGCTAAAAGCTGCTTTCTCAGCTTATGTTAAGATTGTAATGGAAGCATCGTGCCAAATTACCTTGTGCTTTGGCACTCGTTGCAACATTTGAGGGTTATAATGAGTTGTTTCTTTACATGGGTTAGTCACACAATCTATGTGGACCTTTCAAACTACATATTTCCATGTTTCTTTTCAGCCTGTGAAAAACAATCTCTCTATATATTTTTCTTCCACAGATGAAGAACTCTGGGACTACTTTCTAGACCCATTCAATAATCTAGTTGGGTAGACCTATTGGCAATCGAACTGAAACCTTGGTGTTGCTGCTTCTGTTCTGTAGAACCCTCTGGTGTTTTAATGTGTTCTCCCCCAGAATCCGGTGCTGTTTGTATTCATTTGGCAGCGCTACAGAATATTCTTCAGTATTCAGGTACTCTTCACTGTACCTGTGTACAAGTTCCTGACTGACTGAATTTTGGAGAATTTGGGACTTTCCAATACATTTCCATCAGAATGTGGCCTCAGAGCAGCATTTCACTCTACTGTGGACATTGTGTTCAGGTTCACACTGTCGCACCTGTATTGAATGTTGATGAGTTCTGCTCTGTTGGTAAGATGGAGCTACAATACAGCTTTGTAACTGTAATTAGGTGTCTTACATGTATCACTACACACACAAAAAGACCACATCCTTTGGGATACATGCATATACCTTTTCTTGTGATTTACAAGTGTTGATTATGTCACCTTTCTTTTTAATAGACAGACAGACAACACTGATACTGTTCTGTGCTTTCACATTTTGGTAGATATGTTGGATTTTGAATGTGGCTGAAAACCCAATCTTCAAACCTGGAGTCATGGAAGTATTGTCTCTTCAAATGCTCAAATTCTTACCAGTGCACTAAGACAGCACTTACCTTAATGATTATTTGTTATAATAACATTAACCAATTAATAGAATTCTGTAAAATGTTAAGTTATCTACAAAGCTTTTTAGACATCCACAAAAGTTTTATAATGTGAAATGAAGATGCAAACTCAAAATGTTCCCTTCTGAACAAGTACACAAGTGTATTATTTAATTTTATTTATATATGCAAGCAAGTTTATGTCTTTACAAATAAAAAAGCCACTGTCTGCCCAAGCTGTTGGTACAGATAGATACAAAAATTAAGGACTGAATCTGATAAAGCCTGCTACTAAGCAACCGGAGTGAAATACAAAAAGTCTAGAATACTATGAGAAACAGAAAAAACTACTCCCAACGTCCAAAATGTCCAACCTGACATAATGCATGGATCTGAAACACATGATGTTCAGTTGAAGGTCACAGACTGACATCAGCTTTTAGATCTGTGGTTCAGTTCATGATGGACAAGAGCTGAATTTGTTCAGGCACAGAGGATCTGATTTTTCATCCTGTGATACAGAGCTGAGGTTTTATTGCTGCAAAAACAGTCAAAAACAGATCAAATCTTTTTCACAGAGGGTTAGAAATCAGATTTCATGTTATTGAAATTCATGCTTTATTATGCTGACATGGTCAGTTTTCTCAATCCTGTCACAAATACGTGCGGTCAGGATCATGGAATGGTAAAATGAGTCCATGTTCAGCCGTGGTCAGTGGGTAGACAAGAAGGACGCAGGATTAGTATGTGTCAATAGACATTTTCATCTTTACATGGAGACGTGGGTTAGAGAGTAAATGAGGAGACTTAAACAAATGGAGTGCGAGCAGCTCACATCCTCTTCCTGATTTAAACAGCAGCCTGATCTGCTCACGGCTGTTGAAACAGTAAAGATCAGATTTTAGGTGCTTTGGCTTAATTTAGGCTACATTTACACCGTCTGGCAAAGATGACCCATGACATTTCTGCTAAAATGAAAAACTACTCTACTCTAGTAGAACTACTCTATTTTGGGCCATATCCATATGTGGAGATCCATTTCAAGAGGATATCTGCCAGTGTTCAGTCACTGCAGCCTACAATGAAGCTTCATTGTGCAGCTCTAAATATGCTTTGGAAGTAGCCTGAATTATTATTTTGCCTTGTTAGCGTCCATTGTGCTTGTTGCTAGGCTGCATGGAGCCTAGCAACAAATCATGGAGTTTTACTTATGCATCATTGACTCTTGTACACACATGTGGGTTGTTTCAAGCATACACAAAATCAGAAATGAGTCATTTTTTAAATTTCAATATGGTAAAAAAAAATATATATTAATTGGACATCCAGAGCTGTGGTGTCATAAACGGCCAGAATGAGTATAGGATGTGAGCAGAGGTGGGTGCAGGATAATGGGTGGCCAGAGCAATACATTATACCACATCTGCAAATCTGCTTTATTAGGATAAACAATATAGAATACCATGATCATATCACTTAAGACTTGCAATCATAGATTCATGCCAGAAAGTTACAGGTACATATTTCTCGTTTACGTCTTGATTTCGTCAAACTGCTGCAATATATTGCTCTGGTGGTAAACAACTCAAGTAAGCAAGCTAGCAACACCATTAGAAACAGGAACCGCAATACAACGAAAAAGTAAAAAAAAAAAACCCCAGCAGAACAGCACCAGTGGAAAAGAATTATTTGTATTGTTTTAAACATTAAAATTATGACCATTGAATGCATAACCATGCCACAAACAACAACTAGATTTACTGTCTTTTTTTAACCTAGTATAAGATTATCTTCACTATTATGAATTAATTCGTTTCATCATTGTTATTTCTTTAAGTTATAACCAATGCTGCAAGACTATACACAGGTCCCACAATGCAGATCTCAATGCACTTACACACCAAGAATAAGAGAGAGACACAGAGAGCTCACAATGGTCAATAAGTGCACAAAAAACTATTTTTTTCTTTTATCTGAGGTTAAAAACACTGACAAGACATACATTGTCAGGCAATGAAATGACAGAATACTGTAAAACTAGACCCTTAAAAATTCTGACTGTATGCAGCCGAGGCACACCTGAAAAGGACACGAGTCTGGTGGAGTCTCCCTTCATCAACACTGATGATATGTTATTTTTAAATCTTTGTCAAATTCAGCTGCAATTACACAACACAAAGAACTAGATTTAAACTCTGTTTTACCAATATCATCCTGTAAGAAATTAGATGTCTCATGGTGTTCAAGAAAACCCCAGACAAGCACAACTTGTATAGCCAGCCACTAAATGTGTTATTGCATGTTTTGTCGACTGGCTGTCTCCATGAGTTTGGCATTGGTATTGGTCTCTGCACAAGTGTGAAACCTCATAGTTTCTGCTTGACTAAAACTGCCTTAAGTATCAAACAGACAGCCATGAGATTTGGTCACATAGTCATTAAACTGTTTGACACTGCTCTGATTTGCTCATGGTCGTTAATATGAAAAAAACAAACACACATTATATCATAGGCTGAGGTGCACTATTGTGACATATCTGCTTCTTAACGGACTATACAGATGTTTTCACATTATTGCTGAACCTTTTCTAAAATACACCATTAGTTTTATATATTTTTTTGTTTTCACTACCTTTAAATCAGCCAATACATCCACTACCTTCTGGAAATCATCTTGCAGAGACTCAAACCTTAGTCATTTGTGGCACACATCTGTTTTTTATATAATAGCTTTTTTTAAATATAATTTTGAATAACCAGTGTGTTGCAAAAACCTCATATGTTGAAAATGCATGTGTAAATGCAACTCTCTTTTGGGAGTAGAAACTTAGGCGATTGGGACTGAACCACCTTTATTGGGACTCTGTAACCAATAGGAAATCATTCTCCTGGCTGCTCACCTCAACTGTTTCACATACAGTATATGTATATCTTCACAGAGTTAATGTAGGTACAATGCTTAATACTGCCCACAAAAAAAGAAAAAAACATTTCTTTTTTTTCTAATTAAATGATTTCACATTCAAAAAGTTTCAAAGATTATAAGTTGATAATGAAACAGTGAAATGTTATTGGTGAAAAATAAAAAAGCAAAGAACAGTGGTCAGAGTGATGACGGTGGTGGAGTGTGTGTCTGTATTTGTGTATGTGTGTTGTTGTGCTGGTAGTCTCATCAAATCAAACCATGCAGTGACCAGTGTCATCACTACTATCACCATCATCATCACCAACTTCTTAATCATCAATCATCCCTCTCAGTCATCTCTACTGGCAGATAGAGAATCATCACTTTCCTTCACAGCTAGAACCAGGACATAACATGCAATCCTCTTATTCTAATGGTTGGCTCAACATGACTTAACATATAATACAAAGATAACAGCCCTGCACACTGATGACAGAGAATTAAAGTATTTTAATTTTCAAGTCTCCCTCTTTTAAATCTTAATCTTAAATTTAAAGTTGTTACCATTCATTGGTCTGATTTTTGGCATTTGAACTAAAACAAGTCTAATCGGCCTCTTAAAAAGAGTAGCAAGTAAAACTTCAGGTTATAATTGGAATTGAAAATTAAAATCTCAAACTAAAATGTTATCATTCTGATTATCTTTTTTGAAACCCCTTAAGATCCAATTCGAGCAGATTAAAGTTGCATCCCAGCAAGTGTAGTTCTGCTGATCCAAAATTAATACAGTATACAGCATCCAATATAGAAGCACCTGAGGAGATTATTGGGACACCAAATATAAACTGGGAACAGCCACAAACCTATCCAGTAAAGCAAATCATTCCTAAACCACGAGCTTATTAGCTGGGACATCATTCATCTTGGTCTTCACTCCCGATAACACTACTCCAGTTGAATCAAATCCATGCAGCTATTAATGGAGAGTATTATCTCCTTTTTCCTGGTTCCTTTAGCACCTCCAGACCTTTTTTAATTTTATAATTCAGTGTTCCCATCTCTCAAGTTACACCACTCCATCCCACAACATCATCCATTTCAAACACCTCACAAACTCAACCAAACTCTTCATAAGCGGTTACAAAAATCTACACCTTAAAATGCTTTTGGGAAATGGATCCTCCAGTTTGAAACACATCTTGCTCAGACAAAAAATAAAAGGTTCTGCCTTTACAAACTTCAATGAGGCCACTCCTGCACAACCAAGACACCACCCAGAATTCAAAGTAATTATCTGTTCATTACCGATGACAAGTTGACTAGTTTAACTGATTAGTTCATTTTCAGTGATTTTCTAAACTCAACTTACAAATAAATGATAATTTTGGTCACATTAGGATATAAAAAGGAAATATGACAAAGAGAGAATTTAAACTGTCAAGATGATTGGTTTATACGAATGTGTATGTGTGCAGGACCACTGAAATACAGACTCATTGCATGAAAATGTGACAGTGATATAACCCCCCCTATGATAAACAGTATTTATCAGACTGATGAGAACATGGCATACATTTAAAAAAATTGTGCTGCTAAGATGTGCTGTTTCTGAGGACAAATCACAAGTTTATACAAACTGGGAATGAAGGGGGAAGGACACGAAGCCCTGTTTCACTAGTTGTTTAAAATGGCCTCTTTGAAATCCCCACCGATATCTTATGTGCTTTTACTTTAAGTCCAAGTGAGCTTAAGGAGCCTGACATGTGATATACAATACAAATAAAGCAATATTAGTTTAATTTGGATCTGGATATTTTATAAATCAATATATGGTTTTCATTATTATTATGAACTATTAAATAAAATGAACTGCATTTTATTTCAAAAACCCAACCCCTGTCCTGCTAATGGCCACTTGTGGGACATGTGTAACTTTATGTGGAACAACTACTGAAACTGGGCTGAAGATAAAGAGGTCACAGAGTAGAGAAAGAGGAGGAGTAAGGAGAGGGGAGGGGAGGAAAACTTAGCAAAGCTACGTATTTGTGCACAGGAGGTACAAATTTCCTGGGGAACCATATTTCTCTACAATACCTGTCATCATTATGTGGCGAAACGACACGACACAGCATGACATCACCATACAACACTACCTGCACAACACCAATCATTCAGCCACATCTACAGTGGTGTGAAAAAGTGTTTGCCCCCTTCCAGATTTCTTATTTTTTTGCATGTTTGTGACACTTAAATGTTTCAGATCATCAAACAAATTTAAATATTAGTCAAAGATAACACAAGTAAACACAAAATGCAGTTTTTAAATGAAGGTTATTATTAAGGGAAAACAAAATCCAAACCTACATGGCCCTGTGTGAAAAAGTGATTGCCCCCTAAACCTAATAACTGGTTGGGCCACCCTTAGCAGCAACAACTGCAGTCAAGCGTTTGTGATAACTTGCAATGAGTCTTTTACAGTGGAGGAATTTTGGCTCACTCATCCTTGCAGAATTGTTGTAATTCAGCCATATTTGGAGGGTTTTCAAGTACGAACTGCCTTTTTAAGGTCATGCTACAGCATCTCAATAAGATTCAGGTCAGAACCGAATTTCTTGATGGTCTGGGGCTGTTTTGCTGCTTCAGGACCTGGAAGACTTGCTGTGATAAATGGAACCGTGAATTCTGCTGTCTACCAAAAACTCTTGAAGGAGAATGTCCGGCCATCTGTTCGTGACCTCAAGCTGAAGCGAACTTGGGTTCTGCAGCAGGACAATGATCCAAAACACACCAACAAGTCCACCTCTGAATGGCTGAAGAAGAACAAATGAAGACTTTGGAATGGCCTAGTCAAAGTCCTGACCTGAATCCTATTGAGATGCTGTGGCATGACCATAAAAAGGCAGTTCATGCTCGAAAACCCTCCAATGTGGCTGAATTACAACAATTCTGCAAAGATGTGTGCCAAAATTCCTCCACAGCGCTGTAAAAGACTCATTGCAAGTTATCACAAACACTTGATTGCAGTTGTTGCTGCTAAGGGTGGCCCAACCAGTTATTAGGTTTACGGGGCAATCACTTTTTCACACAGGGCCATGTAGGTTTGGATTTTGTTTTCCCTTAATAATAACAACCTTCATTTAAAAACTGCATTTTGTGTTTACTTGTGTTATCTTTGACAAATGTTTCAGATCATCAAACAAATTTAAACATTAAAGTGTGACAAACATGCAAAAAAAAAAAGAAATCAGGAAGGGGGCAAACACTTTTTCACACCACTGTATGTGTGTGTGTGTGTGTGTGTGTGAGTGTGTCTGTGTGGATAAATCATGTGTGATTTTTGTACTGCAGGTAGCCTATTGAGGCTGCTGAGGGGATACAGTGATATTGTCCTGTTGGACGGCCCCCACATTAAATGATGAGGTCATAGACACCAAAGTCAGTCATGTGTCTGCTGTAGATTGTTGGCTTTAGTGCTTCATGCTAACAGCTCATAGCAGTTCTGCACCAAGCTGTGATGATCTCCATACAGCAGTTTTGGCAAGTCAGTTAGACTGACACAAAGAAACAACTAACCTTTTAGGAAAATGTTGGCATTTTTAAAAGAAAAAGCATAGCGGGCCCAAACATAGGCAAAATAATTAGATACTTAAGGCCACCAGGGGGCCACAAACCAGCACATTAAAATGTGAAATTTCTTTGGGTTATTCTGTTCATTATTTATTTATTTTTGGTATTTATTAAAGTGTTATTATTTTGTATATTTCTTGTGCTATTTTATACATGCACTGTGCTTTTTGTTGTTTCGCTAATTTTTTTAGTACATTTTCTGTGGTTATTCCATTGTTTCTTTTTGTGATTTTAGACCAATTGCAGTTGATTGTTCCGCACATTCACACACTGCAAAGCTACTTTGGGGTATAGGGGGTTGAAAGGAATGGTGTGCATAGGGCACCAAAAAGGCTGAGGTAAGAAATCTTCAGAGTGAAATATCATGAACTCATTAAAGTTGATTAATCATGTATTTAGTGTCTCAGTGAGGTTTAGCAGTACACAATCTCTCATCACCAGCACCACTTCAGAAGCAGTCCCTGCTTTCACTTTTAAGGTAAAGCTAAAGGCTTACACTCAAAAGTCAGGGTTAATAATGAAATGAAATGTAAATTATGTATGGCACAAACCAACATAGTGGATGCTAAAGTGTCAACATAGGCCACCTGAGCCAGTGATCTACTGCAGACATGAGGATTATGATGGTGTCTGTGTTTTCATCATTTTTTTATCATCTAATTTCTGCCTACCAGTGTCTGTAATTGTGTCTTTGAATGTATGTTTATGTTGTTTTTTTCACTCATGTATATACTGTATGTTTCTGCTATCCTTAGACTTGTGTCAGGCCCTGTGTGTGTGTATGTATCATCTTGTGTGTGTCTGACAGGTGTGTCATTTCTCGTAGGTATGTGTTTATGTGTAGGCATTGAGGCGTTCTTTGGAGCGTGTGGAGTGGATGTCATGCAGCTCCTGCTCCTCCTTAGACTTGATGTCCTCGTACTTCTGCATCCGGCTAGCATCCTTAAGATAGCCCCAGTTAGCAGCTAGAGCCATCAGAAAATGGACCTGAAGAAGGAGAGGAAAAGTCAGGCTTAATAAAAGTATGTACTGTATTAAGTTCTGTAAAATACAGTGTAGCAGCCACCACGGAATCTCAAATATGGCTTTCATACTGCATACTAATTGTATACAGTATGTACTATATACTAATGGTCATGGTATGCTGTTTTTGCTGCTATTATACAAATAAAACAAAACACAAATACGACAAACTTTACCGTTTTTTTACCAACAGGAAACAGTACAATACAAAAGCCAAGTGTTGCTAAGACTATGTATGCCAATTAAACTTCACAAAGAAAAGGCAACAGTCTTTTCTAAAGATGAAATACTTCGTTTTCTCTAGCTCTTCCAGTCGCTCTCTCACCACCACCCACATTTTATTTCCTATGTGTGTCTATTTACACTATCAAATAAAGGCAAAAATGCCCCCCCAAAAAGTCATATATAAAGTAAATAAAAATCAAGAGTTTTTACTCTTCATACTGCTATGATAAATTTTTATATTAACAATGGATAACTTCATTACTTGTATGTAAAAGGGGACTCTGTAGTCCTGTCAGCTCTACAGAGCTTTATAGCTTATTTCAGCTCATCGTTTTTGTTTTCCAGCCTGCCACTTTACTTTTGGCCACAACAGGCAGCTGTTGTCGGTGAATAAGCTCTAAAAACCTAATGTACGCTAACTGCACCAAACAGCAGACAGACACATTTAGCAATTAGCTGGTGAACACAGTGGTGCTCCACTGCTAACTGTGTCTTTAACAGCTATAAAGCCAGATATTTCCCTCAGGGGTTGGTGGAGACCAAAAGAGAGCTAAAAGGAGAGTGAATACTGGACTTACATTCATCAAGTGGACAAAAACATGACTCCAAATGAATGCTAATGTTACTAATTGATGCCCCCAACTTTAATACCCTAAGGTATTTTTGAATTGAACTGAATAGACCATTCATCAAACCTTTGTTACTTTTATTTTCCTTTTTCTTCCCAGGTGATTTTTTAAATTACATTAGTAATTGAATAAACCTGTAGTATTCTGAATGCTTTCTCTTCCACAAATGCATCATGAAGACACCCTTTTTGCATGCTCACCATACACTATTGCTTCTCATTGTGGAGGCCAAATCAAGTCATAAAAACTGATTTGCATATACTGTAAACAGCCTAATGAATAAACATCGAACTTTGATAGGAATTCTTTGGCTTATTACCCTGTTTAATATACTCTCTTAAGCTTTGACATCTCACTAGCAGGAGGAAAACCTACCATACCAGCTGCCACAAAGCAGAAATACATCTGATCACTTTCAATGTATGTTCTCAAATTTGATGTCCCTCATTCTGCTGAGATTCTTTAGCGTTTAAAGGCTTGACAATTTGTTTCTCTGAAAGAAAACTGTGGGGGAAGTGATGAATGTTTCTGGGATAGACTCCAACCCCCTGAGCAGTAATAAACAGTTACAGAAAATAGATGGATGTTAATGCTCTGCTTTTTACACTTGTGGTGGACAGAAGAGAGAGATAACATTAAGTAACAGTATGGGCCCAGGTTAGTAAATACCTGCTGAATGCATACAGTGTACAGAGGGATATCTGTCAGAACTGATCCTCTCCACACCTCTAATACCTGTATTACTGCAGACACAAAAGAGCAGATTCACTCCTCTCTCTCTCTCTCTCTCTCTCTCTCTCTGTGTGTCTCCCTCTAGGTGGCTTTGAGAATGAGGCTTATTTCTATAATTTGTACTACTTTAAAGACAAAACATTTTGGTTAAAAAAACACATTACATATACAGTACAATACTAGACATTTTGAGTATAGAGCGCAAGAGGTGTTCCGGTGAGCTATGCGCCCATTTTTTTCCTATTGTAAAGTTGACTCATGGGTTGGAGGCCATACCAATCAGTACCAATTATTACTCCAGGCCCATTGTCAGTCAGATATAATGATCCTCACCAATGCGATGACGGCTGCTCCTGCTCCTGCCAGTGCGCACACGAACAGATGGAAGGTCAAGTCCAGCTGTAACAAACAAGTGTTATTTTCTGCTCTTTGTCTTGAAACAGGTCACAAATCATTATATTTTCATTTGTATCACTTCAAATTTCCCCTGTTTCTTCTTACCTCATTGGATTCACACATCTTGAAGAACTTCTCAGATCCTGTACACACCCTCCTCTCCTCAGAGATGGTCACCGCTCCTGATAAACAGAAATATTAAAAACACAAACTCTTCATTACTTAACTACTTCTTTCAGCTTGTACAAGGGTGTATAACTAGAATGAATCAGTCTTTTAATTGGATGGTTTAATTTGAAATCATAGATACTAAACTGAACCATAAACCACTCTGTTCTCAAATGTAAAGGAAGTTAATGTTGCTGTCCCAAAAGTCTTTACCGTGCAATTGATTAATAGTGAAATTAGTGCTTATTTCATTACAGTTCTATTTAAATCTTGATGTCAGTGTATTCAGTTGTGCATTGTCTTATAAAGGTCCCACATGGACAAAGTTAATTATTTGTATTGTGAAAATAAAACTCTAAATTCTACATTGAGTAATTATTGTGAGATTATGGTGGATTTATTTTTCTTTTCCAAATAGCTGTGAGCCCAATGACTTTTTAAAAACCCTTTTGGTTTGTAATTGCTCTTTTGGAAATGGTTCACTTAATCTGTACACTGGTTACTGCACTTAAACAGGGTTACTCTACTCAAAGTTTTCACTTTGGAAACTTCCAAAAAAAAATGGAAGGGCGCATAGCTAAACATCGAACTTTAAGCTGTACAAAACTTTGTATAGTTGGACTTTGAAATTACATTTCTGACATTTCTTATATTTTCTAAATTATTGATTGTAAATTTAGTTGACTCTTTGTTTTGTTAAAAAGTAAAATTGGTATTGACCTAAAAAAGGCACACATGTAAAACAACAAAGCCTTTCTCATGGTGTCAGGGAAGTGCCAAGGGCAACTGAATAGTGACTGCTGAGGAAAGGGAACAGTTATTCAATCACTTTCACAGCCACGTTTTCCTAGTACTCATGTCTAACCTTCAAATCACAGGTCCACCTGTGTAATCGCTGGAATACCACTTCTGAGACAGTCCACAGGCCTTCTACCAACATTAACTAATAAACACAAATACACTCATGTCAATAATTTTCTGTCATTAAACCACTAATAAAGTCCAGGTTAGTTCAGCATAATTAGTCCTTTTGAGTAGGTGGAAGATTCTGGGCTTCATTGTGACACTGTGGGCTTTCTTCTGGTAATTTGGCAATTCTGTACACAGGTTTTTCCATCGTATGTGCCAGTTTATTATTTTCGTCATTAACTTTTGGTGTCCAGGATTATGAGGACCTTTATTTCTTCACTGACACTCTCAGAAACCCACTGGGGCGTATATGCTCCCAAATATCATGTTGTCTTTAGAGCGTCATTACTCACATGTCTGAATCGGACACTTCTATTGGCTACAGTGGATGACGTCACAACCAATTGGAATGCCTGATTCAGAGGCTTGGCTGCGTGTTGTTTTGTGTATCGTAACGGGACAGGAGCAAAGCAGAGAGGAAAAGTTTGTACAGAAACAAAGAGATACAAAGATAGAAAGACATGGCAAAAAAGACATTTAGTGCAGCTGAGGCATTGGAGCTAAGGAGATGTTGAAGAAAATGACAATGACGATTCTGCGCCTGAGTTGTGCTATTCAGAGGATGAGAGGAACTTCACCGATGTATAAATCCTTACGAGGACAAGTAAGTAATGCTATTATGAAATACATACATTGTGATATATTATGTGGACACCATTTGTCCTGTACGCTATCCAGACAGACCTACAGTATCTGATGTGTGTGTGTGTGTGTTTTCCAGGATCAGGAAGAATACCCCACAAGGAAGAACAGGTATGCCAGATGCCCCCGTGTATTTAGGGATATGCATTGGCAGGGAAAACAATGACAATCCCTGACCAAAAATGCCCAGCACAATCCAAACAAATGTCTGCAACGTTCTATGTTGAGTTTGTATTTTGTTTCGTTGTTTTATGGGCTAATATCCCCCATTATAGTGAATAGAAGTCTTTATTGAGTGATATATATCATTATCTGAGGTTGTGCTGAAAAAATGACTACTTTATCAGGCAAAACATATATGCTTAATGTGGGTCTCAGAGGGTTAAAGAGCTCAAGATGCATGGACAGACTGCATTCAGAAGCTGATCAACATTATGTGGATAATGAGAAATTATGTGGATAACGAGAAAACCATTTCCACTTTAAAGAGAAAAAGAGATTTTCTTTCAAAATGTTTATAAAAGTTTATAGTCTGATTGATATCATCCAACACAGATCAATATGGACCACAGTTTCTCTCAGGCTAGAGCAGCAGAGTGGACATGCTCAAAATGTAAATGGACTGTACTTACATAGCACCTTTCTAGTCTTCCAACTACTCAGTTACTACTACTACTCAAGCGCTTCACACTACATATCACGTTCACACACTGATGCCAACTGCTTATCAGTTCAAAGCTAACTAATCATTCACATACACTCACACACCAGGAGCAATTTGGGGTTCAGTGTCTTGCCCAAGGACACTTCGACATGTGGCATGCTTAATGTGGGCTGGGAGAAGCCAGGATCGAACTGCTAACCTTCCGATTGGTGGACCACCTGCTCTACCACCAAGTCATAGCCGCCCATTCAAAAGCAGGTCAAAGTTCACCAAGCTTGTACCCAGAAAGCCAAGGGAGATACAGTAGATGCTTTTCTCTGTCCTCTCCATGTATTTGAATTGAAGTGAGTGAAATACAAAAGTGTAACCTGACTGCAGCATAAAAAGAAGTCTTTACCCCTTATGACATACAGTGGTGTGAAAAAGTGTTTGCCCTCTTCCAGATTTCTTATTTTTTTGCATGTTTGTCACACTTAAATGTTTCAGATCATCAAATAAATTTAAATATTTGTCAAAGATAACACAAACACAAAATGCAGTTTTTAAATGAGGGTTATTATTATTAAGGGAAAACAAATTCCAAACCTACATGGCCCTGTGTGAAAAAGTGATTGCCCCCTAAACCTAATAACTGGTTGGGCCACCCTTAGCAGCAACAACTGCAATCAAGCGTTTGCGATAACTTGCAATCAGTCTTTTACAGCGCTGTGGAGGAATTTTGGCACACATCTTTGCAGAATTGTTGTAATTCAGCCACATTGGAGGGTTTTCGAGAATGAACTGGCTTTTTATGGTCATGCCACAGCATCTCAATAGGATTCAGGTCAGGACTTTGACTAGGCCACTCCAAAGTCTTCATTTTGTTCTTCTTCAGCTATTCAGAGGTGGACTTGCTGGTGTGTTTTTGCATTGTCCTGCTGCAGAACCAAAGTTCGCTTCAGCTTGAGGTCACGAACAGATGGCCGGACATTCTCCTTCAGGATTTTTGGTAAAAAGCAGAATTCATGGTTCCATTTATCACAGCAAGTCTTCCAGGTCCTGAAGCAGCAAAACAGCCCGAGACTGTCACACTACCATCACCATATTTTACTGTTGGTATGATGTTCTTTTTCTGAAATGCGGTGTTACTTTTACGCCAGATGTAATGGGACACACACCTTCCAAATAGTACGACTTTTGTCTCGTCAGTCCAGTGAGTATTTTCCCAAAAGTCTTGGGTATCATCAAGATGTTTTCTGGCAAAAATGAGACGAGCCTTAATGTTCTTTTTGCTTAGCAGTGGTTTTCGTCTTGGAACTCTGCCATGCAGGCCATTTTTGCCCAGTCTCTTTCTTATGGTGGAGTCATTAACACTGACCTTAACTGAGGCAAGTGCGGCCTGCAGTTCTTTGGATGTGACCTCTTGTATGAGTCGTCGGTGTTGGGGTAATTTTGGTCAGCCGGCCACTCCTGGGAAGGTTCACCACTGTTCCATGTTTTCGCCATTTGTGGATAATGGCTCTCACTGTGGTTCACTGGAGTCCCAAAGCTTTAGAAATGGCTTTATAACATTTTCCAGTCTGATAGATCTCAATTACTTTCTTTCATATTTGTTCCTGAATTTCTTGGGATCTTGGCATGATGTCTAGCTTTTGAAGATCTTTTGGTCCACTTCACTTTGTCAGGCAGCTCCTATTTAAGTGATTTCACTGTAGCCATGTAGGTTTGGATTTTGTTTTCCCATAATAATAACAACCTTCATTTAAAAACTGCATTTTGTGTTTACTTGTGTTATCTTTGACTAATATTTAAATTTGTTTGATGATCTGAAACATTTAAGTGTGACAAACGTGCAAAAAAAACAAGAAATCAGGAAGGGGGCAAACACTTTTTCACACCACTGTATAAGCATATACGATTCTATGTCTCTCTTATCAGAGAAATTCTTTCTTACTTTCTTTCTTATGACTGGATTTGTAGAATCGTCCAACATTCTGTAAGACCATCAGCTGCCGTAACTTTAAGAACATTACACAAGACAATGCAGAGATTGTAAACTCAGAATTTCAATGATAACAATAGATATGACAATAGGTAGATATGACACGTCCATCCATCTATTTCTGAGATATTTTATGTTATCATGGCACACACCAAACTGACGCAGGTCCAGGCAGAGGTTTGCTCCCTCCACCAAGCTGGTGTTCTGACACATGGACCAAACATTGAAGTATATGAAGACCGGCAGGCTGGTGAATGCTGTCACTCCGAGCCACACAAGGAAGAACAGGTAGGCCAGGAACATCAGCTGCAAACACAGAGGCAAGACATAATGAGTGTTTTGCATCAATGACGTTATTTAACTACATTAAAAACACTTAAAACACCTTTAAAAAAAATCACTAGTTAGAATTAGTAGGTGATTTTTAACAGGGTTGCTTATTGACCATTCGGTGCTGATTACACACAGGGGTGGCCAAATGACATTTAGTTTATATAATTCCTTCATTACGTAAAGTAGACTCATTTATACACAATGTGCAAAAAGTACAATATTTATTTGCAACCTGCTTTTCTCATTATGCCATTAACATTTATAAATCAAATTCACAATGTTTGTGAGTAATTGCACAGGTGTGAAGATAATTGTGTCCAATTTTCTCCATTTCACACTGAGGCATAAAAACACCTTTTATTCAACTTACTACTCTTTCTCTGCTCTTCTCTATTTTCCTTTCAGCTTTCTCTCACAGGCCAAAGACCAGTGTTTGTGTGTCTGCTGTCTCCAGAGGCCTGTACCAGAGAGCCTTCCCTCTCCACTGTACAGAGAACTACAGATGTGAGGGAAAACTTTCCTGAGCAGATGTGGACAATGCCCAGTCTCTCTTTCTGTCTTCCTCCTCCACATGAATCACATGTACTAACACAGACAAAAAAATATTTCAGGGAATAACTTGTGTGTTCCCTGTGCTGTTTGTCCCTTTTCCTCTCCTGTCCTCTCTAGCTCAGGTGTGCTACATCCGATTGGAAAATGGTGAAAAATGTTGATCACTGTTTCCCAAAGCCCAAGGTGACATCCTCAAATGTCTTGTTTTGTCCACAACCCAAAGATATTCTGTTTACTGTCATAGAGGACTTAAGAAACCAGAAACCACATTTGAGAAGCTGAAATCAGAGAATTCATCATTTTTCTTAAAAAATTACTCAAAACAATGCATTTTGATTATTAAAATAGTCGCCGATTAATTTAATAGTTGACAACTGATTGATTGATTAATTGACTAATCGTTCTCAGATCTAATTATGATTAAGATGGCTATCATGCTTAGTTAAATCATTCTGCTAGAGTGGTAAATATACATCAGAAAAAGCTGTCTTACTCTCTGCATGTTTAACCCATAACCTACTGAACATCACATGCTGTAGTATTCAATTAGGGATATAAGCTATACTTTGAAGAATAGGACTGGTAGATCTATGGCACATTATTTATGGCACTATCAACAGATAATGTTCCATTTGCAACTTCAATCACAACATATAAGAAAGCTATCAAAATATGAAATTATATATATTTTAAGAAGCCACACACTGTCTGTGGTTTTATCAAGATCACTGTAAATTATGTGTTTATATTTGTTTATGTTCAGGTCAGTGTTCAGTGTCTAGTACCCTTTATTAGGAGGAGTACATTATGATGATTCCTTCCCTATATAAGAACATAATCGTTTTTGCCTTCATGTATCCATACTTAAGTTTTACATTTTAACATGGTAAAAGACATCAAGTAACCAATGACAGACAGAGATCAATTCTTGCTGCTTAATTTTTCAAATTTTCTATTGCATAATAACTCTACCAGTAATGTTACCACTCTAGTCACAAACTGTCTGCGACTCACAGCGCAAGACTGGGTCCACTTGATTACTATCCCGACATACGCTGGTGTCGCATCAGCTGGGCGGAGTTTGCCATTAAATTGATGTAAAATAATGTATTATTTGAAGAATGTTACAGTCTCCTCATCTCTCCCACAGATCTGATGTTTTAGACTGCTGCTATTTTTGTCTCTTCAGTGGAGCAGAAGCTGCGCATAAAAACAGGTAGTTCTCAGCTCTAAGCCCATTAGTTCTGACTAAGGATGTAAATCTTTAAAAACATAGACAATACTTGTTGGATCAATCAATCAGTAGGATCAATTCATTGCTGGTTTTGGTCTTTTCATGGTATTTGTTGACAGTAAGAAAAATATAATAAAATATAATATCACCAGCCTTATACTTTAAGTACATAATCAGTTACTGCTAACTACCCAAAACATCTTGCTTTAAGCACCCTATTCATCTGAAAGTGTATCACTTTAATTCTACTGGTTACAAAGATCTCTTACGAATGCAGTCAGGCAGCGTCCGCAGGCAGTGATCTTGAACTCTCCATAGAGATCCCTAATAGCTCCGGTGGTGAAAAAGCCCTCCACAAGCAACAGCACTCCAAACACAAAGAATCCAGCTGCAAGGCCATAGATGATGTACTTCAGGATGTCAATACTGTGGAGAGAACACACACACACACACACACACACACACCCACAGTGTCAATGATTAATGTGTATTTGTTTATTTTAATGCTAGACTGCATCTTGAAGTGTTATTTGTAGACTTAATATCTTCAGCTAAATCACCATGGTGATTGGGTGGGTGTCTCTTCTAGAGAGATGTGTCCATCTGTTAGAAGAGCTCATCTCTACTAGCGTTACCTTAGATGTCCAGAAAGCGGCAGCCCCAGGCCTGATAGCAAGCCTGTTAGTGACAGCATTAGCATAGCCTTGTAGGCAGTTGATACAGAGTTTATCCCTGTTGAATGGTGTAGGAAGGCTCGCAAGAGCATGCAACCGTTGTGTTGCCCACTTTGCTATCACCTCTCCCAAGTGCAAACCGGTTTTCGACCCTCACTAGCCCCATTGGTAGTCCTGTTGGCCTGCGTGCCTCTTCTGCCTCTTGCCCACAGGGTTAAACAACGCGTGCTAGTAATAGGGGACTCCATTACCTGCAATGTTAAAATATGCCAGCTGCTGTTTATTGTCTACTCCCAGAGCTTCCGACATAGAGGCTAACCTGAGAGTGCTGGCATCACGTAGGGAGAAGCGGGGGACTCAGGCAAACACCATCACTAGTTTTAGTAACAGAAAGATGAGTTGGCATCAATTAATTGTCTCTGGTTCCTTACCCATGCAGGGTAATGATGAGATGTACAGAAGGCTTACTTCTGAACTGCTGGCTGGCTCGTTACTGTAGTGAGCAGGGATTTGGTTTTGTCATAACTGGCCTTCTTACTGGGACCGCCTCAACCTGCTGAGAGATTAGGCGCCGCTATTTTATCTAGGTATATAGACAGGTGTTTACCACAAGTTTGACATTAGGGACTTAATGTAATTAGCCCAACTAAATGTGTGAATCACAAAAAATTAATTATCATCCCCACTGCTGACAGTGGCAAAGTTTCCCATAAAGTACCTGATAAAGTCTTACAAAACAAAATATCTAAGGTAATCACAATTGTATCCCCACACAACAGAATAATTTGTCACTTACGACTGGCAAAGTCTCCACTAGCTTTAAGACTGCTGTGGTTAAACTTAAGAAACCACACCTTGATTCAGGATCTCTCAATAATTATGGACCAGTCTCTAACCTTCCATTCTTTTCAAAAGTACTAGAGAGAGTTCTGTCTCAGTAACTTTTAGCCCACATATTTAACAGTAATCTTTTTGAATCTTTTCAGTCTACTTTCAGGGCCTGTCACAAAACTGAAACTGCACTTACTAAAGTGATGCATTATCTTCTGCTTACCATGGATTTGGATTCCACCTCAGTGCTTCTATTACTGGATCTCAGAGCATGTCACAGATATGCCAGGCTCCAGCATCCAGTAATCACCCACACTTGCTCCCATTTATACTCCTGCTCCCCATTAGATCCCAATCACAGCCAGCATATAAGCCCTGCACTCACCTCAGTATGTGTCTGACCTCATTCATGACTAGGACTCTCCACACTACTTGGCATTATGCCTATTCTCCCTCTTCCAAGCGATCTCCCTCTTCCAAGCGATCTCCAGTCTTCAGTGAATCTTACCTCCTACGGACTTCCCTATCTGTGAACAATTAAACTCGGGCTGTCATCTAAATAAAATCCATTCTGTCTCCATCTCGGTGTCCCCTGCCTGTCTGTTCCATAACAGTGCAGCTTGTGATACCATATCAAAAATCAATTTGGCATCTCTGGCCTGGCTCTTGTGTGGTTAAAGTCCCAGGTTTCTGAAAGAACACAGTGTGGTTCCTATAATAATACTACATCAAACTTTTCTGATTGTAAAATATGGAGTACCTCAGGGCTCTGTTCTCGGCCTTCTGCTCTTCTCTCTTATATTTCACCTCTTGACCAAATTATTAGTCTATTTGTTAGCTTATAGAGCCCCATTGTGAACCCAAAAATGTTGCGTACGCCAAAGTTTTATGTTAGAAATGTACAGTATGGGTCCCCAGCATTTAGAAACAGCTAACTTACATATGTTGGGCAATTTGCATAATTAGCATAATCATCATAATCACCTAATATGGACAATATTTCAGCAACTGCTTGGCTGATTTGGACAATATTGGAGTGGTTTTGGGATCACAGTGTGTATGTAGTGCATATTTTATTACAATCTTCTTATATATATATATATAATATACTTATAAACCATCTCGATTAGCCTTTTGCTAATATGATATAGGAAAACCTAATGAATTCTTCTCCAGATCCATAGTTAGCATGCTAGCTAAGTTAATATATTGTTTTAGAAATACATATTTAATCATGTTACAGGAACAGCTGACATGACAATGGAAATGTGAAAATTAAAACTGGATTAACAAATCCTAGATTCACGCAATTTAATTTATTCCTTGTTGGTGGAAGTCAGCCTTTCATTTTTATTATGATTTGAGGAGCTTTTATTATTCCAATTTTATTTAAATTTTAGGTGTTAATAATCAGGTGCATACATCTGACTGCCGCAAGCTGCAGCTGCACTGTAAATTATCAAGATGCATCATCTACTAATTATACAGAGAAGATTTAGAGTCTAGATTTATTCAAATTTAACCTATACAAAGATAGATTTGATCATGCATTCATTAAAATTTGAATTTATCCTTATACTAAGCATTGTTTTATATTTTAGGTCATGTCAGGCATGCAGACTGCAAATGCAGACTTCAAAACATCCAGATCCAAAGGCATAGCTCTTCTTAATAAGAGTGAAGGGCTCTGAGATACAGCTATAGATGAGACTTTGAGTCAATTATGATAGACATCATTGCTACCCATGGTGCTCTATCAGCCTCCGTATTATGTCTGTGTGTTGTTCGCTCTCAAGTATCTGCCTTTGAGTATTCGAAACACTGTCTGTTCTGTGGTCTTATTTGTGAACCTAATGACCCCAAACACCCTGAAAGGTGGAAGCCAGTTTAACAATGCCAGACTGTAGAGAGACTAGGCATTCCATCCTTCAAAGACATCATCTTGTCTAAATGTGATGAGTGCCAGGAAAACTGGGTGACTGGTGTCGTGGATCTGCTTGCAGCTGATGCCCAGCTTCACACCAAGTGCTTCAATGACTTTAGGAAGGTGCCTATTAACTGAAGTGCAAGTGCTAGTTGCAAACCAGTTTATAGCTGCTTAGGTGTTGTCATTGACTACATGAATGCAAAGAAGTTGGTGACCTGGACTGTGTCAGAGTTAAAGTCAAACCCTCCTGAAAGCTTGTCTCCAGTCTTGTGTGAAAGGAAAAGTGACTAAACCATCACTTACACTCGCTCAATGCATTCAGCAGCACATCAGTAGGAGCTGGATTCAGATAAGTCTGGGGCTTGCTGTAAAACTCCACCATAAGCATGGTAGCTCAGAACTGGTTCAGAACCTAAATGAGCGCGAGCATTGTCACCTACCTAAGATAAAGTCCTATGGTTCTGGAAGTCAGCTGCCAAATATGCTTATGAGGACCCAGATAAGTACCTTCACACAGTTGGCCTGGAGAGGCACAATGGACCTATCCACAGTTGGGGTGATAATTTTGATCTTGTGGTCTTCACACCCAGTGGTGGTGCCATGCCATGGCCACTCAGTTTGTGCAGAATCCAGCAGTTGTTCACCAGAAGAGCCACTCTTGGTGGTGGGGTCATGTCGCTAAAACTATCCCGACTGACGAAGCTCGAAGCTGGGAAACTTTGTGTAGCAGATAAGTTTTGTCAATTGAACATTATACAGTCCCCAAGAAGATGACTCCACGAGCTCTAAAAGAAGTCCCAAGAACTGGTGCTATCCAAGATGCCATCAAACAGTGTCTCAAGAGCACAGAAGAAGGACGCTGCGTGGCTCTTTTTTTGAGGATATTATTTAGCCATAGTCATATTATTCTAGTTTAGTATGGTACTTGCCTTTGTTACCTCCAATACTCAATTGTGAGTCACCTCAGAGTGTATGGTCTATGAATTAAAATTTACATATTCTGCATCGTTTGGATAATTGTGTTCATAAATATCCTACAATTTATAACCAAGTTGAAGTTAAAGTTGTAGTTAATCTGTCCAATCCAACCGATTCAGCATCCTTTTAAAACTTTTACATTGACTGAAGCGTCATCAAAATCTTCCCACTGGGAGTTGAAATATGGCCATTTCTGGTTTGGGTCATTTTGAATTTTGAAAATGTCAGAAATGGATTCAGCATCCTCAATAACCCCCAAAACCACTCCAATGTTGTCCAAATCAGCCAAGTAGTTGCTGAAATATTGTCCATATAGGTGAGTATGCTAAGTAATGCTAATTATGCTAATCATGAAATGTTTTCTTGTCAGGCCAAGCTTCAAATCGTTCAGAATTCTGCTGCTAGAATCTTAACTAAAAATTTTCTTTTTCTATTCCTGTGTGCATTGACATGATAGTGAGCAGCTGTAACGAAAGAGTTTCCCCTTGAGGATCAATAAAGTATTTCTGATTCTGATTTGATTACCTTGTGCCTCTTACCTTTATCCTTCCGGTGGGTCGGTCTCAGTCTCAATTAATCTATTAAGCCTAGTACTTAATCCATGTTGGTTCTGGCGATGAGAATATTGTAAACTTTATGAAAATCACTGTGTAACACACTCTGTAACCCTCTGTTTATTTGTGTCCCACAAGCACAGCTGTATGCCCATCTCTTTCTCTCATCTCTCTCTCTCCCTAGTTTCTCCTCTTTGTACTCTCTTTTTGCTTAGGCTTCTCTGTGATGGACCGTCGGTCGTCCTGGGACCTCTCTCTCCGGGAAGAACTGTGATCCGATGCAGTCTTTTGCTGTGCGGTGTCTGTTTATGCAGAGATCAGAGGACGCGGTCTGTTGTCTTTTTTCCGCCTTTCAGTTAACAGCTCGGCATTAACTTGCTTCGTGCTTCTTAAAGCTAGCTGACAGGTTTTGTGCAATAGTCATTGGTGCTAAACTTTGTTGCAGAAATCTAACGCAGGCTCTCTTGTCGCTGCTGTAAGATCAAAACGTTTGGTTCAGCTGTGTGTTTCTGCTCCGAGCAGATTACACGGCAGTGGTAACAGACAGCCGTCTGCTGCGTGCTGTAGGCAAAGCCAGGAGGAAAGCTTGCTTATTTATTTTTTTTAAGAAATCTTAAAAAAAAAATGTTCTTGTTCTTCGTAGGGGGGGATCTGCGTAACACAGATCTCCCAAGGTCCGGACGTAGAGCGAGGAGGAATGAGCTTATGACAGAACAAATGCTGACACCTTTTATTGACCTGGTGACATCATGGGTCACAGGTCAGACTGGCCACTAGTGGTTGGGATGCTGCGTTCAATAGCTTTCAGGATTGTGGGACAAAATAGAATGCAGTCTCCTTATAAAGTTCAGTTAAAAATCACATACATTCATGAACTAATCTGTCCCAACATTGTTCATACTGTACTTTTATTATGTAGGTCTATTACACATGACATCTATCTGTCTGTCTATATGTCTGTTGTTGCTCTTCCTTTGGTTTTTTACCCTTTAATGGGGTTTTTTAGGGTTGAGGGGCTAAGGATAGAGGATGTTGTATGCTATACAGATTGCAAAGCAAATTTGTGATTTGTGATATTGGGCTATATAAATAAAAATTGACTTGACTTGAATCATGTTCCCTGTTTTAGTCTTACTGGTGCTGTATGGGCTTTTCTTTCATTTTGAATGCTGTCATTTTTCAGAAATAGGCATAAATACTAAAACAGTATTAAGGGTGTAAACTGTCAAAGAGCTTCATTCAATCAAATATTTGAAATGATATGAAGAACAAGTGCAAAATTCAGCTTGCTCAATGGTGTATCAAGATGCAATGTTTTAAGTGCACATACATGATGTCTGGTTTCTGACAATATCAGCAAATCTGTTATTGTTGCTGAATCCGTTTTTCTTTCACTACTGAGAAAATTAAGGCATTAACAAAATGCTCTCTACACATTCTGAACTCATTGAATACAAACCTTAGTAACAGCAGGCTACTGTGTTGGACCACATTTGGCCCTGACTTTACATCTAATGTAATGCCCTGACATTACATCTAATGTCATGACTGATAGAATGTTGTATATTTCTTAGAAAGCCCACTAAACCCCCAAAAGGCTACAATTGTCATTGCAAAAGTGATGGATAGAAATATAACAGCCTTACCAGTAATGTAGCTGAAAATGAAAAGTTTGTCCTGTGATTCAAAGTGTGATGATTTGTTCACTTTGATGGATTATCTCAAGCAAGTTTCAAGTCTCTGGAAGATGATTTTCTTAGCGCACTGGAACAAACACTGTTGCTTGGAAGATAGGAAATCGACTGAGAAACTTGTGGCATGAGTGTAATGTAATGTAATTTGCAATTTATAGTTATTGTGCTAAAACATGAAAACCCACAGGTAAGGTCCTTTAATCTTCCTGAGAAATTAAGGTAAAAACAAGTCTCTCACATGGTGAACACATCCAGTGTTTCTTCCGGGGCTCTGATGACTTCAAAGTAGTTCTGGAGGATGGTGACCGTGCCGCTCAAAGCCTCGTGGCCACACCCACAGAACAAGGCCACACCCATGTAGAGGAGAATAGTAGCGATGAGAGAGGCCCACGGCAGACTGCCCACACATTGCTCACAGCACTCCTTACAGCCTAAACATACACAAAAAGACAGACTTGTAATACTGACTGTATCTTTTACATACTGTAGCATGATGATTACAGAAGTCGACAGAATGTTCATATGTACTATTCAGATGATTCAGAAAGCTGATGGTGAATATCTTTAAGCAAGTATCACATGATGATAATGATGATATAAGGCACATCTATAACAATTTCTGTAGGCTTAACAATTTCAAGAGAATTACACAGCTTGATTCAAACAAAATTTAACAAATCAAACAGTCTATCAATAAAACAACTGAAATATCCAAGACCAACTATGTCTATACATACCCAAACCAACAGACGACAGAAAATATAAATGAAAACCAGTTCTAACAAAGTATGAATACCCCAGAGGAAGTAATGAAAGAATCACAGCTCCGTTGAAAGTGGTGACATGAAAAATATTGCGAAACATTTCCTAACTGCGTCCCGAAGTGTATTCATTAATTGTGAGTTTATTAATGATCAGTTTATGTTTTAAATTCTCTGGCTCTAGTTCATTAGCAGCCTTTTTCTCCTCCATGAAAAAAACTGTAATATTAACAAACAAAGCTTGAATCATATTACATAAATACACTTACACTGCTGAGACAATGCTAGGACATACATCAATCTGTGGCATCTGCACATGACTGGTAGTCAACCTACAGTAAAAAATGTTTTTGTATACATTAATTTGCTTATGAAAAGATTACTTTTATAGTTTGCAGGTACGGGCAAGAGAAGTGGCTCACTTTCCAAGAACACTGCATAACATTTTGGGAAATATGTTTGTTGCCATCATATCCAGAATGAGCTGAGACAATCAATATCAGTTTCATCTCTGTGTCCAGTACAAAGATACTTCCAGGATGTATGTAGCTTAGTTTAGCTTAAAGAATGAAAGGGGGAAATTGCTAACCTAGCTCCCATACAAGGTGGAAAAATAACCTTCCTACAACTCCCTAAGCTGTTAAAATTACACTGTTCAAACAAGAAAGCTTGTGTGAACCGTGTTTTCCATCCATTCATTGAGGAAATGGTCCTTTTTTAAACTGATGACACTGTTTCTGGACAGTGATGTTGCTGCTGTTTTAGAAATACTTTTGTCAATGATGTGAGCACCACAAACAGAATTCCATTCACCTCCACTGTATTAAGGTGGAGGCAGAATTTCAAAAACCTGGTCACATAAAACCAAAACTATCTGCATGGCTAGATGCTGCTAAAGGAAAGTGAGAAAGAGACGTTTGTTTGTCATTTGGGTGAAGTGACCTTATAACTTGTTTTCACATAACACACATTTCATAACTTACATGATGCAACTTAGGAGATAAGAAAATAATATTCTCAGTTACAGAAATATAAGCAGTTTTAATGAGACATATCCAAAGTTTGCAATAGATTTACAGGTTGGCCTCTATAGCCTCTCTTTACATTATAAAAAACTAAAAAGACAAACATAACGCCTTCTACACATCGAGATTGCATCAATTGCTACCAAAAATGATATTCCAGTCAGTACCATAAAACCATCTTCTTCCTATCCCATTATAGATGTGAGTAGACAACTGTATTCCACAGTTCCACATTAGTGGAATTACAATAGAAATGTTTGCTCTACTGCATCACATTGTACCAAACAGTTTTGGATTGGATTGTGACAGGGCTAAATTCAATCATATGAACCTACTTGGAAATACATCTAGATGGATCCAATCTTTTACTGCTAATGCTATTTTTTAGTGTCTCTCAATCAGTGATGGTGAAGATTTACTTGTGATCACTCTTGTGATATTTTTCTATGCTATCCTCCTGTGTTTGGCATATGTTGAGTTCTCCACCTCCCACATTATATAATTGTGCAGTGTCTATGAATGATGCACCAACAATTCATTTCAATGCAATGCATTTCAAAATGACTCACTTGTGTGAGTGCCTTTGTAATTGTGATTTGCTGCAGTTGCAACCAGATAAAGGGTAATAATCGCTTGGTGAGGGGAAAAGGCCACATTACTGGGGAAAGGTTTTCAGTCCAGAAATACTTCAACAACTCACATATCCATGTTCATGACAATGTGTTCCCTTTGAAAACATTTAAATTGTAACGTTAGGAGTGCAGGCAACACTATAGAATCTTAAAAGGTAAAAGGATTAGAAAAACGCAAATGTTTTCCTCCTGCACTTATTATTTGACATATACACACCTTAACATTATGTCTCTAGTACAACTGGAGCAGTGCAAATAGGTGTGTCGTAACAAATAATTCAATTTAATATGGACTGTTGTATTATGCGATTGTTTAACTGATCTTCTGTTTACTTTAATAAGATATTACAGTTAAATAATAATAATAATAATAATAATAATTATAATGTCAGCAGCTTTCAGTTCATATCAGCTTTAACACACTCATATGTGCACACATGGTCTTCAAAATAAGCAGACATGCAACCACTCCGACTCACTGAACCCTATCTATGTAGGCAGTGCGGCAATCCTACAGAAAGTGAGAGAAAGATAAAGAGAATCACACACGTATCCTTTCCCTCATTCACCTCCCTGTTACAAAGAAAGGGGTTTGTTTGTCTGCTTGTGTGTATGTGTGTGTGTGAGTCATTGTGCTGCTCAGGTTTAATTGACCAACCTTGTTGCCATGCCAACAAGGGTGTGGTAGGAGCCTGATGACCCACTTAGCCTGTAGCGTTGTCATGGCAACATCACGGCTCTGCGAACATTACAGTCACACTAATGCACATTTTCACACACAGGGATGAACATACGCACACAACAAAAACACTCACGCGCAACATCCATTTGCATAGACACAAAGTCTGTTCTCATTTGTTTTTTTGTTTTTTCCTGGACCAAGCCCGAGTGGGCTGTACCCAGTGGTGCTGGGAACCCTATTGAAATCATTCAGATTTTTACATTTTTTTATTTTTCCGTTGGTACTGCAGTCTACACCGTAAAAGGTATGCAAGTGAAATTCACAGGGGTGATATATACCCGTGCGCCCACCTCATACTCCGAAAATGACACATGTCCACAAGCAGGTGGCTGTATAATCACAATAATTCGCAAATTTGCAAAATATGCAAAACCTACTCGTTAGAACTCAATCTAGGCCGTGAGTTCGATCTGCACAAAATTTTGCATGTGGAATCTATGGACCCTCATGATCAAAAATTATCAAAAGAATTTTGATACTCCAAAAAATGCTCAAGTTATATCAGAACAACTTCCTAATGCAACCGCAAGGGGGCACAAGCCAGTGTCTTCTTGTGCCAGTCCCAAGTCTGGATAAATGTAGAAGGTTGTGTCAGGAAAGGCATCCGACGTAAAGCACATGCCAAATTAAAAATGCGAATCGTGAAAATGACTTCCATACCGGATAGGTCGGGGCCCGGGTTAACAACGGCCGCCACCGGTGCTGTTGACCTGCAGGGTACCAGTGGAAATTGGACTACTGTTGGTCAAAGACGAAGAAGGAGAGGAGGAAGGTGTGTTCGTAGGGAGAGAGGACATGAAGTTAATTGGTGTGAGTGAAGAGGATGCAGAGGACAGGGTTAGATGGAGACACATGATTCGCTGTGGCGACCCCTGAAAGGGAACAGCCGAAAGGAAAAGAAGAAGTATATCAGAACAACTTCCTATAGGTTGCAGTGAATCAGGAAATGATGTCATATCTCCACATAGATTTGGCCGATTAACACGAAACTTAAGTCAGTTCCTTCCCATGCCCCACCGAGGCTCATTGCAAAATTTGGTGCTAATCAGCCACTAGCTGGCGCTATAAATGCGAAAAGTTTATATCTCATAATCGCCACTAGGTGGCAGTGTTGGCAGTGTGAAAAAGTGATTGCCCCTCCTATTAAAACATAACTTAACGGTGGTTTATCACACCTGAGTTAAATTTCTCTAGCCACACACAGGCCTAAATACTGCCACACCTGTTCTCAATCAAGAAACCAATTAAATAGGACCTGCCTGACAAAGTGAAGCAAAAGCTAGACATCATGCCAAGATCCCAAGAAATTCAGGAACAAATAAGAAAGAAAGTGATTGAGATCTATCAGACTGGAAAATGTTATAAAGCCATTTCTAAAGCTTTGGGACTCCAGCGAACCACAGTGAGAGCCATTATCCACAAATGGCGAAAACATGGAACAGTGGTGAACCTTCCTAGGAGTGGCCAGCCGACCAAAATTACCCCAAGAGCGCAGCGACGACTCATCCAAGAGGTCACATCCAAAGAACTGCAGGCCGCACTTGCCTCAGTTAAGGTCAGTGTTCATGACTCCACCATAAGAAAGAGACTGGGCAAAATGGCCTGCATGGCAGAGTTCCAAGACGAAAACCACTGCTGAGCAAAAGGAACATTAAGGCTCATCTCATTTTTGCCGGAAAACATCTTGATGATCCGGCCATCTGTTGACCAGATGACTGTACATCTGTGACCTCAAGCTGAAGCGAACTTTGGTTCTGCAGCAGGACAATGATCCAAAACACACCAGCAAGTCCACCTCTGAATGGCTGAAGAAGAACAAAATGAAGACTTTGGAGTGGCCTAGTCAAAGTCCTGACCTGAATCCTATTGAGATGCTGTGGCATGACCATAAAAAGCCAGTTCATTCTCGAAAACCCTCCAATGTGGCTGAATTACAACAATTCTGCAAAGATGTCTGCCAAAATTCCTCCACAGCGCTGTAAAAGACTCATTGCAAGTTATCGCAAATGCTTGATTGCAGTTGTTGCTGCTTAGGGTGGCCCAACCAGTTATTAGGTTTAGGGGGCAATCACTGACTGACTCCATTTAATAAAACATTCATTGCTAATGTGCTGCATGTAAATTGTGGTTCTTTATACACACAAGTCATTCCATGTCCAGTTGGCTGTCACTTTTTCACTTAAAGAATAAGATTCAGGCCACATTAGTGAGACACCTCTGAGGCAGATGGACAGGCACAGAGACCCAGCCACTCCCTCCTGCCCTCCTATACCCCTTTCACCACCTGACCTGCTTCACCCACTTACTCACCTGCTCCACATTCCCTCTGATTACCTCAGTAGTATAAATACCAGCCCACTTCCACTAGTCCTCTGCCAGATTTTAATTGAGCTAAGTATTCCAGGGTTCTTGTTTCTTGCCTGCCTGAACCCCTGCCTGATTTTCCAGAACTTGATTCTTTGCCTGCCCTTTACCTGGTTAATTGCCTTCTTTGTTTCCCTGCCTGGTTTTGACTTCTGCCTGGTTTTGGATGAAAGATATTGGACACTGGAGTTAGAGCAGTCTCAATATTAATGAATGCACACAGAAGGATTCACAAATATATTTTGGGATTTATATACAAATTACATCACAAAAAAATGCACATAAAAATATTTTCTTATTGTATATGAATGGTCAGCTGTGGTTTAGTGGTAGAGCAGGTTGTCCACCAATCAGAAGTGCGGCGGTTCAATCGTCACCTTGGGGAAGGCTCCCGAGGGCTGTGCCTTCGGTGTGTGTGAATAATTAGTTAGTTTCTTTGGACTGATGAGCAGTGTGTGAATGGTAGTGTGAAGTGCTTTGAGTGGTCAGAAGGCTAGAAAAGTGCTATACAAGTACAGTCCATTTAGTGGTGAGCATAAAAGAGACTGCCTTCAACACACCCAGCGGACACTATGAGTACCTGGTGATGCTGTTCAGTCTCACAAACTTCGTCTTCCAGGCTCCAGCAAATGACAATCTCAGAGACTTTATTAATGACTTTGTGTTCATTAACCTAGATAACATCCTGATCTTCTCCAGATCCCAGCAGGAGCATTTGGAGCATGTGAAATGTATTCACCAGAGGTTCATAGAAAATACACTCTTCGTGAAGGCCAAAACGTGAAAGTTTCACATCTCCAAGATCTCCTTCCTGGGCTTCGTGGTGGCCGCCGACAGTATCCAGATGGACCCCTCCAAGGTAAAAGTGGTCCTCGACTGGGAAGTTCCCATTTTAATTTCTCTTTTTCTTATCACCCAGGCTCCAAGAATACTAAGCCGAATGCACACATTTACCAAGTGGAGGGCTCACCTGTCCAGCCTAGGGAAATTCTGCCTCCTTCCTGTGTCATTGGTATGGTCTACTTGGGAAGGTGAAAGGAAGGTAAAGAACTAGCTCTCTGAACACCTTGCTCGCAGTACTTGTCCTAGCAATTGTCTCTGTGTGCCAGCTGGTCTTCGCTCCCAGGTTCTGCAATGGGGACATTTTTCCTGGTTGGCCACCCAGGGGTGGCGAGGACTTCATCTCTCTTGCAGCAGCGATTCTGGTGGGGTTCCATGGAACCAGATGCTAAGGAGTTTGTCACTGCCTGTCCCTGTTCCCAAAACAAGAACTCTTGCCAAGCTCCAGTGGGGCTCCTGCAACCTTTACCTGTTCCTCATTGCCCTTGGTCTCACATTGCTCTGGACTTCATCACCGGCCTCTCATCATCAGAGGGTAACACTGTCATCCTCACTGTTGTTGACCGGTTCCCAAAAACAGCCCATTTCATTCCATTACCCAAATTACTTTCTGCCAAAGTCAGCAGAAATTATGCTTAGTCAGGTGTTCAGACTGCATGGCCTCCCTGGAGACATCGTCTCTGACCAGGGTTCCCCAGTTTACCTTTCGTATCTGGATTGAGTTTTGCAGCCTCCTGGGTGCCACGCTCAGCCTTTACACTGGCTTCCACCCTCAGTCCAACAGCCAGGCATAGCGCGTAAATCAGGCGATGGAGACAACCATGCATGGCCTCCCACAACCCAGCCTCCTGGTTCAAACAACTCTTCTGGAATATGCCCACATCACCCTGCCCAGCTCTGCCACTAGCCTCTCCCACTTCCAGTGTTCCCGAGGCTTCCTGTTTCCTGACAAGTAGTCGCTGACCTCTGTCCAGGCCTTTATTCATCGCTGTTAATGCACCTGGCGACTGACCCATTCCACCTTGCTCCGTACTTCTGCTTTGTCTGGATCAGTGGCTTAGCTCTGAGAGAGGATTATTGAGGTCTCTCACACAGACACTCTTTTCAAGTTGTGATTATTAAAACAAGATGATAATGCATGACTTTTGTTCAAGTCTGAAGCAGATCTACAAAAGGCTCTTTTTCATATGGATTATATGGATATGTTCTGTGACACACACACACACACACCATGTAAACTATGTACTACTGCACTATCTGCAAGGCTTTTTGCACTTTGTGTCAATGAACAGACCACTGTAATGTAAGAATCCTGAAAGCTCACACATCACAGGCATCTCAGTTTTCACCAGTCTGTCAAAGAGGAGATTAGCCGTCATCTAGATACAAAACTGAGCAAAACTGTGGGATAATGTAGTAATTTTTCTCTTTTCTGTTAATGAAAATATCAGCACCTATGATATTTGCAGGAAGGCTGTCCACTACAGCATGGATTTGTGAAAACTCATCAAGCATTACGATTATCATGAGAAAAAGGATACAGAGCAGCAATAAAAGAGAAAGTAGAAGGGGAAAGCCTCAGAGAGACCAATCATATTATAGTGATGATGCCTTTCAGATAGGCAGACAGTACCCAGGCAGGCTACACACAGGAGAAATTATTTTAACTATTAATCAGCTAATTTTGTTAAAGGGCACACTATTGGAATGGTCCTGTTACTGCTCATGTTTACCTGCTAAAATAAAACTACATTTGAAGTTAAACTGGGACTGAATTTTGAGGTGTTAAAACAATCTAGATCTTTTCCCAGCTGTCTAACAAATGTAAGAATTATAGAAGTTAGTTGCAAAGTAACACAAAATGTTCAACAACTGCATCACAGACCATCACAGGCATGGGTGGAGCAGTGATTTTATAAGTGTGGGGGTTTTAGGGGTGGGAGGTGACCACCACAAGCCCTGCTGCCTCCGGCCCTGTTCCAGTATCCACGATATAGATCTTAGTTGTAGGTTTAAAGAAAATTAGTGGTCATTTCCGTGTGTGTGAGCAGCCTAGGAAGTAACTGATACAATAACAACTTTTAATTTAGTAACAGCTAAAGGATCTGAATACTTCTTCCACCACTGGTCAGCCACAATTAGTTTGCATTAACGTTAAGTTTGTTGGCTTGCATTCGGAATGATTGAGGTAGCTAGTTAGCTAGCACAACAACTAGGATAGCCTATTTCATTTTATGTTGACTGGCTAATGTTAGCTGAGACATCACATAACAAGACAAGTTTCAAAAGAAATTCTACATTACTAACTAGTTAAATAGCCATTTTATACCTCTGATTTATTCTTATTCTCTAATCTGTCATCACAGCCAGCAACAGTGCCAGTGTCAGCGACAACAGCGAGTGATAGAAGCCTTTACTCTTCCCTGGCCTGGTAGGTTGGCAAAAGGGCTGTGATGGGGCATGGGAATCATGTTTCTGTGAAAGTGAGGGTGCCACAACACCCGCCTGATCACAGGACACTGAAACCTTCCACTGAAATTCAGACTTGAATTGTTGGGCTTGTTGGGCCTCGCCTTGCCTCACCACGTCAGAGACAAAGACAGACTGTTTAGATCCTGATATTCCCCATAATGATCCTGTACCTTTCACGTTTGGTCATTGGTCCCTGATTCCAGGGTGGTGCTCCATATTAATAATTGTTATCATATTAATAATTCTATTAATATTCATAAATATATTTGATATTTTTGCTAATAACCAAACCTGCCCTACCTGAATCCCAACAGACTAAAGACATTTCTTTAGCAGCTCTTTCACCCACCCAATTCAACACTACAGAAATAGAATACATACTGTAAGGCCATTAAAATAACAACTAATTAACTGTAAGATCTTCTTACAGTTAAAAGGAAAATCCCCCTGACAAACAATTCATAAAGAGAGTGTTATTTTTCTTTATTGTAAATGGAAAATTTGAACCAGTCCCCCCTTAAGGTAAACAGCAGAAAGACAGACTAGTGATGAGGTCATCCACAGACTAATGTTGGAGCTGCTCCAAAGATGGTGAAAACTGGAAAAACTGCCAGTCACCTTGATGTTTGTGTGATTATGTAGTGTAGGTCTGTGCATTGATGAATAATTAAGAGGTAACATCTAAAAAAGCACATCATACCCAGCAACGGGGTCAGCCACAACTCCTCACCGAGATAAATGTAAGAAGATAAATACCTCATAGAACCCGATGGTGGCGCGAGAGGGGTCATGTGGGTATTACAATCAAAAAGATTCATGCCCTTGGGAGGATGAACGTGCTCTGATTTTGAGATATCTTATGTAAAAAGATGACATTCTGACCTGCGGGTGGTACTAGAGAAATTCAATATCGAAAAGGTTAATTCTCTGGGGAGCATGAATGTGCTCAGTAAATTCCAAATTTTGGGCTGATGTTTGTGCAAGAAATGTGCGTCTGCCCAGACATGATATCTGGATCAAACACTTGGTCAGACAATCCAACCACTCGCAGAGTAATAAGATGTTGCAATCAGGGTTAAGGTTAGTCCAATTAGCTACAGTGTCTAAATATGATGCAAACATGCAGCAGAATGGACCTTGTGTTAAGCTAGTTTCCATTTCTTCTATCTGTTTCTCTCCATATTTCCTCCTCCCCTGCTCTCTCCACTCTTACCCACAGTCCTGTTAAGTCAATTTGTATTGACTTACTCTTCTCTCCATTAAGTTTCTTTCTATTAGTGGTCATAATAATGAAATGGATATGAGACAAATACACAAGGTCCACTTTCAGTTGTTTGACTCCTCAGTCAGTTTTCCCATTGATGTCTACAATAAATTATAAATATATGTTTAAAATTATTCTGGGCAAATAATCATTGCCTTTTCTGCAGGTTTAGGAAGTGGCCACATAAGTTATGCCTAGATAAACCATCAATCCCAAGCTAAGAACATACCATAAGCCCCTTCTAACTTTTTCCTGAAAAGCACTGTAATGAGTAATTATAACACATTCAGCGGTTATTTAGAGTGAGACAATCTCTAGTCAGTTCTTTCCTGGGAAAAATCGCATGAAATTAAATGTTTTATGTCTCCTATTTGACTGAACTAAATTTAACAATGACTGGATAACTAGATTGAGTTGTGATGTGCACCTTGTTTAGACAAGAGAAGAGACTGTCTCCAAAGAAGTAGTGCTACAAACTCAAACTCAATAATCACAATTTTTCTGAGACCCTTCTCCCCCTGCCAGATTGTCCTAGTTAAAAAGTCTGATTAAAGACGACATACCATTAGTTATCTATGAGAGTTACTTTGGAATCTTAAGTGAAGCCCAAATGATATACTTCCATGGGTGTAGCATGTATTCAGTCCACAACCATCCATTATGTTCAGGGTCAGGCCGATTCCTTTCTGTTTTGAGGATGGTAATAGTAAGAACTTACATAAATCCAGAAAGAACAAGTGTCATTAATTCCATATACATCTCTCCCATTGTTACATGGTGGACTTCTAAAAGCCAAGGCACCCTTTTTTTTTTGGACATTGATAGACACAGCAGAGACTTTAGAAAAAAGGACATGCCATCGCTAACCTAATGTGGACAATTACCGAAGTTCTGTGAAGATATAATAAGTGAGGTGTTCTTTAATATATATTAATATATAAAACAAGTTTGAGGTTTGAGGAAGTATTATTTTATTTCCAGTACCCATGATCCTGTCACTTTGGTTTCTCATTTGTTCAAATTAGAGTAAAAGTATTTAAAGCAAGAAATTATTTTCATGTAAAAACATTTTTCTCTCTGGCTGTGGGTACTTCACTACAGCTGGGAACTGCAAGGCTAATTTCTGATAGGGCCCAATCTGTTTTGGCTATTAGATGATGGAGACTTTAAATTTTACTTTTTAATGAAAACACACTTCATGTTGATTAGGTTGTCGATAAATCTATTTCAGAGGAAGGCACTGGGTGAGAAATTTTTTAGCAGCCACTTTCTGACATAACATCTAATCAGAGGATAAAGGATAAATAGAATGCATTTACAGTATATCACCACAAATTTTAAGAAGTAAACCATCTTATACGTCGCCTAATTCTAATTATATTGCTTTTTTTTGCTTCAATCTATCTGACATTTAATTCAGTTTGCTTTTTTAAGGCAGCATATCAAGTGGCTTATGATTTGATTTGATTTTAAGACTTAAAGGACAACATTTGCATATTTTAGACCATAATAAAAATATTTTACATCATTGCAAATCATGTTACAAACTGCAGTGTTTTAAATGGTTTTAATTATTTTTTCTGACTTCCCGGGCAACTATTGGCTTTCACTCATTTCCATACAGTATGAAAAGCAGACTTATCACAGTGAAGTTATCACAGTGAAGCCCAGACTTATCACAGTGACGTCCAGTAAAGTCTATGCTTTTTTTTTTTACATTGTCGTCAAGACAAGATGTTCAATGTGTGTGTTCACAAGTTTCAGGAATGTATTAGATTTTCATATCACACGGAAATGAATGGAAACCAGTGCACATACAGGACACATACATTCGCGTGCATTGATAAATGGTGAGCAACAGTGTAATGTTTACAGAATTCTTTAGTTAAGGAGATAAAACTTGGTAAAAACATGGTATGGTCCTTTTATCTACACACAAAGAAGTCAAAGGGATTCCTCTGTAACGTTTTACATATATCAGGTGAGTGATGTGTGCTCACCTGTGTTGATTGCTCCTGCTCCATTACTTTAAATGTAAATATGCAGGCTAAATGAGTGGGGTAGGAGTTCAGTTCATCTCAACTGTGTAAGGAGCAAATACCATTAAAACTGTAACAGTAACTATCCAAAGAATGCTTGCAGTGAAGATAGTTACACATAAAAATACACAATCATGCAATTATCTGTCATCATAACAACATCATTAACAACTCCAGTAAACTAACCAACCTTGCTGAATCTAAACTACAGATTAGAACTCACGGTATTAATTTATAATAACTTGAGAACAAATAAATGACTAGAAATATATATATATGTAACAACCTGAGATTTCCACTTGACCCTAACATGAAAAAACAAACAGCCTGAAATTTAGATAAAGAACCTGCCTTTCCAATTAAGCCCCACAAATCTCTAAAAGCAGTGCTAAATCCTCAGCAGGATGACCTGCTACAGGAAAAACAGATCAAAACCTCTCAGTGTGTCTCTGTCACACTTTCTCTTTCAAATCTTTCACACTTTCAGATTAGATTAGAGAACATGAAATTTTAATGATCCCTGTGGAGAATTTGGGGGTTTGTTGATGCAACAAGTCCTAACAGGATACAGTAAATAACATAGATAAGAAATTCTTATATGAGATGATGCAGCTGATGATGAGTTTCAAAACCAAGTTCCCATTGATCATGGAATTCCATCAATATTTGTATTTGGAGAAGTATGACCCAGACCAAAGCCCCTTTTGGACAGGATTTATTGCTCTAGGGGAGGTGGGGAGATTTTAAAATTATAGGTCAGTGATTCTAATTCCGTCCCGAGGGCATATATGGGTGATGTTTCACCCCCACCCCAGTAAAAAGTACAGCCATAATTACTTGCTGTTTTCGGTGAACTTGCTGGTCCTACTGTAAATTACATTCCACCACGGCCTTGTGTTTTAAAGTGGATCTCTGAGATTTTTCTGCATGAAGAACTGCTCGTCTACTTTTTTTTATCAACTCAGTTTGATGTTTGTGTGAAAATGAAGGAAGTAAAATGTTTTTGCTAATTTGATAGATGGAAACATGCTAACACCAAGATAGGCCTATTTGGGACCAATATGACAACAGAAAAAGCCATGAGAAGAGCAAGAGCTCATCAAATGGGCTGTTGTAATGTCAGCTACAGGAAGGTTCTGGTAATCTCTTTTGACCCATTACAAGTATGCTGAATTAGCTAATAGCAGTTCCTGTTATTCACAGATTCGAACTCCTAAGCAAATTGTTAAAACACAAATGACGTCTCTTTCCTACCATAGTAAGGTAGACAATGAGCTACATTTTTATATAGTGCAGTGTCCCCAAAATCACTTCACACATCACTGGTCTCCTGTTGGTAATACTACAACACTTATTTTTGGGGAAAAGGCTTTTGCATAATTTTGGGGAATTTTGATATTCAATACATACAGTGTATATTGTCCCCAAAATCACTTCACAAAAAGTGCAATGCCGAAAAGAGATACTTCAAAAATATTCAATAACTTCACTCTTATACAGTGCAGTGTACCCAAAATCACATCACACATCAGGGGTCTCCTGCTGGTTATACTACACACAGTTTGGTGTGTAGTACCATAAATTCAGTTCAGCCACCAGGGGTCTCCTGCTATGCTTATTTTGGGGGTAAAAGGGCTTTTGCATAATTTTAGGGATTTTAAATATTAAAAACTTTAGTGTAGTGTCACCTTAATCACTTCACACCTCAATGGTCTCCCAATGGTTATACTACAACACTTTAGGCTCCTAAACCAAATTTTCATCCTTCACAGAAGAAGCAGTTTAGTAAATAAGATGGATACTGTGTTTGAGTCTGTACAGTATGTCAATTCATAAAGCCTAAACCAATGCTCTGGTTTGTGGAAAGCAAATAGGACACCTTCCTACATGGTTTCAATGCTAAAGAGATTCTGGTTAAAATTAATCAAACTTATGCAAAAAATCTTTAAAAACTAGGTGGTTTTGTATAACCATCAGGGGTCTGCTCTCCAAACGAAGTGTTGTAGTATGACCAACAGGAGACCACTGATGTGTAATGTGATTTTGGGGACACTGCACTGTATAACAGTGAACTTATTGGATATTAAAACACCCCCAAATTACACAAAAGCACATTTCTCCAAACTGAGTGTTGTAGTATGACCAACAGGAGACCACTTATATGTGAAGTGATTTTGGTGACACTACACGGTATAAGAGTGAAGTATACTGACTATTTTTGTAGTATCTCTTGTCTGCGTTGCACTTTTTATACGGCCCCTGCGCACTCGGCTGTACATAGAGGCCAATTATTTGTCCAGATCGGAGGACGGCTCGTTTTGGTGAAAATTAGGTTGTAGCTCGTTGTCTACCTTACTATAGTAGGAAAGACAGGTTGTTTATGTTTTAACAACATTTCACTTAGGAGTTATTGATCCAGGAAGTTTGAATCTGTGCATATCTTTCCAACTTTACCAAACTTTTGCAGTTTGCTGTTCATACAGACAACTATGTGGATTTTGGACGTTTATTCGTGATGGACATCGAAGATAATGATATCCTCAAGAAGTGTGAGTCACAGTAAATGATATCATTATCTATCATAAGATTTGACTGAGATATGACTCTGAGAAAGTGACTCAAATTCACCCACACAGTACCTTCAATCCTCCAGCACCCCTCTCTTTTGGCTTTGTCCTGATGAATGTCCATGTCTATTACAGACCTCATCTGTAAATTTGCAATGGCACGATGATTTAAATTACCGAGGTGCAGTGAATATCTTATTCCCCACCTCCCCCTGTAATGTTAATCCTGTTGCAATAGGGTTTAAGAGAAGCATAATCTCAGATAACAGCACCTAAACGTCTTGCAAGATAATAATAATATTCAATACATTTGGGAGACACTGTTAAAATTTAAAGCATCACGTGAATTGCTGTCAAAGTGGTAAATAACAGCGGTAAACTGGTTCCATGATATCACTTCTACACATGCTGGACAACTAACAAACAATGTATGGTAATTATACGGTGTGTGCATGTGTAAATGATTTTAACAGCCTACATAATAATGATAAACATACAGCATCCAGGCTGCTGACAAGACCTAACAGTGGAGGTTATGTCTGGCTTCCATTATTATTTTTTCCATAAATAAATTATATGGAACTTTCTGTTATGTATATAAGTAACTGTATATATTGTTTTTATTTTTACTTTTATCCTATTCTAATTTTTAATATATATAAAGGTCCATCACCAGCTGACACAACTTCAGTATACCAGAAACTCTTTTCCCCCGATGGAGGACATGATCTGGACAGTTTACATAAAAGTTATGGCTTTGCTACTGTAATGGCAAGAACAAACAGACTCTCTGATATAATAACATAAGATGTTATTATAATTGTTTGGCGTCAATACTTCATCTGTGTATGATTGTTTGGATTGCGAGATGAGAACAGCACACTGATAATGATGACATGGAACTACAAAACATCCTAGTGACTGTTATGTCCAGACTTCAGGGACACTCTTCTCCCCGGGTTGAGGAGCCTGACCCTGAAGACTGGATAAATACCTGATGCTCTTTGTGTGGTATTAGAGAAATATATCATGTTCTTTCACAAAGGTTTTATGTATTTTCACTGTTCAAACAGGTGATATGAAAAACCTGGTTCATTTATCACTCTGACTATGATGATGTGAAAGAGTTTTGCTGGTAATAAATAATGACTGTAAGCAACACAAGACATTTCTGTTTCACAGTCAACTTCATGATAGACTCATCCCACCAAAAAGCACCACAGAGCGCCACAGGAAGTCATTCCTGCCTGTGGCCATCAAACTATTTAACTCCTCCCTCTAAGGGTTAGTCTGTATGACCCTAGGTCACTAAACTGGACATTGAGCATTACATCTCCGCCATAATTAATAATAATTGTGCAATATTCTGAGTACTACTTCCGTGCAATATTAGTTTTCCCTTGTTAGTTTCTTTTCTTATTTATTGCTACTGATACTATATACCTCAATTACTCTTGACAGTACATGCACCTCCGCTTATTAATATTATTTATTACATAATTAGTGACATTGTATTTTATACTGTACTTCACCATCAACCAGTAACCCACTTGGTACTCGACACTTAGTTTATCTTATACTTATACTGACATGATACTTAATTTATTTCTGACCTGTTTATAGTGTTTATAGTGTATCATATCGTTTTCTAGTACTTTCTTCTGTGTGCACTGACGTAAAGACGAGCTGCTGTAACAAAGAGTTTCCCTACGGGGATCAATAAAGTATTTCTGATTCTAATTCTGATTCTGATTACAGTATTGACAGATCACAATACAAGTTATACAATATTCTCTACAGCATTTTAAAAGGGTTGTAAAAAAAAAAACAACCCCAATTTAAAACAAAAATGTAGCAAGTTTGAAGGAGCTACCAGCCGCTGCATCTACATGCGCAGCCATTGCCATAGCAATATGGCAATAATTGTTTGACAAGTAAAAACTTCTCAAGTGAAAAGAACATGATTGCCGATGTTGTTCATTTCTCCATGATTTCGGATGAGATTCCCACTTTAACATGTGCGGTGGTGAAGTTTTTGGTTTAGAGGCGGTTAAAGTGACAGGAGTTAAAATGGAGTGTGTCAGAGGGTGAATAGAGGTGCTACAGCAAGTATGAGAAAAAGAGTGTGTTTGAACATTAAAGCATGTAAACCTAGTAGGGCCCAAAATTAAAGTATGAACCTAAAAATTAGCATAATATGGGACCTTAAGGAGAGACAGAGGTAAAAAATTTAACAAATAAATATTACCATGAAACTTCCCAGTTGATTATATACATTAAGACAATTATTTTTTTGTAGTACAAGTTTTATGAAATTTTATATTTAAATATGCAAATGAGGCATTATCTAATTAAAATGTGCTAATTTGCATACATTTCAACAGAAATCTGAACATTGGGTAAAGCCAGGTTCAAAATTCTTGTTTCATTTTGTTGTCAAAGGTTTTTACAGAGGGAATTTGGGATATAGGGCTCCAGCAGCGAACTTCACTGCTTGGACCCCTAAATATTTGTATTTATGTTCTGTGTGTGTAGTGTGAAGGGGGCCACAACTTTAATTTCATTGTGCAGCCCTGTGCTGTAGAATGGCAAATAAATGTACCTTGAACCTTACATTCTGCTCTACAGCCAGTCTTTTTCATTGGTCCAATTCATGTGATGTACTTGCCAGTAATCAATGGCAAACTCAAGGCAACACCTGGTAAGTAATATATGGTCATGTGATCATTTTCAGCCTTTATTACTTGATGACCAAATGCATCAAAAGTCTAGAGAACTTCTAATGAGAATCAATTGAGTCCAACACCAATCAGCAACACAAAGTTTAGGTCAAGGTTTAGGTGACAAATTCAACACTCTGGCTGTGATTAGTTTTTGTTCTAATTGTGTTGCATAATTTCATTTTTAACTGGTTATCTAATTCGAGATCATTCATGTAATCAATTTTTATTATTAAATTGGACTTAGACTGCTAGATTTAATGGGTATGCTGTGTAATAATTAGTAATTAATTAGACTCTTAACTAGAATTTAGAATCCTAATGTTGCATTATGCACAGCTGAATTGTTCATTATTAATGATATTAGCCAGGAACACATCGGCAACACACCATCAGTCACATGTGCCAGTCATCTTGTCAGCCAAGCTCAGCAAAATAAGCAAAGAAACAGCCAGTTTTTCTAAAATGTTATCAAAAGTGCAGAGAATTGCTCAGTTTGTGCAACAAGCTTAACAGTTAAACCTTGATTTAAACTGATAAAACCATAAGACTGTTAAGACCTAAACCAGATCTCTGACATATAAGCAAATGGACACATTTTCTAAATAAGAAACTATGCATCCCAGCATTAAATATGTGAAAAGTATCATCAGTACTATCACTATTAAAATTAAACTTAATTTATCTATTAAAAATGAAGGCCATGAATGTCATACAGAACAGTTTCTCTTTTCATGTCTCTTAACAGCCGCTCTGCATCACTCGCTTATTCTGTCCTGTCTTATAGATTCACACTTTCCTCCTCCACTTGCCATATTTCCTCACACACACACCTGTATTTTTTCAGCTGTGTGCATCCCATTTATTAAAACTAGAAGAAGAGGGAGAGAGAGGGGGGAGGCCACTGAGAACTAAACTAAATGAGGATGTAAAAAGAAAGCAATAAAGATGAAGAGAATGAGACCGATGTGGGATGGTTGACAGCAAGAAAATAAAAAAAAAGAAAAGAAAAAGTGTCTGGAATGCAAAATCATGCCTCCATGCCTGTTCCTCACATTAATCCACCTATCATACAACAGACGACAATTCCATAATGGTATTACCATACATACAGCGCTACATACATTCATACGGTGATAAATGCAAATAATCATTTATTTTTCATTAAAAACAACTCCATCGTTGTTTGCATTTCTGAATCTGTGTTAGCAGCACCGCTTGTGTTTGATTTCAGACTAAAGGTGCATTGAAGAAAATGGACACACCCATTATTGCCGCCACTAACAACAACAATGATACGGGAGGATGCCATAAAAAACATGCATACACTATCTGCAAAAAAACAAACAGAGATTACCTATGATTTAAATGGATTGTGTAAGATATGATAGATAAAAATGAATGGAGGAAGAAAAATTGTTTAAAAAACAAAAGGCTGGGAATGAGCGAGGAAGAGAGGGAGGGAACTGAGAGTGAGATAGAGGTGAGCAAGAGATGAGTCAAAATAGAGGGTTAGGGAGAGAGAGGCAGACAAAGACAGACAGAGAAAACAAGAAAAAGACCTGCAGAGGCAGAGAGACACACTGATAGACACAGAAAATCCAGTCTGAAACATACTGAGTCAGAATGACTGAAGAAAAAAACATAAAGGGAAAGGGCTAGTGATAGAGAGGAAGAAAATGGAGGGAAAATGGAGGGAGAGACACAGACAGCAGAAAAAAAGGAGATAGAGTGCGAGGGAGAGAGAAGAGGGAAAGGCGTTCAGACAAGCGTGAAGCATCAACAATGGAGGCTAACAAAGAAAATCCCAATGGATGCATCAATCACTGTTCGACATATCCCTCCTCCCTCTGATTTTTAGTCTTTATTGCAAGGTTTTGTCCCAACTCCCTCCTTCTATCACCCTCTTCTACCCCTTTCCTCCCCCCTGCCACTCCCACCTCCTCCATCCATCCATCTGTCCATCCATCTGTCTGTCCAGCCTCCAAAACACCAACCCTCCAGTGTCTGCCATCTCTTCTCATCCTAAACCCAAACAATCCCCTTATTTATGTATCCAAAACCACACAACAAAATAGGGTTGTATAATCCGTGGTATTATCATAAGCAGACATATAGATGGCATGATTAAAATTCACAGCCTATCTTTCCATTTGCTTGGAAGAACGATGAGGAAAACAGTCTATGGGAATTGTGTCAAGAAATTGTGCAAATTAAATGACAGACAAAATACAGACAAAAATCTATGCTTTGTTTTTTTCTGCAAGGACATGTATACTGTCTTCTTTCTCTCTGCCCACAACATACACAAAAGGAATCCCATGATACCGAGAGGGATGGATGAACAGAACAATGATAGAATAGCACAGCTGATGAAAGATACAAATTAACAAATTGCTCTTCCATCCTACCTTTCTGGCTTTGCGATTCATCCATGTTTTCCTCCATTATGGTAGGTTACAGTCCCTTTGTCTCTATTTAGTGTGAAGCTGTTTAAAGCCCTTGCTAGCTCTCAGCACAGTGTGTGTGTGTGTGTGTGTGTGTGTGTGTGTGTGTGTGTGTGTGTGTGTGTGTGTGTGTGTGTGTGTGTGTGTGTGTGTGGGGAGGCAGTGTGTGTTAGTGTGGCTTTGCCTCCCTGCAGATGATGGAGGCTCAGGGAAGTCCCTGTTCCAACACTGCTCTCTCTCCTCACTCTGCCTATCTGGGCTTCTTCTAGCATTCTATCTCTGTATGTATCTATAGCTCTAGGTTTCTATACAGATATTTCTTTAAATAATGTATGTATGAAAAATAGAAAACCTGAATGTAATCAGCAAAATTCAATAATATTTTCTTCAAATAAAGCTTTTGTTTTTTTACACTCAGTTGAATTGGATTTTCATTTTTGAGACACTGTTAGACAAAATAAAAATCTCAGAGAAAAGTATTATAAAGCATGGACAAATGAGAGCAAAATTATATGCATGGCTAGATCCCACTAGACATAAGTGAGAAAATTACAGTTTAAATACGCTTATTCCCATTCTAGCCGAGAGTTAGATAAGAAGATTAACACATTGTGTCTTGTTTGTTTAATCTGTACACAAACTAAAAAGTAAAAAAAACAAGTTGTGGTTTTACACTGGAACTATTTAAGCTGTAATTGATATTTTCAGATGAACACTGGATCAAATTACTATGTGTAGAGCCACTTGTAACAAACCCACAGTTCCACTAAGCTCTAGAGCTTTTTAGTGTCTTTCAGCTAAATTTTTGGGGTTTACACCTGCAATTTTAATATTTTTGTTACGTCTCACTCCTCTCATCGTCCATGTTTTCAGCAGCATGCAGTTGTTTGGTGCATGGAGACCAAAACACTGCCAAAAGATGAGTAAATATTGGACTTACATTTATCAGGTGACCAGAAAATACGACTCCAAATGAACGCTAATATTATTCTATGTCTGCTGGATTTGGAAATAGGCAACTGTTTGCTAACACTTTAGCCATAACAACTTAAGGACATTATATGGAGGCTTATGTGTTCATTTGTGAGTTTTTCTGTCAACACAGGACCAGATGTGACATTACTGATGGCTCCATTCAAGTGTCCCTTTAAGCCATGCCCGTGGGCCAGCATGCATACAGCTCTGGAACTGGAAGACCTGAATGGACTGTAGCTTTCATTAATGTTAAGTACACCTGTGTGTTTCCTGCAATGACATGTAAATGTCTACTGTGAAAAAGGACACAAAAAAAATAGCAAAAAAACAACAAAGGCCTAACAACAGAAAAGCTATAATAAAAACCACTACAAAATAGCCAAAAAGACAAGTGGTAACAGCAAACATGACATGTGTAACAATGAATTTGTTTAACTAATTAAAAATTACAGGGTTTGAGCCAGTGTGTGCCACTTTGACAAAACATAAAACGTCCCGTCACTATAACCTCCCTGCGCCCAATTGTCCCCAATAGAATCAAGGGCAGAATCAAAGCTATTAGCAGGCTTCTGGTTTTTATCTTCTATGAGCTGTATCAACATTTGTTTTGTGAGTTAGCCTAACTACAAAATGAAATGTTGGCTGTTAAGGTGTTAAGGTGTTTGCATTGCAAACTGGTGTCTTTGTGCCCTGCTAAAGAACTATGACCTTATTTTGTTCTTATTGTTCAATATGAACAAGATTTATTTTACAAAAATAGCGAGGCAGGTGGAGGACGCTGGTGCTGGCGGCAGGACTTCCGATGAGGCTCATGGCTTACTGGCAGCACTCAGAGGGCGAAGGCGGTGAGAAGAGTGTGCTGGAAGTGGCTCGAGTAGCGCGACAGACAGAGAGGTGAAGGCAGCTTGACTGGAGACCGAAGAGACTCTGGTTGATCACGCTGGCCGGGATCACCGGCAGGTAATGGATCTGAGGCAGAGACAAACAAGGTCAGACAGGAAAAACGAGCAAACTAGACTGGGTCAGGATTTGGCTGTGGCAAAAGTACCACAATGGTGCACTGAGATGATCTGGCAATGAATAAAGGGTAGAGCCGGGTAGATATACTGTGAGGCTTGATTGGATGATGAGCATCAGGTGTGCCGGTGCTCAGCAGCTGGAGGGAGACGAGAGTGCCACGCCCAGGCCAGTACACACACACACACACACACACACACACATCCCCACATGCAGAGAGAGAGACAGGGGACCGACAAGGAACACAGGGAGGGGAGAAACACAGCAGCACACAAGGATAGGGGGAGAGATGTGGCTACAACTACAGGAGAGAGAAGATGTTGAGTTAGTAACATGCATTAATGGGATAAAAATGCATACAGATGAGGAGAGGAGGAGAGAGGTGCATCATGGGAAGTCTCCTGGGATGGTTCTGGACTCACCCAAGCCAGCCCTAACAATAAGCTTTATCAAAGAGGAAAGTCTTAAAGCCTACTCTTAAAAGTGGAGATGGTGTCTGGCTCCCAAACCCAAACTGGGACCTGATTCCACAGGAGAGGAGCTTGATAACTGAGGGCTCTGGCTCTCATTCTACTTTTAGGAACCACAAGCCTGCATTCTGGTGGTAACAATACGTTACCACAGCACGTCAGCCACAAGAAACCAGACTCAGGGTGGGTGGCCATCTGCTGCTGCCGGTTGGGTAGAGAGAGAGAGAGAGAGAGAGAGAGAGAGAGAGAGAGAGAGAGAGAGAGAGAGAGAGAGAGAGAGAGAGAGAGAGAGAGAGATTTGGGATTTAAAAAAAAACAACCTTTATTTACATAAATAAATTAGTTACATAAAGTCTGAACATTATTACCATGAAAATAAACCAAGCTGTACACAATGCATTTCAGACCACAAACACTTCAACAGCTACCTAAAATTAGTATTGAATCTTAAGTCATCATCTTCCACAGAACATATTGAATCATTATAGCACCACGTTTTGATAAAATCATCCATGTTGCTCATTCATTAAAAAAAAAATCTAAAATCAACCCAGATTGGCTTTCACCAATGATATGCCTATCTTCTACTCTGTTCTTCCTGCTGCTGTAGATGGACAGTTTGGCCTTTCCCACTATCCTTTCCTACTATCAGCTTTTTATAGCCAACTTCTAGAATGAAGGCAGTCTTAGTCTACCTTTCCCCAAACCGACTAAAAACATTCTCCAGTGCATTAAAAAGGTTACAGTCTTTTGCATGCATAAAAACAAGGAAAAACTACTCCCCCACAAAATGGACATTCACTTGCGACTGCAGGGTTGATCACCAAGATAAAAACATTTATTTCAATGGCACCATATAAAATCCTCCACTGTAAATCACCAGTCCTTTTCTTTAGAGGTGGTTTATATGTAACCGTCCATACTGGTTTCACACCACTGTCCACATCCAGTTTTTGTCTCCACACTGTGTCGACTCATCCAGTTTAGATTTGTTCAGTGCTTTCTCACAACATTTATACAAACCCTTTCCTTAACCCCTTCCTCCCTAACTGTGTACAAGTCTACATATTTACAGTACATCACATTTAATAAGGGTCCTGAGAACCTATCCAGATTTGGAGCAAAAACCAGCTCTCGAAATGGATCATTCTCATCAGGAGTTTCCACTCCACCACTGTACTCCTGCAGCATCTTAACCTCCTCCTCTGTCAGGCTCTGTCAGCAACAAGTCTTTAAAACTCTCAGTAAAACAGTTAGATCTTCACCCATCTCCCTCCAGAACTCTTTATAAAACTCCCCTGGAATCCCATCAGTGCCAGGGGCCTTTCCCCCCCTCCATGCCCTGCAGGGCTTTAAGAAGTTCTTGCAACGCCAGTGGTTCCTCCAACTCAGCGTTAACGTCTTCTGGGACCCTTCACAGAAGAATTCAAACAGTTCTTCATCTTCTTTATACTCGCTGCTGTAAAGCTCTGAGTAAAAACACACTGCTCGTATCTCATTAGAGTCCTTGAGTTCTTGTCCTGTAGCACATACAGCATTATTAAACCTGCTCTGCCCGTTCTTCTTCTCTAATCCAAAGAAGACCTTGGATGGTGCATCCATAAGCGCTGCACTCTGGAAATGTGACCAGACCAGCACCCCCTGAGCCTTAGTGCTTAGTAGGTCTGTAAGAGCAGATTTTTAAGACTTGAGGTCTTATGAAACAAGACCTTGATTTCTGGTGGATTCTGCAAAACTCTGCAGTTCCACAATTTCAGTCTCTAGATCTTCCATAGATCTGGTAATGTGCCATGTGACATTGAAAGTGTACTGCTGAAAGAGCTGCTTTATCTCTACTTTCCTACAATCCCACCACTGTCTCTGTCGTGAGACCGATTTTAGGACCCAAATGCAGGACACACGGGACAGAACACGGTAAGTTGGAAACAGTCTTTATTGGGCAGATAGTAGTAGTGAAACGAAGTATTCGGCGTAGTTCGTGGCCACCTCGGGGACTCGACCAGGCCAGGTTGGGGACAAGGTGGGCTGGTTCTGGGCTGGCGAGTGTGGTGGGATAGTCTTCCTGAGTTTCTGCTGTTGAAACTGCTGAAACTGCTGAAACTTTTGTTTCCATGATGGCCCAGTAATCAGTAAAGGGGCCTATTGTTTTCTGGCTGCACCTCCCTCATCACTGTATTATCACCATGGTCAAGCCAATCATATGCTAATCAGGTACTTAACAGTGATGAGGGAGGTGCAGCCAGAAAACAATAGGCCTGAGTTTCTTCCAGGTTGGTGGAACGCCATTTCCTTCGCAATGTTTGCTTTAATTTGCGGGTTTGGGGGTTATACCATGGAGCTGATCTTCTTTGTTTTATTATCTTCTTTTTTAGTGTTGTTCGCAGTGAGCCTGCAGCACTATCAACAAGATGATCAATTTGGGAGGGACAGAAATTAGCATATTATATAGCATATACTCTGTTATATTAAGAGATGGCATTGAATTAAATGCAGATGGTAACGCTTCCTTAAATTTAGCTACAGCACTATCAGATAGACATCTAGAGTAGGAGTTTTTGCCTAATGGCGTGTAGTCCAGTAATAGGAGTTCAAAAGATATTAAATAATGGTTTGATAAAGAAACATTCTGTGGAAAGATTTATAAATGTTCAAACATTTGAACGTGACCACGTGGGTCTTCGTCACACACAGAGCCAAAATGGTAGGTAGCTAGTCATGCTACCACGCTATCTGGGTCATTTGAGATGTGTGTGTAAGTATACACCTGTACGTAACGGTGTGTGGGTTAGTGGAGAGGAAGGAGAAAGAAAGCACACAGAGTAAGGCATAAGAAATCTAAAATGCTGTGGTAAAGCACAATAGCTGTCCCTTTATCACACAGGAACCCAGAAGCAAACTTTCATCCAACAGCCAGTCCAGTGTTACTGGACTTTGGTCTGATAAAGCACAGTTACTAACTACCCCAGTGGCTAAAATAACACTGTTAAATGGTCCAACAACGTGGTACACAATGGAATGTGCTAAGCACAAAAACACACAGCAAAAAAGGACAGGTCCGTTACTTTCCACAATAACATAAAGTACAATTCACTCATTTTAAATTTCATCTTTTACATTTGCCATTAGGCAAATGCCATTTCGCATTTGACATCTGGCTTTTCAAGCTATATGTAAATGAGGAGGCATGGCCCAAAGGCTGGAGGGAGGGTTTGAAATGGCAGGGGCGTAAAGGCACCTTATGGACAGCAGGGGGAGCTGACTGCTAAAGAGCACATTGGCAAAAAATACTTTTCGCCATAGACTTACATTGTGAAAGAAGCGTCTGTAAAACAGTGGAATTTTTTTTCTTTGAACCTTGGCTTAACCCAGTTTTGCTCCTGCTGAGGTAGGTTGGTTTATATACTTTTTTGTCAACTTCAGGCATCTACCATTTGGCCTCCAACTAAATGTAATCATTTTGCTTGGTCTCTGCTGTTCATAGTCATCAAGCCACGGCCTGGCAGCTCTCACCCGTTCGCTGTTTGGGAAGTTGAGCTTCTGCTCTCCAGTACGTATATGCGAGTTTGCATTTCTTTCAATTCAAGTGTAGTTCCCAAATAGTAATTTTAGTGTTTCCATGCACTTTGCAGATGCTTGTAAGCCAGGCTGTGCATCACAGTTGGTGGCCTGTTCCACATTTACAGCCTCCACTCCCGGCTTCTTCTGTTCCGGCTAGTAATGACCCATCTGCAGGTACCAGCGCTGCTGTCACAAAGCGACTGGTGGTGGTACCTAGAGACCATAGGTGTCCCATGTTTAACAGGAAGATGGGCATAGGTGTTGCTGAATGGACCAAAGAGATTCAGGCATGTATGCGTGTCCGCTGCCTGTCTGCTGCTGCAGAGGCACAGGAGGAGATCCAGTATCGTACCAGTGCAGAGCGAGGGGACCCATTTCAGGTCCTAGGACCCCAACCAGCTCATCCAGAGGGTTGTCTCCTTACAGAAGCCCTCATTGCAAACTCGGTTGCCTTGCAACAGTCCTTTGATTTGTTGAAGGTGCCAGCAGCCGGGTCATTTTGCTCGGAGTGTGATGGGGAACGAGTTCCTCCTCGCACTTGTGCTTGTGGCCTTGGCGCTTTAAGTAGTGCTCTGGTCGTCAGTCTACCCACATGAGTCACTGAGTGAGGCCCGCCACGGCAACTGTTTCTTCTCAAGCAGACTTTCTCTACAAACCTCATGTCGCATGACATCGCCCTGCTCGATGAAGTTCCAGTTCGGCAGAATTATAAGCGCAGCCCCCATCTAAGTATGAGGCGGTGAAGGCCCACATCAATCACCAAGCCATACTCACTATTGAGGTTCTTGTCTGTGAATTTGATGACAAAACTAAAAGAAACTTAAATGAAACCATATTTTCACAGAAACTAAAAGAAACTTAAAAGAAACCATATTTTCTTTGTATTCATGAACTTCACTATGTAATCAAAGCCCAAAATGAACATGTTTATAAGCCTATTCACATGTTCATGTTCTTGTCTGTGAAATCGACGACAAAACTAAAAGAAACTTAAATGAAACCATATTTTCTTTGTATTCATCGAGTTTTTAAAGATTCTGAAGAATAAACGAATATGTATGAGCTTCAGTGAATACATGACAGCTCAAAAAGGCATACCTTTAAAAATAAACTTAATTCAGTGAATGCGTGCTAAAGTGGACATGAACAGACTGTAACATGAGAATTTAAACATGCTACAATTCCTTTATGTCTCCCTTCATTTTCATCCAGTTATTAATGATTCCAAAGCAGAAATCTTCATCAAGGACCTTCTGGGACAATGTGACAGCTCAACATATCAAAATGTTCAAAATCACCATAACTCAGTGAATGCGTGTTAAAACGATTATGTACCATCTCCAAAGGAGCGACAAAAAGACAGTTTAATAACTCCACAGCATCGTCTTAATTCCTCCACGTTTTGAAATTTCCACTTTAGATAGTGGTGTCAACGAGCTTCCTGGAAGCCTTGACATCCAAATTCCAAATAAAGGTAATAAAGTGCTTCACTATGCACTAAAAGCCCAAACTGAACATTTTTATAAGCCTATTCACATGTTCACGTTTTTGTCTGTCAGATCGATGGCAAAACTAAAAGAAACTTAAATGAAACCATATTTTCTTTGTATTCATCGAGTTTTTAAAGATTCTGAAGAATAAATGAATATGTATGAGGATCTGTGAATACATGACAGCTCGACAAGGCATACCTTTAAAAATAAACTTAATTCAGTGAATGCGCGCTAAAGTGGACATGAACAGACTGTAAAATGAGAATTTAAACATGCTACAATTCCTTTATGTCTCCCTTCATTTTCATCCAGTTATTAATGATTCCAAAGCAGAAATCTTCATCAAGGACCTTCTGGGACAATGTGACAGCTCAACATATCAAAATGTTCAAAATCACCTTAACTCAGTGAATGCGTGCTAAAACGATTATGTACCATCTCCAAAGGAGCGACAAAAAGACAGTTTAATAACTCCACAGCATCGTCTTAATTCCTTCACGTTTTGAAATTTCCACTTTAGATAGTGGTGTCAAAGAGCTCCCTGGAAGCCTTGACATCCAAATTCCAAATAAAGCTAATAAAGTGCTTCACTATGCACTAAAAGCCCAAACTGAACATTTTTATAAGCCTATTCACATGTTCAGGTTTTTGTCTGTCAGATCGATGGCAAAACTAAAAGAAACTTAAATGAAACCATATTTTCTTTGTATTCATCGAGTTTTTAAAGATTCTGAAGAATAAATGAATATGTATGAGGATCTGTGAATACATGACAGCTCAAAAAGGCATACCTTTAAAAATAAACTTAATTCAGTGAATGCGTGCTAAAGTGGACATGAACAGACTGTAACATGAGAATTTAAACATGCTACAATTCCTTTATGTCTCCCTTCATTTTCATCCAGTTATTAATGATTCCAAAGCAGAAATCTTCATCAAGGACCTTCTGGGACAATGTGACAGCTCAACATATCAAAATGTTCAAAATCACCTTAACTCAGTGAATGCGTGCTAAAACGATTATGTACCATCTCCAAAGGAGCGACAAAAAGACAGTTTAATAACTCCACAGCATCGTCTTAATTCCTCCACGTTTTGAAATTTCCACTTTAGATAGTGGTGTCAACGAGCTTCCTGGAAGCCTTGACATCCAAATTCCAAATAGAGGTAATAAAGTGCTTCACTATGCACTAAAAGCCCAAAATGAACATGTTTATAAGCCTATTCACATGTTCATGTTCTTGTCTGTGAAATCGACGACAAAACAAAAAGAAACTTAAATGAAACCTTATTTTCTTTGTATTCATCGAGTTTTTAAAGATTCTGAAGAATAAACGAATATGTATGAGCTTCAGTGAATACATGACAGCTCAAAAAGGCATACCTTTAAAAATAAAAATTCAGTGAATGCGCGCTAAAGTGGACATGAACAGACTGTAACATGAGAATTTAAACATGCTACAATTCCTTTATGTCTCCCTTCATTTTCATCCAGTTATTAATGATTCCAAAGCAGAAATCTTCATCAAGGACCTTCTGGGACAATGTGACAGCTCAACATATCAAAATGTTCAAAATCACCATAACTCAGTGAATGCGTGCTAAAACGATTATGTACCATCTCCAAAGGAGCGACAAAAAGACAGTTTAATAACTCCACAGCATCGTCTTAATTCCTCCACGTTTTGAAATTTCCACTTTAGATAGTGGTGTCAACGAGCTTCCTGGAAGCCTTGACATCCAAATTCCAAATAAAGGTAATAAAGTGCTTCACTATGCACTAAAAGCCCAAACTGAACATTTTTATAAGCCTATTCACATGTTCACGTTTTTGTCTGTCAGATCGATGGCAAAACTAAAAGAAACTTAAATGAAACCATATTTTCTTTGTATTCATCGAGTTTTTAAAGATTCTGAAGAATAAATGAATATGTATGAGGATCTGTGAATACATGACAGCTCGACAAGGCATACCTTTAAAAATAAACTTAATTCAGTGAATGCGCGCTAAAGTGGACATGAACAGACTGTAAAATGAGAATTTAAACATGCTACAATTCCTTTATGTCTCCCTTCATTTTCATCCAGTTATTAATGATTCCAAAGCAGAAATCTTCATCAAGGACCTTCTGGGACAATGTGACAGCTCAACATATCAAAATGTTCAAAATCACCTTAACTCAGTGAATGCGTGCTAAAACGATTATGTACCATCTCCAAAGGAGCGACAAAAAGACAGTTTAATAACTCCACAGCATCGTCTTAATTCCTCCACGTTTTCAAATTTCCACTTTAGATAGTGGTGTCAACGAGCTTCCTGGAAGCCTTGACATCCAAATTCCAAATAAAGGTAATAAAGTGCTTCACTATGCACTAAAAGCCCAAAATGAACATGTTTATAAGCCTATTCACATGTTCATGTTCTTGTCTGTGAAATCGACGACAAAACAAAAGAAACTTAAATGAAACCATATTTTCTTTGTATTCATCGAGTTTTTAAAGATTCTGAAGAATAAATGAATATGTATGAGGATCTGTGAATACATGACAGCTCGACAAGGCATACCTTTAAAAATAAACTTAATTCAGTGAATGCGCGCAAAAGTGGACATGAACAGACTGTAAAATGAGAATTTAAACATGCTACAATTCCTTTATGTCTCCCTTCATTTTCATCCAGTTATTAATGATTCCAAAGCAGAAATCTTCATCAAGGACCTTCTGGGACAATGTGACAGCTCAACATATCAAAATGTTCAAAATCACCTTAACTCAGTGAATGCGTGCTAAAACGATTATGTACCATCTCCAAAGGAGCGACAAAAAGACAGTTTAATAACTCCACAGCATCGTCTTAATTCCTCCACGTTTTCAAATTTCCACTTTAGATAGTGGTGTCAACGAGCTTCCTGGAAGCCTTGACATCCAAATTCCAAATAAAGGTAATAAAGTGCTTCACTATGCACTAAAAGCCCAAAATGAACATGTTTATAAGCCTATTCACATGTTCATGTTCTTGTTCTGTGAAATCGACGACAAAACAAAAAGAAACTTAAATGAAACCATATTTTCTTTGTATTCATCGAGTTTTTAAAGATTCTGAAGAATAAATGAATATGTATGAGGATCTGTGAATACATGACAGCTCGACAAGGCATACCTTTAAAAATAAACTTAATTCAGTGAATGCGCGCAAAAAGTGGACATGAACAGACTGTAAAATGAGAATTTAAACATGCTACAATTCCTTTATGTCTCCCTTCATTTTCATCCAGTTATTAATGATTCCAAAGCAGAAATCTTCATCAAGGACCTTCTGGGACAATGTGACAGCTCAACATATCAAAATGTTCAAAATCACCTTAACTCAGTGAATGCGTGCTAAAACGATTATGTACCATCTCCAAAGGAGCGACAAAAAGACAGTTTAATAACTCCACAGCATCGTCTTAATTCCTCCACGTTTTCAAATTTCCACTTTAGATAGTGGTGTCAACGAGCTTCCTGGAAGCCTTGACATCCAAATTCCAAATAAAGGTAATAAAGTGCTTCACTATGCACTAAAAGCCCAAAATGAACATGTTTATAAGCCTATTCACATGTTCATGTTCTTGTCTGTGAAATCGACGACAAAACAAAAAGAAACTTAAATGAAACCATATTTTCTTTGTATTCATCGAGTTTTTAAAGATTCTGAAGAATAAATGAATATGTATGAGGATCTGTGAATACATGACAGCTCGACAAGGCATACCTTTAAAAATAAACTTAATTCAGTGAATGCGCGCAAAAAGTGGACATGAACAGACTGTAAAATGAGAATTTAAACATGCTACAATTCCTTTATGTCTCCCTTCATTTTCATCCAGTTATTAATGATTCCAAAGCAGAAATCTTCATCAAGGACCTTCTGGGACAATGTGACAGCTCAACATATCAAAATGTTCAAAATCACCTTAACTCAGTGAATGCGTGCTAAAACGATTATGTACCATCTCCAAAGGAGCGACAAAAAGACAGTTTAATAACTCCACAGCATCGTCTTAATTCCTCCACGTTTTCAAATTTCCACTTTAGATAGTGGTGTCAACGAGCTTCCTGGAAGCCTTGACATCCAAATTCCAAATAAAGGTAATAAAGTGCTTCACTATGCACTAAAAGCCCAAAATGAACATGTTTATAAGCCTATTCACATGTTCATGTTCTTGTCTGTGAAATCGACGACAAAACAAAAAGAAACTTAAATGAAACCATATTTTCTTTGTATTCATCGAGTTTTTAAAGATTCTGAAGAATAAATGAATATGTATGAGGATCTGTGAATACATGACAGCTCGACAAGGCATACCTTTAAAAATAAACTTAATTCAGTGAATGCGCGCAAAAAGTGGACATGAACAGACTGTAACATGAGAATTTAAACATGCTACAATTCCTTTATGTCTCCCTTCATTTTCATCCAGTTATTAATGATTCCAAAGCAGAAATCTTCATCAAGGACCTTCTGGGACAATGTGACAGCTCAACATATCAAAATGTTCAAAATCACCTTAACTCAGTGAATGCGTGCTAAAACGATTATGTACCATCTCCAAAGGAGCGACAAAAAGACAGTTTAATAACTCCACAGCATCGTCTTAATTCCTCCACGTTTTCAAATTTCCACTTTAGATAGTGGTGTCAACGAGCTTCCTGGAAGCCTTGACATCCAAATTCCAAATAAAGGTAATAAAGTGCTTCACTATGCACTAAAAGCCCAAAATGAACATGTTTATAAGCCTATTCACATGTTCATGTTCTTGTCTGTGAAATCGAAGACAAAACAAAAGAAACTTAAATGAAACCATATTTTCTTTGTATTCATCGAGTTTTTAAAGAGTCTGAAGAATAAACGAATATGTATGAGCTTCAGTGAATACATGACAGCTCAAAAGGCATACCTTTAAAAATAAAAATTCAGTGAATGCGCGCTAAAGTTGACATGAACAGACTGTAACATGAGAATTTAAACATGCTACAATTCCTTTATGTCTCCCTTCATTTTCATCCAGTTATTAATGATTCCAAAGCAGAAATCTTCATCAAGGACCTTCTGGGACAATGTGACAGCTCAACATATCAAAATGTTCAAAATCACCTTAACTCAGTGAATGCGTGCTAAAACGATTATGTACCATCTCCAAAGGAGCGACAAAAAGACAGTTTAATAACTCCACAGCATCGTCTTAATTCCTCCACGTTTTCAAATTTCCACTTTAGATAGTGGTGTCAACGAGCTTCCTGGAAGCCTTGACATCCAAATTCCAAATAAAGGTAATAAAGTGCTTCACTATGCACTAAAAGCCCAAAATGAACATGTTTATAAGCCTATTCACATGTTCATGTTCTTGTCTGTGAAATCGACGACAAAACAAAAGAAACTTAAATGAAACCATATTTTCTTTGTATTCATCGAGTTTTTAAAGATTCTGAAGAATAAATGAATATGTATGAGGATCTGTGAATACATGACAGCTCGACAAGGCATACCTTTAAAAATAAACTTAATTCAGTGAATGCGCGCAAAAGTGGACATGAACAGACTGTAACATGAGAATTTAAACATGCTACAATTCCTTTATGTCTCCTTCATTTTCATCCAGTTATTAATGATTCCAAAGCAGAAATCTTCATCAAGGACCTTCTGGGACAATGTGACAGCTCAACATATCAAAATGTTCAAAATCACCTTAACTCAGTGAATGCGTGCTAAAACGATTATGTACCATCTCCAAAGGAGCGACAAAAACACTTAATGAAACCATTTAAAATAAAAATTCAGTGAATGCGCGCTAAAGTTGACATGAACAGACTGTAACATACGAGAATTTAAACATGCTACAATTCCTTTATGTCTCCCTTCATTTTCATCCAGTTATTAATGATTCCAAAGCAGAAATCTTCATCAAAGGACCTTCTGGGACAATGTGACAGCTCAACATATCAAAATGTTCAAAATCACCTTAACTCAGTAGATGAAATGCTAAAACGATTATGTACCATCTCCAAAGGAGCGACAAAAAAGACAGTTTAATAATTCCACAGCATCGTCTTAATTCCTCCACGTTTTCAAATCCCACTTTAGATAGTGGTGTCAACGAGCTCCTGGAAGCCTTGACATCCAAATTCAAATAAAGGTAATAAAGTGCTTCACTATGCACTAAAGCCCAAAATGAACATGTTTATAAGCCTATTCACATGTTCATGTTCTTGTCCTGTGAAATCGAAGACAAAACAAAAGAAACTTAAATGAAACCATATTTTCTTTGTATTCATCGAGTTTTTAAAGAGTCTGAAGAATAAACGAATATGTATGAGCTTCAGTGAATACATGACAGCTCAAAAGGCATAACCTTTTTAAAAATAAAATTCAGTGAATGCGCGCTAAAGTTGACATGAACAGACTGTAACATGCCGAGAATTTAAACATGCTACAATTCCTTTATGTCTCCCCTTCATTTTCATCCAGTTATTAATGATTCCAAAGCAGAAATCTTCTTATCAAGGACCTTCTGGGACAATGCTGACCAAGCTCAACATATCAAAATGTTCAAAATCACCTTAACTCAGTGAATGCGTGCTAAAACGATTATGTACCATCTCCAAAAGGAGCGACAAAAAAGACAGTTTAATAACTCCACAGCATCGTCTTTTAATTCCTCCACGTTTTGAAATTTCCACTTTAGATAGTGCTAAAAAGGTGTCAACGAGCTTCCTGGAAGCCTTGACATCCAAATTCCAAATAGCTGCAATAAAGTGTCACTATGCACTAAAGCCCAAAATAGAACATGTTTATAAGCCTATTCATATGTTCATGTTCTGTCTCAGAAATCGACGACAAAACAAAAAGAAACTTAAATGAAACCATATTTTCTTTGTATTCATCGAGTGAGTTTTAAAGAGTCTGAAGAATAAATGAATATGTATGAGCTTCAGTGAATACATGACAGCTCAAAAAGGCATACCTTTAAAAACTAAAAAATTCATTGAATGCGCGCTAAAGTTGACATGAACAGACTGTAACATGAGAATTTAAACATGCTACACCTTTATGTCTCCCTTCATTTTCATCCAGTTATTAATGATTCCAAAGCAGAAATCTTCATCAAGGACCTTTTTCAAATTTCCACTTTAGATAGTGGTGTCAACGAGCTTCCTGGAAGCCTTGACATCCAAATTCCAAATAAAGGTAATAAAGTGCTTCACTATGCACTAAAAGCCCAAAATGAACATGTTTATAAGCCTATTCACATGTTCATGTTCTTGTCTGTGAAATCGACGACAAAACAAAAGAAAACTTAAATGAAACCATATTTTCTTTGTATTCATCGAGTTTTTAAAGATTCTGAAGAATAAATGAATATGTATGAGGATCTGTGAATACATGACAGCTCGACAAGGCATACCTTTAAAAATAAACTTAATTCAGTGAATGCGCGCAAAGTGGACATGAACAGACTGTAAAATGAGAATTTAAACATGCTACAATTCCTTTATGTCTCCCTTCATTTTCATCCAGTTATTAATGATTCCAAAGCAGAAATCTTCATCAAGGACCTTCTGGGACAATGTGACAGCTCAACATATCAAAATGTTCAAAATCACCTTAACTCAGTGAATGCGTGCTAAAACGATTATGTACCATCTCCAAAGGAGCGACAAAAAGACAGTTTAATAACTCCACAGCATCGTCTTAATTCCTCCACGTTTTCAAATTTCCACTTTAGATAGTGGTGTCAACGAGCTTCCTGGAAGCCTTGACATCCAAATTCCAAATAAAGGTAATAAAGTGCTTCACTATGCACTAAAAGCCCAAAATGAACATGTTTATAAGCCTATTCACATGTTCATGTTCTTGTCTGTGAAATCGACGACAAAACAAAAAGAAACTTAAATGAAACCATATTTTCTTTGTATTCATCGAGTTTTTAAAGATTCTGAAGAATAAATGAATATGTATGAGGATCTGTGAATACATGACAGCTCGACAAGGCATACCTTTAAAAATAAACTTAATTCAGTGAATGCGCGCAAAAGTGGACATGAACAGACTGTAACATGAGAATTTAAACATGCTACAATTCCTTTATGTCTCCCTTCATTTTCATCCAGTTATTAATGATTCCAAAGCAGAAATCTTCATCAAGGACCTTCTGGGACAATGTGACAGCTCAACATATCAAAATGTTCAAAATCACCTTAACTCAGTGAATGCGTGCTAAAACGATTATGTACCATCTCCAAAGGAGCGACAAAAAGACAGTTTAATAACTCCACAGCATCGTCTTAATTCCTCCACGTTTTCAAATTTCCACTTTAGATAGTGGTGTCAACGAGCTTCCTGGAAGCCTTGACATCCAAATTCCAAATAAAGGTAATAAAGTGCTTCACTATGCACTAAAAGCCCAAAATGAACATGTTTATAAGCCTATTCACATGTTCATGTTCTTGTCTGTGAAATCGAAGACAAAACAAAAGAAACTTAAATGAAACCATATTTTCTTTGTATTCATCGAGTTTTTAAAGAGTCTGAAGAATAAACGAATATGTATGAGCTTCAGTGAATACATGACAGCTCAAAAAGGCATACCTTTAAAAATAAAAATTCAGTGAATGCGCGCTAAAGTTGACATGAACAGACTGTAACATGAGAATTTAAACATGCTACAATTCCTTTATGTCTCCCTTCATTTTCATCCAGTTATTAATGATTCCAAAGCAGAAATCTTCATCAAGGACCTTCTGGGACAATGTGACAGCTCAACATATCAAAATGTTCAAAATCACCTTAACTCAGTGAATGCGTGCTAAAACGATTATGTACCATCTCCAAAGGAGCGACAAAAGACAGTTTAATAACTCCACAGCATCGTCTTAATTCCTCCACGTTTTCAAATTTCCACTTTAGATAGTGGTGTCAACGAGCTTCCTGGAAGCCTTGACATCCAAATTCCAAATAAAGGTAATAAAGTGCTTCACTATGCACTAAAAGCCCAAAATGAACATGTTTATAAGCCTATTCACATGTTCATGTTCTTGTCTGTGAAATCGACGACAAAACAAAAAGAAACTTAAATGAAACCATATTTTCTTTGTATTCATCGAGTTTTTAAAGATTCTGAAGAATAAATGAATATGTATGAGGATCTGTGAATACATGACAGCTCGACAAGGCATACCTTTAAAAATAAACTTAATTCAGTGAATGCGCGCAAAAGTGGACATGAACAGACTGTAACATGAGAATTTAAACATGCTACAATTCCTTTATGTCTCCCTTCATTTTCATCCAGTTATTAATGATTCCAAAGCAGAAATCTTCATCAAGGACCTTCTGGGACAATGTGACAGCTCAACATATCAAAATGTTCAAAATCACCTTAACTCAGTGAATGCGTGCTAAAACGATTATGTACCATCTCCAAAGGAGCGACAAAAAGACAGTTTAATAACTCCACAGCATCGTCTTAATTCCTCCACGTTTTCAAATTTCCACTTTAGATAGTGGTGTCAACGAGCTTCCTGGAAGCCTTGACATCCAAATTCCAAATAAAGGTAATAAAGTGCTTCACTATGCACTAAAAGCCCAAAATGAACATGTTTATAAGCCTATTCACATGTTCATGTTCTTGTCTGTGAAATCGAAGACAAAACAAAAAGAAACTTAAATGAAACCATATTTTCTTTGTATTCATCGAGTTTTTAAAGAGTCTGAAGAATAAACGAATATGTATGAGCTTCAGTGAATACATGACAGCTCAAAAAGCATACCTTTAAAAATAAAAATTCAGTGAATGCGCGCTAAAGTTGACATGAACAGACTGTAACATGAGAATTTAAACATGCTACAATTCCTTTATGTCTCCCTTCATTTTCATCCAGTTATTAATGATTCCAAAGCAGAAATCTTCATCAAGGACCTTCTGGGACAATGTGACAGCTCAACATATCAAAATGTTCAAAATCACCTTAACTCAGTGAATGCGTGCTAAAACGATTATGTACCATCTCCAAAGGAGCGACAAAAGACAGTTTAATAATTCCACAGCATCGTCTTAATTCCTCCACGTTTTCAAATTTCCACTTTAGATAGTGGTGTCAACGAGCTTCCTGGAAGCCTTGACATCCAAATTCCAAATAAAGGTAATAAAGTGCTTCACTATGCACTAAAAGCCCAAAATGAACATGTTTATAAGCCTATTCACATGTTCATGTTCTTGTCTGTGAAATCGAAGACAAAACAAAAAGAAACTTAAATGAAACCATATTTTCTTTGTATTCATCGAGTTTTTAAAGAGTCTGAAGAATAAATGAATATGTATGAGCTTCTGTGAATACATGACAGCTCAAAAAGGCATACCTTTAAAAATAAAAATTCAGTGAATGCGCGCTAAAGTTGACATGAACAGACTGTAACATGAGAATTTAAACATGCTACAATTCCTTTATGTCTCCCTTCATTTTCATCCAGTTATTAATGATTCCAAAGCAGAAATCTTCATCAAGGACCTTCTGGGACAATGTGACAGCTCAACATATCAAAATGTTCAAAATCACCTTAACTCAGTGAATGCGTGCTAAAACGATTATGTACCATCTCCAAAGGAGCGACAAAAAGACAGTTTAATAACTCCACAGCATCGTCTTAATTCCTCCACGTTTTGAAATTTCCACTTTAGATAGTGGTGTCAACGAGCTTCCTGGAAGCCTTGACATCCAAATTCCAAATAAAGGTAATAAAGTGCTTCACTATGCACTAAAAGCCCAAAATGAACATGTTTATAAGCCTATTCACATGTTCATGTTCTTGTCTGTGAAATCGACGACAAAACAAAAAGAAACTTAAATGAAACCATATTTTCTTTGTATTCATCGAGTTTTTAAAGAGTCTGAAGAATAAATGAATATGTATGAGCTTCAGTGAATACATGACAGCTCAAAAAGCATACCTTTAAAAATAAAAAATTCAGTGAATGCGCGCTAAAGTTGACATGAACAGACTGTAACATGAGAATTTAAACATGCTACAATTCCTTTATGTCTCCCTTCATTTTCATCCAGTTATTAATGATTCCAAAGCAGAAATCTTCATCAAGGACCTTCTGGGACAATGTGACAGCTCAACATATCAAAATGTTCAAAATCACCTTAACTCAGTGAATGCGTGCTAAAACGATTATGTACCATCTCCAAAGGAGCGACAAAAGACAGTTTAATAACTCCACAGCATCGTCTTAATTCCTCCACGTTTTCAAATTTCCACTTTAGATAGTGGTGTCAACGAGCTTCCTGGAAGCCTTGACATCCAAATTCCAAATAAAGGTAATAAAGTGCTTCACTATGCACTAAAAGCCCAAAATGAACATGTTTATAAGCCTATTCACATGTTCATGTTCTTGTCTGTGAAATCGAAGACAAAACAAAAAGAAACTTAAATGAAACCATATTTTCTTTGTATTCATCGAGTTTTTAAAGATTCTGAAGAATAAATGAATATGTATGAGCTTCTGTGAATACATGACAGCTCAAAAGGCATACCTTTAAAAATAAAAATTCAGTGAATGCGCGCTAAAGTTGACATGAACAGACTGTAACATGAGAATTTAAACATGCTACAATTCCTTTATGTCTCCCTTCATTTTCATCCAGTTATTAATGATTCCAAAGCAGAAATCTTCATCAAGGACCTTCTGGGACAATGTGACAGCTCAACATATCAAAATGTTCAAAATCACCTTAACTCAGTGAATGCGTGCTAAAACGATTATGTACCATCTCCAAAGGAGCGACAAAAGACAGTTTAATAACTCCACAGCATCGTCTTAATTCCTCCACGTTTTGAAATTTCCACTTTAGATAGTGGTGTCAACGAGCTTCCTGGAAGCCTTGACATCCAAATTCCAAATAAAGGTAATAAAGTGCTTCACTATGCACTAAAAGCCCAAAATGAACATGTTTATAAGCCTATTCACATGTTCATGTTCTTGTCTGTGAAATCGACGACAAAACAAAAAGAAACTTAAATGAAACCATATTTTCTTTGTATTCATCGAGTTTTTAAAGATTCTGAAGAATAAATGAATATGTATGAGGATCTGTGAATACATGACAGCTCAACAAGGCATACCTTTAAAAATAAACTTAATTCAGTGAATGCGCGCTAAAGTGGACATGAACAGACTGTAACATGAGAATTTAAACATGCTACAATTCCTTTATGTCTCCCTTCATTTTCATCCAGTTATTAATGATTCCAAAGCAGAAATCTTCATCAAGGACCTTCTGGGACAATGTGACAGCTCAACATATCAAAATGTTCAAAATCACCTTAACTCAGTGAATGCGTGCTAAAACGATTATGTACCATCTCCAAAGGAGCGACAAAAAGACAGTTTAATAACTCCACAGCATCGTCTTAATTCCTCCACGTTTTCAAATTTCCACTTTAGATAGTGGTGTCAACGAGCTTCCTGGAAGCCTTGACATCCAAATTCCAAATAAAGGTAATAAAGTGCTTCACTATGCACTAAAAGCCCAAAATGAACATGTTTATAAGCCTATTCACATGTTCATGTTCTTGTCTGTGAAATCGAAGACAAAACAAAAGAAACTTAAATGAAACCATATTTTCTTTGTATTCATCGAGTTTTTAAAGAGTCTGAAGAATAAACGAATATGTATGAGCTTCAGTGAATACATGACAGCTCAAAAAGGCATACCTTTAAAAATAAAAATTCAGTGAATGCGCGCTAAAGTTGACATGAACAGACTGTAACATGAGAATTTAAACATGCTACAATTCCTTTATGTCTCCCTTCATTTTCATCCAGTTATTAATGATTCCAAAGCAGAAATCTTCATCAAGGACCTTCTGGGACAATGTGACAGCTCAACATATCAAAATGTTCAAAATCACCTTAACTCAGTGAATGCGTGCTAAAACGATTATGTACCATCTCCAAAGGAGCGACAAAAAGACAGTTTAATAATTCCACAGCATCGTCTTAATTCCTCCACGTTTTCAAATTTCCACTTTAGATAGTGGTGTCAACGAGCTTCCTGGAAGCCTTGACATCCAAATTCCAAATAAAGGTAATAAAGTGCTTCACTATGCACTAAAAGCCCAAAATGAACATGTTTATAAGCCTATTCACATGTTCATGTTCTTGTCTGTGAAATCGAAGACAAAACAAAAAGAAACTTAAATGAAACCATATTTTCTTTGTATTCATCGAGTTTTTAAAGAGTCTGAAGAATAAACGAATATGTATGAGCTTCAGTGAATACATGACAGCTCAAAAAGGCATACCTTTAAAAATAAAAATTCAGTGAATGCGCGCTAAAGTTGACATGAACAGACTGTAACATGAGAATTTAAACATGCTACAATTCCTTTATGTCTCCCTTCATTTTCATCCAGTTATTAATGATTCCAAAGCAGAAATCTTCATCAAGGACCTTCTGGGACAATGTGACAGCTCAACATATCAAAATGTTCAAAATCACCTTAACTCAGTGAATGCGTGCTAAAACGATTATGTACCATCTCCAAAGGAGCGACAAAAAGACAGTTTAATAATTCCACAGCATCGTCTTAATTCCTCCACGTTTTCAAATTTCCACTTTAGATAGTGGTGTCAACGAGCTTCCTGGAAGCCTTGACATCCAAATTCCAAATAAAGGTAATAAAGTGCTTCACTATGCACTAAAAGCCCAAAATGAACATGTTTATAAGCCTATTCACATGTTCATGTTCTTGTCTGTGAAATCGAAGACAAAACAAAAAGAAACTTAAATGAAACCATATTTTCTTTGTATTCATCGAGTTTTTAAAGAGTCTGAAGAATAAACGAATATGTATGAGCTTCAGTGAATACATGACAGCTCAAAAAGGCATACCTTTAAAAATAAAAATTCAGTGAATGCGCGCTAAAGTTGACATGAACAGACTGTAACATGAGAATTTAAACATGCTACAATTCCTTTATGTCTCCCTTCATTTTCATCCAGTTATTAATGATTCCAAAGCAGAAATCTTCATCAAGGACCTTCTGGGACAATGTGACAGCTCAACATATCAAAATGTTCAAAATCACCTTAACTCAGTGAATGCGTGCTAAAACGATTATGTACCATCTCCAAAGGAGCGACAAAAAGACAGTTTAATAATTCCACAGCATCGTCTTAATTCCTCCACGTTTTCAAATTTCCACTTTAGATAGTGGTGTCAACGAGCTTCCTGGAAGCCTTGACATCCAAATTCCAAATAAAGGTAATAAAGTGCTTCACTATGCACTAAAAGCCCAAACTGAACATTTTTATAAGCCTATTCACATGTTCAGGTTTTGTCTTTCAGATCGATGGCAAAACTAAAAGAAACTTAAATGAAACAATATTTTCTTTGTATTCATCGAGTTTTTAAAGATTCTGAAGAATAAATGAATATGTATGAGGATCTGTGAATACATGACAGCTCGACAAGGCATACCTTTAAAAATAAACTTAATTCAGTGAATGCGCGCTAAAGTGGACATGAACAGACTGTAAAATGAGAATTTAAACATGCTACAATTCCTTTATGTCTCCCTTCATTTTCATCCAGTTATTAATGATTCCAAAGCAGAAATCTTCATCAAGGACCTTCTGGGACAATGTGACAGCTCAACATATCAAAATGTTCAAAATCACCTTAACTCAGTGAATGCGTGCTAAAACGATTATGTACCATCTCCAAAGGAGCGACAAAAAGACAGTTTAATAACTCCACAGCATCGTCTGAATTCCTCCACGTTTTGAAATTTCCACTTTAGATAGTGGTGTCAACGAGCTTCCTGGAAGCCTTGACATCCAAATTCCAAATAAAGGTAATAAAGTGCTTCACTATGCACTAAAAGCCCAAACTGAACATTTTTATAAGCCTATTCACATGTTCATGTTCTTGTCTGTGAAATCGACGACAAAACAAAAAGAAACTTAAATGAAACCATATTTTCTTTGTATTCATCGAGTTTTTAAAGATTCTGAAGAATAAATGAATATGTATGAGGATCTGTGAATACATGACAGCTCGACAAGGCATACCTTTAAAAATAAACTTAATTCAGTGAATGCGCGCAAAAAGTGGACATGAACAGACTGTAACATGAGAATTTAAACATGCTACAATTCCTTTATGTCTCCCTTCATTTTCATCCAGTTATTAATGATTCCAAAGCAGAAATCTTCATCAAGGACCTTCTGGGACAATGTGACAGCTCAACATATCAAAATGTTCAAAATCACCTTAACTCAGTGAATGCGTGCTAAAACGATTATGTACCATCTCCAAAGGAGCGACAAAAAGACAGTTTAATAACTCCACAGCATCGTCTTAATTCCTCCACGTTTTCAAATATCCACTTTAGATAGTGGTGTCAACGAGCTTCCTGGAAGCCTTGACATCCAAATTCCAAATAAAGGTAATAAAGTGCTTCACTATGCACTAAAAGCCCAAAATGAACATGTTTATAAGCCTATTCACATGTTCAGGTTTTTGTCTTTCAGATCGATGGCAAAACTAAAAGAAACTTAAATGAAACAATATTTTCTTTGTATTCATCGAGTTTTTAAAGATTCTGAAGAATAAATGAATATGTATGAGGATCTGTGAATACATGACAGCTCGACAAGGCATACCTTTAAAAATAAACTTAATTCAGTGAATGCGCGCTAAAGTGGACATGAACAGACTGTAAAATGAGATTTTAAACATGCTACAATTCCTTTATGTCTCCCTTCATTTTCATCCAGTTATTAATGATTCCAAAGCAGAAATCTTCATCAAGGACCTTCTGGGACAATGTGACAGCTCAACATATCAAAATGTTCAAAATCACCTTAACTCAGTGAATGCGTGCTAAAACGATTATGTACCATCTCCAAAGGAGCGACAAAAAGACAGTTTAATAACTCCACAGCATCGTCTTAATTCCTCCACGTTTTGAAATTTCCACTTTAGATAGTGGTGTCAACGAGCTTCCTGGAAGCCTTGACATCCAAATTCCAAATAAAGGTAATAAAGTGCTTCACTATGCACTAAAAGCCCAAACTGAACATTTTTATAAGCCTATTCACATGTTCAGGTTTTTGTCTTTCAGATCGATGGCAAAACTAAAAGAAACTTAAATGAAACAACATTTTCTTTGTATTCATCGAGTTTTTAAAGATTCTGAAGAATAAATGAATATGTATGAGCTTCAGTGAATACATGACAGCTCAAAAAGGCATACCTTTAAAAATAAAAATTCAGTGAATGCGCGCTAAAGTTGACATGAACAGACTGTAACATGAGAATTTAAACATGCTACAATTCCTTTATGTCTCCCTTCATTTTCATCCAGTTATTAATGATTCCAAAGCAGAAATCTTCATCAAGGACCTTCTGGGACAATGTGACAGCTCAACATATCAAAATGTTCAAAATCACCTTAACTCAGTGAATGCGTGCTAAAACGATTATGTACCATCTCCAAAGGAGCGACAAAAAGACAGTTTAATAACTCCACAGCATCGTCTTAATTCCTCCACGTTTTCAAATTTCCACTTTAGATAGTGGTGTCAACGAGCTTCCTGGAAGCCTTGACATCCAAATTCCAAATAAAGGTAATAAAGTGCTTCACTATGCACTAAAAGCCCAAAATGAACATGTTTATAAGCCTATTCACATGTTCATGTTCTTGTCTGTGAAATCGAAGACAAAACAAAAAGAAACTTAAATGAAACCATATTTTCTTTGTATTCATCGAGTTTTTAAAGAGTCTGAAGAATAAACGAATATGTATGAGCTTCAGTGAATACATGACAGCTCAAAAAGGCATACCTTTAAAAATAAAAATTCAGTGAATGCGCGCTAAAGTTGACATGAACAGACTGTAACATGAGAATTTAAACATGCTACAATTCCTTTATGTCTCCCTTCATTTTCATCCAGTTATTAATGATTCCAAAGCAGAAATCTTCATCAAGGACCTTCTGGGACAATGTGACAGCTCAACATATCAAAATGTTCAAAATCACCTTAACTCAGTGAATGCGTGCTAAAACGATTATGTACCATCTCCAAAGGAGCGACAAAAAGACAGTTTAATAATTCTACAGCATCGTCTTAATTCCTCCACGTTTTCAAATTTCCACTTTAGATAGTGGTGTCAACGAGCTTCCTGGAAGCCTTGACATCCAAATTCCAAATAAAGGTAATAAAGTGCTTCACTATGCACTAAAAGCCCAAAATGAACATGTTTATAAGCCTATTCACATGTTCATGTTCTTGTCTGTGAAATCGAAGACAAAACAAAAAGAAACTTAAATGAAACCATATTTTCTTTGTATTCATCGAGTTTTTAAAGAGTCTGAAGAATAAACGAATATGTATGAGCTTCAGTGAATACATGACAGCTCAAAAAGGCATACCTTTAAAAATAAAAATTCAGTGAATGCGCGCTAAAGTTGACATGAACAGACTGTAACATGAGAATTTAAACATGCTACAATTCCTTTATGTCTCCCTTCATTTTCATCCAGTTATTAATGATTCCAAAGCAGAAATCTTCATCAAGGACCTTCTGGGACAATGTGACAGCTCAACATATCAAAATGTTCAAAATCACCTTAACTCAGTGAATGCGTGCTAAAACGATTATGTACCATCTCCAAAGGAGCGACAAAAAGACAGTTTAATAATTCCACAGCATCGTCTTAATTCCTCCACGTTTTCAAATTTCCACTTTAGATAGTGGTGTCAACGAGCTTCCTGGAAGCCTTGACATCCAAATTCCAAATAAAGGTAATAAAGTGCTTCACTATGCACTAAAAGCCCAAACTGAACATTTTTATAAGCCTATTCACATGTTCAGGTTTTTGTCTTTCAGATCGATGGCAAAACTAAAAGAAACTTAAATGAAACAATATTTTCTTTGTATTCATCGAGTTTTTAAAGATTCTGAAGAATAAATGAATATGTATGAGGATCTGTGAATACATGACAGCTCGACAAGGCATACCTTTAAAAATAAACTTAATTCAGTGAATGCGCGCTAAAGTGGACATGAACAGACTGTAAAATGAGATTTTAAACATGCTACAATTCCTTTATGTCTCCCTTCATTTTCATCCAGTTATTAATGATTCCAAAGCAGAAATCTTCATCAAGGACCTTCTGGGACAATGTGACAGCTCAACATATCAAAATGTTCAAAATCACCTTAACTCAGTGAATGCGTGCTAAAACGATTATGTACCATCTCCAAAGGAGCGACAAAAAAAGACAGTTTAATAACTCCACAGCATCGTCTGAATTCCTCCACGTTTTGAAATTTCCACTTTAGATAGTGGTGTCAACGAGCTTCCTGGAAGCCTTGACATCCAAATTCCAAATAAAGGTAATAAAGTGCTTCACTATGCACTAAAAGCCCAAACTGAACATTTTATAAGCCTATTCACATGTTCATGTTCTTGTCTTGAAATGACATTTTTATTGAGCCTATTCACATGTTCATGTTCTTGTCTGTGAAATCGACGACAAAACAAAAAAAAGAAACTTAAATGAAACCATATTTTCTTTGTATTCATCGAGTTTTTAAAGATTCTGAAGAATAAATGAATATGTATGAGGATCTGTGAATACATGACAGCTCGACAAGGCATACCTTTAAAAATAAACTTAATTCAGTGAATGCGCGCAAAGTGGACATGAACAGACTGTAACATGAGAATTTTTAAACATGCTACAGTTATTAATTTATGTCTCCTTCATTCATCATCCAGTTAATGATTCCAAAGCAGAAATCTTCATCAAGGACCTTCTGGGACAATGTGACAGCTCAACATATCAAAATGTTCAAAATCACCTTAACTCAGTGAATGCGTGCTAAAACGATTATGTACCATCTCCAAAGGAGCGACAAAAAGACAGTTTAATAACTCCACAGCATCGTCTTAATTCCCTCCACGTTTTCAAATATCCACTTTAGATAGTGGTGTCAACGAGCTTCCTGGAAGCCTTGACATCCAAATTCCAAATAAAGGTAATAAAGTGCTTCACTATGCACTAAAAGCCCAAAATGAACATGTTTATAAGCCTATTCACATGTTCAGGTTTTTGTCTTTCAGATCGATGGCAAAACTAAAAGAAACTTAAATGAAACAATATTTTCTTTGTATTCATCGAGTTTTTAAAGATTCTGAAGAATAAATGAATATGTATGAGGATCTGTGAATACATGACAGCTCGACAAGGCATACCTTTAAAAATAAACTTAATTCAGTGAATGCGCGCTAAAGTGGACATGAACAGACTGTAAAATGAGATTTTAAACATGCTACAATTCCTTTATGTCTCCCTTCATTTTCATCCAGTTATTAATGATTCCAAAGCAGAAATCTTCATCAAGGACCTTCTGGGACAATGTGACAGCTCAACATATCAAAATGTTCAAAATCACCTTAACTCAGTGAATGCGTGCTAAAACGATTATGTACCATCTCCAAAGGAGCGACAAAAAGACAGTTTAATAACTCCACAGCATCGTCTGAATTCCTCCACGTTTTGAAATTTCCACTTTAGATAGTGGTGTCAACGAGCTTCCTGGAAGCCTTGACATCCAAATTCCAAATAAAGGTAATAAAGTGCTTCACTATGCACTAAAAGCCCAAACTGAACATTTTTATAAGCCTATTCACATGTTCAGGTTTTTGTCTTTCAGATCGATGGCAAAACTAAAAGAAACTTAAATGAAACAACATTTTCTTTGTATTCATCGAGTTTTTAAAGATTCTGAAGAATAAATGAATATGTATGAGCTTCAGTGAATACATGACAGCTCAAAAAGGCATACCTTTAAAAATAAAAATTCAGTGAATGCGCGCTAAAGTTGACATGAACAGACTGTAACATGAGAATTTAAACATGCTACAATTCCTTTATGTCTCCCTTCATTTTCATCCAGTTATTAATGATTCCAAAGCAGAAATCTTCATCAAGGACCTTCTGGGACAATGTGACAGCTCAACATATCAAAATGTTCAAAATCACCTTAACTCAGTGAATGCGTGCTAAAACGATTATGTACCATCTCCAAAGGAGCGACAAAAGACAGTTTAATAACTCCACAGCATCGTCTTAATTCCTCCACGTTTTCAAATTTCCACTTTAGATAGTGGTGTCAACGAGCTTCCTGGAAGCCTTGACATCCAAATTCCAAATAAAGGTAATAAAGTGCTTCACTATGCACTAAAAGCCCAAAATGAACATGTTTATAAGCCTATTCACATGTTCATGTTCTTGTCTGTGAAATCGACGACAAAACAAAAAGAAACTTAAATGAAACCATATTTTCTTTGTATTCATCGAGTTTTTAAAGATTCTGAAGAATAAATGAATATGTATGAGGATCTGTGAATACATGACAGCTCGACAAGGCATACCTTTAAAAATAAACTTAATTCAGTGAATGCGTGCTAAAGTGGACATGAACAGACTGTAACATGAGAATTTAAACATGCTACAATTCCTTTATGTCTCCCTTCATTTTCATCCAGTTATTAATGATTCCAAAGCAGAAATCTTCATCAAGGACCTTCTGGGACAATGTGACAGCTCAACATATCAAAATGTTCAAAATCACCTTAACTCAGTGACGTGCGTGCTAAAACGATTATGTACCATCTCCAAAGGAGCGACAAAAAGACAGTTTAATAATTCCACAGCATCGTCTTAATTCCTCCACGTTTTCAAATTTCCACTTTAGATAGTGGTGTCAACGAGCTTCCTGGAAGCCTTGACATCCAAATTCCAAATAAAGGTAATAAAGTGCTTCACTATGCACTAAAAGCCCAAAATGAACATGTTTATAAGCCTATTCACATGTTCATGTTCTTGTCTGTGAAATCGAAGACAAAACAAAAGAAACTTAAATGAAACCATATTTTCTTTGTATTCATCGAGTTTTTAAAGAGTCTGAAGAATAAACGAATATGTATGAGCTTCAGTGAATACATGACAGCTCAAAAAGGCATACCTTTAAAAATAAAAATTCAGTGAATGCGCGCTAAAGTTGACATGAACAGACTGTAACATGAGAATTTAAACATGCTACAATTCCTTTATGTCTCCCTTCATTTTCATCCAGTTATTAATGATTCCAAAGCAGAAATCTTCATCAAGGACCTTCTGGGACAATGTGACAGCTCAACATATCAAAATGTTCAAAATCACCTTAACTCAGTGAATGCGTGCTAAAACGATTATGTACCATCTCCAAAGGAGCGACAAAAAGACAGTTTAATAATTCCACAGCATCGTCTTAATTCCTCCACGTTTTCAAATTTCCACTTTAGATAGTGGTGTCAACGAGCTTCCTGGAAGCCTTGACATCCAAATTCCAAATAAAGGTAATAAAGTGCTTCACTATGCACTAAAAGCCCAAAATGAACATGTTTATAAGCCTATTCACATGTTCATGTTCTTGTCTGTGAAATCGAAGACAAAACAAAAAGAAACTTAAATGAAACCATATTTTCTTTGTATTCATCGAGTTTTTAAAGAGTCTGAAGAATAAACGAATATGTATGAGCTTCAGTGAATACATGACAGCTCAAAAAGGCATACCTTTAAAAATAAAAATTCAGTGAATGCGCGCTAAAGTTGACATGAACAGACTGTAACATGAGAATTTAAACATGCTACAATTCCTTTATGTCTCCCTTCATTTTCATCCAGTTATTAATGATTCCAAAGCAGAAATCTTCATCAAGGACCTTCTGGGACAATGTGACAGCTCAACATATCAAAATGTTCAAAATCACCTTAACTCAGTGAATGCGTGCTAAAACGATTATGTACCATCTCCAAAGGAGCGACAAAAAGACAGTTTAATAACTCCACAGCATCGTCTTAATTCCTCCACGTTTTCAAATATCCACTTTAGATAGTGGTGTCAACGAGCTTCCTGGAAGCCTTGACATCCAAATTCCAAATAAAGGTAATAAAGTGCTTCACTATGCACTAAAAGCCCAAAATGAACATGTTTATAAGCCTATTCACATGTTCAGGTTTTTGTCTTTCAGATCGATGGCAAAACTAAAAGAAACTTAAATGAAACCATATTTTCTTTGTATTCATCGAGTTTTTAAAGATTCTGAAGAATAAATGAATATGTATGAGGATCTGTGAATACATGACAGCTCGACAAGGCATACCTTTAAAAATAAACTTAATTCAGTGAATGCGCGCTAAAGTGGACATGAACAGACTGTAAAATGAGATTTTAAACATGCTACAATTCCTTTATGTCTCCCTTCATTTTCATCCAGTTATTAATGATTCCAAAGCAGAAATCTTCATCAAGGACCTTCTGGGACAATGTGACAGCTCAACATATCAAAATGTTCAAAATCACCTTAACTCAGTGAATGCGTGCTAAAACGATTATGTACCATCTCCAAAGGAGCGACAAAAGACAGTTTAATAACTCCACAGCATCGTCTGAATTCCTCCACGTTTTGAAATTTCCACTTTAGATAGTGGTGTCAACGAGCTTCCTGGAAGCCTTGACATCCAAATTCCAAATAAAGGTAATAAAGTGCTTCACTATGCACTAAAAGCCCAAACTGAACATTTTTATAAGCCTATTCACATGTTCAGGTTTTTGTCTTTCAGATCGATGGCAAAACTAAAAGAAACTTAAATGAAACAATATTTTCTTTGTATTCATCGAGTTTTTAAAGATTCTGAAGAATAAATGAATATGTATGAGGATCTGTGAATACATGACAGCTCGACAAGGCATACCTTTAAAAATAAACTTAATTCAGTGAATGCGCGCTAAAGTGGACATGAACAGACTGTAAAATGAGATTTTAAACATGCTACAATTCCTTTATGTCTCCCTTCATTTTCATCCAGTTATTAATGATTCCAAAGCAGAAATCTTCATCAAGGACCTTCTGGGACAATGTGACAGCTCAACATATCAAAATGTTCAAAATCACCTTAACTCAGTGAATGCGTGCTAAAACGATTATGTACCATCTCCAAAGGAGCGACAAAAAGACAGTTTAATAACTCCACAGCATCGTCTTAATTCCTCCACGTTTTGAAATTTCCACTTTAGATAGTGGTGTCAACGAGCTTCCTGGAAGCCTTGACATCCAAATTCCAAATAAAGGTAATAAAGTGCTTCACTATGCACTAAAAGCCCAAACTGAACATTTTTATAAGCCTATTCACATGTTCAGGTTTTTGTCTTTCAGATCGATGGCAAAACTAAAAGAAACTTAAATGAAACAATATTTTCTTTGTATTCATCGAGTTTTTAAAGATTCTGAAGAATAAATGAATATGTATGAGGATCTGTGAATACATGACAGCTCGACAAGGCATACCTTTAAAAATAAACTTAATTCAGTGAATGCGCGCTAAAGTGGACATGAACAGACTGTAAAATGAGATTTTAAACATGCTACAATTCCTTTATGTCTCCCTTCATTTTCATCCAGTTATTAATGATTCCAAAGCAGAAATCTTCATCAAGGACCTTCTGGGACAATGTGACAGCTCAACATATCAAAATGTTCAAAATCACCTTAACTCAGTGAATGCGTGCTAAAACGATTATGTACCATCTCCAAAGGAGCGACAAAAGACAGTTTAATAACTCCACAGCATCGTCTTAATTCCTCCACGTTTTCAAATTTCCACTTTAGATAGTGGTGTCAACGAGCTTCCTGGAAGCCTTGACATCCAAATTCCAAATAAAGGTAATAAAGTGCTTCACTATGCACTAAAAGCCCAAAATGAACATGTTTATAAGCCTATTCACATGTTCATGTTCTTGTCTGTGAAATCGAAGACAAAACAAAAGAAACTTAAATGAAACCATATTTTCTTTGTATTCATCGAGTTTTTAAAGAGTCTGAAGAATAAACGAATATGTATGAGCTTCAGTGAATACATGACAGCTCAAAAAGGCATACCTTTAAAAATAAAAATTCACTGAATGCGCGCTAAAGTTGACATGAACAGACTGTAACATGAGAATTTAAACATGCTACAATTCCTTTATGTCTCCCTTCATTTTCATCCAGTTATTAATGATTCCAAAGCAGAAATCTTCATCAAGGACCTTCTGGGACAATGTGACAGCTCAACATATCAAAATGTTCAAAATCACCTTAACTCAGTGAATGCGTGCTAAAACGATTATGTACCATCTCCAAAGGAGCGACAAAAAGACAGTTTAATAACTCCACAGCATCGTCTTAATTCCTCCACGTTTTGAAATTTCCACTTTAGATAGTGGTGTCAACGAGCTTCCTGGAAGCCTTGACATCCAAATTCCAAATAAAGGTAATAAAGTGCTTCACTATGCACTAAAAGCCCAAAATGAACATGTTTATAAGCCTATTCACATGTTCATGTTCTTGTCTGTGAAATCGAAGACAAAACAAAAAGAAACTTAAATGAAACCATATTTTCTTTGTATTCATCGAGTTTTTAAAGAGTCTGAAGAATAAACGAATATGTATGAGCTTCAGTGAATACATGACAGCTCAAAAGGCATACCTTTAAAAATAAAAATTCAGTGAATGCGCGCTAAAGTTGACATGAACAGACTGTAACATGAGAATTTAAACATGCTACAATTCCTTTATGTCTCCCTTCATTTTCATCCAGTTATTAATGATTCCAAAGCAGAAATCTTCATCAAGGACCTTCTGGGACAATGTGACAGCTCAACATATCAAAATGTTCAAAATCACCTTAACTCAGTGAATGCGTGCTAAAACGATTATGTACCATCTCCAAAGGAGCGACAAAAGACAGTTTAATAACTCCACAGCATCGTCTTAATTCCTCCACGTTTTCAAATTTCCACTTTAGATAGTGGTGTCAACGAGCTTCCTGGAAGCCTTGACATCCAAATTCCAAATAAAGGTAATAAAGTGCTTCACTATGCACTAAAAGCCCAAAATGAACATGTTTATAAGCCTATTCACATGTTCATGTTCTTGTCTGTGAAATCGACGACAAAACAAAAGAAACTTAAATGAAACCATATTTTCTTTGTATTCATCGAGTTTTTAAAGAGTCTGAAGAATAAACGAATATGTATGAGCTTCAGTGAATACATGACAGCTCAAAAAGGCATACCTTTAAAAATAAAAATTCAGTGAATGCGCGCTAAAGTTGACATGAACAGACTGTAACATGAGAATTTAAACATGCTACAATTCCTTTATGTCTCCCTTCATTTTCATCCAGTTATTAATGATTCCAAAGCAGAAATCTTCATCAAGGACCTTCTGGGACAATGTGACAGCTCAACATATCAAAATGTTCAAAATCACCTTAACTCAGTGAATGCGTGCTAAAACGATTATGTACCATCTCCAAAGGAGCGACAAAAAGACAGTTTAATAACTCCACAGCATCGTCTTAATTCCTCCACGTTTTGAAATTTCCACTTTAGATAGTGGTGTCAACGAGCTTCCTGGAAGCCTTGACATCCAAATTCCAAATAAAGGTAATAAAGTGCTTCACTATGCACTAAAAGCCCAAACTGAACATTTTTATAAGCCTATTCACATGTTCAGGTTCTTGTCTGTGACTTTGAGGACACATCAGAAACTTAAACGAAACCATGTATTCTTTGTATTCATGAGCTTCACTATGTAATCAAAGCCCAAAATGAACATGTTTATAAGCCTATTCACATGTTCATGTTCTTGTCTGTGAAATCGATGACAAAACTAAAAGAAACTTAAATGAAACCATATTTTCTTTGTATTCATCGAGTTTTTAAAGATTCTGAAGAATAAACGAATATGTATGAGGATCTGTGAATACATGACAGCTCGATAAGGCATACCTTTAAAAATAAACTTAATTCAGTGAATGCGCGCTAAAGTGGACATGAACAGACTGTAACATGAGAATTTAAACATGCTACAATTCCTTTTCCTTAACCGATACCATGTTTTCTTTGTATTCCTGAGCTTCACAATGTAATCAAAGCCAGAACTGAACATGTTTTTAAGCCTATTCACATGTTCATGTTCTTGTCTGTGAGTTTGAGGACAGAACGGAAACTAAAACGACACCATGTTTATCATGAGCTTCACTATGTAATCAAAGCCCAAACTGAACATTGTTATAAGCCTATTTACATGTTCAGGTTCTTTGTGAGATCGATGAAAAATCTAAAAGAAACTTAAATGAAACCATATTTTCTTTGTATTCATCGTTATTTTAAAGATTCTGAAGAACAAATCAATATCTATGAGCTTCAGTGAATACATGACAGCTCAACAAGGCATAACGTTCAACGTAAACTTAAATCAGTGAATGCGAGCTATAGTGGACCTGAACAGTCTGTAACATGAGAATTTAAACATGCTACAATTCATTTATGTCTCCCTTCATTTTCATTTAGTGATTAATGATATCAAAGCAGAAATCTTCATCCAAGACCTTCTGGGACAATGTGACAGCTCAACATATCAAAATGTTCAAAATCACCTTAACTCAGTCAATGCGTGCTAAAACGATTATGTACCATCTCCAAGGAGCGAAATAAAGACAATTTAATTGCTCCACATTTTGACATTTCCACTTTAGAAAGTGGTGTCAAAGAGCTTTCTGTAAGTATTGACATCAAAATTCCAAATAGAGGTAATAAAGTGTTTAACAATGCACTAAAAGCCCAAACGGAACATTTTTATAAGCCTATTCACATGTTCAGGTTCTTGTCTGTGAGTTTGATGACAGCACGGAAACTAAAACGACACCATGTTTATCATGAGCTTCACTATGTAATCAAGACCTCATTCACACCCACCAGTTACCAGATTCACGCCATAACTGGGAAAACTATCAACCGCCGAGGCATTCAGAGGGCGACCGGTCCTGTAACCCTCCGGGTGGGTCTACTGCATGAGGAACAACAGCACTTGATGGTTCTGGAGGGCTCGACTGTGGAGGTAATCTTAGGGCGGCCTTGGTTAGAACAACAAGACCCCATCATATCCTGGGCTACAGGTGAAGTGTTGAAATGGGGTAATTCCTGTTTTCCTGACTGTTTCCCTCGCCGACCAAGACCCTCTTCGTCCAGCCTTCAGAGGCTTCCTGTGTGCACAACATCCATCGAAAGTCCCAGAGAGAAGCAGTCAGTGGAAATCCCGCCTTGCTATGTCACCTTCAAAGATGTATTCTGCCCTAGGAGAGCCTCCCAGTTACCCCCGCATCGGCCATGGGACTGCGCTATAGACCTCATACTGGGTGAACCAGTGCCTCATGGAAAGATCTATCCATTATCCATTCCAGAACAGAAAGCCATGGGGGAGTACATTGAGGAGGCCCTAGCACAGGGGTATATCAGACCATCTACTTCCCCAGCAGCTTCCAGCTTCTTTTTCGTGGCCAAGAAGGACGGAGGCTTGCGGCCCTGTGTGGATTACAGAGCACTCAATCGGATCACAGTCAAGTTCCGGTATCCACTCCCCCTTGTCCCTACTGTGTTGGAACAACTTCGCGGTGCCACTGTCTACACCAAGTTGGACCTCCGCAGCGCATACAATCTGATCAGGATACGTGAGGGGAACGAATGGAAAACAGCCTTCGTAACACCCACCGGTCATTACGAATACCTAGTGATGCCCTACGGTCTGGCCAACGCCCCCTCCGTCTTCCAGGACTTTATTCATGAGGTGCTCCGGGAGTTCCTTCATAAATTTGTTATAGTATACATTGATGACATCCTGATTTACTCCCAGAGCATGGCAGACCATCGCCAGCACGTTGCGGAGGTCCTAGAACGTCTGAGAAGCTATCACCTCTTCCTCAAGGCAGAAAAATGTGAATTCCATCAGTCATCAGTGCAGTTCCTTGGTTATGTCATCAGTGGCAGTGGCATCCAGATGGACGAGGGGAAAGTAGAGGCCATCCGGAATTGGCCCACTCCAACCACAATAAAGGAACTGCAACGATTCCTGGGGTTTGCCAACTTCTACCGTGGCTTCATACAGAAGTTTAGTATGATAGTCCATCCCCTGACCAGCCTCCTTCACAATAAGCCCAAGTCTCTGTCCTGGCCACCAGCCGCACAAGAAGCTTTCGACCTCCTCAAAAGAACCACAAGTTCACCACAAGTGCACCACTCCTAACCCATCCAGATCCCAAGAAACCGTTTACAGTAGAGGTGGACGCCTCTACTACTGGGGTAGGAGCGGTGCTGTCACAACTATAGGGAAATCCAGCCAAACTCCACCCATGTGCTTTCTTCTCCCGGAAACTCAGCCCGGCGGAGAGAAACTACGACATCGGTGACCGAGAATTGCTGGCAGTTAAGTTGGCATTAGAGAAATGGAGGCATTGGTTAGAGGGTGCCCAACATCCCTTCACCGTGTTGACAGATCATAAAAACCTAGAGTATCTCAAGAAGGCCAAACGTCTCAACCCGCGCCAGGCACGCTGGGCCCTGTTTTTTACCAGATTCCAATTCAACATCTCATATCGTCCTGGCTCCAAGAACTTTAAAGCAGATGCACTATCCCACCTACACGCTCCTGAAATCTCCACAGAGGATCCAGAACCCATTCTTCCCCAACACGTGTTCATAAATCCCATTCAATGGTCTGAGAACTCAGTTCCCTCCTCCAATGCCTCAACCAACACTCCGCCGGGCTGTCCCCCCGGTTTTCAATATGTTCCAAGAAACCAGCGAAACCAACTCATCCACACTTCTCATACCTCTCTGGGCACTGGTCACCCTGGGGCCAATGAAACCCTCTCGCTGCTACGAGAACGCTTCTGGTGGCCAAGTATGGCTAGGGATGTGAGAAGGTACGTACAGGGTTGTACCGAATGTGCAATGTCTAAGTCTCCACGTCATCTTCCCGCAAGCAAATTATGTCCCCTTCCGACGCCCAACAGACCCTGGTCACACCTGGGAGTGGACTTCATCACAGATCTCCCTCCATCTGACGACAATACCTGTATACTCGTGGTCGTGGACCGGTTCTCGAAGTCCTGCCGTCTCATTCCACTCCGAGGACTACCCACGGCCATGGAAACCGCTGAATGTCTCTTTAATCATGTCTTTCGGTACTATGGGATCCCGGAGGACATAGTTTCCGATAGAGGTCCACAATTCATCTCCCGGATATGGAAAGCCTTCTTCTCACTCCTGGGTGTGACCATCAGCCTCTCCTCTGGTTACAGTCCCCAAAGCAATGGCCAGACAGAGAGGAAGATTCAGGAAATTGGGTGTTTTTTACGTACCTTCTGCCATGGCCATCAGGACTCTTGGAACCAGTTCCTGGGCTGGGCCGAGTACGCTCGCTCGCTACGTCAACCAGCTACTGGACTCACTCCCTTCCAGTGCGTGCTTGGTTACCAGCCCCCTCTCTTCCCATGGTCCGGGGAGCCCTTGGAGGTTCCGACTGTGGACTACTGGTTCCGAGAGAGCGAGAGGGTCTGGGACGCAGCTCATCGTCAACTCAGGAGGGCACTCTGCAGGCGCAGGCCGTAGGAGGACCGTAGGAGATCCACCGCTCCTATGTACCTACATGGCCAGAAGGTCTGGTTATCCACCCGCGACATCAGGATGCGCCTGCCCTGCAGAAAGCTAAGTCCCAGATTAATTGGTCCCTTTACCATAATTGAACAGATCAATCCTGTCACTTACAAGCTCCAGTTACCAGCACAATACAAGATTCACCCTACCTTCCATGTATCACTACTCAAACCGTTTTATCCTTCTGTTCACCTCTCTGCAGAGCCTGGCGACACGACAGATCCTCCCTTACCGCTGATCCTAGAGGATCAGCTAGATTAGCGCCTACCAGGTCCGTGAGATCTTGGACTCCCGACGCCGTGGTGGCTGTATCAGGGACGGTATCTTTATCACTATCCATTCATATCTCTTGTGTGCGAAATAAAACGTTCTCAGCATCCTCACCGTATCTCTGGTTGATCTGTCCGTAACACGGTCATAGATATTCATTTATTCTTCATAATCTTAAAAAAACTCGATGAATACAAAGAAAATATGGTTTCATTTAAGTTTCTTTTAGTTTTGTCATCGATCTCACAGACAAGAACATGAACATGTGAATAGGCTTATAAACATGTTCATTTTGGGCTTTGATTACATTGTGAAGCTCATGAATATAAAGAAAATATGGTTTCGTTTTAGTTTCTGATGTGTCCTCAAAGTCACAGACAAGAACCTGAACATGTGAATAGGCTTATAAAAATGTTCAGTTTGGGCTTTTAGTGCATAGTGAAGCACTTTATTACCTCTATTTGGAATTTGGATGTCACTGCTTCCAGGAAGCTCTTTGACACCACTTTCTAAAGTGGAAATTTCAAAACGTGGAGGAATTAAGACGATGCTGTGGAGTTATTAAACTGTCTTCATTTCGCTCCTTGGAGATGGTACATAATCGTTTTAGCACTGAGTTAAGGTGATGTTGAACATTTTGATATGTTGAGCTGTCACATTGTCCCAGAAGGTCCTTGATGAAGATTTCTGCTTTGGAATCATTAATAACTGGATGAAAATGAAGGGAGACATAAAGGAATTGCAGCATGTTTAAATTCTCATGTTACAGTCTGTTCATGTCCACTTTAGCACGCATTCACTGAATTAAGTTTATTTTTAAAGGTATGCCTTTTTGAGCTGTCATGTATTCACTGAAGCTCATACATATTCGTTTATTCTTCAGAATCTTTAAAAACTCGATGAATACAAAGAAAATATTGTTTCATTTAAGTTTCTTTTAGTTTTGTCATCGATCTCACAGACAAGAACCTGAACATGTGAATAGGCTTATAAAAATGTTCAGTTTGGGCTTTTAGTGCATAGTGAAGCACTTTATTACCTTTATTTGGAATTTGGATGTCCGCATACGATTGGCCACACGAATGGCTAACTGAATAAACCATTCGAGGCCGATGGTGTCCTCGTATGCAGCGAGATGCAATCTTACCCTGGGTTCCAATCCCTGACGAAAGGTGGTAATAAGGGACTGCTCGTTCCATCCGCTGGCTGCCGCGAAGGTTCGGAATTCTAGGGCGTAATCCTGGACTGACCGCTGACCTTGCTTGAGTTAATATAATTTTTCTCCGGCTGAGGAGTGACCGGCTGGTCTTCCGAACACCTCGCGGAAGTGGTCCAGGAAACTCGTCAGGGATTGGGTGACGGGGCCGTTTTGAGACCAGATGGACTCTGCCCACTGTAACGCTCTTCCCTGTAGCTGGGAGATAACAAAAGCTACTTTGGAGCGTTCAGTGGGGTACAGGGAAGATTGCATCTCCAGGACCAGGGAACATTGCAGAATGAATCCATTGCAATCCTCCGCCGGAGAAGGGCGCTGGTTTGGCCATGGGACTGATACATGGCGGAACTGCTGGGGTTACCGGAGCTGAAGCGGAAGTGGCGGAGGTGGATGTGGATGATGGTGGAGCGATGAGGCCACGGCGCAGGATATCCACCAGCTCCTGGAACGGATCTGTGGCACTCATGCTGCAATCCTGTTGCGTGGTCCGGTCTTCTGTTACGGACAGATCAACCGGAGATACGGTGAGGATACTGAGAACGTTTTATTTCGCACACAAGAGATATGAATGGATAGTGATAAAGATACCGTCCCTGATACAGATGGCAGAAGGATTCTGGAGGTGAGTGGATATACACGGGACCGGGAACAGGAGCGACACACTAGGGAGACTGGAGACACACAGGAGATGGAGCTGGAGAGACACACTCTGGGAACTGGAGATGACAGGAGTCGGGATCGAGGTTCGGGGTCGGGATATCGTGTCGAGGGTGAGTCCGTGAAATAATGAGGAGTTAAAGTGCTGTCCTTCATTTCAACGAGACCGGACACAGACTGTGGTGAGGAGTTGGAATTTATGGAGGAGTACGGAGTATGGAGGCTGATTACGTTCAGGTGTGTGATGGGTGACAGGTGCTGGGAATTAATATTCAGGTGAGGGAGTGCGGTGTGTGTGGTGAGATGGAGCCTGGCGTGTCTGTGACAGACCTTCAGTGAATACATGACAGCTCAAGAAGGTTCAAAATAAACTTAAATCAGTGAATGCGCGCTAAAGTGGACATGAACAGTATGTAACATGAGAATTTAAACATGCTACAATTCATTTATGTCTCCCTTCATATTCATCCAGTTATTAATGATTCCAAAGTAAAAATCATCTTCCAAGACCTTCTTGGAAAATGTGACAGCTCAACATATCAAAATGTTCAAAATCACCTTAACTCAGTGAATGCGTGCTACAACGATTATGTACCATCTCCAAGGAGCGAAATAAAGACAATTTAAGAACTCCACATCTTAGAGGTAATAAAGAGAGTGTGAGTTTGTGGACAGAAGAGAGAGATAAACAATACCTTCTGCCACTTTTTAATTGATGGATGATTGATGGTTACCTTTGACCTTTGATTAGGAGCAAAAGACACGTCCTTCTCTGTTGTCTGTCCGGTGCAGTGTGAATGAATTGGAAAGATGTGGGAGGGTAGGCGGAGTTTGCGTGAACAAAAGGGAGGGTTAGCCAATGGGAAAATAGGTTAGGAGGAGCTTGAGGCGAAAAAATAAAATATAAGCAGAATATTTCTGGTCAGAACCATCAAACAAGATGAAACAGTTGAAGATGATCAGCCAGACGCTGGTGACGCATTATCAAAACGCAACACTAGGGGGCGCACCCAAGAAACAGGTGTTGTATTTGGATCCAGACACCTCCCCCTAGCACGCTTCAGGAGGAATGTGATTTAGAAAATGGAGGTGTGTGGAGATATGCGTTCAATTATGAAGTCAACGAACTTTGTTTTTACCAGCTGGAGAAAGTAGAAACGTTTGGACCCCTCACTCCAAAAGCAATGCTGACATCAGTGGACTGGTCTGTGCTGAATCTGGTGGTGTCAAACAACCTCAGAGCAAATGAAGGAAAGGAACCTGCGACAAAAGACAAACACACGCAAACGTTTGTGCGGGTTAAACAGGAATTTCCACCGGTACTCGCCCAGAAAAAAATTGTAACCTGCAGCATTTGGGAGACGAAAAGCTCGGCTTCCGGCAGATGGTTCTACCGCACAAGCCGTCAGGTGGTCGAAGGAGATGAACACTCGGACGAATTTGTCTTGGAATATTTCAATACCGAATGCGGTGTGTTCCAGACGTCATTACGTCTGCCCCTCAAGGTGTGGATGAAAATGATGATTGAAAAAGCAGAAAAACTGAAGGATCTCTTCCTAAGAAGTCAGACATCGAGAGACATTCTGATGATAAGAAAGACTCTGTTCACAGAAGACACCGCCCCCAACTCCTCCTCTGACTCCGGCCCATAATTCATTCCGCTTAAAACGGGTACCCCTGCAACTTCAAATCATGTCTGTTCCTCTTCTACCGCAACCAGAAAGCACAGAATCATCTCCGATTCTGAGAAAAGCCATGTCTCTCCCTTGTATCCTTGTGACCCGGGAGCCCGGATACCATCAGGACCCCTACAGCAGCAGCACCACCGCGTGTTGGGAGCCCTACCCTTGATACGACACCCCCACCTTCACCGCTGGGGACACCTGACTGGATTCTGTCTCCTCCAACACCATCTCCCTCCCCTGACTGGCCTTCTTCTTCTTCTTCGGTATCCTCAACTCCAAGCGCCTCACCACCCCCCTCTCCCAAGGAAGAGGACAAACCTGACGGGGTGCTCTCTGACCTATTTCTGAACACGGTGAGAGCCATGGTGGTTCGCCTGTTGAGCAAGGTTCTGACCGTGTACAGATCTGAAATCTGTAACGGCTGTCAAATTGATCACCCGAGCCAGCTAGAGCACGAATGTCTGTTTGAGATGCCAGATTATTTCTTCCATCAGCACTATAACGAGAGTTGTGGCGGCTTTGGACGGATCGTTTCATCAAAGCCATTCAACGGGCGCTTCAGGCATGCCATATCCACGTGTCTGCATACAGAATCCACGGCGCTTCCGAGGCCTTTCTTCATAACCTCAAAAAGACAAGACGCATCAGAGAGAAATTGGAGAAGATGTACGACGACTCTGATCGGTCAAGACGAGAAGAAGATTGAACTGATGAACAATGTGGCGGACTTTTGGAAGGAAATTGAGTAATTAAAAAAAATAAAAAAATAAAAAATGGGTAACTTTTGCACAAAATTTCAAAACTATGTAGAGGAACGTCTAATCGTTAATCAGTTAATCATTGTTTTAGATCAGGTGATTAAAAACAGAGTCACCCATGTTGCGGATGACAATGGTTTTTACTTTAGAGACGAAGTCGCAAGACTAGAAAAGATTTTGGATGTTGTTCGAAATGTTGAAAATTGGGAACAGTTAGTAAGTGACACATTGTTAACGGTAAACAAATGCTCTGTATCTGATACCTTTTGTAAAATTATAAAAGAGATGACTAAAGATTCTTGCATGAAAATGTCTCATCTGTTTACTCTTTACACTTCATTTGTAGACGTTATGAGTTATTGTGTACAAAACAACATGTATCTGAATACCTGGAATGAATTGAGAACATTACACGATGATATTTACCATATGTATGGAATCAATGTGTTGAAGTTAACCTCCTGTACTTTGAGAAATGCTGTGTGTGTTTATAGTCAATAAAAAACGATTTAAAGAAGCTTGTGTCTCATTGTTTGTTTTCAAAAACCCTAGAGAGGGCAACCAGAAACATGACTGAAAAACGTGTCATGAAAAAAGTGTATTATAAGCCCTCACATCCTGGTAGTTTTGGGGGAGTGGAACGACTACGCAGAGCCGTGCAGGATGAAATGGGGAAAAAAGTCAACGTAGAACGGGTCAAAGATTTTTATCAGGAAAAGGTGAACAGGACTCGTATACTCTGCATAAACCGGCCAGGATACATTTTGTCAGAAATAGAGTGTTTGTACCACGACCTCTAAATCAGTTCCAGGCAGACCTTTGTGATATGCAGGACTTAACTGAACACAATGACGGGTACAATTATTTACTCGCGGTCATCGATGTATTTTCAAAACGGGCTTATGCCAGAGCTTTGAAGACAAAAACAGGGGTTGAGGTCTCTATTTAAAAAGAAAGTCGGATCCCTGAAAAGTTACAAACGGACGCGGGCAAAGAGTTCTTTTTAACAAAAGCTTTGAGGGGTTGGCGAAGAAACGAGGAATTAATCATTTTGCAACAGCTAGTGAACTGAAAGCGTCTGTTATTGAAAGATTTAACCGCACGTTGAAAACACGAATGTGGAGGTATTTTACAGCTACAAATAGCCGTAGGTACGTGGACGTCTTACAGGAATTGCTTGACAGCTACAATAACAGTTATCATAAAAGTATAAAAATGACGCCTATACAGGTGACAACAGAAAACGTCTCTCGAGTGTTTGAAAACCTGTACGGAACATTTCCCATACGCGACAAAAACAAATTAAAGATGAATTTTAAGGATGGGGATTTGGTGAGAATATCCAAACTGAGAGCAGTGTTTGATAAAAAATATCAACAGAGTTATATCGACGAATTGTTCACAGTAACCGAATGTATACCTCGCCAACCCCCTGTGTACAAACTGAAAGATTATGACGGAGAACCTATCCAAGGCTCGTTTTACGAAGCAGAGTTGCAAAAAGTCAAGGTTGGTAAAGACAAAGAGTTTCGAGTTGAAGAAATTCTGGACGAGCATGTTGTCAGGGATAAAAAACAAATGCTGGTGCGTTGGAAAAACTGGCCTGAGAAATTCAACAGCTGGGTCAAGGCAAGCGACCTGAAAAATGTATAAAAACAAATAGGTACGTCGAATCTGAATCATTAAAACATGGACCAAATCACAGGAGAAGGGTTCTACGTTGTCCTACCCTCCAACGCCAGTCGCAATGTATTTAAAAATAACACGAGCTCCAGCTACCACGTCGATTTAGCAGCATATTGATTTAGAAGGCCAGAGGGAGGTAGCTCTGACAGAGATTTCATACCCCACACCTGGTTTAACATTTCTAGGGAGGATGCTTATTTTGAATGGAGGAATAAAGCAAAAGATGATGATGATGATGATGATGATGCTTCAAAGAGTGAGGTGTTCACCCCCTCTGGCTTACATCATGGGGTTAACCCGGGAGAATGGGTTATTTTCAATGAAAGGATGGCTCCATTTCCGGCTGATATAAAGGGAGGATTTTACCATATGTATTGTTATAGCAATGTGGTACGACATCAGCTGGTTGGTGACGCTTTACGCTCCGCTCTTGAGAACGATCGCTATAGAAGGGATGTACGGGGACGTCATCACGCAGTATTTTAATCCACCCTGCTACCTACCGTGGTCAAGCAGCACATCGAAAACATCCACATTGAGATAAAGACGGATCAAAATAAACCTATAAATTTTACTTTTGGGAAGACTATCGTGAAACTCCATTTTAGACCTTCCAAAAAAATCTTCTGTGACAAAAACAAAATGATGCATCAGAGACCACGATCCTCACCGTTTTGTGAGTTATTATGAGAATCAAGTAGGGGCGCTCTCCCGGTTTTTACGGGCGCCTGTTATGTATGGGAGAGGAATCGGTTCGATTTTTTCTAAAATATTTTTTTTTGTATCGCCGTTGATGAAAAAAGGATTTGCCATTGCTAAGCCTCATCTTAAATCAGCCGCAAAAACATTGCCTCGGAGGTGATAAGCCACGCGGTTAGTAGAATAGGGGGTCGATCGGACAACGGGGCTCAAGAAGGATCCGGCGGTATGATGGTTTTAGCCAGACGACTGAGGAAGAGACCTCCCGGGCAGCGAGTAAAAGTGCGTAGGTCAAAAAAGAGAAAATCAGTAGGGAGAAGTAAGTCCAAAGGAAAGCACACTGTTGCGAGCTCCGGAGATATATTTTAGAAAACAAATATGGCGCTTTTACATCACAAATCAGCCGAATGCACTATGGGTGAGCTGGATTTATTTTCAGCACCCATGACGCACTTGTCTATCGATGAAAAGCTCTACACAGCAGTCCTGCCTTTGGCATCCATTACCGACGGATGTCCTATTGAATTATTTATCCCCAGAGATGGGGAAAAATACATGGATCTGAATGATACTTTGATTCATCTTCGTGTGAAAATTACCAACGCTGGCGGCTCAAACCTAGCCGCCCGGCGCGCAGTGGGTCTCATCAATTATCCTCTGAACACAATTTTTAACCAATGCGACGTTATTCTGGGGATAAGTTAATTTCACAATCCAGCGCAACTCACCCTTACAGAGCGATGATAGAGACCCTCCTCAACTATTCAGACGATACGCTAAAAGTCAGTTCACTGCAGGGCTATTTTACAAAGACACGGCCGGTGCTATGGACTCTATAGTACCAAATAACGGGCCAAATAGGGGATTAAATCAGAGAGGCCGGTTTACCTCAGAATCTAAAGAACTTCACCTACTCGGTCCTCTTCACGCAGACATATTTTTCTGCGAGAGGCTTCTCTTGAACTCTGTGGATTTGAGAATTAAGCTGACCAGAGCTAATGACGCCTTCTGTCTCATGGGCAAAGCCGCCAGCACGTTCCGTTTAAAAATACTGGGGGCCTCGTTGTTTGTCAAGAAAGTCACCGTTTCCCCTGCCGTGCGTTTAGGCCACGCGTCAGATTTAATGAGGGGCAATGCTCTTTACCCTTTATCACGCGTGAACGTAAAAACCTACTCCATCCCAGAGAATTCCAGAATATGTAACCAGGAAAATCTCTTCCTGGGGACGATGCCTAAATATCTAGTGATAGCCATAGTGAACCATGAAGCATTCACAGGAAAAAGAGATCTGTCACTCTTCAATTTTATTCACAACAACATTGAATACATGGCTCTGTGTCAGGATGGGAGACAGCTTTCCAACCTCAATTTAATCAGGGGTTATCTGTCAGAGAGTTTTATAATATGTTTACCGCTACGGGGAGACACTTGAAAGATTTACCTCTAAGCACTGACAGGGAAGAATTTCAGCAGGGCTACTCTTTGTTTGTTTTTAATCTCAACGCCTGCGAAGATGCTGATGCATTGTCGTGCATTTCCAACAGAAGTTTAAGACTGGAAATGAGATTCAGAGAACCGCTGCCCCATACTACCACTCTCATCGTTTATGCTTGTTACGAGTCTATTTTGGAGATTAATTCCAAACGACAGGTGCTTGTGGACTATTACTGAGACTATATGAACAATCACCAGTTGGACGGATTACTACGTCATTTACTAGGAGATGCTTTTTGCGGAGTGTGGGCCGCTGATCAGTTACCTTTACTGCGTCAGTCCTTTAGATTTCCAGCCTTTTTATAGTCAACACACTCTCTGCACACGAACCAGGAGAGCACTGGTTGGCCCTCACTCTTGAGGAAGGCAAAAAAGGCAGCTTTTTTGATTCTTTCGGATTCTCCCCGGATTTTTCACATTATCCTAAAAGCATCTTGCAATTTTTAGAAAACTGTTGCGAATCTATTTTATACCACAACAGTCAGCTTCAACACGTTCTGTCTACGGTGTTCGGTCAGCATTGTGTTTATTATTTATGCCACAGAGCCTGCAGTTTATCTTTTGAAAATGTGCTGTCTTTGTATCAAGATGATGTGATGAAGAATGATGTTATGGTTTCAAAGTTTGTGAAGAAATATCAAAGGTGTATGAGGTTGCAAAGAGCCAGATCTTTTCACCACACTGTCTGTTCTTTACAAATGTTTAAAGATTGTTACAACTTTATATAAATAAAGATGGATCTGGAGACTGTTAAATTTGTTTGAATAATTTGTTATTCAAATAAAGCCGGCTAGGGGATAAAGGTATATGTTTCTTTCGTTTTCCTGATCTTAACTGCGGAGGTGATGTTTCCATCTCATAGTCCCAGCACGGTGATAAGGGCGTCTGTTTTTTTTTTTCTTTCCCTTCTTCAACACTAGGGGTGACCCCTCATCGTCGTCGTCCCAAAGCGGTCCTCCCTTCTGAAGTTTATGATATTGCTCGTGAGCACGGGGTTACTCATCAAGGATGAAGGGATGTTGAGCTCCCGTAAAGTATTTAGAAACCCCATCCATCCCTTGGGTTCTCTGGATTTTTTATGCGTGACGGAGACATTTTTAATCAGGTCTAGCAGGTGTGAGCCTTTCACAATCTCTCCTTTATGGACAAACTCTCCTGAAGGAGCCCATCCGCTCTTGGTTAATATCTTCATAATATACTCTGCATTGTTATGGTAGCGAACAGGCAGGTGTTGCAGCACCTCGCTAGCAGTTTCATCCAGCGTTACTTGCTTGTCTTCTCGCTGATTTTCTTGTTCCCCCGATTCTTGGGTTAGAGTCAAAGTGATATGACAGTCATCTTTCTCATCTTGTTTGAGGCATGCTAGGTATCTTTGCAGCAGAGCATTGTATTTTTTAATTTTATCATGAGCGTTCAAACCCTTTTCATTTAACACATCCCTCATTTTTACATCCAAATCATTTTCTGCCGTACGTCTCATCGTTTCCCGGCGCCGGGAGCAGAAGCTACCGACTGACTCAGACGGTTTAGCTGTTGCAGCGAAATCAAAACATCTCCTGACTCATGATTTATCTTCTAATAAGCCCTCCCAGCAACTCTCCAAATATCGGCACCACCGCTGACAGTAAAGGTAAAAGAAAACCTCCAGACTGTTTTCTCAGAGCCTGGTGTTTGGTTTTTAGACTGTTTTTTTTTATTGGCCAGCAACTTGATAATTTTCTTTTGTTTTCTGAGTTTTTTATATTGAGCCGATGTCAGGGGAATGTTTCCTTGGGAGTGTATCCATCACATGATTACAGTTTTCCAAAACAGACTTTACAAAACAAGTCTTGCCACAGCCAGTCGGTCCTGTGACCAGACAAGAAAAAGGCACTTTCAGTCTGGGGTCAAAATCAATTTCTTCAGTTGAAAACATTTTCTCCTCAATAACCAAAAGGCAGTGTATATCCTAGACTCAGCAGCGGTCTTTTATCATATACAACTCTGAACTTTTTTTGGAATGACGTGTTTTTTAGAAGGAAGCCTTTCTTATCTCGCACAATATTGTGTTGAGGGATTTCAAGGACTCCCCTCTCATCAGAGTTTTGCACATAATCCTGAACCAGGTCTTTGACGCTATCAAAGTTGACAATTTCACAGCATTGGTGCGTCTGCGTAATGCCTTTTATGCGTAAAACAACCTTGTTGTTTTGAGTTTGGTATGCATAACTTTTTGGACCCGCCGCCACAAATTCTTTGATGCTATCTCCCCCTAACTCATCCGTCAAATCTCCCAGGTAATTACCCAGCTTGAGCAGCGTCTCTCCCTCTTTTGTGACATAGATGAGGCTGTCTGTGTCGCAGTAAAGGACTCTGTCTTGCAACTGTTCCAAATACCTGTACAAAGTCAGACGTCCGTAGGCTGTGGTGAAAGCGGCTATAAAAACGTTATCTACCTTGTTTGGTAGCAGGATACAGCGGTCTCCGTAAGACCACTGAACCAAAGCCACTTTGTCACTGACGAAGGAAAAGTAGTTGACTTTATAATTTTCAGAAAACATGAGGTTAAAGAATTCTTCCGGTCTGTGACTAGTTTGGTTTGTGTTTGATTGCATCTCTGCGCGAACTTAAGACCTATAAATTTTAGACAGGAGTTCAGACATAATTTAGACACTTGTCTTTTAGCAGGGTTTGGTCTGATTTTATCCGCCTCCAGCAAAATCCCTTGGTTTGCATGATAGTCGCTGATGTACTTTTCTCTGCTTTCCTGATCTAGAGCGTCGGATGGGTAACCCAAAGCTTCCTGTTTACCTTTCAGAAAAGTGTGCATATAGTCAACAAAAATAGAATCACTGCGTCTATCAAAGTGCCATACCTCAGTTATTTCAGCTGTCCGATAGCCCATCTCCAAAGCCTTGTTAAATTCAAGAGTGACCCAGACACCTGTCAACGCCCTGTCATCATCGCTATGCCGACACGGACCCTCCTGCAAATTGAGCTCGGCGCATGCTCGGCAAAGGGTAAACACAAGCTTATCCCCCGTCGTTCTATGGGGCAGGACTGGAAAGTACAACTCTATTGGCGGGTAGACCCTTGCCCTGATTAGCCCAAAGTAGCTTTGAGGTTCTTGGAAATCTTTATAGATTATTTCAGGATGTCCGAGAGGATAGGGGAAGTTGGTGTTACAGTAAGGATAGAGAGATGTCACATCTACATAAGAGATTGTCTCGTTCAACGCAGCGGTGTGTCTCAACTTTATAGCAGAGGTACGCCCTCCGTACAAAGCTTCGCGGGGTGTCAACGGCTGTGGAGCCTTATATTGTTTGAGAAACTCCTTCAGCCCGTGATGAGATTTTTTCAACATCGTCCATGTGTTCTCACGCATGATGATGAGTTTTACCTTGTGCGTGGCTTCTAACTCACGTAATTTCTCCTCGCAGCGCGTCTGCAACTCTCCGAAGGGGCGACCCGTCAGAGGACAGGTGTTGTGCGCTTGATAGCAAATTGAACAACCGTGATAGAAACATCCTAGAAACTCATAGGCATATTTCACCCCAGCGATCTCAGCATACCCGTCTACAAAGAAGCGCCCCAGCAGTTTTTCCCCCTTATTTAAAGCATGTTGGATAGGGATGCCGCGGGTGTGTGACAACCACTCTAACCACTGGATACCGGCGTTTGAAAATGTTTTGAACTGACGCCTGTAGTCGTCCGGAGAGGGGATTGCTAATGTTTTAGGTGGTAGAAAGTTTGTCAGAAACACCTTCATGCATGCCGCCGACGCAATGGTCGCACGGGCTGAAGGGGTCAATGGCGGTTTCAGAGATGTACTGTTTTCTGAAAAGCATGCAACCCTCAGCCAGAATGTCTACATCATTTTGACAATAGAGGCGAGCCTCTTTCATGAAGTTGAATGTGCCGTGCCGCACCGTCGCATACCAACTGTAAAAGTCTGTTGTTAGTTGCTCCGTTGTCATGGTTTCAATACCGTAAGCCTGAGGGGGAGGGTATTCACCTGTATAACTCAAATGGGCCTCTGAGCTGAAACCATGAGGAAAGTACCCCTTTACTTTATCACTGAAACCGAGCGCTTTCAGGAAATTAGCTAAACGCATGGTTAAAAAGGATAGAGTCGATGTATCTTTGTTTGTAATCAATATCGGTGATGCAAATTACTTTTGATCCTTGCATAATCAAAGAGGGCTTTAATCCCTGTTCGACCATGGCTTTGATAAGGAGATAGCTGTCAAAACCGTGGGCATTGTGTGCTATAAACACTGCGTTTTTGTACAAAGGTCATCTGAAATGCAGTAGAAACTCTTTGGCACAATCTGCACCCTGAGAGCTCCATGTTTTACCATCTAAGGTTCGTGTACACACTAAAAACGGAACGTGAACGCCGTTCTCGTCAACGTATGTTTCAAAATCATAAAACACCACTTTTTCATTGTGTTTTGTTTCAGGGAGTATCGTTTGGATGTAGCACTGATGAACCTCAGTCTCAGAGTCAGAGGTCAATTTCTCGTCGCAAATTTTACATTTCGCAGTCTGACATTTGTGTTGTTTACCATTACCGTTCATAGCAGAGTAGTACAGCCTTGCACATTTGGTACATTTTTGTACAAGGCACAAGCGCTGGCATATGTTTGACTTCTCGATCTCGCTGTAGGTTCTTTGTGTTTGGCCAAACAGAAAGGCGAGCGACACGTTCTGTTGCATTGGTCACACACAACTGGTTGACACAGCCTCTGTGTACAACCGGGGTCAAAGCATACGGTGCAACGAGCTTCGCAATTATGGCCTAACATGCCATTAAAACCTGTAAAGCAGTGCTCACAAACATGAGGCGAACCTAGAAAGGCTGTGAGATTTTTAACCGCATAGTAGTGATTTTGGAAGAGAAACAAAATCAGGGTTTTACTCCGTCTTGGGCTATCTGTCAAGAATTTGCGGAGAGCCCTGTCTTCCTCGGTTCTGTCCAAAGCGGTTTCAAATTTAGGGATGTCGCTAAAGGATACAGCGGTCTGCTCGTCTAACCCTAGATCATTTTGAAGCTGTCTACCGCGTTCAAGGGCTTCTCTATCGCTGATATCAGGATCTAACAGATGAGCCAGACAGATGGCAAAACATAGTTGATTCTCTCTGTTGTGGACAATGTACAGAAAACGTCTTTTTTTTTAAAATGATTTCACTGTCTAGCATGCCCCAGAGAAATCGTTTCCCCCCACCCCTAGGGTTCTGGATCACTTCTACGACAAGTTCTAGCTGACCATCGGCCATAACAGCCCATGCATTGGCTTGCAGTAAGGCTGTGTTGTAAAAAAATGCTGTAATCCACTATTCCATCTGCGTTAAGAGGGGGTGGAAAGTTTAACAACTGTCTGATTTGATAATTTGCAAATCGGCTTCGCCGCACAACGCGTGGTTGTGCACCTCCTTGCTGCACAGGAGGACTGGGTATGCTGAGATCGATGTAGTTTGGAGGTGTCTGAGGGTCTGATAAAGTGGGACTTTGTTCGAGCTGGACATTATTTATTCTGATTGTTTCGTCTAGTGATGATTCATTCTCTAACTGTTCAAGGTTAGTGAGAGCTTGATTTAAAGCGAGGAGAGGATCTACCGGCTGTTCAGAGCTGTTAGATGTAGCGGCTGTGTCGTTTTCATTCAAATCATTTTCAGTTAAATCGTTTTGAAAACCCAACTCATTCTAGAGATTTTGTGCTAAACTCTCTAACAAATCAATAGATCAATCAATTTGAGTTGTATGTGTTGACCTCATACAAATCAAACGCTTTTAAAAACCTTAAATCAACATCATTGCAATTTATACAGATGATAAAAATCACAGTGTGAAACAGTTTACAAATTGTCACGTTGTACACCTAACTTCTGACAGATGAGCCAAAAGGCTCTAGACATCAGCTCCAATTGCTGGTGTATAGTTCCGCAGCACTGAGGACACCTGGATGGTCTGGGCCTGGGTCTGTTTGCTGGAGACAAAAAGAAAGAGAGAAACAAAAAAGAAAACATTATCTTCATAAACGGGCAGATTTCATAAACACAGCAACACCTTAAGGTATGTAAACTTCAGGCATGCCAAAGTGGTGTCAAAGAGCTTTCTGTAAGCAATGACATCAAAATTCCAAATAGAGGTAATAAAGTGTTTCACAATGCACTAAAAGCCCAAAGTGAACATGTTTTTAAGCCTTTTCACATGTTCACATTCTTGTCTGTGAGTTTGAGGACAGAAAAGTTAGGAAACCGATACCATGTTTTCATTGTATTCATGAGCTTCACAATGCACTAAAAGCCCAAACTGAACATTTTTATAAGCCTATTCACATGTTCAGGTTCTTGTCTGTGAGTTTGAGGACAGAATGGAAACTAAAACGACACCATGTTTATCATGAGCTTCACTATGTAATCAAAGCCCAAACTGAACATGGTTATAAGCCTATTTACATGTTCAGGTTCTTTGTGAGATTGACGAAAAATCTAAAAGAAACTTAAATGAAACCATATTTTCTTTGTATTCATCGCGATTTTAAAGATTCTGAAGAATAAATCAATATCTATGAGCTTTTGTGAATACATGACAGCTCAACAAGGCATAACGTTCAAAATAAACTTAAATCAGTGAATGCGAGCTATAGTCGACATGAACAGAGAATTTAAACATGCTACAATTAATTTCTGTCTCCCTTCATTTTCATTTAGTGATTAATGATATCAAAGCAGAAATCTTCATCCAAGACCTTCTGGGACAATGTGACAGCTCAACATATCAAAATGTTCAAAATCACCTTAACTCAGTGAATGCGTGCTAAAACGATTATGTACCATCTCCAAGGAGCGAAATAAAGACAATTTAATAACTCCACATTTCCCCCTTAATTCCTCCACGTTTTGACATTTCCACTTTAGAAAGTGGTGTCAAAGAGCTTCCTGGAAGCAGTGACATGAAAAATTCCACATAGAGGTAATAAAGTGCTTCACTATGCATTAAAAGCCCAAACTGAACATGTTTTTAAGCCTATTCACATGTTCATGTTCTTGTCTGTGAGATCGATGGAAAATCTAAAAGTAACTTAAATGAAACCATATTTTCTTTGTATTCATCGAAATTTTAAAGATTCTTAAGAATAAATCAATATCTATGAGCTTCTGTGAATACATGACAGCTCAACAAGGCATAACGTTCAAATTAAACTTAAATCAGTGAATGCGAGCTATAGCGGACATGAACAGTCTGTAAGATGAGAATTTAAACATTCTACAATTGATTTATGTCTCCCTTCATTTTCATCAAGTTATTAATGATTCCAAAGCAAAAATCTTCATCCAAGACCTACTGGGAAAATGTGACAGCTCAACATGTCAAAATGTTCAAAATCGCCTTAACTCAGTGAATGCGTGCTAAAATGATTATGTACCATCTCCAAAGGAGTTACAAAAAGACAGTTTAATAACTCCACAGCATCGTCTTAATTCCTCCACGTTTTGACATTTCCACTTTAGAAAGAGGTGTCAGCAGTGACATCAAAATTCCAAATAGAGGTAATAAAGTGCTTCACTATGTCTTGGAATATTTCAATACCAAATGCGGTGTGTTCCAGACGTCATTACGTCTGCCCCTCAAGGTGTGGATGAAAATGATGATTGAAAAAGCAGAAAAACTGAAGGATCTCTTCCTAAGAAGTCAGACATCGAGAGACATTCTGATGATAAGAAAGACTCTGTTCACAGAAGACACCGCCCCCAACTCCTCCTCTGACTCCGGCCCATAATTCATTCCGCTTAAAACGGGTACCCCTGCAACTTCAAATCATGTCTGTTCCTCTTCTACCGTAACCAGAAAGCACAGAATCATCTCTGATTCTGAGAAAAGCCATGTCTCTCCCTTGTATCCTGTGACCCGGGAGCCCGGATACCATCAGGACCCCTACAGCAGCAGCACCACCGCGTGTTGGGAGCCCTACCCTTGATACGACACCCCCACCTTCACCGCTGGGGACCCCTGACTGGATTCTGTCTCCTACAACACCATCTCCCTCCCCTGACTGGCCTTCTTCTTCTTCTTCGGTATCCTCAACTCCAAGCGCCTCACCACCCCCCTCTCCCAAGGAAGAGGACAAACCTGACGGGTGCTCTCTGACCTATTTCTGAACACGGTGAGAGCCATGGTGGTTCGCCTGTTGAGCAAGGTTCTGACCGTGTACAGATCTGAAATCTGTAACGGCTGTCAAATTGATCACCCGAGCCAGCTAGAGCACGAATGTCTGTTTGAGATACCAGATTATTTCTTCCATCAGCACTATAACGAGTTGACGAAGCGGCTTTGGACGGATCGTTTCATCAAAGCCATTCAACGGGCGCTTCAGGCATGCCATATCCACGTGTCTGCATACAGAATCCACGGCGCTTCCGAGGCCTTTCTTCATAACCTCAAAAAGACAAGACGCATCAGAGAGAAATTGGAGAAGATGTACGACGACTCTGATCGGTCAAGACGAGAAGAAGATTGAACTGATGAACAATGTGGCGGACTTTTGGAAGGAAATTGAGTAATTAAAAAAAATAAAAAAATAAAAAATGGGTAACTTTTGCACAAAATTTCAAAACTATGTAGAGGAACGTCTAATCGTTAATCAGTTAATCATTGTTTTACATCAGGTGATTAAAAACAGAGTCACCCATGCTGCGGATGACAATGGTTTTTACTTTAGAGACGAAGTCGCAAGACTAGAAAAGATTTTGGATGTTGTTCGAAATGTTGAAAATTGGGAACAGTTAGTAAGTGACACATTGTTAACGGTAAACAAATGCTCTGTATCTGATACCTTTTGTAAAATTATAAAAGAGATGACTAAAGATTCTTGCATGAAAATGTCTCATCTGTTTACTCTTTACACTTCATTTGTAGACGTTATGAGTTATTGTGTACAAAACAACATGTATCTGAATACCTGGAATGAATTGAGAACATTACACGATGATATTTACCATATGTATGGAATCAATGTGTTGAAGTTAACCTCCTGGACTTTGAGAAATGCTGTGTGTGTTTATAGTCCATAAAAAACGATTTAAAGAAGCTTGTGTCTCATTGTTTGTTTTCAAAAACCCTAGAGAGGGCAACCAGAAACATGACTGAAAAACGTGTCATGAAAAAAGTGTATTATAAGCCCTCACATCCTGGTAGTTTTGGGGGAGTGGAACGACTACGCAGAGCCGTGCAGGATGAAATGGGGAAAAAAGTCAACGTAGAACGGGTCAAAGATTTAACTCTATTTTAAAAGAAAGTCGGATCCCTGAAAAGTTACAAACGGACGCGGGCAAAGAGTTCTTTAACAAAAGCTTTGAGGGGTTGACGAAGAAACGAGGAATTAATCATTTTGCAACAGCCAGTGAACTGAAAGCTTCTGTTATTGAAAGATTTAACCGCACGTTGAAAACACGAATGTGGAGGTATTTTACAGCTACAAATAGCCGTAGGTATGTGGACGTCTTACAGGAATTGCTTGACAGCTACAATAACAGTTATCATAAAAGTATAAAAATGACGCCTATACAGGTGACAACAGAAAACGTCTCTCGAGTGTTTGAAAACCTGTACGGAACATTTCCCATACGCGACAAAAACAAATTAAAGATGAATTTTAAGGATGGGGATTTGGTGAGAATATCCAAACTGAGAGCAGTGTTTGATAAAAAATATCAACAGAGTTATACCGACGAATTGTTCACAGTAACCGAATGTATACCTCGCCAACCCCCTGTGTACAAACTGAAAGATTATGACGGAGAACCTATCCAAGGCTCGTTTTACGAAGCAGAGTTGCAAAAAGTCAAGGTTGGTAAAGACAAAGAGTTTCGAGTTGAAGAAATTCTGGACGAGCGTGTTGTCAGGGATAAAAAACAAATGCTGGTGCGTTGGAAAAACTGGCCTGAGAAATTCAACAGCTGGGTCAAGGCAAGCGACCTGAAAAATGTATAAAAACAAATAGGTACGTCGAATCTGAATCATTAAAACATGGGCCAAATCACAGGAGAAGGGTTCTACGTTGTCCTACCCTCCAACGCCAGTCGCAATGTATTTAAAAATAACACGAGCTCCAGCTACCACGTCGATTTAGCGCAGCATATTGATTTAGAAGGCCAGAGGGAGGTAGCTCTGACAGAGATTTCATACCCCCACACCTGGTTTAACATTTCTAGGGAGGATGCTTATTTTGAATGGAGGAATAAAGCAAAAGATGATGATGATGATGATGATGATGCTTCAAAGAGCGAGGTGTTCACCCGTCAGGGTTTTAGGGCAGGTTATTATCACGATCTGGAACAGCTCAAGATAGAGCTGAATGCCTTTCTTAGAAAAATTAACTTTGATATTTATTTAAGGTTTAGCTCGATTCAAAAGAGATTTGAATATCAGGCAGGAGGTCAATATCATTTACAATTTTACCCCCCTCTGGCTTACATCATGGGGGTTAACCCGGGAGAATGGGTTATTTTCAATGAAAGGATGGCTCCATATCCGGATGATATAAAGGGAGGATTTTACCATATGTATTGTTATAGTGGTACGACATCAGCTGGTTGGTGACGCTTTTACGCTCCACTTCACGAAGTATTTTAATCCACCCTGCTACCTACCGGTGGTCAAGCAGCACATCGAAAACATCCACATTGAGATAAAGACGGATCAAAATAAACCTATAAATTTTACCTTTGGGAAGACTATCGACCTTCCAAAAAAATCTTCTGTGACAAAAACAAAATGATGCATCAGAGACACGATCCTCACCGTTTTGTGAGTTATTATGAGAATCAAGTAGGGGGCGCTCTCCCCGGTTTTTACGGGGCGCCTGTTATGTACGGGAGAGGAATCGGTTCGATTTTTTTCTAAAATATTTTGTTTTGTATCGCCGTTGATGAAAAAAGGATTTGCCATTGCTAAGCCTCATCTTAAATCGGCCGCAAAAAACATTGCCTCAGAGGTGATAAGCCACGCGGTTAGTAGAATAGGGGGTCGATCGGACAACGGGGCTCAAGAAGGATCCGGCGGTATGATGGTTTTAGCCAGACGACTGAGGAAGAGACCTCCCGGGCAGCGAGTAAAAGTGCGTAGGTCAAAAAAGAGAAAATCAGTAGGGAGAAGTAAGTCCAAAGGAAAGCACACTGTTGCGAGCTCCGGAGATATATTTTAGAAAACAAATATGGCGCTTTTACATCACAAATCAGCCGAATGCACTATGGGTGAGCTGGATTTATTTTCAGCACCCATTGTCTATCGATGAAAAGCTCTACACAGCAGTCCTGCCTTTGGCATCCATTACCGACGGATGTCCTATTGAATTATTTATCCCCAGAGATGGGGAAAAATACATGGATCTGAATGATACTTTGATTCATCTTCGTGTGAAAATTACCAACGCTGACGGCTCATCCACATTTCCACTTTAGAAAGAGGTGTCAAAGAGCTTCCTGGAAGCAGTGACATCAAAATTCCACATAGAGGTAATAAAGTGCTTCACTATGCATTACACGCCCAAACTGAACATGTTTATAAGCATAATCACATGCTCAGGTTCTTGTTTGTGAGTTTGAGGACAGAACAGAAACGAAACCGATACCATGTTTTCTTTGTATTCATAAGCTTCACAATGTAATCAAAGCCCAAACTGAACATGTTTATAAGCCTATTCACATGTTCAGGTTCTTCTCTGTGAAATCGATGACAAAACCAAAAGAAACTTAAATGAAACCATATTTTCTTTGTATTCATCGAGTTTTTAAAGATTCTTAAGAATAAATGAATATCTATGAGCTTCTGTGAATACATGACAACTCAACAAGGCATAACGTTCAAAATAAACTTAAATCAGTGAATGCGAGCAATAGCGGACATGAACAGTCTGTAACATGAGAATTTAAACATTCTACAATTCATTTATGTCTCCCTTCATTTTCATCAAGTGATTAATTATTCCAAAGCAAAAATCTTCCTCCAAGACCTACTGGGAAAATGTGACAGCTCAACATATCAAAATGTTCAAAATCGCCTTAACTCAGTGAATGCGTGCTAAAACGATTATGTACCATCTCCAAAGGAGCGACAAAAAGACAGTTTAATAACTCCACAGCATCGTTTTAATTCCTCCACGTTTTGACATTTCCACTTTAGAATGAGGTGTCAAAGAGCTTCCTGGAAACAGTGACATAAAAATTCCAAATAGCGATAATAAATCCCTTCACTATGCAGTAAACGCCCAAACTGAACATATTTATAAGCATAATCACATGCTCAGTTTCTTGTTTGTGAGTTTGAGGACAGAACAGAAGCGAAACCGATACCATGTTTTCTTTGTATTCATAAGCTTCACAATGTAATCAAAGCCCAAACTGAACATGTTTATAAGCCTATTCACATGTTCAGGTTCTTCTCTGTGAAATCGATGACAAAACCAAAAGAAACTTAAATGAAACCATATTTTCTTTGTATTCATCGAGTTTTTAAAGATTCTTAAGAATAAATGAATATCTATGAGCTTCTGTGAATACATGACAACTCAACAAGGCATAACGTTCAAAAAAAAATTAAATCACTGAATGCGAGCTATAGCGGACATGAACAGTCTGTAAGATGAGAATTTAAACATTCTACAATTGATTTATGTCTCCCTTCATTTTCATCAAGTTATTAATGATTCCAAAGCAAAAATCTTCATCCAAGACCTACTGGGAAAATGTGACAGCTCAACATATCAAAATGTTCAAAATCGCCTTAACTCAGTGAATGCACGCTAAAACGATTATGTACCATCTCCAAAGGAGCGACAAAAAGACAGTTTAATAACTCCACAGCATCGTCTTAATTCCTCCACGTTTTGAAATTTCCACTTTAGAAAGTGGTGTCAAAGAGCTTCCTGGAAGCAGTGACATCAAAATTCCAAATAGAGGTAATAAAGTGCTTCACTATGCATTAAATGCCCAAACTGGACATGTTTATAAGCATAATCACACGCTCAGGTTCTTGTTTGTGAGTTTGAGGACAGAACAGAAACGAAACCGATAACAAGTTTTCTTTGTATTTATAAGCTTCACAATGTAATCAAAGCCCAAACTGAACATGTTTATAAGCCTATTCACATGTTCAGGTTCTTCTCTGTGAAATCGATGACAAAACCAAAAGAAACTTAAATGAAGCCATATTTTCTTTGTATTCATCGAGTTTTTAAAGATTCTTAAGAATAAATGAATATCTATGAGCTTCTGTGAATACATGACAACTCAACAAGGCATAACGTTCAAAATAAACTTAAATCAGTGAATGCGAGCAATAGCGGACATGAACAGTCTGTAACATGAGAATTTAAACATTCTACAATTCATTTATGTCTCCCTTCATTTTCATCAAGTGATTAATTATTCCAAAGCAAAAATCTTCCTCCAAGACCTACTGGGAAAATGTGACAGCTCAACATATCAAAATGTTCAAAATCGCCTTAACTCAGTGAATGCGTGCTAAAACGATTATGTACCATCTCCAAAGGAGTTACAAAAAGACAGTTTAATAACTCCACAGCATCGTCTTAATTCCTCCACGTTTTGACATTTCCACTTTAGAAAGAGGTGTCAAAGAGCTTCCTGGAAACAGTGACATAAAAATTCCAAATAGCGATAATAAATCCCTTCACTATGCAGTAAACGCCCAAACTGAACATATTTATAAGCATAATCACACGCTCAGGTTCTTGTTTGTGAGTTTGAGGACAGAACAGAAACGAAACCGATAACAAGTTTTCTTTGTATTCATAAGCTTCACAATGTAATCAAAGCCCAAACTGAACATGTTTATAAGCCTATTCACATGTTCAGGTTCTTCTCTGTGAAATCGATGACAAAACCAAAAGAAACTTAAATGAAGCCATATTCTCTTTGTATTCATCGAGTTTTTAAAGATTCTTAAGAATAAATGAATATCTATGAGCTTCTGTGAATACATGACAACTCAACAAGGCATAACGTTCAAAATAAACTTAAATCACTGAATGCGAGCTATAGCGGACATGAACAGTCTGTAACATGAGAATTTAAACATTCTACAATTCATTTATGTCTCCCTTCATTTTCATCAAGTGATTAATTATTCCAAAGTAAAAATCTTCCTCCAAGACCTACTGGGAAAATGTGACAGCTCAACATATCAAAATGTTCAAAATCGCCTTAACTCAGTGAATGCGTGCTAAAACGATTATGTACCATCTCCAAAGGAGTTACAAAAAGACAGTTTAATAACTCCACAGCATCGTCTTAATTCCTCCACGTTTTGACATTTCCACTTTAGAAAGAGGTGTCAAAGAGCTTCCTGGAAGCAGTGACATCAAAATTCCACATAGAGGTAATAAAGTGCTTCACTATGCATTAAACGCCCAAACTGGACATGTTTATAAGCATAATCACATGCTCAGTTTCTTGTTTGTGAGTTTGAGGACAGAACAGAAGCGAAACCGATACCATGTTTTCTTTGTATTCATAAGCTTCACAATGTAATCAAAGCCCAAACTGAACATGTTTATAAGCCTATTCACATGTTCAGGTTCTTCTCTGTGAAATCGATGACAAAACCAAAAGAAACTTAAATGAAACCATATTTTCTTTGTATTCATCGAGTTTTTAAAGATTCTTAAGAATAAATGAATATCTATGAGCTTCTGTGAATACATGACAACTCAACAAGGCATAACGTTCAAAATAAACTTAAATCACTGAATGCGAGCTATAGCGGACATGAACAGTCTGTAACATGAGAATTTAAACATTCTACAATTGATTTATGTCTCCCTTCATTTTCATCAAGTTATTAATGATTCCAAAGCAAAAATCTTCATCCAAGACCTACTGGGAAAATGTGACAGCTCAACATATCAAAATGTTCAAAATCGCCTTAACTCAGTGAATGCGCGCTAAAACGATTATGTACCATCTCCAAAGGAGCGACAAAAAGACAGTTTAATAACTCCACAGCATCGTCTTAATTCCTCCACGTTTTGACATTTCCACTTTAGAAAGAGGTGTCAAAGAGCTTCCTGGAAACAGTGACATCAAAATTCCAAATAGCGATAATAAATCCCTTCACTATGCAGTAAACGCCCAAACTGAACATATTTATAAGCATAATCACATGCTCAGGTTCTTGTTTGTGAGTTTGAGGACAGAACAGAAGCGAAACCGATACCATGTTTTCTTTGTATTCATAAGCTTCACAATGTAATCAAAGCCCAAACTGAACATGTTTATAAGCCTATTCACATGTTCAGGTTCTTCTCTGTGAAATCGATGACAAAACCAAAAGAAACTTAAATGAAACCATATTTTCTTTGTATTCATCGAGTTTTTAAAGATTCTTAAGAATAAATGAATATCTATGAGCTTCTGTGAATACATGACAACTCAACAAGGCATAACGTTCAAAATAAACTTAAATCACTGAATGCGAGCTATAGCGGACATGAACAGTCTGTAAGATGAGAATTTAAACATTCTACAATTGATTTATGTCTCCCTTCATTTTCATCAAGTTATTAATGATTCCAAAGCAAAAATCTTCATCCAAGACCTACTGGGAAAATGTGACAGCTCAACATATCAAAATGTTCAAAATCGCCTTAACTCAGTGAATGCGCGCTAAAACGATTATGTACCATCTCCAAAGGAGCGACAAAAAGACAGTTTAATAACTCCACAGCATCGTTTTAATTCCTCCACGTTTTGACATTTCCACTTTAGAAAGAGGTGTCAAAGAGCTTCCTGGAAACAGTGACATCAAAATTCCAAATAGCGATAATAAATCCCTTCACTATGCAGTAAACGCGCAAAATGAACATATTTATAAGCATAATCACACGCTCAGGTTCTTGTTTGTGAGTTTGAGGACAGAACAGAAGCGAAACCGATACCATGTTTTCTTTGTATTCATAAGCTTCACAATGTAATCAAAGCCCAAACTGAACATGTTTATAAGCCTATTCACATGTTCAGGTTCTTCTCTGTGAAATCGATGACAAAACCAAAAGAAACTTAAATGAAACCATAATTTCTTTGTATTCATCGAGTTTTTAAAGATTCTTAAGAATAAATGAATATCTATGAGCTTCTGTGAATACATGACAACTCAACAAGGCATAACGTTCAAAATAAACTTAAATCACTGAATGCGAGCTATAGCGGACATGAACAGTCTGTAACATGAGAATTTAAACATTCTACAATTCATTTATGTCTCCCTTCATTTTCATCAAGTGATTAATTATTCCAAAGCAAAAATCTTCCTCCAAGACCTACTGGGAAAATGTGACAGCTCAACATATCAAAATGTTCAAAATCGCCTTAACTCAGTGAATGCACGCTAAAACGATTATGTACCATCTCCAAAGGAGTTACAAAAAGACAGTTTAATAACTCCACAGCATCGTCTTAATTCCTCCACGTTTTGACATTTCCACTTTAGAAAGAGGTGTCAAAGAGCTTCCTGGAAACAGTGACATCAAAATTCCAAATAGCGATAATAAATCCCTTCACTATGCAGTAAACGCCAAAACTGAACATATTTATAAGCATAATCACATGCTCAGGTTCTTGTTTGTGAGTTTGAGGACAGAACAGAAGCGAAACCGATACCATGTTTTCTTTGTATTCATAAGCTTCACAATGTAATCAAAGCCCAAACTGAACATGTTTATAAGCCTATTCACATGTTCAGGTTCTTCTCTGTGAAATCGATGACAAAACCAAAAGAAACTTAAATGAAACCATATTTTCTTTGTATTCATCGAGTTTTTAAAGATTCTTAAGAATAAATGAATATCTATGAGCTTCTGTGAATACATGACAACTCAACAAGGCATAACGTTCAAAATAAACTTAAATCACTGAATGCGAGCTATAGCGGACATGAACAGTCTGTAAGATGAGAATTTAAACATTCTACAATTGATTTATGTCTCCCTTCATTTTCATCAAGTTATTAATGATTCCAAAGCAAAAATCTTCATCCAAGACCTACTGGGAAAATGTGACAGCTCAACATATCAAAATGTTCAAAATCGCCTTAACTCAGTGAATGCACGCTAAAACGATTATGTACCATCTCCAAAGGAGCGACAAAAAGACAGTTTAATAACTCCACAGCATCGTCTTAATTCCTCCACGTTTTGACATTTCCACTTTAGAAAGTGGTGTCAAAGAGCTTCCTGGAAGCAGTGACATCAAAATTCCAAATAGAGGTAATAAAGTGCTTCACTATGCATTAAATGCCCAAACTGGACATGTTTATAAGCATAATCACACGCTCAGGTTCTTGTTTGTGAGTTTGAGGACAGAACAGAAACGAAACCGATAACAAGTTTTCTTTGTATTCATAAGCTTCACAATGTAATCAAAGCCCAAACTGAACATGTTTATAAGCCTATTCACATGTTCAGGTTCTTCTCTGTGAAATCGATGACAAAACCAAAAGAAACTTAAATGAAGCCATATTTTCTTTGTATTCATCGAGTTTTTAAAGATTCTTAAGAATAAATGAATATCTATGAGCTTCTGTGAATACATGACAACTCAACAAGGCATAACGTTAAAAATAAACTTAAATCAGTGAATGCGAGCTATAGCGGACATGAACAGTCTGTAACATGAGAATTTAAACATTCTACAATTCATTTATGTCTCCCTTCATTTTCATCAAGTGATTAATTATTCCAAAGCAAAAATCTTCATCCAAGACCTACTGGGAAAATGTGACAGCTCAACATATCAAAATGTTCAAAATCGCCTTAACTCAGTGAATGCACGCTAAAACGATTATGTACCATCTCCAAAGGAGCGACAAAAAGACAGTTTAATAACTCCACAGCATCGTCTTAATTCCTCCACGTTTTGAAATTTCCACTTTAGAAAGTGGTGTCAAAGAGCTTCCTGGAAGCAGTGACATCAAAATTCCAAATAGAGGTAATAAAGTGCTTCACTATGCATTAAATGCCCAAACTGGACATGTTTATAAGCATAATCACACGCTCAGGTTCTTGTTTGTGAGTTTGAGGACAGAACAGAAACGAAACCGATAACAAGTTTTCTTTGTATTTATAAGCTTCACAATGTAATCAAAGCCCAAACTGAACATGTTTATAAGCCTATTCACATGTTCAGGTTCTTCTCTGTGAAATCGATGACAAAACCAAAAGAAACTTAAATGAAGCCATATTTTCTTTGTATTCATCGAGTTTTTAAAGATTCTTAAGAATAAATGAATATCTATGAGCTTCTGTGAATACATGACAACTCAACAAGGCATAACGTTCAAAATAAACTTAAATCAGTGAATGCGAGCTATAGCGGACATGAACAGTCTGTAACATGAGAATTTAAACATTCTACAATTCATTTATGTCTCCCTTCATTTTCATCAAGTGATTAATTATTCCAAAGCAAAAATCTTCCTCCAAGACCTACTGGGAAAATGTGACAGCTCAACATATCAAAATGTTCAAAATCGCCTTAACTCAGTGAATGCGTGCTAAAACGATTATGTACCATCTCCAAAGGAGTTACAAAAAGACAGTTTAATAACTCCACAGCATCGTCTTAATTCCTCCACGTTTTGACATTTCCACTTTAGAAAGAGGTGTCAAAGAGCTTCCTGGAAACAGTGACATAAAAATTCCAAATAGCGATAATAAATCCCTTCACTATGCAGTAAACGCCCAAACTGAACATATTTATAAGCATAATCACACGCTCAGGTTCTTGTTTGTGAGTTTGAGGACAGAACAGAAACGAAACCGATAACAAGTTTTCTTTGTATTCATAAGCTTCACAATGTAATCAAAGCCCAAACTGAACATGTTTATAAGCCTATTCACATGTTCAGGTTCTTCTCTGTGAAATCGATGACAAAACCAAAAGAAACTTAAATGAAGCCATATTTTCTTTGTATTCATCGAGTTTTTAAAGATTCTTAAGAATAAATGAATATCTATGAGCTTCTGTGAATACATGACAACTCAACAAGGCATAACGTTCAAAATAAACTTAAATCAGTGAATGCGAGCTATAGCGGACATGAACAGTCTGTAACATGAGAATTTAAACATTCTACAATTCATTTATGTCTCCTTCATTTTCATCAAGTGATTAATTATTCCAAAGTAAAAATCTTCCTCCAAGACCTACTGGGAAAATGTGACAGCTCAACATATCAAAATGTTCAAAATCGCCTTAACTCAGTGAATGCGTGCTAAAACGATTATGTACCATCTCCAAAGGAGTTACAAAAAGACAGTTTAATAACTCCACAGCATCGTCTTAATTCCTCCACGTTTTGACATTTCCACTTTAGAAAGAGGTGTCAAAGAGCTTCCTGGAAGCAGTGACATCAAAATTCCACATAGAGGTAATAAAGTGCTTCACTATGCATTAAACGCCCAAACTGGACATGTTTATAAGCATAATCACATGCTCAGTTTCTTGTTTGTGAGTTTGAGGACAGAACAGAAGCGAAACCGATACCATGTTTTCTTTGTATTCATAAGCTTCACAATGTAATCAAAGCCCAAACTGAACATGTTTATAAGCCTATTCACATGTTCAGGTTCTTCTCTGTGAAATCGATGACAAAACCAAAAGAAACTTAAATGAAACCATATTTTCTTTGTATTCATCGAGTTTTTAAAGATTCTTAAGAATAAATGAATATCTATGAGCTTCTGTGAATACATGACAACTCAACAAGGCATAACGTTCAAAATAAACTTAAATCACTGAATGCGAGCTATAGCGGACATGAACAGTCTGTAACATGAGAATTTAAACATTCTACAATTGATTTATGTCTCCCTTCATTTTCATCAAGTTATTAATGATTCCAAAGCAAAAATCTTCATCCAAGACCTACTGGGAAAATGTGACAGCTCAACATATCAAAATGTTCAAAATCGCCTTAACTCAGTGAATGCGCGCTAAAACGATTATGTACCATCTCCAAAGGAGCGACAAAAAGACAGTTTAATAACTCCACAGCATCGTCTTAATTCCTCCACGTTTTGACATTTCCACTTTAGAAAGAGGTGTCAAAGAGCTTCCTGGAAACAGTGACATCAAAATTCCAAATAGCGATAATAAATCCCTTCACTATGCAGTAAACGCCCAAAATGAACATATTTATAAGCATAATCACATGCTCAGGTTCTTGTTTGTGAGTTTGAGGACAGAACAGAAGCGAAACCGATACCATGTTTTCTTTGTATTCATAAGCTTCACAATGTAATCAAAGCCCAAACTGAACATGTTTATAAGCCTATTCACATGTTCAGGTTCTTCTCTGTGAAATCGATGACAAAACCAAAAGAAACTTAAATGAAACCATATTTTCTTTGTATTCATCGAGTTTTTAAAGATTCTTAAGAATAAATGAATATCTATGAGCTTCTGTGAATACATGACAACTCAACAAGGCATAACGTTCAAAATAAACTTAAATCACTGAATGCGAGCTATAGCGGACATGAACAGTCTGTAAGATGAGAATTTAAACATTCTACAATTGATTTATGTCTCCCTTCATTTTCATCAAGTTATTAATGATTCCAAAGCAAAAATCTTCATCCAAGACCTACTGGGAAAATGTGACAGCTCAACATATCAAAATGTTCAAAATCGCCTTAACTCAGTGAATGCGCGCTAAAACGATTATGTACCATCTCCAAAGGAGCGACAAAAGACAGTTTAATAACTCCACAGCATCGTTTTAATTCCTCCACGTTTTGACATTTCCACTTTAGAAAGAGGTGTCAAAGAGCTTCCTGGAAACAGTGACATCAAAATTCCAAATAGCGATAATAAATCCCTTCACTATGCAGTAAACGCGCAAAATGAACATATTTATAAGCATAATCACACGCTCAGGTTCTTGTTTGTGAGTTTGAGGACAGAACAGAAGCGAAACCGATACCATGTTTTCTTTGTATTCATAAGCTTCACAATGTAATCAAAGCCCAAACTGAACATGTTTATAAGCCTATTCACATGTTCAGGTTCTTCTCTGTGAAATCGATGACAAAACCAAAAGAAACTTAAATGAAACCATATTTTCTTTGTATTCATCGAGTTTTTAAAGATTCTTAAGAATAAATGAATATCTATGAGCTTCTGTGAATACATGACAACTCAACAAGGCATAACGTTCAAAATAAACTTAAATCACTGAATGCGAGCTATAGCGGACATGAACAGTCTGTAAGATGAGAATTTAAACATTCTACAATTGATTTATGTCTCCTTCATTTTCATCAAGTTATTAATGATTCCAAAGCAAAAATCTTCATCCAAGACCTACTGGGAAAATGTGACAGCTCAACATATCAAAATGTTCAAAATCGCCTTAACTCAGTGAATGCACGCTAAAACGATTATGTACCATCTCCAAAGGAGCGACAAAAAGACAGTTTAATAACTCCACAGCATCGTCTTAATTCCTCCACGTTTTGACATTTCCACTTTAGAAAGTGGTGTCAAAGAGCTTCCTGGAAGCAGTGACATCAAAATTCCAAATAGAGGTAATAAAGTTCTTCACTATGCATTAAATGCCCAAACTGGACATGTTTATAAGCATAATCACACGCTCAGGTTCTTGTTTGTGAGTTTGAGGACAGAACAGAAACGAAACCGATAACAAGTTTTCTTTGTATTCATAAGCTTCACAATGTAATCAAAGCCCAAACTGAACATGTTTATAAGCCTATTCACATGTTCAGGTTCTTCTCTGTGAAATCGATGACAAAACCAAAAGAAACTTAAATGAAGCCATATTTTCTTTGTATTCATCGAGTTTTTAAAGATTCTTAAGAATAAATGAATATCTATGAGCTTCTGTGAATACATGACAACTCAACAAGGCATAACGTTCAAAATAAACTTAAATCAGTGAATGCGAGCTATAGCGGACATGAACAGTCTGTAACATGAGAATTTAAACATTCTACAATTCATTTATGTCTCCCTTCATTTTCATCAAGTGATTAATTATTCCAAAGCAAAAATCTTCCTCCAAGACCTACTGGGAAAATGTGACAGCTCAACATATCAAAATGTTCAAAATCGCCTTAACTCAGTGAATGCACGCTAAAACGATTATGTACCATCTCCAAAGGAGTTACAAAAAGACAGTTTAATAACTCCACAGCATCGTCTTAATTCCTCCACGTTTTGACATTTCCACTTTAGAAAGAGGTGTCAAAGAGCTTCCTGGAAACAGTGACATCAAAATTCCAAATAGCGATAATAAATCCCTTCACTATGCAGTAAACGCCCAAACTGAACATATTTATAAGCATAATCACATGCTCAGTTTCTTGTTTGTGAGTTTGAGGACAGAACAGAAGCGAAACCGATACCATGTTTTCTTTGTATTTATAAGCTTCACAATGTAATCAAAGCCCAAACTGAACATGTTTATAAGCCTATTCACATGTTCAGGTTCTTCTCTGTGAAATCGATGACAAAACCAAAAGAAACTTAAATGAAACCATATTTTCTTTGTATTCATCGAGTTTTTAAAGATTCTTAAGAATAAATGAATATCTATGAGCTTCTGTGAATACATGACAACTCAACAAGGCATAACGTTCAAAATGAACTTAAATCACTGAATGCGAGCTATAGCGACATGAACAGTCTGTAAGATGAGAATTTAAACATTCTACAATTGATTTATGTCTCCCTTCATTTTCATCAAGTTATTAATGATTCCAAAGCAAAAATCTTCATCCAAGACCTACTGGGAAAATGTGACAGCTCAACATATCAAAATGTTCAAAATCGCCTTAACTCAGTGAATGCACGCTAAAACGATTATGTACCATCTCCAAAGGAGCGACAAAAAGACAGTTTAATAACTCCACAGCATCGTCTTAATTCCTCCACGTTTTGACATTTCCACTTTAGAAAGTGGTGTCAAAGAGCTTCCTGGAAGCAGTGACATCAAAATTCCAAATAGAGGTAATAAAGTCCTTCACTATGCAGTAAACGCCCAAACTGAACATGTTTATAAGCATAATCACATGTTCAGCTTATTGTCTGTGAGTTTGAGGACAGAACAGTTAGGAAACCGATACCATGTTTTCTTTGTATTCATGACCTTCACAATGTAATCAAAGCCCAATCTGAACATGTTTATAAGCCTATTCACATGTTCAGGTTCTTCTCTGTGAAATCGATGACAAAACCGAAAGAAACTTAAATGAAACTATATTTTCTTTGTATTCATCGAGATTTTATAGATTCTTAAGAATAAATGAATATCTATGAGCTTCTGTGAATACATGACAGCTCAAAAAGGCATAACGTTCAAAATAAACTTAAATCAGTGAATGCGAGCTATAGCGGACATGAACAGTCTGTAACATGAGAATTTAAACATTCTACAATTCATTTATGTCTCCCTTCATTTTCATCAAGTGATTAATTATTCCAAAGCAAAAATCTTCCTCCAAGACCTACTGGGAAAATGTGACAGCTCAACATATCAAAATGTTCAAAATCGCCTTAACTCAGTGAATGCGCGGTAAAACGATTATGTACCATCTCCAAAGGACCGACAAAAAGACAGTTTAATAACTCCACAGCATCGTTTTAATTCCTCCACGTTTTGACATTTCCACTTTAGAAAGAGGTGTCAAAGAGCTTCCTGGAAACAGTGACATCAAAATTCCAAATAGCGATAATAAATCCCTTCACTATGCAGTAAACGCCCAAACTGAACATATTTATAAGCATAATCACATGCTCAGGTTCTTGTTTGTGAGTTTGAGGACAGAACAGAAGCGAAACCGATACCATGTTTTCTTTGTATTCATAAGCTTCACAATGTAATCAAAGCCCAAACTGAACATGTTTATAAGCCTATTCACATGTTCAGGTTCTTCTCTGTGAAATCGATGACAAAACCAAAAGAAACTTAAATGAAACCATATTTTCTTTGTATTCATCGAGTTTTTAAAGATTCTTAAGAATAAATGAATATCTATGAGCTTCTGTGAATACATGACAACTCAACAAGGCATAACGTTCAAAATAAACTTAAATCACTGAATGCGAGCTATAGCGGACATGAACAGTCTGTAACATGAGAATTTAAACATTCTACAATTCATTTATGTCTCCCTTCATTTTCATCAAGTGATTAATTATTCCAAAGCAAAAATCTTCCTCCAAGACCTACTGGGAAAATGTGACAGCTCAACATATCAAAATGTTCAAAATCGCCTTAACTCAGTGAATGCGTGCTAAAACGATTATGTACCATCTCCAAAGGAGCGACAAAAAGACAGTTTAATAACTCCACAGCATCGTCTTAATTCCTCCACGTATTGACATTTCCACTTTAGAATGAGGTGTCAAAGAGCTTCCTGGAAGCAGTGAAATCAAAATTCCACATAGAGGTAATAAAGTGCTTCACTATGCAGTAAACACCCAAACCGAACATGTTTATAAGCATAATCACATGTTCCGCTTCTTGTCTGTGAGTTTGAGGACAGAACAGAAGCGAAACCGATACCATGTTTTCTTTGTATTCATGAGCTTCACAATGTAATCAAAGCCCAAACTGAACATGTTTATAAGCCTATTCACGTATTCAGGTTCTTCTCTGTGAAATCGATGACAAAACCAAAAGAAACTTAAATGAAACCATATTTTCTTTGTATTCATCGAGTTTTTAAAGATTCTTAAGAATAAATGAATATCTATGAGCTTCTGTGAATACATGACAACTCAACAAGGCATAACGTTCAAAATAAACTTAAATCACTGAATGCGAGCTATAGCGGACATGAACAGTCTGTAAGATGAGAATTTAAACATTCTACAATTGATTTATGTCTCCCTTCATTTTCATCCAGTTATGAATGATTCCAAAGCAAAAATCTTCATCCAAGACCTACTGGGAAAATGTGACAGCTCAACATATCAAAATGTTCAAAATCGCCTTAACTCAGTGAATGCGCGCTAAAACGATTATGTACCATCTCCAAAGGAGCGACAAAAAGACAGTTTAATAACTCCACAGCATCGTCTTAATTCCTCCACGTTTTGACATTTCCACTTTAGAAAGTGGTGTCAAAGAGCTTCCTGGAAGCAGTGACATCAAAATTCCAAATAGAGGTAATAAAGTCCTTCACTATGCAGTAAACGCCCAAACTGAACATGTTTATAAGCATAATCACATGTTCAGCTTATTGTCTGTGAGTTTGAGGACAGAACAGTTAGGAAACCGATACCATGTTTTCTTTGTATTCATGACCTTCACAATGTAATCAAAGCCCAATCTGAACATGTTTATAAGCCTATTCACATGTTCAGGTTCTTCTCTGTGAAATCGATGACAAAACCGAAAGAAACTTAAATGAAACTATATTTTCTTTGTATTCATCGAGATTTTATAGATTCTTAAGAATAAATGAATATCTATGAGCTTCTGTGAATACATGACAGCTCAAAAAGGCATAACGTTCAAAATAAACTTAAATCAGTGAATGCGAGCTATAGCGGACATGAACAGTCTCTAACATGAGAATTTAAACATTCTACAATTGATTTATGTCTCCCTTCATTTTCATCAAGTTATTAATGATTTCAAAGCAAAAATCTTCATCCAAGACCTACTGGGGAAATGTGACAGCTCAACATATCAAAATGTTCAAAATCGCCTTAACTCAGTGAATGCACGCTAAAACGATTATGTACCATCTCCAAAGGAGTTACAAAAAGACAGTTTAATAACTCCACAGCATCGTCTTAATTCCTCCACGTTTTGACATTTCCACTTTAGAAAGAGGTGTCAAAGAGCTTCCTGGAATCAGTGACATCAAAATTCCACATAGAGGTAATAAAGTGCTTCACTATGCATTAAACGCCCAAACTGGACATGTTTATAAGCATAATCACACGCTCAGGTTCTTGTTTGTGAGTTTGAGGACAGAACAGAAACGAAACCGATAACAAGTTTTCTTTGTATTCATAAGCTTCACAATGTAATCAAAGCCCAATCTGAACATGTTTATAAGCCTATTCACATGTTCAGGTTCTTCTCTGTGAAATCGATGACAAAACCAAAAGAAACTTAAATGAAACCATATTTTCTTTGTATTCATCGAGTTTTTAAAGATTCTTAAGAATAAATGAATATCTATGAGCTTCTGTGAATACATGACAACTCAACAAGGCATAACGTTCAAAATAAACTTAAATCAGTGAATGCGAGCTATAGCGGACATTAACAGTCTGTAACATGAGAATTTAAACATTCTACAATTCATTTATGTCTCCCTTCATTTTCATCAAGTGATTAATTAGTCCAAAGCAAAAATCTTCCTCCAAGACCTACTGGGAAAATGTGACAGCTCAACATATCAAAATGTTCAAAATCGCCTTAACTCAGTGAATGCGCGGTAAAACGATTATGTACCATCTCCAAAGGACCGACAAAAAGACAGTTTAATAACTCCACAGCATCGTTTTAATTCCTCCACGTTTTGACATTTCCACTTTAGAAAGAGGTGTCAAAGAGCTTCCTGGAAGCAGTGACATCAAAATTCCAAATAGAGGTAATATAGTCCTTCACTATGCAGTAAACGACCAAACTGAACATGTTTATAAGCATAATCACATGTTCAGCTTCTTGTCTGTGAGTTTGAGGACAGAACAGAGAGGAAACCGATACCATGTTTTCTTTGTATTCATGAGCTTCACAATGTAATCAAAGCCCAATCTGAACATGTTTATAAGCCTATTCACATGTTCAGGTTCTTCTCTGTGAAATCGATGACAAAACCAAAAGAAACTTAAATGAAACCATATTTTCTTTGTATTCATCGAGTTTTTAAAGATTCTTAAGAATAAATGAATATCTATGAGCTTCTGTGAATACATGACAGCTCAACAAGGCATAACGTTCAAAATAAACTTAAATCAGTGAATGCGAGCTAAAAATCTTCATCCAAGACCTACTGGGAAAATGTGACAGCTCAACATATCAAAATGTTCAAAATCACCTTAACTCAGTGAATGCGTGCTAAAACGATTATGTACCATCTCCAAAGGAGCGACAAAAGACAGTTTAATAACTCCACAGCATCGTTTTAATTCCTCCACGTTTTGACATTTCCACTTTAGAAAGAGGTGTCAAAAAGCTTCCTGGAAGCAGTGACATCAAAATTCCAAATAGAGGTAATAAAGTGCTTCACTATGTCTTGGAATATTTCAATACCAAATGCGGTGTGTTCCAGACGTCATTACGTCTGCCCCTCAAGGTGTGGATGAAAATGATGATTGAAAAAGCAGAAAAACTGAAGGATCTCTTCCTAAGAAGTCAGACATCGAGAGACATTCTGATGATAAGAAAGACTCTGTTCACAGAAGACACCGCCCCAACTCCTCCTCTGACTCCGCCCATAATTCATTCCGCTTAAAACGGGTACCCCTGCAACTTCAAATCATGTCTGTTCCTCTTCTACCGTAACCAGAAAGCACAGAATCATCTCCGATTCTGAGAAAAGCCATGTCTCTCCCTTGTATCCTTGTGACCCGGGAGCCCGGATACCATCAGGACCCCTACAGCAGCAGCACCACCGCGTGTTGGGAGCCCTACCCTTGATACGACACCCCCACCTTCACCGCTGGGGACACCTGACTGGATTCTGTCTCCTCCAACACCATCTCCCTCCCCTGACTGGCCTTCTTCTTCTTCTTCTTCGGTATCCTCAACTCCAAGCGCCTCACCACCCCCCTCTCCCAAGGAAGAGGACAAACCTGACGGGGTGCTCTCTGACCTATTTCTGAACACGGTGAGAGCCATGGTGGTTCGCCTGTTGAGCAAGGTTCTGACCGTGTACAGATCTGAAATCTGTAACGGCTGTCAAATTGATCACCCGAGCCAGCTAGAGCACGAATGTCTGTTTGAGATGCCAGATTATTTCTTCCATCAGCACTATAACGAGTTGACGAAGCGGCTTTGGACGGATCGTTTCATCAAAGCCATTCAACGGGCGCTTCAGGCATGCCATATCCACGTGTCTGCATACAGAATCCACGGCGCTTCGAGGCCTTTCTTCATAACCTCAAAAAGACAAGACGCATCAGAGAGAAATTGGAGAAGATGTACGACGACTCTGATCGGTCAAGACGAGAAGAAGATTGAACTGATGAACAATGTGGCGGACTTTTGGAAGGAAATTGAGTAATTAAAAAAATAAAAAAATAAAAATGGGTAACTTTTGCACAAAATTTCAAAACTATGTAGAGGAACGTCTAATCGTTAATCAGTTAATCATTGTTTTAGATCAGGTGATTAAAAACAGAGTCACCCATGTTGCGGATGACAATGGTTTTTACTTTAGAGACGAAGTCGCAAGACTAGAAAAGATTTTGGATGTTGTTCGAAATGTTGAAAATTGGGAACAGTTAGTAAGTGACACATTGTTAACGGTAAACAAATGCTCTGTATCTGATACCTTTTGTAAAATTATAAAAGAGATGACTAAAGATTCTTGCATGAAAATGTCTCATCTGTTTACTCTTTACACTTCATTTGTAGACGTTATGAGTTATTGTGTACAAAACAACATGTATATGAATACCTGGAATGAATTGAGAACATTACACGATGATATTTACCATATGTATGGAATCAATGTGTTGAAGTTAACCTCCTGTACTTTGAGAAATGCTGTGTGTGTTTATAGTCAATAAAAAACGATTTAAAGAAGCTTGTGTCTCATTGTTTGTTTTCAAAAACCCTAGAGAGGGCAACCAGAAACATGACTGAAAAACGTGTCATGAAAAAAGTGTATTATAAGCCCTCACATCCTGGTAGTTTTGGGGGAGTGGAACGACTACGCAGAGCCGTGCAGGATGAAATGGGGAAAAAAGTCAACGTAGAACGGGTCAAAGATTTTTATCAGGAAAAGGTGAACAGGACTCGTATACTCTGCATAAACCGGCCAGGATACATTTTGTCAGAAATAGAGTGTTTGTACCACGACCTCTAAATCAGTTCCAGGCAGACCTTTGTGATATGCAGGACTTAACTGAACACAATGACGGGTACAATTATTTACTCGCGGTCATCGATGTATTTTCAAAACGGGCTTATGCCAGAGCTTTGAAGACAAAAACAGGGGTTGAGGTCTCTATTTAAAAAGAAAGTCGGATCCCTGAAAAGTTACAAACGGACGCGGGCAAAGAGTTCTTTAACAAAAGCTTTGAGGGGTTGGCGAAGAAACGAGGAATTAATCATTTTGCAACAGCTAGTGAACTGAAAGCGTCTGTTATTGAAAGATTTAACCGCACGTTGAAAACACGAATGTGGAGGTATTTTACAGCTACAAATAGCCGTGAGGTACGTGGACGCCTTACAGGAATTGCTTGACAGCTACAATAACAGTTATCATAAAAGTATAAAAATGACGCCTATACAGGTGACAACAGAAAACGTCTCTCGAGTGTTTGAAAACCTGTACGGAACATTTCCCATACGCGACAAAAACAAATTAAAGATGAATTTTAAGGATGGGGATTTGGTGAGAATATCCAAACTGAGAGCAGTGTTTGATAAAAAATATCAACAGAGTTATATCGACGAATTGTTCACAGTAACCGAATGTATACCTCGCCAACCCCCTGTGTACAAACTGAAAGATTATGACGGAGAACCTATCCAAGGCTCGTTTTACTGAAGCAGAGTTGCAAAAAGTCAAGGTTGGTAAAGACAAAGAGTTTCGAGTTGAAGAAATTCTGGACGAGCATGTTGTCAGGGATAAAAAACAAATGCTGGTGCGTTGGAAAAACTGGCCTGAGAAATTCAACAGCTGGGTCAAGGCAAGCGACCTGAAAAATGTATAAAAACAAATAGGTACGTCGAATCTGAATCATTAAAACATGGACCAAATCACAGGAGAAGGGTTCTACGTTGTCCTACCCTCCAACGCCAGTCGCAATGTATTTAAAAATAACACGAGCTCCAGCTACCACGTCGATTTAGCAGCATATTGATTTAGAAGGCCAGAGGGAGGTAGCTCTGACAGAGATTTCATACCCCCACACCTGGTTTAACATTTCTAGGGAGGATGCTTATTTTGAATGGAGGAATAAAGCAAAAGATGATGATGATGATGATGATGATGCTTCAAAGAGTGAGGTGTTCACCCCCCTCTGGCTTACATCATGGGGGTTAACCCGGGAGAATGGGTTATTTTCAATGAAAGGATGGCTCCATTTCCGGCTGATATAAAGGGAGGATTTTACCATATGTATTGTTATAGCAATGTGGTACGACATCAGCTGGTTGGTGACGCTTTTACGCTCCGCTCTTGAGAACGATCGCTATAGAAGGGATGTACGGGGACGTCATCACGCAGTATTTTAATCCACCCTGCTACCTACCGGTGGTCAAGCAGCACATCGAAAACATCCACATTGAGATAAAGACGGATCAAAATAAACCTATAAATTTTACCTTTGGGAAGACTATCGTGAAACTCCATTTTAGACCTTCCAAAAAAAATCTTCTGTGACAAAAACAAAATGATGCATCAGAGACACGATCCTCACCGTTTTGTGAGTTATTATGAGAATCAAGTAGGGGGCGCTCTCCCCGGTTTTTACGGGGCGCCTGTTATGTATGGGAGAGAGAATCGGTTCGATTTTTCTAAAATATTTTTTTGTATCGCCGTTGATGAAAAAGGATTTGCCATTGCTAAGCCTCATCTTAAATCAGCCGCAAAAAACATTGCCTCGGAGGTGATAAGCCACGCGGTTAGTAGAATAGGGGGTCGATCGGACAACGGGGCTCAAGAAGGATCCGGCGGTATGATGGTTTTAGCCAGACGACTGAGGAAGAGACCTCCCGGGCAGCGAGTAAAAGTGCGTAGGTCAAAAAAGAGAAAATCAGTAGGGAGAAGTAAGTCCAAAGGAAAGCACACTGTTGCGAGCTCCGGAGATATATTTTAGAAAACAAATATGGCGCTTTTACATCACAAATCAGCCGAATGCACTATGGGTGAGCTGGATTTATTTTCAGCACCCATGACACACTTGTCTATCGATGAAAAGCTCTACACAGCAGTCCTGCCTTTGGCATCCATTACCGACGGATGTCCTATTGAATTATTTATCCCCAGAGATGGGGAAAAATACATGGATCTGAATGATACTTTGATTCATCTTCGTGTGAAAATTACCAACGCTGACGGCTCAAACCTAGCCGCCCGACGCGCAGTGGGTCTCATCAATTATCCTCTGAACACAATTTTTAACCAATGCGACGTTATTCTGGGGGATAAGTTAATTTCACAATCCAGCGCAACTCACCCTTACAGAGCGATGATAGAGACCCTCCTCAACTATTCAGACGATACGCTAAAAAGTCAGTTCACTGCAGGGCTATTTTACAAAGACACGGCCGGTGCTATGGACTCTATAGTACCAAATAACGGGCCAAATAGGGGATTAAATCAGAGAGGCCGGTTTACCTCAGAATCTAAAGAACTTCACCTACTCGGTCCTCTTCACGCAGACATATTTTTCTGCGAGAGGCTTCTCTTGAACTCTGTGGATTTGAGAATTAAGCTGACCAGAGCTAATGACGCCTTCTGTCTCATGGGCAAAGCCGCCAGCACGTTCCGTTTAAAAATACTGGGGCCTCGTTGTTTGTCAAGAAAGTCACCGTTTCCCCTGCCGCCGTGCGTTTAGGCCACGCGTCAGATTTAATGAGGGGCAATGCTCTTTACCCTTTATCACGCGTGAACGTAAAAACCTACTCCATCCCAGAGAATTCCAGAATATGTAACCAGGAAAATCTCTTCCTGGGGACGATGCCTAAATATCTAGTGATAGCCATAGTGAACCATGAAGCATTCACAGGAAAAAGAGATCTGTCACCCTTCAATTTTATTCACAACAACATTGAATACATGGCTCTGTGTCAGGATGGGAGACAGCTTTCCAACCTCAATTTAATCAGGGTTATCTGTCAGAGAGTTTTATAATATGTTTACCGCTACGGGAGACACTTGAAAGATTTACCTCTAAGCACTGACAGGGAAGAATTTCAGCAGGGCTACTCTTTGTTTGTTTTTAATCTCAACGCCTGCGAAGATGCTGATGCATTGTCGTGCATTTCCAACAGAAGTTTAAGACTGGAAATGAGATTCAGAGAACCGCTGCCCCATACTACCACTCTCATCGTTTATGCTTGTTACGAGTCTATTTTGGAGATTAATTCCAAACGACAGGTGCTTGTGGACTATTACTGAGACTATATGAACAATCACCAATTGGACGGATTACTACGTCATTTACTAGGAGATGCTTTTTGCGGAGTGTGGGCCGCTGATCAGTTACCTTTACTGCGTCAGTCCTTTAGATTTCCAGCCTTTTTATAGTCAACACACTCTCTGCACACGAACCAGGAGAGCACTGGTTGGCCCTCACTCTTGAGGAAGGCAAAAAGGCAGCTTTTTGATTCTTTCGGATTCTCCCGGATTTTTCACATTATCCTAAAAGCATCTTGCAATTTTTAGAAAACTGTTGCGAATCTATTTTATACCACAACAGTCAGCTTCAACACGTTCTGTCTACGGTGTTCGGTCAGCATTGTGTTTATTATTTATGCCACAGAGCCTGCAGTTTATCTTTTGAAAATGTGCTGTCTTTGTATCAAGATGATGTGATGAAGAATGATGTTATGGTTTCAAAGTTTGTGAAGAAATATCAAAGGTGTATGAGGTTGCAAAGAGCCAGATCTTTTCACCACACTGTCTGTTCTTTACAAATGTTTAAAGATTGTTACAACTTTATATAAATAAAGATGGATCTGGAGACTGTTAAATTTGTTTGAATAATTTGTTATTCAAATAAAGCCGGCTAGGGGATAAAGGTATATGTTTCTTTCGTTTTCCTGATCTTAACTGCGGAGGTGATGTTTCCATCTCATAGTCCCAGCACGGTGATAAGGGCGTCTGTTTTTTTTTCTTTCCCTTCTTCAACACTAGGGGTGACCCCTCATCGTCGTCGTCCCAAAGCGGTCCTCTCTTCTGAAGTTCATGATATTGTTCGCGAGCACGGGGGTTACTCATCAAGGATGAAGGGATGTTGAGCTCCCGTAAAGTATTTAGAAACCCCATCCATCCCTTGGGTTCTCTGGATTTTTTATGCGTGACGGAGACATTTTTAATCAGGTCTAGCAGGTGTGAGCCTTTCACAATCTCTCCTTTATGGACAAACTCTCCTGAAGGAGCCCATCCGCTCTTGGTTAATATCTTCATAATATACTCTGCATTGTTATGGTAGCGAACAGGCAGGTGTTGCAGCACCTCGCTAGCAGTTTCATCCAGCGTTACTTGCTTGTCTTCTCGCTGATTTTCTTGTTCCCCCGATTCTTGGGTTAGAGTCAAAGTGATATGACAGTCATCTTTCTCATCTTGTTTGAGGCATGCTAGGTATCTTTGCAGCAGAGCATTGTATTTTTTAATTTTATCATGAGCGTTCAAACCCTTTTCATTTAACACATCCCTCATTTTTACATCCAAATCATTTTCTGCCGTACGTCTCATCGTTTCCCCGGCGCCGGGAGCAGAAGCTACCGACTGACTCAGACGGTTTAGCTGTTGCAGCGAAATCAAAAACATCTCCTGACTCATGATTTATCTTCTAATAAGCCCTCCCAGCAACTCTCCAAATATCGGCACCACCGCTGACAGTAAAGGTAAAAGAAAACCTCCAGACTGTTTTCTCAGAGCCTGGTGTTTGGTTTTTAGACTGTTTTTTTTTTATTGGCCAGCAACTTGATAATTTTCTTTTGTTTTCTGAGTTTTTTATATTGAGCCGATGTCAGGGGAATGTTTCCTTGGGAGTGTATCCATCACATGATTACAGTTTTCCAAAACAGACTTTACAAAACAAGTCTTGCCACAGCCAGTCGGTCCTGTGACCAGACAAGAAAAAGGCACTTTCAGTCTGGGGTCAAAATCAATTTCTTCAGTTGAAAACATTTTCTCCTCAATAACCAAAAGGCAGTGTATATCCTAGACTCAGCAGCGGTCTTTTATCATATACAACTCTGAACTTTTTTGGAATGACGTGTTTTTTAGAAGGAAGCCTTTCTTATCTCGCACAATATTGTGTTGAGGGATTTCAAGGACTCCCCTCTCATCAGAGTTTTGCACATAATCCTGAACCAGGTCTTTGACGCTATCAAAGTTGACAATTTCACAGCATTGGTGCGTCTGCGTAATGCCTTTTATGCGTAAAACAACCTTGTTGTTTTGAGTTTGGTATGCATAACTTTTGGACCCGCCGCCACAAATTCTTTGATGCTATCTCCCCTAACTCATCCGTCAAATCTCCCAGGTAATTACCCAGCTTGAGCAGCGTCTCTCCTCTTTTGTGACATAGATGAGGCTGTCTGTGTCGCAGTAAAGGACTCTGTCTTGCAACTGTTCCAAATACCTGTACAAAGTCAGACGTCCGTAGGCTGTGGTGAAAGCGGCTATAAAAACGTTATCTACCTTGTTTGGTAGCGGGATACAGCGGTCTCCGTAAGACCACTGAACCAAAGCCACTTTGTCACTGACGAAGGAAAAGTAGTTGACTTTATAATTTTCAGAAAACATGAGGTTAAAGAATTCTTCCGGGTCTGTGACTAGTTTGGTTTGTGTTTGATTGCATCTCTGCGCGAACTTAAGACCTATAAATTTTAGACAGGAGTTCAGACATAATTTAGACACTTGTCTTTTAGCAGGGTTTGGTCTGATTTTATCCGCCTCCAGCAAAATCCCTTGGTTTGCATGATAGTCGCTGATGTACTTTTCTCTGCTTTCCTGATCTAGAGCGTCGGATGGGTAACCCAAAGCTTCCTGTTTACCTTTCAGAAAAGTGTGCATATAGTCAACAAAAATAGAATCACTGCGTCTATCAAAGTGCCATACCTCAGTTATTTCAGCTGTCCGATAGCCCATCTCCAAAGCCTTGTTAAATTCAAGAGTGACCCAGACACCTGTCAACGCCCTGTCATCATCGCTATGCCGACACGGACCCTCCTGCAAATTGAGCTCGGCGCATGCTCGGCAAAGGGTAAACACAAGCTTATCCCCCGTCGTTCTATGGGGCAGGACTGGAAAGTACAACTCTATTGGCGGGTAGACCCTTGCCCTGATTAGCCCAAAGTAGCTTTGAGGTTCTTGGAAATCTTTATAGATTATTTCAGGATGTCCGAGAGGATAGGGGAAGTTGGTGTTACAGTAAGGATAGAGAGATGTCACATCTACATAAGAGATTGTCTCGTTCAACGCAGCGGTGTGTCTCAACTTTATAGCAGAGGTACGCCCTCCGTATAAAGCTTCATGGGTGTCAACGGCTGTGGAGCCTTATATTGTTTGAGAAACTTCTTCAGCCCATGATGAGATTTTTTTCAAGATCATCCGCGTATGCTCACGCATGATGATGAGTTTTACCTTGTGCGTGGCTTCTAACTCACGTAATTTCTCCTAGCAGCGCGTCTGCAACTCTCCGAAGGGACGACCCGTCAGAGGACAGGTGTCGTGCGATTGATAGCAAATTGAACAACCGTGATAGAAACATCCTAGAAACTCATAGGCATATTTCACCCCAGCGATTTCAGCATACCCGTCTACAAAGAAGCGCCCCAGCTGTTTTTCTCCCTTATTTAAAGCATGTTAGATAGGGATGCCGCGGGTATGTGACAACCACTCTAACCACTGGATACCGGCGTGTAGTCGTCCGGAGAGGGGATTGCTGTTTTAGGTGGTAGAAAGTTTGTCAGAAACACTTTCATGCATGCCGACGCAATGGTCGCACGGCTTAAGGGGTCAACGGCGGTTTCAGAGATATACTGTTTTCTGAACAGCATGCAACCCTCAGCAAGAAAGTCTACATCATTTTGACAATAGAGGCGAGCCTCTTTCATGAAGTTGAATGTGCTGTGCCGCACCGCCGCATATACCAACTGTAAAAAGTCTGTTGTTAGTTGCTCCGTTGTCATGGTTTCAATACCGTAAGCCTGAGGGGAGGGTATTCACCTGTATAACTCAAATGGGCCTCTGAGCTGAAACCATGAGGAAAGTACCCTTTACTTTATCACTGAAACCGAGCGCTTTCAGGAAATTAGCTAAACGCATGGTTAAAAAGGATAGAGTCGATGTATCTTTGTTTGTAATCAATATCGGTGATGCAAATTACTTTTGATCCTTGCATAATCAAAGAGGGCTTTAATCCCTGTTCGACCATGGCTTTGATAAGGAGATAGCTGTCAAAACCGTGGGCATTGTGTGCTATAAACACTGCGTTTTTGTACAAAGGTCATCTGAAATGCAGTAGAAACTCTTTGGCACAATCTGCACCCTGAGAGCTCCATGTTTTACCATCTAAGGTTCGTGTACACACTAAAAACGGAACGTGAACGCCGTTCTCGCCAACGTATGTTTCAAAATCATAAAACACCACTTTTTCATTGTGTTTTGTTTCAGGGAGTATCGTTTGGATGTAGCACTGATGAACCTCAGTCTCAGAGTCAGAGGTCAATTTCTCGTCGCAAATTTTACATTTCGCAGTCTGACATTTGTGTTGTTTACCATTACCGTTCATAGCAGAGTAGTACAGCCTTGCACATTTGGTACATTTTTGTACAAGGCACAAGCGCTGGCATATGTTTGACTTCTCGATCTCGCTGTAGGTTCTTTGTGTTTGGCCAAACAGAAAGGCGAGCGACACGTTCTGTTGCATTGGTCACACACAACTGGTTGACACAGCCTCTGTGTACAACCGGGGTCAAAGCATACGGTGCAACGAGCTTCGCAATTATGGCCTAACATGCCGTTAAAACCTGTAAAGCAGTGCTCACAAACATGAGGCGAACCTAGAAAGGCTGTGAGATTTTTAACCGCATAGTAGTGATTTTGGAAGAGAAACAAAATCAGGGACAAAAATCTGTCAGAAGTTAGGTGTACAAAGTGACAATTTGTAAACTGTTTCACACTGTGATTTTTATCATCTGTATAAATTGCAATGATGTTGATTTAAGGTTTTTAAAAGCATTTGATTTGTATGAGGTCAACACACACTATTAGCTATTGATTTGTTAGAGAGTTTAGCACAAAATCTCTAGAATGAGTTGGGTTTTCAAAACGATTTAACTGAAAATGATTTGAATGAAAACGACACAGCCGCTACATCTAACAGCTCTGAACAGCCGGTAGATCCTCTCCTTGCTTTAAATCAAGCTCTCGCTAACCTTGAACAGTTAGAGAATGAATCATCATCAAATGAAACAATCAGAATAAATAATGTCCTATATTTAAAAACATCAGGATAACGCTATAACTCAAGCATCGCCGTTAATAGCTTATAACGACACACAGTCAAATACAACTTATGAGACTCAGCTTTGTAGAAAGTTCATTTTTAAGCATGGCCTATTTAATTTCACACATACAAAACCTTCCGTGAATGCTTATTTTGTAAAATAAGAGAAAAGGAACGTACATTGTTCCCTTCTGGGTAATTATTACATTTATACGGCATGATTGAATTGTCTCACAATGTACTGTAAAACAATTTAAAAAGCAAATAGACTTACAGTGTGCCGATGGAAATCCTTCGCTGGAAGCCCCGCAGGATCTCGGGTATGGATTCTCAGAACTGGTTCTCCTGCGGTTGCGACCCGATGAGAATCCTGGTTGAGGCCTAGACCTCTCCGCGGTCATCAGCGGTTGATTAGAGAGTGAGAGAGACTCCCGGTGAAATGGCGGTTGTTCTTCAAAATTCTGATGCGGTATCACATCACCTGGATCTCTTCTGGTTAAACGGGCAGCCTCTAAAAATGTATAATGTTTTGACCGTCTGAGGCATGCCCTGTTGCGTCATCCTGTGGCTTTGATGATGGCGATAACCGTGCTAAAACGATTATGTACCATCTCCAAAGGAGCGACAAAAAGACAGTTTAATAACTCCACAGCATCGTCTTAATTCCTCCACGTTTTGACATTTCCACTTTAGAAAGAAGTGTCAAAGAGCTTCCTGGAAGCAGTGACATCAAAATTCCAAATAGCGATAATAAATCCCTTCACTATGCAGTAAACGCCAGAACTGAACATGTTTATGAGCATAATCACATGTTCAGCTTCTTGTCTGTCAGTTCGAGGACAGAACAGAGAGGAAACCGATACCATGTTTTCTTTGTATTCATGAGCTTCACAATGTAATCAAAGCCCAATCTGAACATGTTTATAAGCCTATTCACATGTTCAGGTTCTTCTCTGTGAAATCGATGACAAAACCAAAAGAAACTTAAATGAAACCATATTTTCTTTGTATTCATCGAGTTTTTAAAGATTCTTAAGAATAAATGAATATCTATGAGCTTCTGTGAATACATGACAGCTCAACAAGGCATAACGTTCAAAATAAACTTAAATCACTGAATGCGAGCTATAGCGGACATGAACAGTCTGTAACATGAGAATTTAAACATTCTACAATTGATTTATGTCTCCCTTCATTTTCATCAAGTTATTAATGATTCCAAAGCAGAAATCTTCATCCAAGACCTACTGGGAAAATGTGACAGCTCAACATATCAAAATGTTCAAAATCACCTTAACTCAGTGAATGCGTGCTAAAACGATTATGTACCATCTCCAAAGGAGCGACAAAAAGACAGTTTAATAACTCCACAGCATCGTTTTAATTCCTCCACGTTTTGACATTTCCACTTTAGAAAGAGGTGTCAAAAAGCTTCCTGGAAGCAGTGACATCAAAATTCCAAATAGAGGTAATAAAGTGCTTCACTATGTCTTGGAATATTTCAATACCAAATGCGGTGTGTTCCAGACGTCATTACGTCTGCCCCTCAAGGTGTGGATGAAAATGATGATTGAAAAAGCAGAAAAACTGAAGGATCTCTTCCTAAGAAGTCAGACATCGAGAGACATTCTGATGATAAGAAAGACTCTGTTCACAGAAGACACCGCCCCCAACTCCTCCTCTGACTCCGGCCCATAATTCATTCCGCTTAAAACGGGTACCCTGCAACTTCAAATCATGTCTGTTCCTCTTCTACCGCAAAACAGAAAGCACAGAATCATCTCCGATTCTGAGAAAAGCCATGTCTCTCCCTTGTATCCTGTGACCCGGGAGCCCGGATACCATCAGGACCCCTACAGCAGCAGCACCACCGCGTGTTGGGAGCCCTACCCTTGATACGACACCCCCACCTTCACCGCTGGGGACCCCTGACTGGATTCTGTCTCCTCCAACACCATCTCCCTCCCCTGACTGGCCTTCTTCTTCTTCTTCGGTATCCTCAACTCCAAGCGCCTCACCACCCCCCTCTCCCAAGGAAGAGGACAAACCTGACGGGGTGCTCTCTGACCTATTTCTGAACACGGTGAGAGCCATGGTGGTTCGCCTGTTGAGCAAGGTTCTGACCGTGTACAGATCTGAAATCTGTAACGGCTGTCAAATTGATCACCCGAGCCAGCTAGAGCACGAATGTCTGTTTGAGATGCCAGATTATTTCTTCCATCAGCACTATAACGAGTTGACGAAGCGGCTTTGGACGGATCGTTTCATCAAAGCCATTCAACGGGCGCTTCAGGCATGCCATATCCACGTGTCTGCATACAGAATCCACGGCGCTTCCGAGGCCTTTCTTCATAACCTCAAAAAGACAAGACGCATCAGAGAGAAATTGGAGAAGATGTACGACGACTCTGATCGGTCAAGACGAGAAGAAGATTGAACTGATGAACAATGTGGCGGACTTTTGGAAGGAAATTGAGTAATTAAAAAAAATAAAAAAATAAAAATGGGTAACTTTTGCACAAAATTTCAAAACTATGTAGAGGAACGTCTAATCGTTAATCAGTTAATCATTGTTTTAGATCAGGTGATTAAAAACAGAGTCACCCATGTTGCGGATGACAATGGTTTTTACTTTAGAGACGAAGTCGCAAGACTAGAAAAGATTTTGGATGTTGTTCGAAATGTTGAAAATTGGGAACAGTTAGTAAGTGACACATTGTTAACGGTAAACAAATGCTCTGTATCTGATACCTTTTGTAAAATTATAAAAGAGATGACTAAAGATTCTTGCATGAAAATGTCTCATCTGTTTACTCTTTACACTTCATTTGTAGACGTTATGAGTTATTGTGTACAAAACAACATGTATATGAATACCTGGAATGAATTGAGAACATTACACGATGATATTTACCATATGTATGGAATCAATGTGTTGAAGTTAACCTCCTGTACTTTGAGAAATGCTGTGTGTGTTTATAGTCAATAAAAAACGATTTAAAGAAGCTTGTGTCTCATTGTTTGTTTTCAAAAACCCTAGAGAGGGCAACCAGAAACATGACTGAAAAACGTGTCATGAAAAAAGTGTATTATAAGCCCTCACATCCTGGTAGTTTTGGGGAGTGGAACGACTACACGCAGAGCCGTGCAGGATGAAATGGGGAAAAAGTCAACGTAGAACGGGTCAAAGATTTTTATCAGGAAAAGGTGAACAGGACTCGTATACTCTGCATAAACCGGCCAGGATACATTTTGTCAGAAATAGAGTGTTTGTACCACGACCTCTAAATCAGTTCCAGGCAGACCTTTGTGATATGCAGGACTTAACTGAACACAATGACGGGTACAATTATTTACTCGCGGTCATCGATGTATTTTCAAAACGGGCTTATGCCAGAGCTTTGAAGACAAAAACAGGGGTTGAGGTCTCTATTTAAAAAGAAAGTCGGATCCCTGAAAAGTTACAAACGGACGCGGGCAAAGAGTTCTTTAACAAAAGCTTTGAGGGGTTGGCGAAGAAACGAGGAATTAATCATTTTGCAACAGCTAGTGAACTGAAAGCGTCTGTTATTGAAAGATTTAACCGCACGTTGAAAACACGAATGTGGAGGTATTTTACAGCTACAAATAGCCGTAGGTACGTGGACGTCTTACAGGAATTGCTTGACAGCTACAATAACAGTTATCATAAAAGTATAAAAATGACGCCTATACAGGTGACAACAGAAAACGTCTCTCGAGTGTTTGAAAACCTATACGGAACATTTCCCATACGCGACAAAAACAAATTAAAGATGAATTTTAAGGATGGGGATTTGGTGAGAATATCCAAACTGAGAGCAGTGTTTGATAAAAAATATCAACAGAGTTATATCGACGAATTGTTCACAGTAACCGAATGTATACCTCGCCAACCCCCTGTGTACAAACTGAAAGATTATGACGGAGAACCTATCCAAGGCTCGTTTCTGAAGCAGAGTTGCAAAAAGTCAAGGTTGGTAAAGACAAAGAGTTTCGAGTTGAAGAAATTCTGGACGAGCATGTTGTCAGGGATAAAAAACAAATGCTGGTGCGTTGGAAAAACTGGCCTGAGAAATTCAACAGCTGGGTCAAGGCAAGCGACCTGAAAAATGTATAAAAACAAATAGGTACGTCGAATCTGAATCATTAAAACATGGACCAAATCACAGGAGAAGGGTTCTACGTTGTCCTACCCTCCAACGCCAGTCGCAATGTATTTAAAAATAACACGAGCTCCAGCTACCACGTCGATTTAGCAGCATATTGATTTAGAAGGCCAGAGGGAGGTAGCTCTGACAGAGATTTCATACCCCCACACCTGGTTTAACATTTCTAGGGAGGATGCTTATTTTGAATGGAGGAATAAAGCAAAAGATGATGATGATGATGATGATGATGCTTCAAAGAGTGAGGTGTTCACCCCCTCTGGCTTACATCATGGGGTTAACCCGGAGAATGGGTTATTTTCAATGAAAGGATGGCTCCATTTCCGGCTGATATAAAGGGAGGATTTTACCATATGTATTGTTATAGCAATGTGGTACGACATCAGCTGGTTGGTGACGCTTTTACGCTCCGCTCTTGAGAACGATCGCTATAGAAGGGATGTACGGGGGGGCGTCATCACGCAGTATTTTAATCCACCCTGCTACCTACCGGTGGTCAAGCAGCACATCGAAAACATCCACATTGAGATAAAGACGGATCAAAATAAACCTATAAATTTTACCTTTGGGAAGACTATCGTGAAACTCCATTTTAGACCTTCCAAAAAAAATCTTCTGTGACAAAAACAAAATGATGCATCAGAGACACGATCCTCACCGTTTTGTGAGTTATTATGAGAATCAAGTAGGGGGCGCTCTCCCCGGTTTTTACGGGGCGCCTGTTATGTATGGGAGAGGAATCGGTTCGATTTTTTCTAAAATATTTTTTTTTGTATCGCCGTTGATGAAAAAAGGATTTGCCATTGCTAAGCCTCATCTTAAATCAGCCGCAAAAAACATTGCCTCGGAGGTGATAAGCCACGCGGTTAGTAGAATAGGGGGTCGATCGGACAACGGGGCTCAAGAAGGATCCGGCGGTATGATGGTTTTAGCCAGACGACTGAGGAAGAGACCTCCCGGGCAGCGAGTAAAAGTGCGTAGGTCAAAAAAGAGAAAATCAGTAGGGAGAAGTAAGTCCAAAGGAAAGCACACTGTTGCGAGCTCCGGAGATATATTTTAGAAAACAAATATGGCGCTTTTACATCACAAATCAGCCGAATGCACTATGGGTGAGCTGGATTTATTTTCAGCACCCATGACGCACTTGTCTATCGATGAAAAGCTCTACACAGCAGTCCTGCCTTTGGCATCCATTACCGACGGATGTCCTATTGAATTATTTATCCCCAGAGATGGGGAAAAATACATGGATCTGAATGATACTTTGATTCATCTTCGTGTGAAAATTACCAACGCTGACGGCTCAAACCTAGCCGCCGACGCCGCAGTGGGTCTCATCAATTATCCTCTGAACACAATTTTTAACCAATGCGACGTTATTCTGGGGGATAAGTTAATTTCACAATCCAGCGCAACTCACCCTTACAGAGCGATGATAGAGACCCTCCTCAACTATTCAGACGATACGCTAAAAAGTCAGTTCACTGCAGGGCTATTTTACAAAGACACGGCCGGTGCTATGGACTCTATAGTACCAAATAACGGGCCAAATAGGGGATTAAATCAGAGAGGCCGGTTTACCTCAGAATCTAAAGAACTTCACCTACTCGGTCCTCTTCACGCAGACATATTTTTCTGCGAGAGGCTTCTCTTGAACTCTGTGGATTTGAGAATTAAGCTGACCAGAGCTAATGACGCCTTCTGTCTCATGGGCAAAGCCGCCAGCACGTTCCGTTTAAAAATACTGGGGGCCTCGTTGTTTGTCAAGAAAGTCACCGTTTCCCCTGCCGTGCGTTTAGGCCACGCGTCAGATTTAATGAGGGGCAATGCTCTTTACCCTTTATCACGCGTGAACGTAAAAACCTACTCCATCCCAGAGAATTCCAGAATATGTAACCAGGAAAATCTCTTCCTGGGGACGATGCCTAAATATCTAGTGATAGCCATAGTGAACCATGAAGCATTCACAGGAAAAAGAGATCTGTCACCCTTCAATTTTATTCACAACAACATTGAATACATGGCTCTGTGTCAGGATGGGAGACAGCTTTCCAACCTCAATTTAATCAGGGGTTATCTGTCAGAGAGTTTTATAATATGTTTACCGCTACGGGGAGACACTTGAAAGATTTACCTCTAAGCACTGACAGGGAAGAATTTCAGCAGGGCTACTCTTTGTTTGTTTTTAATCTCAACGCCTGCGAAGATGCTGATGCATTGTCGTGCATTTCCAACAGAAGTTTAAGACTGGAAATGAGATTCAGAGAACCGCTGCCCCATACTACCACTCTCATCGTTTATGCTTGTTACGAGTCTATTTTGGAGATTAATTCCAAACGACAGGTGCTTGTGGACTATTACTGAGACTATATGAACAATCACCAATTGGACGGATTACTACGTCATTTACTAGGAGATGCTTTTTGCGGAGTGTGGGCCGCTGATCAGTTACCTTTACTGCGTCAGTCCTTTAGATTTCCAGCCTTTTTTATAGTCAACACACTCTCTGCACACGAACCAGGAGAGCACTGGTTGGCCCTCACTCTTGAGGAAGGCAAAAAAGGCAGCTTTTTTGATTCTTTCGGATTCTCCCCGGATTTTTCACATTATCCTAAAAGCATCTTGCAATTTTTAGAAAACTGTTGCGAATCTATTTTATACCACAACAGTCAGCTTCAACACGTTCTGTCTACGGTGTTCGGTCAGCATTGTGTTTATTATTTATGCCACAGAGCCTGCAGTTTATCTTTTGAAAATGTGCTGTCTTTGTATCAAGATGATGTGATGAAGAATGATGTTATGGTTTCAAAGTTTGTGAAGAAATATCAAAGGTGTATGAGGTTGCAAAGAGCCAGATCTTTTCACCACACTGTCTGTTCTTTACAAATGTTTAAAGATTGTTACAACTTTATATAAATAAAGATGGATCTGGAGACTGTTAAATTTGTTTGAATAATTTGTTATTCAAATAAAGCCGGCTAGGGGATAAAGGTATATGTTTCTTTCGTTTTCCTGATCTTAACTGCGGAGGTGATGTTTCCATCTCATAGTCCCAGCACGGTGATAAGGGCGTCTGTTTTTTTTTTTCTTTCCCTTCTTCAACACTAGGGGTGACCCCTCATCGTCGTCGTCCCAAAGCGGTCCTCTCTTCTGAAGTTCATGATATTGTTCGCGAGCACGGGGGTTACTCATCAAGGATGAAGGGATGTTGAGCTCCCGTAAAGTATTTAGAAACCCCATCCATCCCTTGGGTTCTCTGGATTTTTTATGCGTGACGGAGACATTTTTAATCAGGTCTAGCAGGTGTGAGCCTTTCACAATCTCTCCTTTATGGACAAACTCTCCTGAAGGAGCCCATCCGCTCTTGGTTAATATCTTCATAATATACTCTGCATTGTTATGGTAGCGAACAGGCAGGTGTTGCAGCACCTCGCTAGCAGTTTCATCCAGCGTTACTTGCTTGTCTTCTCGCTGATTTTCTTGTTCCCCCGATTCTTGGGTTAGAGTCAAAGTGATATGACAGTCATCTTTCTCATCTTGTTTGAGGCATGCTAGGTATCTTTGCAGCAGAGCATTGTATTTTTAATTTTATCATGAGCGTTCAAACCCTTTTCATTTAACACATCCTCATTTTACATCCAAATCATTTTCTGCCGTGACGTCTCATCGTTTCCCGGCGCCGAGAGCAGAAGCTACCGACTGACTCAGACGGTTTAGCTGTTGCAGCGAAATCAAAAACATCTCCTGACTCATGATTTATCTTCTAATAAGCCCTCCCAGCAACTCTCCAAATATCGGCACCACCGCTGACAGTAAAGGTAAAAGAAAACCTCCAGACTGTTTTCTCAGAGCCTGGTGTTTGGTTTTTAGACTGTTTTTTTTTTATTGGCCAGCAACTTGATAATTTTCTTTTGTTTTCTGAGTTTTTTATATTGAGCCGATGTCAGGGGAATGTTTCCTTGGGAGTGTATCCATCACATGATTACAGTTTTCCAAAACAGACTTTACAAAACAAGTCTTGCCACAGCCAGTCGGTCCTGTGACCAGACAAGAAAAAGGCACTTTCAGTCTGGGGTCAAAATCAATTTCTTCAGTTGAAAACATTTTCTCCTCAATAACCAAAAGGCAGTGTATATCCTAGACTCAGCAGCGGTCTTTTATCATATACAACTCTGAACTTTTTTGGAATGACGTGTTTTTAGAAGGAAGCCTTTCTTATCTCGCACAATATTGTGTTGAGGGATTTCAAGGACTCCCCTCTCATCAGAGTTTTGCACATAATCCTGAACCAGGTCTTTGACGCTATCAAAGTTGACAATTTCACAGCATTGGTGCGTCTGCGTAATGCCTTTTATGCGTAAAACAACCTTGTTGTTTTGAGTTTGGTATGCATAACTTTTGGACCCGCCGCCACAAATTCTTTGATGCTATCTCCCCTAACTCATCCGTCAAATCTCCCAGGTAATTACCCAGCTTGAGCAGCGTCTCTCCTCTTTTGTGACATAGATGAGGCTGTCTGTGTCGCAGTAAAGGACTCTGTCTTGCAACTGTTCCAAATACCTGTACAAAGTCAGACGTCCGTAGGCTGTGGTGAAAGCGGCTATAAAAACGTTATCTACCTTGTTTGGTAGCGGGATACAGCGGTCTCCGTAAGACCACTGAACCAAAGCCACTTTGTCACTGACGAAGGAAAAGTAGTTGACTTTATAATTTTCAGAAAACATGAGGTTAAAGAATTCTTCCGGGTCTGTGACTAGTTTGGTTTGTGTTTGATTGCATCTCTGCGCGAACTTAAGACCTATAAATTTTAGACAGGAGTTCAGACATAATTTAGACACTTGTCTTTTAGCAGGGTTTGGTCTGATTTTATCCGCCTCCAGCAAAATCCCTTGGTTTGCATGATAGTCGCTGATGTACTTTTCTCTGCTTTCCTGATCTAGAGCGTCGGATGGGTAACCCAAAGCTTCCTGTTTACCTTTCAGAAAAGTGTGCATATAGTCAACAAAAATAGAATCACTGCGTCTATCAAAGTGCCATACCTCAGTTATTTCAGCTGTCCGATAGCCCATCTCCAAAGCCTTGTTAAATTCAAGAGTGACCCAGACACCTGTCAACGCCCTGTCATCATCGCTATGCCGACACGGACCCTCCTGCAAATTGAGCTCGGCGCATGCTCGGCAAAGGGTAAACACAAGCTTATCCCCCGTCGTTCTATGGGGCAGGACTGGAAAGTACAACTCTATTGGCGGGTAGACCCTTGCCCTGATTAGCCCAAAGTAGCTTTGAGGTTCTTGGAAATCTTTATAGATTATTTCAGGATGTCCGAGAGGATAGGGAAGTTGGTGTTACAGTAAGGATAGAGAGATGTCACATCTACATAAGAGATTGTCTCGCTTCAACGCAGCGGTGTGTCTCAACTTTATAGCAGAGGTACGCCCTCCGTTATAAAGCTTCATGGGTGTCAACGGCTGTGGAGCCTTATATTGTTTGAGAAACTCCTTCAGCCCGTGATGAGATTTTTTCAACATCGTCCATGTGTTCTCACGCATGATGATGAGTTTTACCTTGTGCGTGGCTTCTAACTCACGTAATTTCTCCTGCGCAGCGCCTCTGCAACTCTCCGAAGGCGACCCGTCAGAGGACAGGTGTTGTGCGCTTGATAGCAAATTGAACAACCGTGATAGAAACATCCTAGAAACTCATAGGCATATTTCACCCCAGCGATCTCAGCATACCCGTCTACAAAGAAGCGCCCCAGCAGTTTTTCCCCCTTATTTAAAGCATGTTGGATAGGGATGCCGCGGGTGTGTGACAACCACTCTAACCACTGGATACCGGCGTTTGAAAATGTTTTGAACTGACGCCTGTAGTCGTCCGGAGAGGGGATTGCTAATGTTTTAGGTGGTAGAAAGTTTGTCAGAAACACCTTCATGCATGCCGACGCAATGGTCGCACGGCTGAAGGGGTCAATGGCGGTTTCAGAGATGTACTGTTTTCTGAAAAGCATGCAACCCTCAGCCAGAATGTCTACATCATTTTGACAATAGAGGCGAGCCTCTTTCATGAAGTTGAATGTGCCGTGCCGCACCGTCGCATACCAACTGTAAAAGTCTGTTGTTAGTTGCTCCGTTGTCATGGTTTCAATACCGTAAGCCTGAGGGGGAGGGTATTCACCTGTATAACTCAAATGGGCCTCTGAGCTGAAACCATGAGGAAAGTACCCCTTTACTTTATCACTGAAACCGAGCGCTTTCAGGAAATTAGCTAAACGCATGGTTAAAAAGGATAGAGTCGATGTATCTTTGTTTGTAATCAATATCGGTGATGCAAATTACTTTTGATCCTTGCATAATCAAAGAGGGCTTTAATCCCTGTTCGACCATGGCTTTGATAAGGAGATAGCTGTCAAAACCGTGGGCATTGTGTGCTATAAACACTGCGTTTTTGTACAAAGGTCATCTGAAATGCAGTAGAAACTCTTTGGCACAATCTGCACCCTGAGAGCTCCATGTTTTACCATCTAAGGTTCGTGTACACACTAAAAACGGAACGTGAACGCCGTTCTCGTCAACGTATGTTTCAAAATCATAAAACACCACTTTTTCATTGTGTTTTGTTTCAGGGAGTATCGTTTGGATGTAGCACTGATGAACCTCAGTCTCAGAGTCAGAGGTCAATTTCTCGTCGCAAATTTTACATTTCGCAGTCTGACATTTGTGTTGTTTACCATTACCGTTCATAGCAGAGTAGTACAGCCTTGCACATTTGGTACATTTTTTGTACAAGGCACAAGCGCTGGCATATGTTTGACTTCTCGATCTCGCTGTAGGTTCTTTGTGTTTGGCCAAACAGAAAGGCGAGCGACACGTTCTGTTGCATTGGTCACACACAACTGGTTGACACAGCCTCTGTGTACAACCGGGGTCAAAGCATACGGTGCAACGAGCTTCGCAATTATGGCCTAACATGCCGTTAAAACCTGTAAAGCAGTGCTCACAAACATGAGGCGAACCTAGAAAGGCTGTGAGATTTTTAACCGCATAGTAGTGATTTTGGAAGAGAAACAAAATCAGGGTTTTACTCCGTCTTGGGCTATCTGTCAAGAATTTGCGGAGAGCCCTGTCTTCCTCGGTTCTGTCCAAAGCGGTTTCAAATTTAGGGATGTCGCTAAAGGATACAGCGGTCTGCTCGTCTAACCCTAGATCATTTTGAAGCTGTCTACCGCGTTCAAGGGCTTCTCTATCGCTGATATCAGGATCTAACAGATGAGCCAGCCAGATGGCAAAACATAGTTGATTCTCTCTGTTGTGGACAATGTACAGAAAACGTCTTTTTTTTTAATGATTTCACTGTCTAGCATTTTCCAGAGAAATCGTTTCCCCCCACCCCTAGGGTTCTGGATCACTTCTACGACAAGTTCTAGCTGACCATCGGCCATAACAGCCCACGCATCGGCTTGCAGTAAGGCTGTGTTGTAAAAAATGCTGTAATCCACTATTCCATCTGCGTTGAGGGGGTGGAAAGTTTAACAACTGTCTGATTTGATAATTTGCAAATCGGCTTCGCCGCACAACGAGTGGTTGTGCACCTCCTTGCTGCACAGGAGGACTGGGTATGCTGAGATCGATGTAGTTTGGTGTCTGAGGGTCTGATAAAGTGGGACTTTGTTCGAGCTGGACATTATTTATTCTGATTGTTTCGTCTAGTGATGATTCATTCTCTAACTGTTCAAGGTTAGTGAGAGCTTGATTTAAAGCAAGGAGAGGATCTACCGGCTGTTCAGAGCTGTTAGATGTAGCGGCTGTGTCGTTTTCATTCAAATCATTTTCAGTTAAATCGTTTTGAAAACCCAACTCATTCTAGAGATTTTGTGCTAAACTCTCTAACAAATCAATAGATCAATCAATTTGATTTGTATGTGTTGACCTCATACAAATCAAACGCTTTTAAAAACCTTAAATCAACATCATTGCAATTTATACAGATGATAAAAATCACAGTGTGAAACAGTTTACAAATTGTCACGTTGTACACCTAACTTCTGACAGATGAGCCAAAAGGCTCTAGACATCAGCTCCAATTGCTGGTGTATAGTTCCGCAGCACTGAGGACACCTGGATGGTCTGGGCCTGGGTCTGTTTGCTGGAGACAAAAAGAAAGAGAGAAACAAAAAAGAAAACATTAACTTCATAAACGGGCAGATTTCATAAACACAGCAACCCCTTAAGGTATGTAAAATGACTATGTAAACTAAAGTGGTGTCAAAGAGCTTTCACAATGCACTAAAAGTCCAAAGTGAACATGTTTTTAAGCCTATTCACATGTTCAGGTTCTTGTCTGTGAGTTTGAGGACAGAACGGAAACTAAAACGACACCATGTTTATCATGAGCTTCACTATGTAATCAAAGCCCAAACTGAACATGGTTATAAGCCTATTTACATATTCAGGTTCTTTGTGAGATTGACGAAAAATCTAAAAGAAACTTAAATGAAACCATATTTTCTTTGTATTCATCGCGATTTTAAAGATTCTGAAGATTAAATCAATATCTATGAGCTTTTGTGAATACATGACAGCTCAACAAGGCATAACGTACAAAGTAAACTTAAATCAGTGAATGCGAGCTATAGTCGACATGAACAGTCTATTACATGAGAATTTAAACATGCTACAATTAATTTATGTCTCCCTTCATTTTCATTTAGTGATTAATGATATCAAAGCAGAAATCTTCATCCAAGACCTTCTGGGACAATGTGACAGCTCAACATATCAAAATGTTCAAAATCGCCTTAACTCAGTGAATGCGTGCTAAAACGATTATATACCATCTCCAAAGGAGCGACAAAAAGACAGTTTAATAACTCCACAGCATCGTCTTAATTCCTCCACGTTTTGACATTTCCACTTTAGAAAGAGGTGTCAAAGAGCTTCCTGGAAGCAGTGACATCAAAATTCCAAATAGCGATAATAAATCCCTTCACTATGCAGTAAACGCCCAAACCGAACATGTTTATAAGCATAATCACATGTTCAGCTTCTTGTCTGTGAGTTTGAGGACACAACAGTTAGGAAACCGATACCATGTTTTCTTTGTATTCATGAGCTTCACAATGTAATCAAAGCCCAAACTGAACATGTTTATAAGCCTATCCACATGTTCAGGTTCTTGTCTGTGAGTTTAAGGACAGAACAGTTAGGAAACCGATACCATGTTTTCTTTGTAGTCATAAGCTTCACAATGTAATCAAAGCCCAAACTGAACATGTTTATAAGCCTATTCACGTATTCAGGATCTTCTATGTGACATCGATGACAAAACCTAAAGAAACTTAAATGAAACCATATTTTCTTTGTATTCATCGAGATTTTAAAGATTCTTAAGAATAAATGAATATCTATGAGCTTCTGTGAATACATGACAGCTCAACAAGGCATAACGTTGAAAATAAACTTAAATCAGTGAATGCGAGCTATAGCGGACATGAACAGTCTGTAACATGAGAATTTAAACATTCTACAATTGATTTATGTCTCCCTTCATTTTCATCAAGTTATTAATGATTCCAAAGCAAACATCTTCATCCAAGACCTACTGGGAAAATGTGACAGCTCAACATATCAAAATGTTCAAAATCACCTTAACTCAGTGAATGCGCGCTAAAACGATTATGTACCATCTCCAAAGGAGCGACAAAAAGACAGTTTAATAACTCCACAGCATCGTCTTAATTCCTCCACGTTTTGACATTTCCACTTTAGAAAGTGGTGTCAAAGAGATTCCTGGAAGCAGTGACATCAAAATTCCACATAGAGGTAATAAAGTGCTTCACTATGAAGTAAACGCCCAAACCGAACATGTTTATAAGCATAATCACATGTTCAGCTTCTTGTCTGGGAGTTTCAGGACAGAACAGTTAGGAAACCGATACCATGTTTTCTTTGTAGTCATAAGCTTCACAATGTAATCAAAGCCCAAAATGAATTTTAAAGATTCTTAAGAATAAATGAATATCTATGAGCTTCTGTGAATACATGACAGCTCAACAAGGCATAACGTTGAAAATAAACTTAAATCAGTGAATGCGAGCTATAGCGGACATGAACAGTCTGTAACATGAGAATTTAAACATTCTACAATTGATTTATGTCTCCCTTCATTTTCATCAAGTTATTAATGATTCCAAAGCAAACATCTTCATCCAAGACCTACTGGGAAAATGTGACAGCTCAACATATCAAAATGTTCAAAATCACCTTAACTCAGTGAATGCGCGCTAAAACGATTATGTACCATCTCCAAAGGAGCGACAAAAAGACAGTTTAATAACTCCACAGCATCGTCTTAATTCCTCCACGTTTTGACATTTCCACTTTAGAAAGTGGTGTCAAAGAGATTCCTGGAAGCAGTGACATCAAAATTCCACATAGAGGTAATAAAGTGCTTCACTATGAAGTAAACGCCCAAACCGAACATGTTTATAAGCATAATCACATGTTCAGCTTCTTGTCTGGGAGTTTCAGGACAGAACAGTTAGGAAACCGATACCATGTTTTCTTTGTAGTCATAAGCTTCACAATGTAATCAAAGCCCAAAATGAACATGTTTATAAGCCTATTCACGTATTCAGGTTCTTCTATGTGACATCGATGACAAAACCAAAAGAAACTTAAATGAAACCATATTTTCTTTGTATTCATCGAGATTTTAAAGATTCTTAAGAATAAATGAATATCTATGAGCTTCTGTGAATACATGACAGCTCAACAAGGCATAACGTTGAAAATAAACTTAAATCAGTGAATGCGAGCTATAGCGGACATGAACAGTCTGTAACATGAGAATTTAAACATTCTACAATTGATTTATGTCTCCTTCATTTTCATCCAGTTATGAATGATTCCAAAGCAAAAATCTTCATCCAAGACCTACTGGGAAAATGTGACAGCTCAACATATCAAAATGTTCAAAATCGCCTTAACTCAGTGAATGCGCGCTAAAACGATTATGTACCATCTCCAAAGGAGCGACAAAAAGACAGTTTAATAACTCCACAGCATCGTCTTAATTCCTCCACGTTTTGACATTTCCACTTTAGAAAGTGGTGTCAAAGAGCTTCCTGGAAGCATTGACATCAAAATTCCAAATAGAGGTAAGAAAGTCCTTCACTATGCACTAAAAGCCCAAACTGAACATTTTTATAAGCCTATTCACATGTTCAGCTTCCTGTCTGTGAGTTTGAGGACAGAACGGAAACTAAAACGACACCATGTTTATCATGAGCTTCACTATGTAATCAAAGCCCAACCTGAACATGGTTATAAGCCTATTTACATGTTCAGGTTCTTTGTGAGATCGACGAAAAATCTAAAATAAACTTAAAGGAAACCATATTTTCTTTGTATTCATCGCGATTTTAAAGATTCTGAAGAATAAAACAATATCTATGAGCTTCTGTGAATAAATGACAGCTCAACAAGGCATAACGTTGAAAATAAACTTAAATCAGTGAATGCGAGCTATAGCGGACATGAACAGTCTGTAACATGAGAATTTAAACATTCTACAATTGATTTATGTCTCCCTTCATTTTCATCAAGTTATTAATGATTCCAAAGCAAACATCTTCATCCAAGACCGACTGGGAAAATGTGACAGCTCAACATATCAAAATGTTCAAAATCACCTTAACTCAGTGAATGCGCGCTAAAACGATTATGTACCATCTCCAAAGGAGCGACAAAAAGACAGTTTAATAACTCCACAGCATCGTCTTAATTCCTCCACGTTTTGACATTTCCACTTTAGAAAGTGGTGTCAAAGAGATTCCTGGAAGCAGTGACATCAAAATTCCACATAGAGGTAATAAAGTGCTTCACTATGAAGTAAACGCCCAAACCGAACATGTTTATAAGCATAATCACATGTTCAGCTTCTTGTCTGGGAGTTTCAGGACAGAACAGTTAGGAAACCGATACCATGTTTTCTTTGTAGTCATAAGCTTCACAATGTAATCAAAGCCCAAAATGAACATGTTTATAAGCCTATTCACGTATTCAGGTTCTTCTATGTGACATCGATGACAAAACCAAAAGAAACTTAAATGAAACCATATTTTCTTTGTATTCATCGAGATTTTAAAGATTCTTAAGAATAAATGAATATCTATGAGCTTCTGTGAATACATGACAGCTCAACAAGGCATAACGTTGAAAATAAACTTAAATCAGTGAATGCGAGCTATAGCGGACATGAACAGTCTGTAACATGAGAATTTAAACAGTCTACAATTGATTTATGTCTCCCTTCATTTTCATCCAGTTATGAATGATTCCAAAGCAAAAATCTTCATCCAAGACCTACTGGGAAAATGTGACAGCTCAACATATCAAAATGTTCAAAATCGCCTTAACTCAGTGAATGCGCGCTAAAACGATTATGTACCATCTCCAAAGGAGCGACAAAAAGACAGTTTAATAACTCCACAGCATCGTCTTAATTCCTCCACGTTTTGACATTTCCACTTTAGAAAGTGGTGTCAAAGAGCTTCCTGGAAGCATTGACATCAAAATTCCAAATAGAGGTAAGAAAGTCCTTCACTATGCACTAAAAGCCCAAACTGAACATTTCTATAAGCCTTTTCACATGTTCAGCTTCCTGTCTGTGAGTTTGAGGACACAACAGTTAGGAAACCGATACCATGTTTTCTTTGTATTCATGAGCTTCACTATGTAATCAAAGCCCAAACTGAACATGTTTATAAGCCTATTCACATATTCAGGTTCTTCTCTGTGACATCGATGACAAAACCAAAAGAAACTTAAATGAAACCATATTTTCTTTGTATTCATCGAGATTTTAAAGATTCTTAAGAATAAATGAATATCTATGAGCTTCTATGAATACATGACAGCTCAACAAGGCATAACGTTCAAAATAAACTTAAATCAGTGAATGCGAGCTATAGCGGACATGAACAGTCTGTAACATGAGAATTTAAACATTCTACAATTGATTTATGTCTCCCTTCATTTTCATCAAGTTATTAATGATTCCAAAGCAAAAATCTTCATCCAAGACCTACTGGGAAAATGTGACAGCTCAACATATCAAAATGTTCAAAATCGCCTTAACTCAGTGAATGCGCGCTAAAACGATTATGTACCATCTCCAAAGGAGCGACAAAAAGACAGTTTAATAACTCCACAGCATCGTCTTAATTCCTCCACGTTTTGACATTTCCACTTTAGAAAGTGGTGTCAAAGAGCTTCCTGGAAGCAGTGAAATCAAAATTCCACATAGAGGTAATAAAGTGCTTCACTATGCAGTAAACACCCAAAACGAACATGTTTATAAGCATAATCACATGTTCCGCTTCTTGTCTGTGAGTTTGAGGACACAACAGTTAGGAAACCGATACCATGTTTTCTTTGTATTCATGAGCTTCACTATGTAATCAAAGCCCAAACTGAACATGTTTATAAGCCTATTCACGTATTCAGGTTCTTCTATGTGACATCGATGACAAAACCAAAAGAAACTTAAATGAAACCATATTTTGTTTGTATTCATCGCGATTTTAAAGATTCTTAAGAATAAATGAATATCTATGAGCTTCTGTGAATACATGACAGCTCAACAAGGCATAACGTTGAAAATAAACTTAAATCAGTGAATGCGAGCTATAGCGGACATGAACAGTCTGTAACATGAGAATTTAAACATTCTACAATTGATTTATGTCTCCCTTCATTTTCATCAAGTTATTAATGATTCCAAAGCAAAAATCTTCATCCAAGACCTACTGGGAAAATGTGACAGCTCACCATATCAAAATGTTCAAAATCGCCTTAACTCAGTGAATGCGCGCTAAAACGATTATGTACCATCTCCAAAGGAGCGACAAAAAGACAGTTTAATAACTCCACAGCATCGTCTTAATTCCTCCACGTTTTGACATTTCCACTTTAGAAAGTGGTGTCAAAGAGCTTCCTGGAAGCAGTGACATCAAAATTCCACATAGAGGTAATAAAGTGCTTCACTATGAAGTAAACGCCCAAACCGAACATGTTTATAAGCATAATCACATGTTCAGCTTCTTGTCTGGGGTTTCAGGACAGAACAGTTAGGAAACCGATACCATGTTTTCTTTGTAGTCATAAGCTTCACAATGTAATCAAAGCCCAAAATGAACATGTTTATAAGCCTATTCACGTATTCAGGTTCTTCTATGTGACATCGATGACAAAACCAAAAGAAACTTAAATGAAACCATATTTTGTTTGTATTCATCGCGATTTTAAAGATTCTTAAGAATAAATGAATATCTATGAGCTTCTGTGAATACATGACAGCTCAACAAGGCATAACGTTGAAAATAAAGTTAAATCAGTGAATGCGAGCTATAGCGGACATGAACAGTCTGTAACATGAGAATTTAAACATTCTACAATTCATTTATGTCTCCCATCATTTTCATCAAGTTATTAATGATTCCAAAGCAAAAATCTTCATCCAAGACCTACTGGGAAAATGTGACAGCTCAACATATCAAAATGTTCAAAATCACCTTAACTCAGTGAATGCGCGCTAAAACGATTATGTACCATCTCCAAAGGAGCGACAAAAAGACAGTTTAATAACTCCACAGCATCGTCTTAATTCCTCCACGTATTGACATTTCCACTTTAGAAAGTGGTGTCAAAGAGCTTCCTGGAAGCAGTGAAATCAAAATTCCACATAGAGGTAATAAAGTGCTTCACTATGCAGTAAACACCCAAAACGAACATGTTTATAAGCATAATCACATGTTCCGCTTCTTGTCTGTGAGTTTGAGGACACAACAGTTAGGAAACCGATACCATGTTTTCTTTGTATTCATGAGCTTCACTATGTAATCAAAGCCCAAACTGAACATGTTTATAAGCCTATTCACGTATTCAGGTTCTTCTATGTGACATCGATGACAAAACCAAAAGAAACTTAAATGAAACCATATTTTGTTTGTATTCATCGCGATTTTAAAGATTCTTAAGAATAAATGAATATCTATGAGCTTCTGTGAATACATGACAGCTCAACAAGGCATAACGTTGAAAATAAACTTAAATCAGTGAATGCGAGCTATAGCGGACATGAACAGTCTGTAACATGAGAATTTAAACATTCTACAATTGATTTATGTCTCCCTTCATTTTCATCAAGTTATTAATGATTCCAAAGCAAAAATCTTCATCCAAGACCTACTGGGAAAATGTGACAGCTCACCATATCAAAATGTTCAAAATCGCCTTAACTCAGTGAATGCGCGCTAAAACGATTATGTACCATCTCCAAAGGAGCGACAAAAAGACAGTTTAATAACTCCACAGCATCGTCTTAATTCCTCCACGTTTTGACATTTCCACTTTAGAAAGTGGTGTCAAAGAGCTTCCTGGAAGCAGTGACATCAAAATTCCACATAGAGGTAATAAAGTGCTTCACTATGAAGTAAACGCCCAAACCGAACATGTTTATAAGCATAATCACATGTTCAGCTTCTTGTCTGGGGGTTTCAGGACAGAACAGTTAGGAAACCGATACCATGTTTTCTTTGTAGTCATAAGCTTCACAATGTAATCAAAGCCCAAAATGAACATGTTTATAAGCCTATTCACGTATTCAGGTTCTTCTATGTGACATCGATGACAAAACCAAAAGAAACTTAAATGAAACCATATTTTGTTTGTATTCATCGCGATTTTAAAGATTCTTAAGAATAAATGAATATCTATGAGCTTCTGTGAATACATGACAGCTCAACAAGGCATAACGTTGAAAATAAAGTTAAATCAGTGAATGCGAGCTATAGCGGACATGAACAGTCTGTAACATGAGAATTTAAACATTCTACAATTCATTTATGTCTCCCATCATTTTCATCAAGTTATTAATGATTCCAAAGCAAAAATCTTCATCCAAGACCTACTGGGAAAATGTGACAGCTCAACATATCAAAATGTTCAAAATCACCTTAACTCAGTGAATGCGCGCTAAAACGATTATGTACCATCTCCAAAGGAGCGACAAAAGACAGTTTAATAACTCCACAGCATCGTCTTAATTCCTCCACGTATTGACATTTCCACTTTAGAATGAGGTGTCAAAGAGCTTCCTGGAAGCAGTAAAATCAAAATTCCACATAGAGGTAATAAAGTGCTTCACTATGCAGTAAACACCCAAAACCGAACATGTTTATAAGCATAATCACATGTTCCGCTTCTTGTCTGTGAGTTTGAGGACACAACAGTTAGGAAACCGATACCATGTTTTCTTTGTATTCATGAGCTTCACTATGTAATCAACGCCCAAACTGAACATGTTTATAAGCCTATTCACGTATTCAGGTTCTTCTCTGTGACATCGATGACAAAACCAAAAGAAACTTAAATGAAACCATATTTTCTTTGTATTCATCGAGATTTTAAAGATTCTTAAGAATAAATGAATATCTATGAGCTTCTGTGAATACATGACAGCTCAACAAGGCATAACGTTGAAAATAAACTTAAATCAGTGAATGCGAGCTATAGCGGACATGAACAGTCTGTAACATGAGAATTTAAACATTCTACAATTGATTTATGTCTCCCTTCATTTTCATCAAGTTATTAATGATTCCAAAGCAAAAATCTTCATCCAAGACCTACTGGGAAAATGTGACAGCTCACCATATCAAAATGTTCAAAATCGCCTTAACTCAGTGAATGCGCGCTAAAACGATTATGTACCATCTCCAAAGGAGCGACAAAAGACAGTTTAATAACTCCACAGCATCGTCTTAATTCCTCCACGTTTTGACATTTCCACTTTAGAAAGTGGTGTCAAAGAGCTTCCTGGAAGCAGTGACATCAAAATTCCACATAGAGGTAATAAAGTGCTTCACTATGAAGTAAACGCCCAAACCGAACATGTTTATAAGCATAATCACATGTTCAGCTTCTTGTCTGTGAGTTTGAGGACAGAACAGTTAGGAAACCGATACCATGTTTTCTTTGTAGTCATAAGCTTCACAATGTAATCAAAGCCCAAAATGAACATGTTTATAAGCCTATTCACATATTCAGGTTCTTTGTATGTGACATCGATGACAAAACCAAAATAAACTTAAATGAAACCATATTTTCTTTGTATTCATCGCGATTTTAAAGATTCTTAAGAATAAATGAATATCTATGAGCTTCTGTGAATACATGACAGCTCAACAAGGCATAACGTTGAAAATAAACTTAAATCAGTGAATGCGAGCTATAGCGGACATGAACAGTCTGTAACATGAGAATTTAAACATTCTACAATTCATTTATGTCTCCCATCATTTTCATCAAGTTATTAATGATTCCAAAGCAAAAATCTTCATCCAAGACCTACTGGGAAAATGTGACAGCTCAACATATCAAAATGTTCAAAATCACCTTAACTCAGTGAATGCGCGCTAAAACGATTATGTACCATCTCCAAAGGAGCGACAAAAGACAGTTTAATAACTCCACAGCATCGTCTTAATTCCTCCACGTATTGACATTTCCACTTTAGAATGAGGTGTCAAAGAGCTTCCTGGAAGCAGTAAAATCAAAATTCCACATAGAGGTAATAAAGTGCTTCACTATGCAGTAAACACCCAAACCGAACATGTTTATAAGCATAATCACATGTTCCGTTCCTGCTTAGGAAACTACCATGTCTGTGAGTTTGAGGACACAACAGTTAGGCAAACCGATACCATGTTTTTCAGGACAGAACTTTGTATTCATGAGCTTCACTATGTAATCAACGCCCAAACTGAACATGTTTATAAGCCTATTCACGTATTCAGGTTCTTCTCTGTGACATCGATGACAAAACCAAAAGAAACTTAAATGAAACCATATTTTCTTTGTATTCATCGAGATTTTAAAGATTCTTAAGAATAAATGAATATCTATGAGCTTCTGTGAATACATGACAGCTCAACAAGGCATAACGTTGAAAATAAACTTAAATCAGTGAATGCGAGCTATAGCGGACATGAACAGTCTGTAACATGAGAATTTAAACATTCTACAATTGATTTATGTCTCCTTCATTTTCATCAAGTTATTAATGATTCCAAAGCAAAAATCTTCATCCAAGACCTACTGGGAAAATGTGACAGCTCAACATATCAAAATGTTCAAAATCGCCTTAACTCAGTGAATGCGCGCTAAAACGATTATGTACCATCTCCAAAGGAGCGACAAAAAGACAGTTTAATAACTCCACAGCATCGTCATAATTCCTCCACGTTTTGACATTTCCACTTTAGAAAGTGGTGTCAAAGAGCTTCCTGGAAGCAGTAAAATCAAAATTCCACATAGAGGTAATAAAGTGCTTCACTATGAAGTAAACGCCCAAACCGAACATGTTTATAAGCATAATCACATGTTCAGCTTCTTGTCTGTGAGTTTGAGGACAGAACGGAAACTAAAACGACACCATGTTTATCATGAGCTTCACTATGTAATCAAAGCCCAAACTGAACATGGTTATAAGCCTATTTGACATGTTCAGGTTCTTTGTGAGATCGACGAAAAATCTAAAATAAACTTAAACATCGGAAACCATATTTTCTTTTGTATTCATCGCGATTTTAAAGATTCTGAAGAATAAATCAATATCTATGAGCTTCTGTGAATACATGACAGCTCAACAAGGCATAACTTTCAAAGTAAACTTAAATCAGTGAATGCGAGCTATAGCGGACATGAACAGTCTGTAACATGAGAATTTAAACATTCTACAATTGATTTATGTCTCCCATCATTTTCATCAAGTTATTAATGATTCCAAAGCAAAAATCTTCATCCAAGACCTACTGGGAAAATGTGACAGCTCAACATATCAAAATGTTCAAAATCGCCTTAACTCAGTGAATGCGCGCTAAAACGATTATGTACCATCTCCAAAGGAGCGACAAAAAGACAGTTTAATAACTCCACAGCATCGTCTTAATTCCTCCACGTATTGACATTTCCACTTTAGAATGAGGTGTCAAAGAGCTTCCTGGAAGCAGTAAAATCAAAATTCCACATAGAGGTAATAAAGTGCTTCACTATGCAGTAAACACCCAAACCGAACATGTTTATAAGCATAATCACATGTTCCGCTTCTTGTCTGTGAGTTTGAGGACACAACAGTTAGGAAACCGATACCATGTTTTCTTTGTATTCATGAGCTTCACAATGTAATCAAAGCCCAAACTGAACATGTTTATAAGCATAATCACATGTTCAGCTTCTTGTCTGGGGGTTTCAGGACAGAACAGTTAGGAAACCGATACCATGTTTTCTTTGTAGTCATAAGCTTCACAATGTAATCAAAGCCCAAAATGAACATGTTTATAAGCCTATTCACGTATTCAGGTTCTTCTATGTGACATCGATGACAAAACCAAAAGAAACTTAAATGAAACCATATTTTGTTTGTATTCATCGAGATTTTAAAGATTCTTAAGAATAAATGAATATCTATGAGCTTCTGTGAATACATGACAGCTCAACAAGGCATAACGTTGAAAATAAATTTAAATCAGTGAATGCGAGCTATAGCGGACATGAACAGTCTGTAACATGAGAATTGAAACATTCTACAATTGATTTATGTCTCCCTTCATTTTCATCCAGTTATGAATGATTCCAAAGCAAAAATCTTCATCCAAGACCTACTGGGAAAATGTGACAGCTCAACATATCAAAATGTTCAAAATCACCTTAACTCAGTGAATGCGCGCTAAAACGATTATGTACCATCTCCAAAGGAGCGACAAAAAGACAGTTTAATAACTCCACAGCATCGTCTTAATTCCTCCACGTTTTGACATTTCCACTTTAGAAAGTGGTGTCAAAGAGCTTCCTGGAAGCAGTGACATCAAAATTCCACATAGAGGTAATAAAGTGCTTCACTATGAAGTAAACGCCCAAACCGAACATGTTTTTATAAGCATAATCACATGTTCCGCTTCATGTCTGTGAGTTTGAGGACACAACAGTTAGGAAACCGATACCATGTTTTCTTTGTATTCATGAGCTTCACAATGCACTAAAAGCCCAAACTGAACATTTTTATAAGCCTATTCACATGTTTAGGTTCTTGTCTGTGAGTTTGAGGACAGAACGGAAACTAAAACGACACCATGTTTATCATGAGCTTCACAATGTAATCAAAGCCCAAACTGAACATGTTTATAAGCCTATTCACGTATTCAGGTTCTTCTCTGTGACATCGATGACAAAACCAAAAGAAACTTAAATGAAACCATATTTTCTTTGTATTCATCGAGATTTTAAAGATTCTTAAGAATAAATGAATATCTATGAGCTTCTATGAATACATGACAACTCAACAAGGCATAACGTTGAAAATAAACTTAAATCAGTGAATGCGAGCTATAGCGGACATGAACAGTCTGTAACATGAGAATTTAAACATTCTACAATTGATTTATGTCTCCTTCATTTTCATCAAGTTATTAATGATTCCAAAGCAAAAATCTTCATCCAAGACCTACTGGGAAAATGTGACAGCTCAACATATCAAAATGTTCAAAATCGCCTTAACTCAGTGAATGCGCGCTAAAACGATTATGTACCATCTCCAAAGGAGCGACAAAAAGACAGTTTAATAACTCCACAGCATCGTCTTAATTCCTCCACGTTTTGACATTTCCACTTTAGAAAGTGGTGTCAAAGAGCTTCCTGGAAGCAGTGAAATCAAAATTCCACATAGAGGTAATAAAGTGCTTCACTATGCAGTAAACACCCAAAACGAACATGTTTATAAGCATAATCACATGTTCCGCTTCTTGTCTGTGAGTTTGAGGACACAACAGTTAGGAAACCGATACCATGTTTTCTTTGTATTCATGAGCTTCACTATGTAATCAAAGCCCAAACTGAACATGTTTATAAGCCTATTCACGTATTCAGGTTCTTCTCTGTGACATCGATGACAAAACCAAAAGAAACTTAAATGAAACCATATTTTGTTTGTATTCATCGAGATTTTAAAGATTCTTAAGAATAAATGAATATCTATGAGCTTCTGTGAATACATGACAGCTCAACAAGGCATAACGTTGAAAATAAACTTAAATCAGTGAATGCGAGCTATAGCGGACATGAACAGTCTGTAACATGAGAATTTAAACATTCTACAATTGATTTATGTCTCCCTTCATTTTCATCAAGTTATTAATGATTCCAAAGCAAAAATCTTCATCCAAGACCTACTGGGAAAATGTGACAGCTCAACATATCAAAATGTTCAAAATCGCCTTAACTCAGTGAATGCGCGCTAAAACGATTATGTACCATCTCCAAAGGAGCGACAAAAAGACAGTTTAATAACTCCACAGCATCGTCTTAATTCCTCCACGTTTTGACATTTCCACTTTAGAAAGTGGTGTCAAAGAGCTTCCTGGAAGCAGTGAAATCAAAATTCCACATAGAGGTAATAAAGTGGTTCACTATGAAGTAAACGCCCAAACCGAACATGTTTATAAGCATAATCACATGTTCAGCTTCTTGTCTGGGGGTTTCAGGACAGAACAGTTAGGAAACCGATACCATGTTTTCTTTGTAGTCATACGCTTCACAATGTAATCAAAGCCCAAAATGAACATGTTTATAAGCCTATTCACGTATTCAGGTTCTTCTATGTGACATCGATGACAAAACCAAAAGAAACTTAAATGAAACCATATTTTGTTTGTATTCATCGAGATTTTAAAGATTCTTAAGAATAAATGAATATCTATGAGCTTCTGTGAATACATGACAGCTCAACAAGGCATAACGTTGAAAATAAACTTAAATCAGTGAATGCGAGCTATAGCGGACATGAACAGTCTGTAACATGAGAATTTAAACATTCTACAATTGATTTATGTCTCCCTTCATTTTCATCCAGTTATGAATGATTCCAAAGCAAAAATCTTCATCCAAGACCTACTGGGAAAATGTGACAGCTCAACATATCAAAATGTTCAAAATCGCCTTAACTCAGTGAATGCGCGCTAAAACGATTATGTACCATCTCCAAAGGAGCGACAAAAAGACAGTTTAATAACTCCACAGCATCGTCTTAATTCCTCCACGTTTTGACATTTCCACTTTAGAAAGTGGTGTCAAAGAGCTTCCTGGAAGCATTGACATCAAAATTCCAAATAGAGGTAAGAAAGTCCTTCACTATGCACTAAAAGCCCAAACTGAACATTTTTATAAGCCTATTCACATGTTCAGCTTCTTGTCTGTGAGTTTGAGGACAGAACGGAAACTAAAACGACACCATGTTTATCATGAGCTTCACTATGTAATCAAAGCCCAACCTGAACATGGTTATAAGCCTATTTACATGTTAAGGTTCTTTGTGAGATCGACGAAAAATCTAAAATAAACTTAAAGGAAACCATATTTTCTTTGTATTCATCGCGATTTTAAAGATTCTGAAGAATAAATCAATATCTATGAGCTTCTGTGAATACATGACAGCTCAACAAGGCATAACTTTCAAAGTAAACTTAAATCAGTGAATGCGAGCTATAGCGGACATGAACAGTCTGTAACATGAGAATTTAAACATTCTACAATTGATTTATGTCTCCCATCATTTTCATCAAGTTATTAATGATTCCAAAGCAAAAATCTTCATCCAAGACCTACTGGGAAAATGTGACAGCTCAACATATCAAAATGTTCAAAATCACCTTAACTCAGTGAATGCGCGCTAAAACGATTATGTACCATCTCCAAAGGAGCGACAAAAAGACAGTTTAATAACTCCACAGCATCGTCTTAATTCCTCCACGTATTGACATTTCCACTTTAGAATGAGGTGTCAAAGAGCTTCCTGGAAGCAGTGAAATCAAAATTCCACATAGAGGTAATAAAGTGCTTCACTATGCAGTAAACACCCAAACCGAACATGTTTATAAGCATAATCACATGTTCCGCTTCTTGTCTGTGAGTTTGAGGACACAACAGTTAGGAAACCGATACCATGTTTTCTTTGTATTCATGAGCTTCACTATGTAATCAACGCCCAAACTGAACATGTTTATAAGCCTATTCACGTATTCAGGTTCTTCTCTGTGACATCGATGACAAAACCAAAAGAAACTTAAATGAAACCATATTTTCTTTGTATTCATCGAGATTTTAAAGATTCTTAAGAATAAATGAATATCTATGAGCTTCTGTGAATACATGACAGCTCAACAAGGCATAACGTTGAAAATAAACTTAAATCAGTGAATGCGAGCTATAGCGGACATGAACAGTCTGTAACATGAGAATTTAAACATTCTACAATTGATTTATGTCTCCCTTCATTTTCATCAAGTTATTAATGATTCCAAAGCAAAAATCTTCATCCAAGACCTACTGGGAAAATGTGACAGCTCAACATATCAAAATGTTAAAAATCGCCTTAACTCAGTGAATGCGCGCTAAAACGATTATGTACCATCTCCAAAGGAGCGACAAAAAGACAGTTTAATAACTCCACAGCATCGTCTTAATTCCTCCACGTTTTGACATTTCCACTTTAGAAAGTGGTGTCAAAGAGCTTCCTGGAAGCAGTAAAATCAAAATTCCACATAGAGGTAATAAAGTGCTTCACTATGAAGTAAACGCCCAAACCGAACATGTTTATAAGCATAATCACATGTTCAGCTTCTTGTCTGTGAGTTTGAGGACAGAACGGAAACTAAAACGACACCATGTTTATCATGAGCTTCACTATGTATTCAAAGCCCAACCTGAACATGGTTATAAGCCTATTTACATGTTCAGGTTCTTTGTGAGATCGACGAAAAATCTAAAATAAACTTAAAGGAAACCATATTTTCTTTGTATTCATCGCGATTTTAAAGATTCTGAAGAATAAATCAATATCTATGAGCTTCTGTGAATACATGACAGCTCAACAAGGCATAACTTTCAAAAGTAAACTTAAATCAGTGAATGCGAGCTATAGCGGACATGAACAGTCTGTAACATGAGAATTTAAACATTCTACAATTGATTTATGTCTCCCATCATTTTCATCAAGTTATTAATGATTCCAAAGCAAAAATCTTCATCCAAGACCTACTGGGAAAATGTGACAGCTCAACATATCAAAATGTTCAAAATCGCCTTAACTCAGTGAATGCGCGCTAAAACGATTATGTACCATCTCCAAAGGAGCGACAAAAGACAGTTTAATAACTCCACAGCATCGTCTTAATTCCTCCACGTATTGACATTTCCACTTTAGAATGAGGTGTCAAAGAGCTTCCTGGAAGCAGTAAAATCAAAATTCCACATAGAGGTAATAAAGTGCTTCACTATGCAGTAAACACCCAAACCGAACATGTTTATAAGCATAATCACATGTTCCGCTTCTTGTCTGTGAGTTTGAGGACACAACAGTTAGGAAACCGATACCATGTTTTCTTTGTATTCATGAGCTTCACTATGTAATCAAAGCCCAAACTGAACATGTTTATAAGCCTATTCACGTATTCAGGTTCTTCTCTGTGACATCGATGACAAAACCAAAAGAAACTTAAATGAAACCATATTTTCTTTGTATTCATCGAGATTTTAAAGATTCTTAAGAATAAATGAATATCTATGAGCTTCTGTGAATACATGACAGCTCAACAAGGCATAACGTTGAAAATAAACTTAAATCAGTGAATGCGAGCTATAGCGGACATGAACAGTCTGTAACATGAGAATTTAAACATTCTACAATTGATTTATGTCTCCTTCATTTTCATCAAGTTATTAATGATTCCAAAGCAAAAATCTTCATCCAAGACCTACTGGGAAAATGTGACAGCTCAACATATCAAAATGTTCAAAATCACCTTAACTCAGTGAATGCGCGCTAAAACGATTATGTACCATCTCCAAAGGAGCGACAAAAGACAGTTTAATAACTCCACAGCATCGTCTTAATTCCTCCATGTTTTGACATTTCCACTTTAGAAAGTGGTGTCAAAGAGCTTCCTGGAAGCAGTGAAATCAAAATTCCACATAGAGGTAATAAAGTGCTTCACTATGCAGTAAACGCCCAAACCGAACATGTTTATAAGCATAATCACATGTTCAGCTTCTTGTCTGGGAGTTTCAGGACAGAACAGTTAGGAAACCGATACCATGTTTTCTTTGTAGTCATAAGCTTCACAATGTAATCAAAGCCCAAACTGAACATGTTTACAAGCCTATTCACGTATTCAGGTTCTTCTATGTGACATCGATGACAAAACCTAAAGAAACTTAAATGAAACCATATTTTCTTTGTATTCATCGAGATTTTAAAGATTCTTAAGAATAAATGAATATCTATGAGCTTCTGTGAATACATGACAGCTCAACAAGGCATAACGTTGAAAATAAACTTAAATCAGTGAATGCGAGCTATAGCGGACATGAACAGTCTGTAACATGAGAATTTAAACATTCTACAATTGATTTATGTCTCCCTTCATTTTCATCAAGTTATTAATGATTCCAAAGCAAAAATCTTCATCCAAGACCTACTGGGAAAATGTGATAGCTCAACATATCAAAATGTTCAAAATCACCTTAACTCAGTGAATGCGCGCTAAAACGATTATGTACCATCTCCAAAGGAGCGACAAAAAGACAGTTTAATAACTCCACAGCATCGTCTTAATTCCTCCACGTATTGACATTTCCACTTTAGAATGAGGTGTCAAAGAGCTTCCTGGAAGCAGTGAAATCAAAATTCCACATAGAGGTAATAAAGTGCTTCACTATGCAGTAAACACCCAAACCGAACATGTTTATAAGCATAATCACATGTTCCGCTTCTTCTCTGTGAGTTTGAGGACACAACAGTTAGGAAACCGATACCATGTTTTCTTTGTATTCATGAGCTTCACTATGTAATCAACGCCCAAACTGAACATGTTTATAAGCCTATTCACGTATTCAGGTTCTTCTCTGTGACATCGATGACAAAACCAAAAGAAACTTAAATGAAACCATATTTTCTTTGTATTCATCGAGATTTTAAAGATTCTTAAGAATAAATGAATATCTATGAGCTTCTGTGAATACATGACAGCTCAACAAGGCATAACGTTGAAAATAAACTTAAATCAGTGAATGCGAGCTATAGCGGACATGAACAGTCTGTAACATGAGAATTTAAACATTCTACAATTGATTTATGTCTCCCTTCATTTTCATCAAGTTATTAATGATTCCAAAGCAAAAATCTTCATCCAAGACCTACTGGGAAAATGTGACAGCTCAACATATCAAAATGTTAAAAATCGCCTTAACTCAGTGAATGCGCGCTAAAACGATTATGTACCATCTCCAAAGGAGCGACAAAAAGACAGTTTAATAACTCCACAGCATCGTCTTAATTCCTCCACGTTTTGACATTTCCACTTTAGAAAGTGGTGTCAAAGAGCTTCCTGGAAGCAGTAAAATCAAAATTCCACATAGAGGTAATAAAGTGCTTCACTATGAAGTAAACGCCCAAACCGAACATGTTTATAAGCATAATCACATGTTCAGCTTCTTGTCTGTGAGTTTGAGGACAGAACGGAAACTAAAACGACACCATGTTTATCATGAGCTTCACTATGTATTCAAAGCCCAACCTGAACATGGTTATAAGCCTATTTACATGTTCAGGTTCTTTGTGAGATCGACGAAAAATCTAAAATAAACTTAAAGGAAACCATATTTTCTTTGTATTCATCGCGATTTTAAAGATTCTGAAGAATAAATCAATATCTATGAGCTTCTGTGAATACATGACAGCTCAACAAGGCATAACTTTCAAAGTAAACTTAAATCAGTGAATGCGAGCTATAGCGGACATGAACAGTCTGTAACATGAGAATTTAAACATTCTACAATTGATTTATGTCTCCCATCATTTTCATCAAGTTATTAATGATTCCAAAGCAAAAATCTTCATCCAAGACCTACTGGGAAAATGTGACAGCTCAACATATCAAAATGTTCAAAATCGCCTTAACTCAGTGAATGCGCGCTAAAACGATTATGTACCATCTCCAAAGGAGCGACAAAAGACAGTTTAATAACTCCACAGCATCGTCTTAATTCCTCCACGTATTGACATTTCCACTTTAGAATGAGGTGTCAAAGAGCTTCCTGGAAGCAGTAAAATCAAAATTCCACATAGAGGTAATAAAGTGCTTCACTATGCAGTAAACACCCAAACCGAACATGTTTATAAGCATAATCACATGTTCCGCTTCTTGTCTGTGAGTTTGAGGACACAACAGTTAGGAAACCGATACCATGTTTTCTTTGTATTCATGAGCTTCACTATGTAATCAAAGCCCAAACTGAACATGTTTATAAGCCTATTCACGTATTCAGGTTCTTCTCTGTGACATCGATGACAAAACCAAAAGAAACTTAAATGAAACCATATTTTCTTTGTATTCATCGAGATTTTAAAGATTCTTAAGAATAAATGAATATCTATGAGCTTCTGTGAATACATGACAGCTCAACAAGGCATAACGTTGAAAATAAACTTAAATCAGTGAATGCGAGCTATAGCGGACATGAACAGTCTGTAACATGAGAATTTAAACATTCTACAATTGATTTATGTCTCCCTTCATTTTCATCAAGTTATTAATGATTCCAAAGCAAAAATCTTCATCCAAGACCTACTGGGAAAATGTGACAGCTCAACATATCAAAATGTTCAAAATCACCTTAACTCAGTGAATGCGCGCTAAAACGATTATGTACCATCTCCAAAGGAGCGACAAAAAGACAGTTTAATAACTCCACAGCATCGTCTTAATTCCTCCATGTTTTGACATTTCCACTTTAGAAAGTGGTGTCAAAGAGCTTCCTGGAAGCAGTGAAATCAAAATTCCACATAGAGGTAATAAAGTGCTTCACTATGCAGTAAACGCCCAAACCGAACATGTTTATAAGCATAATCACATGTTCAGCTTCTTGTCTGGGAGTTTCAGGACAGAACAGTTAGGAAACCGATACCATGTTTTCTTTGTAGTCATAAGCTTCACAATGTAATCAAAGCCCAAACTGAACATGTTTACAAGCCTATTCACGTATTCAGGTTCTTCTATGTGACATCGATGACAAAACCTAAAGAAACTTAAATGAAACCATATTTTCTTTGTATTCATCGAGATTTTAAAGATTCTTAAGAATAAATGAATATCTATGAGCTTCTGTGAATACATGACAGCTCAACAAGGCATAACGTTGAAAATAAACTTAAATCAGTGAATGCGAGCTATAGCGGACATGAACAGTCTGTAACATGAGAATTTAAACATTCTACAATTGATTTATGTCTCCTTCATTTTCATCAAGTTATTAATGATTCCAAAGCAAAAATCTTCATCCAAGACCTACTGGGAAAATGTGACAGCTCAACATATCAAAATGTTCAAAATCACCTTAACTCAGTGAATGCGCGCTAAAACGATTATGTACCATCTCCAAAGGAGCGACAAAAGACAGTTTAATAACTCCACAGCATCGTCTTAATTCCTCCACGTATTGACATTTCCACTTTAGAATGAGGTGTCAAAGAGCTTCCTGGAAGCAGTGAAATCAAAATTCCACATAGAGGTAATAAAGTGCTTCACTATGCAGTAAACACCCAAACCGAACATGTTTATAAGCATAATCACATGTTCCGCTTCTTGTCTGTGAGTTTGAGGACACAACAGTTAGGAAACCGATACCATGTTTTCTTTGTATTCATGAGCTTCACTATGTAATCAAAGCCCAAACTGAACATGTTTATAAGCCTATTCACGTATTCAGGTTCTTCTCTGTGACATCGATGACAAAACCAAAAGAAACTTAAATGAAACCATATTTTCTTTGTATTCATCGAGATTTTAAAGATTCTTAAGAATAAATGAATATCTATGAGCTTCTGTGAATACATGACAGCTCAACAAGGCATAACGTTGAAAATAAACTTAAATCAGTGAATGCGAGCTATAGCGGACATGAACAGTCTGTAACATGAGAATTTAAACATTCTACAATTGATTTATGTCTCCTTCATTTTCATCAAGTTATTAATGATTCCAAAGCAAAAATCTTCATCCAAGACCTACTGGGAAAATGTGACAGCTCAACATATCAAAATGTTCAAAATCACCTTAACTCAGTGAATGCGCGCTAAAACGATTATGTACCATCTCCAAAGGAGCGACAAAAAGACAGTTTAATAACTCCACAGCATCGTCTTAATTCCTCCATGTTTTGACATTTCCACTTTAGAAAGTGGTGTCAAAGAGCTTCCTGGAAGCAGTGAAATCAAAATTCCACATAGAGGTAATAAAGTGCTTCACTATGCAGTAAACACCCAAACCGAGCATAATCACATGTTCCGCTTCTTCTCTGTGAGTTTGAGGACACAACAGTTAGGAAACCGATACCATGTTTTCTTTGTATTCATGAGCTTCACTATGTAATCAACGCCCAAACTGAACATGTTTATAAGCCTATTCACGTATTCAGGTTCTTCTCTGTGACATCGATGACAAAACCAAAAGAAACTTAAATGAAACCATATTTTCTTTGTATTCATCGAGATTTTAAAGATTCTTAAGAATAAATGAATATCTATGAGCTTCTGTGAATACATGACAGCTCAACAAGGCATAACGTTGAAAATAAACTTAAATCAGTGAATGCGAGCTATAGCGGACATGAACAGTCTGTAACATGAGAATTTAAACATTCTACAATTGATTTATGTCTCCCTTCATTTTCATCAAGTTATTAATGATTCCAAAGCAAAAATCTTCATCCAAGACCTACTGGGAAAATATGACAGCTCAACATATCAAAATGTTCAAAATCACCTTAACTCAGTGAATGCGCGCTAAAACGATTATGTACCATCTCCAAAGGAGCGACAAAAAGACAGTTTAATAACTCCACAGCATCGTCTTAATTCCTCCACGTATTGACATTTCCACTTTAGAATGAGGTGTCAAAGAGCTTCCTGGAAGCAGTGAAATCAAAATTCCACATAGAGGTAATAAAGTGCTTCACTATGCAGTAAACACCCAAACCGAACATGTTTATAAGCATAATCACATGTTCCGCTTCTTGTCTGTGAGTTTGAGGACACAACAGTTAGGAAACCGATACCATGTTTTCTTTGTATTCATGAGCTTCACTATGTAATCAACGCCCAAACTGAACATGTTTATAAGCCTATTCACGTATTCAGGTTCTTCTCTGTGACATCGATGACAAAACCAAAAGAAACTTAAATGAAACCATATTTTCTTTGTATTCATCGAGATTTTAAAGATTCTTAAGAATAAATGAATATCTATGAGCTTCTGTGAATACATGACAGCTCAACAAGGCATAACGTTGAAAATAAACTTAAATCAGTGAATGCGAGCTATAGCGGACATGAACAGTCTGTAACATGAGAATTTAAACATTCTACAATTGATTTATGTCTCCTTCATTTTCATCAAGTTATTAATGATTCCAAAGCAAAAATCTTCATCCAAGACCTACTGGGAAAATATGACAGCTCAACATATCAAAATGTTCAAAATCACCTTAACTCAGTGAATGCGCGCTAAAACGATTATGTACCATCTCCAAAGGAGCGACAAAAGACAGTTTAATAACTCCACAGCATCGTCTTAATTCCTCCACGTATTGACATTTCCACTTTAGAATGAGGTGTCAAAGAGCTTCCTGGAAGCAGTGAAATCAAAATTCCACATAGAGGTAATAAAGTGCTTCACTATGCAGTAAACACCCAAACCGAACATGTTTATAAGCATAATCACATGTTCCGCTTCTTGTCTGTGAGTTTGAGGACACAACAGTTAGGAAACCGATACCATGTTTTCTTTGTATTCATGAGCTTCACTATGTAATCAACGCCCAAACTGAACATGTTTATAAGCCTATTCACGTATTCAGGTTCTTCTCTGTGACATCGATGACAAAACCAAAAGAAACTTAAATGAAACCATATTTTCTTTGTATTCATCGAGATTTTAAAGATTCTTAAGAATAAATTCATATCTATGAGCTTCTGTGAATACATGACAGCTCAAAAAGGCATAACGTTGAAAATAAACTTAAATCAGTGAATGCGAGCTATAGCGGACATGAACAGTCTGTAACATGAGAATTTAAACATTCTACAATTGATTTATGTCTCCCTTCATTTTCATCAAGTTATGAATGATTCCAAAGCAAAAATCTTCATCCAAGACCTACTGGGAAAATGTGATAGCTCAACATATCAAAATGTTCAAAATCGCCTTAACTCAGTGAATGCGTGCTAAAACGATTATGTACCATCTCCAAAGGAGCGACAAAAAGACAGTTTAATAACTCCACAGCATCGTCTTAATTCCTCCACGTTTTGACATTTCCACTTTAGAAAGTGGTGTCAAAGAGCTTCCTGGAAGCAGTGACATCAAAATTCCACATAGAGGTAATAAAGTGCTTCACTATGAAGTAAACGCCCAAACCGAACATGTTTTTATAAGCATAATCACATGTTCCGCTTCATGTCTGTGAGTTTGAGGACACAACAGTTAGGAAACCGATACCATGTTTTCTTTGTATTCATGAGCTTCACAATGCACTAAAAGCCCAAACTGAACATTTTTATAAGCCTATTCACATGTTTAGGTTCTTGTCTGTGAGTTTGAGGACAGAACGGAAACTAAAACGACACCATGTTTATCATGAGCTTCACAATGTAATCAAAGCCCAAACTGAACATGTTTATAAGCCTATTCACGTATTCAGGTTCTTCTCTGTGACATCGATGACAAAACCAAAAGAAACTTAAATGAAACCATATTTTCTTTGTATTCATCGAGATTTTAAAGATTCTTAAGAATAAATGAATATCTATGAGCTTCTGTGAATACATGACAGCTCAACAAGGCATAACGTTGAAAATAAACTTAAATCAGTGAATGCGAGCTATAGCGGACATGAACAGTCTGTAACATGAGAATTTAAACATTCTACAATTGATTTATGTCTCCCTTCATTTTCATCCAGTTATGAATGATTCCAAAGCAAAAATCTTCATCCAAGACCTACTGGGAAAATGTGACAGCTCAACATATCAAAATGTTCAAAATCGCCTTAACTCAGTGAATGCGCGCTAAAACGATTATGTACCATCTCCAAAGGAGCGACAAAAAGACAGTTTAATAACTCCACAGCATCGTCTTAATTCCTCCACGTATTGACATTTCCACTTTAGAAAGTGGTGTCAAAGAGCTTCCTGGAAGCAGTGAAATCAAAATTCCACATAGAGGTAATAAAGTGCTTCACTATGCAGTAAACACCCAAACCGAACATGTTTATAAGCATAATCACATGTTCAGCTTCTTTGTGAGTTTGAGGACACAACAGTTAGGAAACCGATACCATGTTTTCTTTGTATTCATGAGCTTCACAATGCACTAAAAGCCCAAACTGAACATTTTTATAAGCCTATTCACATGTTCAGGTTCTTGTCTGTGAGTTTGAGGACAGAACGGAAACTAAAACGACACCATGTTTATCATGAGCTTCACTATGTAATCAAAGCCCAAACTGAACATGTTTATAAGCCTATTCACGTATTCAGGTTCTTCTCTGTGACATCGATGACAAAACCAAAAGAAACTTAAATGAAACCATATTTTCTTTGTATTCATCGAGATTTTAAAGATTCTTAAGAATAAATTAATATCTATGAGCTTCTGTGAATACATGACAGCTCAAAAAGGCATAACGTTGAAAATAAACTTAAATCAGTGAATGCGAGCTATAGCGGACATGAACAGTCTGTAACATGAGAATTTAAACATTCTACAATTGATTTATGTCTCCCTTCATTTTCATCAAGTTATGAATGATTCCAAAGCAAAATTCTTCATCCAAGACCTACTGGGAAAATGTGATAGCTCAACATATCAAAATGTTCAAAATCGCCTTAACTCAGTGAATGCGTGCTAAAACGATTATATACCATCTCCAAAGGAGCGACAAAAAGACAGTTTAATAACTCCACAGCATCGTCTTAATTCCTCCACGTTTTGACATTTCCACTTTAGAATGAGGTGTCAAAGAGCTTCCTGGAAGCAGTGAAATCAAAATTCCACATAGAGGTAATAAAGTGCTTCACTATGCAGTAAACACCCAAACCGAACATGTTTATAAGCATAATCACATGTTCAGCTTCTTGTCTGTGAGTTTGAGGACACAACAGTTAGGAAACCGATACCATGTTTTCTTTGTATTCATGAGCTTCACAATGTAATCAAAGCCCAAACTGAACATGTTTATAAGCCTATTCACGTATTCAGGTTCTTCTCTGTGACATCGATGACAAAACCAAAAGAAACTTAAATGAAACCATATTTTCTTTGTATTCATCGAGATTTTAAAGATTCTTAAGAATAAATGAATATCTATGAGCTTCTGTGAATACATGACAGCTCAACAAGGCATAACGTTGAAAATAAACTTAAATCAGTGAATGCAAGCTATAGCGGACATGAACAGTCTGTAACATGAGAATTTAAACATTCTACAATTGATTTATGTCTCCTTCATTTTCATCCAGTTATGAATGATTCCAAAGCAAAAATCTTCATCCAAGACCTACTGGGAAAATGTGACAGCTCAACATATCAAAATGTTCAAAATCGCCTTAACTCAGTGAATGCGCGCTAAAACGATTATGTACCATCTCCAAAGGAGCGACAAAAAGACAGTTTAATAACTCCACAGCATCGTCTTAATTCCTCCACGTTTTGACATTTCCACTTTAGAAAGTGGTGTCAAAGAGCTTCCTGGAAGCAGTGACATCAAAATTCCACATAGAGGTAATAAAGTGCTTCACTATGAAGTAAACGCCCAAACCGAACATGTTTATAAGCATAATCACATGTTCCGCTTCATGTCTGTGAGTTTCAGGACACAACAGTTAGGAAACCGATACCATGTTTTCTTTGTATTCATGAGCTTCACAATGTAATCAAAGCCCAAACTGAACATGTTTATAAGCCTATTCACGTATTCAGGTTCTTCTCTGTGAAATCGATGACAAAACCAAAAGAAACTTAAATGAAACCATATTTTCTTTGTATTCATCGAGATTTTAAAGATTCTTAAGAATAAATGAATATCTATGAGCTTCTGTGAATACATGACAGCTCAAAAAGGCATAACGTTCAAAATAAACTTAAATCAGTGAATGCGAGCTATAGCGGACATGAACAGTCTGTAACATGAGAATTTAAACATTCTACAATTGATTTATGTCTCCCTTCATTTTCATCCAGTTATGAATGATTCCAAAGCAAAAATCTTCATCCAAGACCTACTGGGAAAATGTGATAGCTCAACATATGAAAATGTTCAAAATCGCCTTAACTCAGTGAATGCGTGCTAAAACGATTATATACCATCTCCAAAGGAGCGACAAAAAGACAGTTTAATAACTCCACAGCATCGTCTTAATTCCTCCACGTATTGACATTTCCACTTTAGAATGAGGTGTCAAAGAGCTTCCTGGAAGCAGTGAAATCAAAATTCCACATAGAGGTAATAAAGTGCTTCACTATGCAGTAAACACCCAAACCGAACATGTTTATAAGCATAATCACATGTTCAGCTTCTTGTCTGTGAGTTTGAGGACACAACAGTTAGGAAACCGATACCATGTTTTCTTTGTATTCATGAGCTTCACAATGTAATCAAAGCCCAAACCGAACATGTTTATAAGCATAATCACATGTTCAGCGTCTTGTCTGTGAGTTTGAGGACACAACAGTTAGGAAACCAATACCATGTTTTCTTTGTATTCATGAGCTTCACAATGTAATCAAAGCCCAAACTGAACATGTTTATAAGCATAATCACATGTTCAGCTTCTTGTCTGTGAGTTTCAGGACAGAACAGTTAGGAAACCGATACCATGTTTTCTTTGTATTCATGAGCTTCACAATGTAATCAAAGCCCAAACTGAACATGTTTATAAGCCTATTCACGTATTCAGGTTCTTCTCTGTGAAATCGATGACAAAACCAAAAGAAACTTAAATGAAACCATATTTTCTTTGTATTTTATTTGTATGATCTTCTGGTTTGGTGGGATGGGCTTAGCGGAGTGATAAGAGCAGCAGAAAGAGATGCGGAAGATTTTCAATTGTGCATGGTCAATTGTTGCCTACTACAACTTTAAGAAAGCTACAACAGTGACTTAAGCCTCATTTCCACTGCATGGTACGACACGACTCTCTCTTCGTACCAGGTACTTTACTCAATTTTGTTTTCCACTGCAGATAGTACCCCCTCAATATAGGCGGGATTCTTAGCTGATCGTCATAGTGATTCCGTTTGAAACTTGCCGTGATGTCATCTGCAAGAAAAGAGTTTCCCCTTGGGGATCAATAAAGTATTTCTGATTGAACGCTACACACTCGCTGGATCCTTTCATCTGCAACCAAACAGAGGAACCTCTGCACCATACACACAACAACAGGGAGGTGTGTCCTGCCAAATCTGTTCCTGAATTTCTTGGATAATTTTTTCTCTTTAGTGATCATATATTCCCACCGTTGGGGTTATCTGTCTATAGAGTTCTGTCTTGTACCTACAATCACTTCTAGCTGCTGTCTGACCAGTCTGTCTTAATTTGATGATTTCAAAGGTGAAAGAGTTTCCCCTCGGGGATCAATAAAGTATTTCTAATTCTGATTCTGAAATGTGCTGACAGGAAGAAAAACATTTGGTGAGATCAAATAAAATGTGTTAACAGCACCAAATTCACAAGCTAATGATCAGAAGGACATCAGAACAGGGCTAGTCCTCAGTGAAAAAAATTGAAATGTTGAACGAGATGTAAAGTACTATAATTTCATGTATGTAATATATATATTACACACATACATTTCTCTATAATATAGCCCTAGATAATATACTACTATACTATACTATACTATATAGCAATACTGCAGAGGATTCCCATCCGATACTGTGCAATTCTTCTTTGATTCTTAATTTTAAATTATATATCAAAATACAACAAATAAAAATTACAAAATATATACAGTGAAGAATAGAAGGCTCTTTGGCCTGAGAAATCTGCTTTTCTGACCTGCCCTGCTACTACATCTCTCTGTTTGCTGTCAATCTCACCTGTTGCTTCTACCCTAGCTGGCTCTTCCACATTTGGCTGCTGTCCTCCTCCTCCTCTCCTACATCTCTCTCTTTATTAGCTACAGCTATCCTTTCCTGACCCTCTCTTGCTGCTTCATAGTGATGGGCGAAGCATTTGTTTTCACTGTAGCCTACTGAATCAGTTGACTCAGTTCATTAAAACTATTTGTTGTTCGTTCACCAAATCGTTAAGTGGTTGACCGGAGTGCCGACTGTGCCCACTCACTTCCACTCAGCGAGGTCAGCAAAGCAGAGTTTACTTGAGTTGACGACAACTACGCTTGTTACTGTAAGTAAGTGCAATAAAACATTTGCGAGTAAAAAGCCAATACTTTATCAAAACACCTGTTCAACAGGTATAAACATGTAGATAGCAATATTTTAATCTGTTCTGTACGCAGTCTCTCATCTACTGCTGCAAGCACAGCATGCTAGCTCGGCTAATAACGAATTGTTACAAACAGATTGAATCTCAGACCACCATTTCTGTTCTGTTTCTTTGAACAGAAATGGTGGTCTGAGATTCAATCTGCCCAACGTTTACCACAGTGTCTTAGCATCACGCCAATCATATGCTAATCAGGTACTTAACAGTGTTGAGGGAGTTGCAGCCAGAAAACAATAGGCCTGATTACCGATTACTGGGCCATCATGGAAACAATTAGGTCAGTTTCAGGTGAAATTAGGCAGTATTAGGAGTAATCAACAGATACTCAGGAAGACTCCTTCCTGAGGGCAGGGCTTAAGTAACACAGAGTAACTTAAATTTCTGAGTTCCCGGTCCATTTTTCACAATTGAGAATGACTTCCGGATGGGAGCCGAAACGTCTTGATTCTAAAAAACTGTGTCCAGATGACTACGACTGAAACTGTTTCTACGATACTTCTTCAACAAACTTTCACGATTAATTCATCTAAGCCACCAACCTGTCTCTTAGACCCCATTCCAACTAGGCTACTTAAAGACATTTTACCCTTAGTTAGCACTTCTTTACTGGATATGATCAATCTGTCTTTATTAACAGGCTATGTACCACAGTCCTTTAAAGTAGCTGAAATTAAACCTCTTCTTAAAAAACCCACTCTCGATCCAGGGGTTTCAGCCAACTATATCTAAGTATATCTAACTATATCTAACCTTCTCTTTCTCTCTAAGATCCTTTGCAGTCGCCAATCAGTTGTGTCAAATGACCTTTTATTAGACAATTGCATTAGACAATGGACTCTCTGTACTTGTCTTGTTAGATCTTAGTGCTTGTCTTGTTAGATCTTAGTGCTGCATTCGACATCATTGACCATCACATCCTATTACAGAGACTGGAACATTCAATTGGCATTAAAGGAACCGCACTAAGCTGGTTTATATCCTATCTATCAGATCAATCTCAGTTTGTACATGTTAACCGTGAGTCCTCCGTGCACGACAAAGTTAGTCACAGAGTTCCACAAGGTTCTGTGCTTGGACGATTCTATTCACCTTATATATGCTTCCTTTAGGCAATATTATTAGGAAACACTCCATAAACCTTCATTGTTATGTGGATGATACCCAATTATATCTATCGATCAAACTAACCAGTTGACTAAACTTCAAGCATGCCTTAAGGACATAAATACCTGGATGACCTGTAATTGATGTTAAACTCTGACAAAACTGAAGTTATTGTACTTGGCCCCAAACACCTCTGAGTCACGTTGTCTAAAGATATAGTTGCTCTAGATGGCATTGCCCTGGTCTCCAGCACCACTGTAAGGAACCTTGGAGTTATTTTTGATCAGGATTTGTCCTTTAACTCCCACATGAAACAAGCTTCAAGGACTGCCTTCTTTGTGATGTAATGTTGCAAAAATCAGGCACATCCTTTCTCAAAATGATGCCAAAAAACTAGTCTATGCATCTGTTACTTTTAGGCTGGACTATTGCAATTCCTTATTATCAGGCTGCCCTAATAAGCCCCTTAAGAGCCTCTAGTTGATCCAGAATGCTGTGGCACGTGTACTGACAAGAACTAGGAAAAGAGATAATGTTTCTCCAATATTAGCTTCTCTGCACTGGCTCCCTGTAAAATCCAGAATAGAATTTAAAGTCCTTCTCCTCACCTATAAAGCTCTTAATGGTCTGGCACCATCGTCTCTTAAAGAGACCTTGTTACCCGACTAGAACACTGCGCTCCCAGAATGCAGGGTTACGTGTGGTTCCTAGAGTCTCCAAACGTAGAACGGGAATCAGAGCCTTCACTTATCAAGCTCTTCTCCTGTGGAATCAGGTCCCAGTTTGGGTTCAGGAGGCAGACACCATCTCCACATTTAAGAGTAGGCTTAAGACTTTCCTCTTTGATAAAGCTTTTAGTTAGGGCTGGTTTGGATGAGTCCTGAACCATCCCTTAGTTATGCTGCTACAGGCCTAGACTGCTGGGAGACTTCCCATGATGCACCTATTTCCTCTGTCCTTCTCTCCCTCTCCATCTGTATGCATTTTTATCCCATTACTGCATGTTACTAACTCGACTTCTTCTCTCTCCCATAGTTATGTGCTTTCTCGTCTCTCTCCTCTCTCCTTCTGTCGCTTTCAGCAAGTGTTTCTACCTCAGAAGCTGCAGAGACTGGATCTTTGGTTGTGGCCCACCTCCTGCCCCCATGTTCCTGCTCGACAACTGCTGCTACAGTTGTTGTTATTGGTTTTGTTACTAGTATTGTCATTATTATTCCTATGACTATCATTCCTATTATTATTACTTTATTAATATTACCACTACCATTACATTATTACTATTTTAAAATTCTAGGTGGAATTAGCATTCTCTCTCTCTCTCTCTCTAAACCTAACACAGCAGCGGCGGACTGAGTCTGGTTCTGCCCAAAGTTTTTTCTCTCTCTCTGTATATAATATTATAAAGAGTACAGTCTAGACCTGCTCTTTAGGACAAGTGCAATGAGATAACTTATGAATTGGCGCTATATAAATAAAATTGAACAGAATTTTTCAAACGTGTGAAAATGAAATGCATTGCAATGCATGAAAATCCTTGCATCCAATCCTAGGTGGTATTTGCATTGTTCTTCCCTCTCCCCTCCATGAATCCATGTGAATGCAAGCACGGTCTCCAACAAAAAAAGTAGAATCAGCCACAGACCAGTTTTATTTTGCTACAGCCATGTTTTTGTCCCTCCCGGAAACTTCACGTCACCTAATGTTACACCCACGTGGGGCAAACATACACAGAAAGAATATATGTATTACAACCAGAGAGAAATGATTGGATTAAGCTTCCACATGGTTATTAGGTGCTAATATTTTCCTGTTGAATGGATTATCAAAGATTTGTACCACCCCTCTCAACCCAACTGAAAATTCCAGGCCAGTTTCCAGTTGATTGGGCTATTATTCAGATTATTAGTAGAATATTACGTTAACACAAGCTAACGTTAGCTGAAAGACTGAGCAGCATCACCACAGTGTTTCTCCTAAAACAACTTCAACAGTCTGAAGTGGTTCACTGACGTTTCGAAGAAACAACTGCAAGTATACAACTATAAGGGATAGCTCGATTTGGTAGGCCACGGGACATTCACATGGGGGAACAAGGGTTCGAATCCCCCTCGGAGCGCTATGAGCAATGACCCATCATCCAGTGTGGGTCCTTAGGCAAGACCCTTCACGCTGCTGCCTACCTCATGATGATGAGTGACAATGACATGCTGGCTCAGACGTCGCCCGGCCAAACAAGATCTGCGTCAGGTGTTGGGGAACCAGGATCGAGACGATAAATGGGCTACTGGAACAAGACGGAAATGGGCGAGACGCGATAATAAGGCTCTATTGGAATGCTACTACTCCAGTAACCCTAGTCAGAGGGGTTACATGCACAGGATGTGGGATGAATGGTTACTTCGAAACCCACAATCAAGGCTTACAGTGAAGCAACTAGTAGCTAGTGAGTGTGAGAGCCACTATCCAGGATGAAACATCCAAGATCCACAAGTACATCCAAGATAAGGCCCCAACAGATGACGTGCTCAGGGAATGTCTCAGGCAATGGGGAACAGAGGAAGACGTGCTGGAGGAAGGACCATCATGGGAGGACAAACCCAGGCACGGGATGTACCACCGGAACATAACTGAAGTGGCTGATATCAAGAAGTCCTACCAATGGCTAGAGCGGGCTGGATTGAAGGACAGCACAGAGGCACTCATCATGGCTGCACAGGAGCAGGCCCTGAGCACCAGAGCAATAGAGGCCCAGATCTACCACACAAGACAAGACCCAAGTTGTAGGCTGTGCAAAGAGGCCCCTGAGACAATCCAGCACATAACTGCAGGGTGTAAGATGCTGGCAGGAGAAGCATACATGGAGTCATCTGGACACTGTTTTCAGAATCAAGACGTTTCGGCTCCCACCTGGAAGTCATTCTCAATTGTGAAAAATGGACCGGGAACTCAGAAATTTAAGCTACTCTGTGCTACATAAGCCCTGCCCTCAGGAAGGAGTCTACCTGAGTATCTGTTGAATACTCTGCCTAGTTTCACCTGAAACTGATCTAATTGTTTCCATGATGGCCCAGTAATCAGTAATCAGGCCTATTGTTTTCTGGCTGCACCTCCCTCATCACTGTTAAGTACCTGATTAGCATATGATTGGCGTGACCAAGGTGCTAATACACTGTGGTAAACTTTGGGCAGATTGAATCTCAGACCACCATTTCTTTTTCAAATTATTGTAATCTATATATCTGTATGGTGCCAAAGTGGCTTAGTGTGTGTTTATAGTGTGGTCTAAGTTGTAAAGAAAGGAGAGGAGAACTGTACACTCATAACTCTGATGCAGTCTTTTATTTTAAATTCTACAGATAAAACATTTCAACACATCTTGCCATCTTCGGGGGATATAAGGTGTGAAAATAAATTGGCTGAGACCAGCATCTGTTCAGACCACTACCAAGTTTTTGGTAGGAACTGATTAATCATTAAAAATGTCATTCATGGAGTTACAGTACATGCAATAAATCTCAACCCATCATAGAACAATAAAGAAAACACCAGTGCACTGCACTAAACAGTTATGTCAACTGTTTAGTGCAGTGCACTGGTGATACACCAGTGTAATAGTTTTCTGGGTTAGAATATGTGTTAATCCAGGATTCAGAAGAAAATGTGTGCTTCACAACATTATTGATGAAGCTTTAAAGTGTCATTGTCTTTATAGTTATGGTTGATATCAGATCAGCTATAATTCTCTTAGCAGGCTGGAAATGTGTTGAGCAGTCAACAGTTAATGTTGTAGTCCATTTCTAGTCGTGACCTGGTAAGCTAGTCACTGTGAAGATGCCCCATAACCTCTCCTGCAAATAGTGGCACAGAGTGTTAAATATCAAACCTGCCAAACAAGGTTTGGTGGCCTTTATAAGAGACATTATTTGTATAAGCCTGTCACCAAAACACTTTATGTCTGAAAGTCTATTTTCTCTTGCTGTGGCCCAGTTGGTATTTCAGTATTGTGAGACACTGCAGACTTCAAAGTTCTGAGAGGACACGGATCTTTGTTGTTATGGAAATGCAAAGACAGAGGAAAAAAGAGGTGGTCACTTGATCTTAATACACTGCCCCGTAACACTAGAACAGACTGAATGTTGCTTCACAGTTCCTTCAGCAGATCCTTCCATGTTTTGGAGTCGGTGTGAGTAGCGACAGCAGAGGGAACACCTGCCTTAGCTGAGGTTAATATCACATGATGTAATAATAAATAAATACATCTTGTAAAACGTTTTAACAGCATATTGATAAATTGTGTTAAATCAGTTTTGAATTCTTTGCAATGCTAACTTGTAGATAAAAATCCTGCAGATTTCTTGTCAACAGAAGTTTTGGAGCAGTGATCCATCAATATACCTGACTATACTGTATATTGTGACTGTAACTTATGGTTTCCTTTTCTTCTGTGCCAGAACAACTCCTACAATTTGCAATTCTTTGCAATTTCAGTTTAGTTAGAGAATACAGCTCAGTTAAACACTCATTGCAACATACTAAAGAAGGACAGAGCACACACACACACACATATATATATATATATATATATGTATATATATATATATATGTATATGTGAAAGTCACAGGACTTTCACATTTCACACTGCCATACATGGGGGGATCCGGGTTCGAATCCCCTTCGGGACGCATTGAGCAATGACCATCATCCAGTGTGGAACGACTGGATAGCTCGATTTGGTAGGCCACGGGACATTCACATGGGGGAACAAGGGTTCGAATCCCCCTCGGAGCGCAATGAGCAATGACCCATCATCCAGTGTGGGTCCTTAGGCAAGACCCTTCACGCTGCTGCCTACCTCATGATGATGAGTGACAATGACATGCTGGCTCAGACGTCGCCCGGCCAAACAAGATCTGCGTCAGGTGTTGGGGAACCAGGATCGAGACGATAAATGGGCTACTGGAACAAGACGGAAATGGGCGAGACGCGATAATAAGGCTCTATTGGAATGCTACTACTCCAGTAACCCTAGTCAGAGGGGTTACATGCACAGGATGTGGGATGAATGGTTACTTCGAAACCCACAATCAAGGCTTACAGCGAAGCAACTAGTAGCTCAGTGTTCCAACATCCACAAGCGGCAACTGCTATCACAACTTGAGATTGACGAGGTACAACACAAATGCTACGGCAAGGGGGAGCAAGGACTACAGGTCAGAGGGGAGCAACCAGCAGCTCCCCAACCAGAGATTGGGTACGAAGCCCCAAGAGAAATCACGCTGAACGAGGCAGCAACTGACCTGAAAGATGAGATTATGGCGAGGATGAATACAAGGCAACCCCGACGCCAACTACAACGGCTAAGTGAAGTACAATCAGAAAGTCTCCTAGAAGAAAGTCAAGGAGGCCCGTAGAGAAGTGAGCCAACTGACAGAGGCTGAGAGAGGTGCAATGAGAAAGCAAGTACCCAAGAAGTACAACCAGATGCCCATACCTGAAGCACTCGAAACTGCCAAACAAAGGCTCCAAGCCTTGGCCAGCCGCCTAAAGGGATACACGAGCGATAATGAAGCCAAAAGAATAAACCGACTGTTCGCAACTCAACCTGCGTAGTGTACGCTCAATGGCAGGGTAATAACAGCAGAGCAGACCCACCACGGCTGGAAACGGAGCAGTACTGGAAAAGTATATGGGAGAGGGAGGCATCACACAACAGCGATGCACAGTGGCTGGCGGCTCTGAGAAAGGACCACAGCAACCTCCCTGAACAGAATCCAGTCACCATCACAGCGGCAGACATCCAAAAAAGAGTCTCAGGTATGAAGAACTGGACAGCACCGGGCCCTGACAGGATCCACACCTACTGGCTAAAGAAGCTCACTGCGCTCCATGAGCGCCTAGGAGCACAAATGAACCAGCTGCTAAGAGATGGGACGCACCCTGAATGGCTTACCAGAAGGGTGCACAATCCTGATCCTGAAGGATCCATAAAAGGGTACAGTCCCATCCAACTATCGGCCAATAACCTGTCTCTCCACAACATGGAAGCTCATGTCAGGCATCATCGCGGCTAAGATAAGTGGACACATGGATCAATACATGAGCAAAGGACAGAAGGGCATTGGCAGAGGAACCAGAGGAGCCAAACACCAACTCCTGGTTGACAGAACAGTCACCCAAGACTGCAGAGCCCGACACACCAACCTGTGCACTGCCTGGATTGATTACAAGAAAGCATATGACTCAATGCCACACACATGGATCACTGAATGCTTAGCGATGTACAACATCAACAGGACTCTAAGAGACTTCATTGCAAACTCGAGGAGGCTGTGGAAAACCACCCTTGAGGCCAATGGCAAGCCACTTGCACAAGTATCGATCAAATGTGGCATATACCAAGGAGATGCTCTGTCCCCACTGCTGTTCTGCATAGGTCTGAACCCCCTCAGCCAAATAATCAACAAGACTGGCTATGGATACCAACTCAGGAACGGGGCCACCATCAGTCACCTCCTCTACATGGATGACATCAAGCTATACGCTAAGAGCGAGCAGGACATCGACTCACTGATCCACACCACCAGGATCTACAGCTCTGACATTGGGATGTCATTCGGGCTTGAGAAGTGCAGTCGAATGGTGACAAAGAGAGGGAAGGTAGTCCACACAGAAGGGGTCTCACTCCCAGAAGGAACAATAGCAGGCATTGAGGATGGTTACAAGTACCTTGGAATACCACAGGCAAATGGCAACCTCGAAGAGGCAACAAGGAAGACGGCAACGGCCAAATACCTCCAACGAGTAAGGCAAGTCTTAAGAAGTCAGCTCAATGGCAAGAACAAGGCCCAGGCAATAAACAGCTACGCCCTGCCAGTGATCAGATACCCTGCGGGAATAATAAGGTGGCCAAAGGAAGAGATACAGACCACAGACGTAAAGACGCGAAAGCTCCTCACCATGCATGGAGGGTTCCATCCCAAATCCAGCACCCTGAGACTGTACGCTAGCCGTAAGGAAGGCGGCCGTGGACTAGTGAGTGTGAGAGCCACTATCCAGGATGAAACATCCAAGATCCACAAGTACATCCAAGATAAGGCCCCAACAGATGACGTGCTCAGGGAATGTCTCAGGCAATGGGGAACAGAGGAAGACGTGCTGGAGGAAGGACCATCATGGGAGGACAAACCCAGGCACGGGATGTACCACCGGAACATAACTGAAGTGGCTGATATCAAGAAGTCCTACCAATGGCTAGAGCGGGCTGGATTGAAGGACAGCACAGAGGCACTCATCATGGCTGCACAGGAGCAGGCCCTGAGCACCAGAGCAATAGAGGCCCAGATCTACCACACAAGACAAGACCCAAGTTGTAGGCTGTGCAAAGAGGCCCCTGAGACAATCCAGCACATAACTGCAGGGTGTAAGATGCTGGCAGGAGAAGCATACATGGAGCGCCATAACCAAGTAGCTAGCATAGTGTACAGGAACATCTGCACTGAGTATGGACTGGAAACCCCGAGGTCAAAGTGGGAAACACCTCCAAAGGTGGTAGAGAATGACCGAGCCAAGATCCTGTGGGACTTCCAGATTCAGACTGACAGAATGGTAATGCTGAACCAGCCTGACATCGTGGTGGTGGACAAACAGCAGAGGAAAGCCGTTGTGGTTGACGTGGCAATACCAAGTGATGGCAACATCAGGAAAAAGGAACATAAGAAACTAGAGAAGTACCAAGGGCTCAGAGAAGAGCTGGAGAAGGCCTGGAAGGTGAAGGCAACAGTGGTGCCCATGGTCATCGGCGCACTCGGGGCAGTGGCCCCCAAACTGGAGGAGTGGCTACAGCAGATCCCTGGAAGAACACCAGACATCTCGGTCCAGAAGAGTGCAGTACTAGCAACAGCAAAGATACTGCGCAGAACCCTCAAGCTCCCAGGCCTGGTAGAGGACCCGAGCATGAAGGATGAGACCACCCGCAGAGGGTGAAGGACAAAGTTTTTTATATATTTATGTATACATATACACACACACACACACACACACACATATATATATATACATAACATATACATAAGTGTGTGATTCACTGACTTTCTCGTTACCGGCGCTCCCTCTCTTCATTCACTCTCTAGTGCTCAACCACTGCTGTTAACACAAACCAGAGGAATGTTCTTGGTATCGCTATTTTTCAGCATAGACTGCAAGCCAGAAACAGAGGTCGAGCTGGGTCCACAAAATAAACCAAGTGACCAACAACTGGGAGAGTATCATAGTTTGGTCCATGAATGGTCTTTCTGGATCCGGATGGGCTAGGAGCGGTGCACTGGTGAAGGTCTTTTTGAGGAGGTCGAAAGCTTCTTGTGCGTAGGGTGGCCAGGACAGAGACTTGGGCTTATTGTGGAGCAAGCTGCTCCTGTGTCCTGCAAAGACTTTGGTGTTGGCACATCAAGTGTTCCCTATGCAGCTCCTCAGCCTTTTCACTGATGTGGAGAAGCTGAGTCATCACCACTGAGCCTTACCAGACAGCAGCAGGGCGAACAGGCTGTGGCTGGGGTGGGAACTGTTCTTTAGTATCCTTTGGGCTCTGCGAAAACATCTCACCTCACTGATATCACTGATGCTTGGTAGGTTGGTACCAGTGATCTTCTGAGCGGTTTTATTCCCCACTGAAGAGCCCTCCGGTCCTGGGCCGTGCACATCCCATGCCAGTTTGTAACGTTTACACAGTTCCAAGAAGAAGATTTTGCCTTCTTAAGTGTGTCTTTGCCTCCTTTTTGCTGAAATCAATGACCAGCTCCTTGGTTTTGCTGACGTTGAGCACTATCTTGTTCTCTGTGCACCACTCTGCAAAAACTCCGATTGTTAATTTCCTCCCGATTTGAAGTCTGATTGTTGTTGTAATCCAGCCGATAATGGTGGTGTCATCCACAAACTTCACAACAGAGTTGTCTCCATGTTGGGGGCTGCAATCATGGGTGTACAGCATGAACAGGAGGGGGCTGAGCGTACAGCCCTGGCTTTGCTACTTTGTGCATTATATATACCCATTTTATATTTCCATTTCATTGGCTATGAATAAAGTGCTTTATTTTTAAGGAGGGTTTTGGTGATTTTTAAATTTAGTAGTCAGGGTCCTGTGGTATTATAATATAATATATAATGTTCTTTCACAAAGGTTTTATGTAATTACACTGTTTAAACATGTGATATGAAAACCTTATTTGATGTCATGCATGTAGAATGGCAAAAAAACTGGTTCATTTAACATCCTGACTATGAAAATGTGAAAGGGTTTTGCTAGTAATCTTTTCGTAGAAAAGGTTTCAGTCGTAGTCATCTGGACACTGTTTTCAAAATCAAGACGTTTCGGCTCCCGTCCGGAAGTCATTCTCAATTGTGAAAAAATTGGACGGGAACTGGAAATTTAAGCTACTCTGAGTTACATAAGCCCTGCCCTCAGGAGGGAATCTGCCTGAGTATCGGTTAATAGCTAGTTTCACCTGAAACTGACCTAATAGTTTCAAGATGGCCCAGTAATCAGTAATCAGGCCTATTGTTCTCTGGCTGCACTGTTAAGTGCCTGATTAGCATGTGACAGGCGTGACCAAGGTGATAATACACTCTGATAGACTTTGGGCAGATTAAATCTCAGACCACCATTTCTGTTCAAAGAGGGGTCTCTTTCTTCACAAAAATGGCTTCCTTGACGCCCGCTCAAACCAACTCTTCTCTCTACTAAGAATCTTCACCTCGCTGTCTTCAAATGTGTGGTTTGTAGCTTTTAAATGCAAATGCACGGCGCTCTGTAATCCTGAGTTAGCGTGTCGTCTGTGCTGATACAGTCTTTTGTGAAGTGGCTGTTTGGTTTTGTCTATTTACCGTTCTTTGCAGTTTTCCTCACTGCACTGAATGGAGTAGACAACATTGCTCTGTTTCTGTGTGGGTAACTTGTCCTTAGGGTGAACGAGTTTCTGTCTTAAAGTGTTGCCTGGTTTAAAGAAGACAGGAACATCGTGCTGTCTAAAGATCCTTTGTAGTTTTTCAGACAGTCCAGATACATAAGGAATGGAGACACCGTTCCTTCTTGGTTCAGTTACACTTTTGTCCTGTTTTTTGGCTCTTTTAACTTTGTTGATAGCCCAAGTAGGATAACCACAGGCTGAGAGTGCATTCTGGACATGCCTTTCCTCTTTCTTCTTACCCTCTGAGCCTGTGGGCACTTCTTTGGTTCTGTGTTGTAATGTCCGGATTACACCCAGCTTGTGCTGTAGTGGATGGTGTGAGTCAAAGAGCAGGTATTGATCCGTATGTGTTGGTTTCCTGTACACTTCTATCTGGAGCTTTCCGTCCTCTCCTCTGAGGGTAGAACAATCAACAAGCGCCGTGCATTTGCATTTAAAAGCTACAAACCACACATTTGAAGACAGCGAGGTGAAGATTCTTAGTAGAGAGAAGAGTTGGTTTGAACGGGGCGTCAAGGAAGCCATTTTTGTGAAGAAAGAGAACCCCTCTTTGAACAGAAATGGTGGTCTGAGATTTAATCTGCCCAAAGTCTATCAGAGTGTATTATCACCTTGGTCACGCCTGTCACATGCTAATCAGGCACTTAACAGTGATGAAGTAGATGCAGCCAGAGAACAATAGGCCTGATTACTGATTACTGGGCCATCTTGAAACTATTAGGTCAGTTTCAGGTGAAACTAGCTATTAACAGATACTCAGGCAGATTCCCTCCTGAGGGCAGGGCTTATGTAACTCAGAGTAGCTTAAATTTCCAGTTCCCGTCCAATTTTTTCACAATTGAGAATGACTTCCGGACGGGAGCCGAAACGTCTTGATTCTGAAAACAGTGTCCAAATGACTACGACTGAAACCTTTTCTACGAAAGGATTACTAGCAAAACCCTTTCACATTTTCATAGTCAGGATGTTAAATGAACCAGTTTTTTTACCATTCTACATGCATGACATCAAATAAGGTTTTCATATCATATGTTTAAACAGTGTAATTACATAAAACCTTTGTGAAAGAACATTATATATTATATTATAATACCACAGGACCCTGACTACTGGACGAATGAGGGACTACACCGTAGTAATCCTTTACTACAGGTAGCAAATAGATCACAATATAATTTATACAATATTCTATACAGTACTGTACTGTATAGAATACTGTATTTTGAAAAGGTATCAAACAGATAATATGCAGCTTTGACAAACATTTTAAAGCATAAATATGGCTTTAATTTTTTTTAATTGTCTGTGAAAAGATCCAAGTTACTCTGTCAAACATGGACTCAGTACAGTCCTCACAGTAGCTGCAGATACTTTGATTACTGAGCAGTTTGTCAAGTGCATAAGCAAGTTTCTTTGTAATATCAGTAATTTCACATTCAGTTATGTTGACATGGTACAGGATAAAGTCTATTCTACTCAAGTTATTGCATCATTATGGTGAGTGTCACTGGTCTGACATTACTAATGTGTAGTCGGGATAACACATGGGGACAGTTTGCTATTACTTTAATTACTTTCGTATGTGTATTAGATGTCTTTTTTACCAGAAATAATTACTTGACTAATGTTTAACATCTTCTGTTGTTTCATATCGTACTTTCCACCTCTACTTCCTCATATGTTCTGTAGGTGTTTATATTACATACTGTGCTACATGTACATGCTAACACGTTACCTTGGTCTCTCTTCACAACAAATGCGCTACTTAACTGGGCACTGTAGGTCACTTTTCACAAATTTACCTGTAGAGACGAGCGTAAAACAGTGTGTTTGTTTATGGTTTAGAGAGTTTATGCATAAATACTAAGCTAACTTTATGTGAAAGAGAGATATAAATAGCAGTATTTACCTGAGGCAAACAAAAGGGGCACCTTTAATCTTGGTTGCCGATGTTGTTCGTTTCTCCTCAATTTTAGATCAGATTCCCACTTGAAAGTGTACGGTTGTGAAGTTTTTAGTTTAGAAGTGGTTATTTTCACTGTAGAAGTGCAGCTAAATTCAGTTACAGCGATTCCCTGGCTGCAAAAACACTGGCGGAGCAGATGCGGAAGTTAGTGGGTGGTGCCTGCTCAGGCCCGTGGGAGCTGACCAATCAGAGCAGACTGGGCTTTTTGAGAAGGGGGCTTTAAATAGACAGGCGCTAAAACTGAGTGTTTCAGACAGAAGGTGAGGTGTTTTTTGACCATTAAAGCATGTAAATATTTTCTAGTAGACCCCCAAAATAAAAGAATGAACCTGAAAATGAGCATAATATGTCACCTTTAAACATATAAAAAGTGCAAGTGTCTTCTGTTTAACCTCAGCTACGGGCTTTAGGACTGTGAATTTTTGTTTGCTGTTAGAGCACTTAGGAACAGGACGTTTGCAGCTTCCTTACACCATGCCAACTTGTTTTGCTCATTTGCGGTCACTCACCTGTGACAGTGAAAGTTGTTTTACATTGCTATGCAGGATTTCGGGGCCAGACCCGGCAAAACAAAAGACAGACAATCAAAATTTGTATCTAAAACATAAACAACATTGAGAGTAACTTAATGTAGTTTCGTGTGAACTCACCTGAAAAGATTTTCACCAACTTGTCTGAAAGTACTGTTTCCGTCCATGATTGTGTCTTCTGCAAGTCTATCTGCAATCTTGGAAAGGCCACAGACCTCCAGCCAAAGTCATTAGCTTGTCACACTGTCACGCCAAAGTTGACTGGTCATTAAAGATGCATTACTTACACCACATACTGCCCATCAGATTGTGATTGACGCACAAAAGATTTTGAATTGCAAAAGCTTTTGATTCCCAACCAAATTAGAGCAGGGGGTCATGGGGGGTCCTTTCCCAGATTACTGCCACTTTTCTTGAAAAAGAGCAAAATCTTGTCTGCTTCAAAAATTTTAAGGGGCATAAATTCACATATAACAGACTATAGCCACAATGCAAATTAATTTAGAGAACATAGATAAAGCCACAGATGAAAGGAACCTGCCAACATGGTCATAGCTATATTTTCAAACACAATGCATAGGAAGCAGCAAGAGTACATACTGTACGCTCCATTGCCAATAAAAGTAGTAGTAACCTATTTTCCAAATTGCCCAGCTACCTTGAAAAATCCATCATCACCACTAGCCTAAGTACATATAACCTATAACCACACCAACACACACTGATATGTGTGGGGCAGGATGCAAGAATTTTCATGCATTGCAATGCATTCCTTGCATTTCATTTTCACATGTTTGAAAAATTCAATTAAATTTTATTTATATAGCGCCAATTCATAACAGAAGTTATCTCATTGCACTTTTCCTATAGAGCAGGTCTAGACTGTACTCTTTATAATATTATTTACAGAGACAGAGAAAAAATGGGCAGAACCAGACTCAGTCCGCCGCTGCTGTGTTAGGTTTAGAGAGAAAGAGAGAGAGAGAGAGAAAGAGAGCGAGAGAGAGAGAGAGAGAGAGAGAGAATGCAAATTTGACCTAGAATTTTAACATAGAACTTTCTTTCATCATGTCTGCATAAGCACTGCAATAGTTACACCACAATTGCAGCAAGTTTTGGTATCTCAACTGTGGCACAAATAATGAGGGAACCCTGCAATGACTTCTGGGAAGACATGAAAGAAGTCTACATGCCATGTCCAAAAAAGGATCTGTGGATGAATACTGTGAGTAGAGCGATGGAACTTTCCACATTGTATAGATGCACTGGATGGGAAGCACATTGTGATCCAGGCACCTCCCAACTCAGGATCACAGTTCCACAATTATAAGGGCACCTTCTCGTAGTCTTGCTTGCCCTGGTGGATGCAGATTACCGATCTCTGGCTGGAGGCTTTGGCAGCAACAGCAATGGAGGCATCTTTGCCAACTCTCATCTTGGCAAAGCCATCCAGGCAGGTGACTGTGATGTCCTGCCACCATCTCTCCTACCTTCTGCACCAGAGTTGGGACCTGTGCCATATGTGGTTGTGGCTGACGAGGCCTTACCAATGAAGCCTCCAGCCCTCTCTAGGATGCCACCTTCAAGAGGGCATGCAAGTCTTCAATTACCACCTCTCCAGAGCCTGCCGTATAGTGGAGAACTGTTTTGGCATCCTCACGCAACACTGGAGGGTCTTCTTTCGAAGACTGCAAGTCTGCCCTGCTACAGCCGACAGTATCATGAAGTCAACTTGCATACTCTCCAACTTTCTGCATTCTCCTGAGGGGGATTAGAATTCAGACAATGGGGTGCCAGGTGAAGACGATGGTGGAGAGCGCATCCTAGCTCCAATCAGGAACCTGCGGGGGAACAGGGCATCGGCAGAGGCCCTGAGAGTATGGGAAACCTTCCACCACTACTTCAACTCACCAGCTAGACAAATGCTCTGGCATTATGACCATGTACACCATGCTTTTTCTGCCTAAAGCAATGTGCATGTGCCCTGATCATTTCATTTAATTTCCATCCCAGTTTTACATTAACATACAGTATATATCCAAATACTATAGTATGAAAGGCCCTGTATACAGCATTGCTCTTCTCCTGTGTGGTGACTGGTGCAGAGTATACTAAATATCGAAACTTCATGTTAAACATTTTTCTGGTAAAAATGTAAACCTTTAAATGTTTTAATTGTTTTTATAAATGATAAAAGCCATGTAACCACTTGTCAAATGCAGACAGGTTGTTACAATCAAATTTGATTCAATAAATTAAATAATAATACACACCACACTGATTCTGCTCAGTTCTGATTAGACACAAGCTTGTTTACATTAAGTTACTGTCAAATAAGACATTGCATTGTTGACCGCCATTAGATTAATCATATTTTGGACAATAAACATCCGCAAAAGAAGAAACCAGGGGGATATTCTACAAAGCAGGATTAGTATGTTAGACAGACAAACCTTGAACATTAACTTAATGATAATGCATAATCCATACACATACAGCCTAGGCCTACTTGTCGTTTTGTGACAGCAAACAAACTTGACTGAAAACGTGACATTAGTTAACGTTGTAACCGGGCATGTTAGCTTTAAATGGGCTAACGTTACATTAACATAGTAGACTGTTGAAGCATGATATATCACCATACTGAAGCTCATTTGCTATTCCTCTCCACACGTCTTTGAAATCATTGTCTTTGTAGTTTTTTTCCCTTTTATCATGCAAAAGGGAGTTCCGTGAAACAAAGACAATCAAACAATCCGCCATGTTGAATGTGTGAATGTGACGTTGTCAGCAACATGCATTTAGGTTAGTCAGATGACTACATGTCTGAAGCGAAACCTCGAAAAATCTTCATATACCATACTATACAAACAATCTAGTTGTTATATTCACAATGAAGATGTGGTCCAAATTTTGTTTACACTTCTTAGTTGTAGGACCAAAATGTAATAATCACCTTTTTGAACCAGCAAAGTTAGACATTCAAAGAGAAAATATAAAATTGAGATAAAATACTATAAATTGCACAAAAAGACCACTTGTACACGCTTGTAATCAAGCAAGCAAAGATTTCAGTCCACTTAGTAAAGAGTCTACAAACATATTAGGTCTTTCATGGTTGGTCTGAGTTAAGTAAGAATTTTCCATGGTACTACAGTGTCCTGAAGATTTCATCTGTTCCTCTGGACCCATTCTGGGGCACTGGGTCTTCTTGCTCTGGGTCTTAGGCTGACAGTATTACATTCTGTCCTGCTATGGCGCCTACCATTTGTTTGATCATTGACCGAACCAACACAACTCCCACAATAGTTCCCACTTTGTTCAGTATTGTTCTCCATGTCTGCGACATAAACAAATCCCACCACAATGTTGCTTTTTTTGCTCCTTGAGTGATTTTCACGTGTTCGCCTATTAAGTTTCCTAGGCTTTCTATGGCTATATTGCCATCCTCATCTGTGTGCATTGGAATGACTGTACAACACTCGGGTCCAATGCGCATGCAAACTCCCTGTTCTTCAGCTAATAGTTGGTCTAAAACAAATCTATTCTGCGTTGTCATGGTGGAGGTGGCATGTAACTGCACCTTGACACCATCTAAGGCTGATAGAGTACTATTCATGAATTTTTGCTGATTGTACCATAGGAAATTGATCCAATGAGAATTCTTGTGTGTCTGGGTCCATGGAAAAATGGAGCCATAATCTATGTCAGTTATTGTATTACTGTGATATTCTTTTGGTACTCCCACTGGCCAGCCAGTGGCCGTAACCCAAATGTCAGGGTCGTCTGTCACTGCTATTTTAGACCTGGTTGATTGGTGATCGAGTCTGATTACTGCCAAATTCCCTGTCAACATGACTGGTATACAAATTCCTGTCTACCCTGGTTTCAATGTGGCCTGAAGTAGCAAATCTTCTCCACAGTACCAAAACACATCTGGCGTGTTCCATAGGAATGGCTGGGTAAAGCAAACCCTCTGCGAATAATGGTCATGATACTATCAGTCAGCTTCGTGATCCTGGTCCCATTATTCCTGAATTGTGGCTGCGGTTTTGTTTACTCCTTTTATGTATGGGCACATATGCCCCATCTCCAATTACTTCCTTACACCTCTTTCTTATGTCATTCTTTGTATCGCATCAGAGCCAAGATACTCCCGTATTGCTACATTGTAAGGCTGATTGGTTCTCGTGTCTCACAATGCACAGTGGAAACACTACGTCCTCAGGCACTACCACTATCGGGGGCACAAAAGAGCTCTCATCATCTGTTATCTTGAGAACACCTTTGCAATTCTGGAAGGCCAGGCACTGTTGTGCAGCATCTTTTGCCATGACCCACAGTACACAAGTAATGTAGCACTTTCCCCCACTACTGACATCCTGCGTGCACATCTGGAGAGAATGGCAATGGTCTCACTTGAGGTGTTCTACCAGTATTATAACATGTTATGTATATTTCTTTAATCGTTTGTTTAGCATAGAACTCCATCCACTCATAAAACACATTATTTTTCCCTCGCACTAATCATTGCTTACTTAATGACATCAGCATACTCAAGCGGGCCTCGCTTTGAACTGAAGTGACATCTCGTTTAACTCTTTCACCCACTAAGTTAGCCTGTCGTCGTGCTCTCTCTTCTGTCCTCACTGCCAATTATATTCTGTGCCCTCTGTAATCCCATTATTCTTTCTGACTCCACATTCACACAGTGGTCTTTTAGTTATCTAATTGCTATTACAGGATGTCCTCTCTTCTCGCAGCGCTTGTGATGTGGCAACACTTGGGCTGTCAAACTATTCTGATAGTCATGCGGCCATGGCTAGTTGGTCTGTCATACGTCAGGGTTAAAGTCTGTCCTAGGGGTAGCTGCCCTCGTGAGGCCATCACTTTTCTGACAGCTAAAGCACAGTTTTCTGTCTGTCTGATAGTTTTGTTCTGCACTCAAATAGTCATAGCAGTTAGTGCACTCATGGTCTGCTGACGGAATGCACTGCTCTTGGTCTTGCTACAGTGTGCTCTGTTGACTTTCTGGTGCTGTTTCTAAAGTGGGCTATCTCTGTCTGGTCGCTGGTTGTTGGCATCTTAGTGACGTTGTTGACCTTGTTAGCTGTAGCCCTGTACTCACTTGACTGGAGTATTGGGACCACTATGATTAGGCTAATCAGGATAGCCTCTCAGGCCACACCCTGTTCTCCTAAGGGGATGCCATGGGTGTGCTGTCCCCTCCATCTTCCTCACTTTCCCTTGCCTCTGCTGGTGGGTTGTGCCTGACTCCGATAGGCCCTTTGCCTGGGTTTTCCTGTAGACTGTCTGTATGTAAAGTGTCTCTGATTTCGCCTAGAGTTCGTCCTGACTCCTCAGCTCTGGAGCAGTGATTCAAGTGAAACCAAACATTTTACCTTCAACCTGTTGGTGTTACTAGGATCACCTTGTATGGTCCCATCCTTCTGGGCTCATCCCGCGTTCTCTTGAAGGTTTTGACATAAAGACAGTCTCCGGGCTGTATTTTCTGTCCTCAGGGATCTCACTCATCCTTCTCTCTGTGGCTCTTTTACCTGTTGAAAAATGGCTTTGTGAATAACAGTTGCATTGTATGGGCCGCTTAAGAACATTACTGGCATGGGTCACCCCAAGTGACCACCATACATGTTGGATCTTCTTAATCACCTACCCCCTGGTGCATGACCATGCGCATATTTAATTACAGTGTGTAAGAGGTTGTTGCAACAAAATGACCATGTGGTCCACGCACCAGGTCCTTGTGTGATCCTTGTTGTGTTTTAACTGCCCCTCTTCAGAATCAGAATCAGAAATACTTTATTGATCCCCGAGGGGAAACTCTTTTGCTACAGCAGCTCACTATCACATCAGTGCACACAGGAATAGAAGTACTAAGCAAAAAAACAAAAACAAAAAAAACCACTATAATGCAGGTCAAGTACCAAGTGGGTATAAGTATAAAATAAAATAAGTGTGAAGTACAAGTGGGTTTACCGGTTGATGATAATAATATGGTATAAGGTAATAGTGCATGAACTGCCAAGATAAGTGTAGCTTATTTATAATGAGACGGAGGATATTGCACAGTAGTAATAGAGGTATGAATAAATGTCAATATCAATAAATATGGAATTATAAACTGAAAAGGGTATATTACACATTAGTATTAACACAGGATATTGCACTATTATCTCAAGTATTGCAGAGATGTAATGATCAATGTCCAGTTTAATGACTTAGGGTCATACAGACTACACTTAGAGGGAGGAGTTGAAGAGTTTGATGGCCACAGGCAGGAATGACTGCCTGTGGTGCTCTGTGGTGCTTTTTGGGGGGATGAGTCTTCCGCTGAAGGTACTCCTTTGTTTGACCAGCACGACATGGAGTGGGTGGGAGACACTGTCCAAGAAGGCATGTAGTTTGGCCAGCATACTCCTCTCTGACACCACCGCCAGAGAGTCCAGCTCTACCCCCACAATGTCACTGGCCTTATTGATCAGTTTGTCGAGTCTGTTAGCGTCCGCTACCCTCAACCTGCCGCCCCAGCATGCAACAGCATACAGGATAGCACTGGCCACCACAGACTCATAAAACATCTTCAGCATTGAAATTAGTCAGTGTTGTTTAAACACTGACATGGTTGAAGTCACCCGAGATTAATATGAGTGCACTCGGGTGTTGAGTCTGTAGTTGTGCTATGGCAGTGTGATGCCGGGTTAGCAGAGGGGGGGATGTAAATACCCATAACAATGGCATGTGAGAATTCACGTGGCAGATAATATGGCTGGAGTCCCACAGCTAACAGTTTAATGCCCTTGCTACAGATATTCTGCTTGATAGTAACGTGACCAGGGTTACACCATCTGTTGTTAACCAGAACAGCAAGCCCGCTGCCTTTGTACTTACCGCTCCCGGTGTGATCCCTGTCGGCCCGAACAGTCTGAAAACCGTCGATGGAAACGTTATGGTCCGGGATATCTTGGTGTAGCCATGTCTCAGAAGCACATCATACTACACTCACGGAACTCCGTCTGACTCCGGGCTAACGCCGTTAGCTCATCCATTTTATTCGCCAGTGATCTCTCGTTGCCCATTACGAGAGAAGGCAGACATGGCTTAAATCTCTTGTTCTTAAGTCTCTTTTGTCTGCACTCTTCTCTCTTCCCTCACTGCTTCGTTCCATCTCTGCATCCTCGGTGTGTACTCCTCCAGATCTCAGTGGGGACATCGGTTGTCCTGGGCGCCATGCCGCTCGGCTTCAGCCGGATCAGCTGTTTGGCCGCATTGTTTACACCAGAGAACAGCTGTGCCCTGACCGAGTAGCAGGAGAAGAAGTTTCACAAAAGTACTAAAACACTTTCTACTCTCATTTTCGTAAAGACCGTAGTTTAAATTATACTTACACACAAGTTACTCAAGTTTGGAAGAAAAAGGAAAGCTAAAAGTTGGAAAAAGTAAGACGACGAGACGGCGCTACGGCAACAGGCAGCATGCACGCCATAAGTAATGACTTATTCACTGGATCCAGTGAATAAAAGACTCTCCAAAACCAGATTTTTGTAATGTTGTTGTTGAACACTATTCATATTATTTGATGAGTGTTGTCCTTTGATGAATCCAGTTTGGTCGTGATGATTATGCATGGAGTGACAGTTTCAAGTCTAGTGGCTAGAGCTTTACTAATTATTTTTAGTGTTAGCGTTGATGAGTGAAAGGGGGCAATAGTGGGAAGGTGAGGTTGAGTCTTTGTAGTAGTAGTAGTTCTGAGAATATGGTATTTTCTTAAAAGCATCATTTTGGTTTAAGTTCTACATGTATGATGATAGCATGTGGGTGAGGGTGTGTGTGCAAATGTGTGTGTGCCTGTGAGTGTGTTTCTGAAGTGTGCGCATGTACATTTTATGCCCTATTGAATAGCTGACAGTAGAAAAGTGACATGAAATGAGGGGAGAGAGAGATGGTGAATGAAATGCAACAAAAGTTTATGGATGCTAGGCCCCAAGGACACCCTAACTTTGTTTTTGTTTTTAATTCAAAGTTTGTAGTGTTTTAGATAAATGTGTAAAGAACTTGTTTATTGGAAAACGTGTATTTTAGAAGACAAATTGGTAATGGATAGTCAGTCCAAGAAAAAACACCATACAACAAGTTTTTCACTTGCATCCATGGGGGAATTTAGTTTGTACTGCTTACAGCATTAAATAGATGCATTTAAAGAACTCATCAACAATGTGTCAGACATCATTGTGTATCATGAGGTGTTTATTTTGTCAACTGAACTACAGGTATGATTTGTTCCTGTATGTTTGAGAGTAAGCTGTTTGTATTAAGTTGTCTAATAAAAACTAGAAACATATTTTTGTCGCAAGAACTGTTTTCAGGACCCCAATGCAGGAACTCATGGAACAGAACTGGGTTTATTTGGACATTTTTTATTGTGCAGATAATTGCAAATGAATGAAGAATCCGGCGTGACCCGTGGCCTCCCCGGGGAGTCGACCGAGCCGGGTCGGAGGCAAGACTGGCGGCGCTCCGGACGAAGACAAGGTGAGCTGGCTCTGGACTGGTGAGCATAGTGGAAGGGGCTGAGCCGACCAGGTGGAGGATCTGTGAAGCCGGGCGTGTGGTGCGGGTAGCCGGCAGTCTCCGCAGGCGAAATTGGCCGGATGGCGAGAGTGGCATGGTAGTGGATATCCGGATGATCCGAAAGGCAGACTGAGACAGTGATCACCGGCAGAGAGAGAGTCTGTAACAAACGGTGTTATTACCAAGGCAAGAAACAAAACCGAAACTTGACTTATCTTAAGCGCTGCGGGAGCCGTTACGTTATATTTGTACGTATGTACGGAGGACGATCTGGCAACGGTAGTGTGGAGGTGCCTGGTATATGAACCGTGTCGATCAGCGATGATTGAAGACAGGTGTGCCGGTGATCAGCAGCAGACAGGAGACCGGGAAGCTACACCAGAGGAGAGACAGGTACACCGAAGCACACAAGGACTGGGGGGGGCTCCGTGGCCCACCATGACAATTTTGCTTTCTCTTTGATGTTTTCAAATTTGAAATTGGCAGCAGCTTTCCAAAGTCACAGCTGGATTGATGTCCAGTGCACTTTCTTATTTGTACAAAATGTGAAATTACATGGACTACAAATACTGCATACTATGAATGTTACCATGTATGAATACGCTTGGATGTAGGGATGTAGCCAGGTATGAATGCAGTGTTCTGTCAAATAATAGATGGGAAAATAACGAGCTGATGCTGGGGACTATGTCAAAAGTGCATGCAAAATGGCCATGAGAGCTTTTCTGATAATTGGCAATTGCTTTCTCATTTTTTTCCATACACACCAACTTTATGTCATTCAGGTCTCCACCCAGTGCATGCACAGCCTCGAGTTTCTTTTCTTGCAAAATGCTATATTGGCACATTGTGCATACATGTCTCCATTTTTATCATAGACACTTCAGACCAACTTTATTTTCATCTGCATTTGTTTTATTCTATCATATCAGAGATGTTCAAATTAGCACTCCTCCCCAGGGGGGCACGGAGGGAGAGATGTGAGGCAAAGATATTGCGTGAGGTGAAAGGGACAGGTGCATGCTGGTGTTCTAAAAACAAGTAGTCTCAGAGTGATAATTCAGTCAAACCTGAACATATAGACATGATACAAATATTTTTAGTTTCAGTGTGACTTACACTTACTGAGGATATAATTATGTCAGATTTCCATTGTGAATAAATGTCCATAAAGAAAAAACACTCCTGCAGAACTTGCCTGAAAATCATCTCATTTTTAGGTTTTCTTCAGAATTAAAAGTAGTACAGTGGTAATTGTCTGTACATCCATAGGTACATTGCAAACGGGAAGTGCAACTGTAATACCTCATTTGGCATGCTTTTAATGGTGCCAGTTTGCCAAAAAAATTTATACAGCTTATAGGGCTACCATTAAGCCCAGAGGCTGGTGATGACCTTGCTCACCTAACTACCATTTCCACCACTTTCTAAGTGGAGGGTTTAATATTGACTGGTCTATTACTCCATTTGGGGGCATATCTGGTGGTAATCCTAACCTCCTGTCCTTATCTTTATCTGTATGCAGCCTCTAAAGGTAAAGGACAGGTTCACCATTTTTTCAAGTTTGTCTTAGTCAGGTGCCCACTGAAACAGGTTTTTCTTGCTGTAACCAACTGTTTATACTGATGATTATAATGTTCTTTCAATGTAAATGATGTGGGACAAAATCCACAGTCCTCGTTCTGTAAAAAAATGTATTCCAAAGTTTATCTGAAACTAATATGAGGCTTCGGTTGTCTGAGTTAGACAAATCAAGTGTAATGGGAGTGCATTTAAGTAATGCAGCATACTTTCAGGCAGTGTCTCCTGGTGATCATAGTGTTACACTCGGTTGCACATGAAAAGTGAGTAAATATTGAAATGAGAGAGCATGAGAGAGAAGTTCAAACCCTGGCTCCTTTATCATCTCTGCACAGCTGGCCAGTCACAGCACGAAGTGAGCATGAATGTTGGATTGTTGGTTTTCAGTTCAATTTTATTTATATAGCGCCAAGTCATAACAGAAGTTATCTCATTGCACTTTTCCTATAGAGGAGGTCTAGACCGTACTCTTTATAATATTATTTACAGAGACTCAACAATTCCCTGGATACAATTTTGGAAAGTTACAGAAATTGTTGGACAAAGCACCGGGGTCTGGGACTCAACTTGGGCTCTGGGAAATTGTGATTACCACAGCTTACAGTAGAGGAGAAGAATTTGCACCATTTTATCAAGTCCTAAACTATACTCTGACCTTTATTTCTCTCTCTTTTTTCCAGTTAAATTGTAACCACACTGGACCATACCAGTGTGACCAATGTGGAAAGAGTTTCACTCGCTCAAGTAGTTACAAGACACGCTGGCGTATCCACACTGGAGAAAAGCCATACCAGTGTGAACAATGTGGGAAGAGTTTCAGTCGCCAGTTTAATTACAAGCTGCCAGTCTGTCCATATTCGACAAAAAATCAAACTGGTGTGATAAATGTGGGAAGGGTTTCAGTCAGGGTAACTACATCCGACACCTGCGTACCCACACTGAAGAGAAGCCATACTGCTGCGACCAATGTCACAAGAGTTTCACTAATCCATGTTCATATGAAAGACTACAGCTTTGCCACACTGATGAGAAGCCGTACCAGTGTGACTATTGCGGAAAGAGTTTCAAGCGCTCAGGTGGTTACAAGACACACCTGCATGTCCACGCTGGAGAGAAATCATACTGCTGTGACAACTGTGGGAAAACTTTCCATCACTCAAATATCTACAAGCAACACATGCGTATCAACACTGGAGAGAAGCCATACTGCTGTGACCAGTGTGGGACGAGATTCAGTCAGTTAAGTATTTATAATCAACACCAGCGTATACACACCAGAGAGAAACCATACTGGTGTGAACAGTGTAAGAAGAGTTTTAGTCACTTAAGCTTTTTTTTACAGTGCACCAGCATGTCCACACAGTAGAGAAATCAAACTGGTGTGACCAAATGTGGGAAAGGTTTTAGTCAGCTTGGTAGCTACTACCGACAACTTCGTAGCCACAGTGGAGAGAAACCATAGAAGTGTGACAAATGTGGGAAAGCCTTCAGTCAGGCATATAGCTACAACCAACACCAGCGTGTCCACACTGGAGAGAAACCATACTGGTGTTCAAAGTGCAAGAAATGATTTGCCTGGTGTGAGTCATTGAGGAACCACCACTGTGTTGGAATGGATGAAGAGAGCTCTAACTATGTGTAGGAAGAGAAAAGTGTCTTTTTCCACTAAGTAAGTAAGTTAAACTTCATTTATATAGCACTTTTCAAAACCAGTGTTACAAAGTGCTTCACAGTTAAAAAATGATGATATAAGCATTTGAATAAATAAATACAACAAACACAAGCAAATATTGTTTAACAGATAAGAACAAATCAGGGCAAGGAAGCATCAATAAAATGCAACACTTAACAGAGGTTGCTGATCTGACCCAGAAAGGTGGACTGTTCCATAATCTCAGAGCCAGGATAGAAAATGCTGTGCATCCACAAGTCTTGAACTATGAGCGGGACACAACCATGTTCTGGTGAACTGAGTGGACCTGTAAAGGATCACTGATATATGGTGGAGCCAAATTGTGTAGTGCCTTAAAAGTAAGTAGATTTAAAATTCAGTCCTAACTTACACTAACAGGAAGCCGGTGTAACGAAGCCAGCACTGGGGTGTAGCATGATCAATGTGCATGCTGATGAACATTTTGTATCTTTTATTGATAAAAGAATTAACCTTCCCTGAAGTGTAGTTCACATGCCCTCATAGCTTGGAATAAAAGAAAGTGTAAGTTCGAATGCCAAAAACTCACATACCCTCAGAGTGCATCTGTGTGTGAGGGGGGCCTTTCACTCCCCTTCTTTGCACTTCTCAGAGACAGAAAGGGAATACTCATTCCTGGGATTCAAAGAACACTGGGAAATATATTGATTCTATTGTATTTTATTGTAATTTGCTGTATGCATATATAGATAACTTATATACAGGGACATATGTATGTGCATTGTCATAATAACAGATGCCATTTATGACATTTAATTAACACTGTCTACTAGACCTACTCATTTATTACTAAGGATGATCTTTTGTTATTCATAAAGGTGTTTAGTATCCTTTCAGCAAGAGGAGGTCCAGTTTTAAACATGGAAGCATTAGACATGTAATAAACTTTATTAATTCTTTAGGAAAGTAATTGGAACAAAGAAAATAATTAAGACAGAATAGAGCTATGATGTGGAGGGAAGTTTCGCGCTGTGACACCCGACAGTGCCATCCCTTTTCACAAAAGACTATAAAACCAGAAGAGACTTAAGGATCACACTTGTTGTTCTCTCGTTGTGACCCTGGGGTGTTCACTGGTCGATGCCTGCACATCAACTGAATCCTGAGCCGCACAGAAGGCCAGCTCCCCACCTAACTCTCAAAGAAAGAAAGCCTGCTGTTAGGACCGTAACGAACTTTAGAACTCAGTCATCATCTGGCAGACGCTAACACCATCACAACCAAGCCAAGAAGTTGTAAAGAAAACATATCATCCTACGGCCCGCTGGGAGCGAGAAGAACGAAGATGGCCGACTCAAGCCGAGTCGCCACATGTGAATCAATAATGCCCGAAAAAGATCTCTGGGGAGCTCCACATGAAGGAGAGAAAATCAGCTGGCAAAGCTGCTGTCGGACTGACCGCATCCGAACAGGCGACATTTATTAAATGCCTGGTGGTGTTGGATAATGATCTCCGCCCTGTGGATTTCACAGCCAATACATTTACTGTAATCTGTAACTGTAATTACCCAATCAGTAATGAAGAAGGGCAGACCACAGCAATCAAGCACTGATCTCCTTTGCTGTTTGGTATTTCTTTGTTGTTACTGTAACATTCCTGAGGGTGGCAGCAGAGGCCCATTTAAACTCACTGCACTTTTCCTATAGAGCAGGTCTAGACCGTACTCTTTATATTATTATTTACAGAGACCCAATAAATCTCACCATGAGCAAGCATTTAGCGACAGTAGCAAGAAAAAACTTCCTTTACATACACATCCACTGTATGCTAATTCCATGCAGTTTTAGGCGTGTAATCCATTTCTTAACCATAAAATGGCATCCAAGGTAACACAAGTATTAAGGGTTAGAATTAGGGCCCTGTTTCAAAAAGCAGGTTTAACAAACTCTGAGTCTAACTCTGTACTCTGAGCTGATGAACTCTGAGATGGGAAACTCAGAGTTTTCGGTTCCAGAACAGCTGATCTGAGGCAGTTCAATCAACTCTGAGTTTGTTCACTCTGAGTTAAGCTTGTGCGTGGTAACTGAAAAACACCATGGCAACAGGTAAATATAAGGCAGAGCTTCCATTTTAATCCAGTGGACATAGAGATATTGGTTGCACTTTATTTTACGGTACACTAATAAGACGTAATAAGTCGTACTTTGTATCAAATTAGACCGAAACTAGAAATAATATGTTCTTTATTAGACAAGAAATGAACACAGTTATACCCTAATTAGACAGCATACACCTAAAATATGCTGTAATTTGAAACCGCATGTAATGCCGTATTAGACCCCAATGACTATTATATTACACTATTATACCAAATTATACTCTAATTAAATCAAATCCAAAATTTGCTACAGTTAGATGCTAGTCTACCCTTACCCACCTTAAATGTGCCAACATGGGCCTATAGTTTAATCAGACAACACAGGCTGTAATTAGACGAATTTAATGACATTATATCGGACATAGCCTTTATAATAGTTGCACACCTATGAATAGTTTCAGGAGGAGTTTGGTTGTACTGTATTTATGAATGTATATATTTATTATATTTGGTATTTATTGGTATTTATTAGGTTTATATTTGGGTGCGTAAACTCCCCTCTATCAACTTTCTGTTTGTTGTTACCCTCCTGGAACTAATAGTCGGTGTACGAGCCCCCGGGAAATTCTTTTGCCAGAACACCCCAGGAGAAGGAGAACAGGGTAAGTTTTTGCATGATTCAGATTTCAATTTACTATTACAATTAGCTTATCATGAGGATTACATTATACTCTTCAATTAAGAAATATTTAGCTACTATAGAGTCATAAATCAGTGCACTTTAATTGTTCGTTCACAGGCGAACGACGAGGTGGAACAGTCCAGCTTCCCCTCTATGAAGCACCAGAATTAAGCAAACTGCAATACACAAACAACATGAGTACATTTGTTAAAATACGTGTTTATTTAACCCATGTACTAATATGCACATGTGTGCATAAATTATCCATATTTGTCTATTAATACTATTTCGGCTACCATTAACTAGAGATCTAGAATGGTGACCTGTTGTTACACCAATATAGCTTTAATGAGAGGTTAGGGTTAGATATATGATTTCACTTTAATTCACAGTACAGTTCTGTTGTAATGTGTTGCATATTAGCCTCTAAGAAATTCTAATAAGATCTAACAGTGGGAAATAAAGATGCAATATCCTGGCAGCTTCCATAATGTTACTGGGGTTAGATAGTGACAAGGCTTTAAATTGTCTGATGTCTTAACTGGTATGGGAGTAGAGCATCTGTCCAGGAAGCATGCATTACTATGTTTTACTACCTACAAACATCCAGGCTACAAGGGATGTGTGGACCAGCGACCAGATGTGACCAGTGCTTAATATGTAAATCAGGAGGTCTCGAAACAAAGAGAGGGTGCTGTTCCGGTGGGTCAGTTAGAGAGAAAAAGTCACGGAACACATAAAAAGTCCACAGTGCCTGGAGAACATTGGACGCCTAGGTGCTAGCTGTTAAAACTAAACTGTCATCATAGACATGTATGTAAACAAGTATTATTTATTTACATTTATTAACCAGAGCAGCAGGTGGAGGCGCATAAAAACAGATGTTTATTCTCTCTCTCGTTGACTGTCCTCTCTCTCTCTCTCTCGTTGACTGTCCTCTCTCTCTCTCTCGTTGGCTGTCCTCTTTCTCTCTCTCTCTCTCTTTCTCTCTCTCTCTCTCGTTGACTGTGCTCTCTCTCTCTCTCTCGTTGGCTGTCCTCTCTCTCTTTCTCTCTTGTTGACTGTCCCTTCACTTTCCTGTCATTTCCTGAAAGTTCTATTTACAACCATGAAAAGCAACCAGGCTAAGAAACCTGAAAGTGAGGTGTTCTGCCTGTCTGTCTATCAATCTCCGTCCATTTCAGTACTACAGACACCTACACATGGACCACGCAAATATGTTACCATAATTATGCAAACGACACGTACATTTACATAACAATGTCACTAGGGGACTATGGAGTAAGTGTAATGAACAAATCAATGATTGGGCGTTTTTTTAACTAAGGAGGAACAATTAAAAGTCAGTGCTCAGCTTCAATTAGTAATGTTAAAAACCACAAACCCAGCCAGAAATCTTGGTGCCACATTAAAACAATTACAAAGTCAGCCTACTACCACCTTAAGAATATATTCAGGATTAATGGACATATGTCTCAGCAGGATTTGGAAAAATGTGTCATGCATTTATCTTCAGTCAACTCAACTACTGTAACAGTGTTTTTACAGGTCTTTCTAAAAAAAAAAAAAAAAATCAGAGGCAGCTGCTCAGAAAGCTGCTTCTCTCATTGAGACCAAGAAAGTGGATCACATCACTCCAGTTCTGAGGTCTTTACACAGGTTTCCTGTATTTCAAAGAATTGAAGCATTGAATGGTTATATTTCTGATCTTCTGCTATGTTATGAACCTTCCAGACCTGTCAGGGACCCCTCTGGGACAGGTCTGCTTTCTGTCCCCAGAGTCAAAACTAAACATGGAGAAGCAGTGTTTAGTTTTTATGCGCCACATATCTGGAACAAACTCCCAGAAAACTGCAGGTCTGCTGCAACTCTCAGTTCTTTTAAATCAAGGCTGAAGACTTTTCTGTTTGTAGCTGCCTTTTACTAAATCAAATAATGATTAATTTCTTACACTGCACTGTAACTTTTACTCTCCTGTTTGATCTTCTTTTTTTCTGTTTAACTCATTTGAATTGTTTTTAAATGTCCTTTTATATTGCCTTATGTTGCTTTTGTTTTATGTAAAGCACTTTGAATTGCCTGGTTGTTGAAATGTGTTATACAAATAAACTTGCCTTGCCCAAATGTAGACTCATTTCACCATTTCACAGCACAAACACCCACTTGCTTAACTGTGAGGCTTACAGTAATCATATGCCAAAATATTTAGACACCAAAAAGCATTAAACCACTTGCCAGCATACAGTGCTATTATCGCCACCCTGTTGATCCGCTGAAAAGACCTTGGCTTGTTTAGGGACTACTGACCTACTGGCTTGAAGAAATTCAAAAAATTTAATTGTCTTTTTGACCAGTTTCCTCCTTGTTGCCTGAGGGTATCCTAATTCACACGCTTTAGGTATGCATGACCTGACCTCTCTCTCTCTTTAAAAAAAAAAAAAAAATCAGATTTAAAATGCATCAAAAACAGGCAAACAAGATTTACAAGTAACTTCAATGGGAAATAAAAGAATGACAGAACAGATATTAAACATTAAATACACACATTTATTTACAGATTTTGATAGTGACAAAGGAGGTGCCGGATCCAATCAAATAGGTGGCGGTCCCAATTAGGGGGGTCCCAAATCCTGTTCCGGCAGGATCTGATACAAATTAAGCCCTGGATGTGACCCGATGTGGTTTGACTTTAGTTTACGTGCAGTTTTCTTCTAAGAGCAACAAATGACCTTGTAAGAAAGTGAAACTGTGTTAAATAAAGGTCAAATTAATGTATTGTCCTCTGTGTTTTGTTTGACTATCATAAAGGCTATGCCCAATATAATATGGCATTAAATTTTAATTATAGCCTGTGTTGTCTAATTAAGCTATCATAGGCCCATGTTGGCAGCATTAAATGTAGTGTCTAATATAGCATAGTAACAGCATATTTTTTATCTGATGGTATTGTAATTGATTTAATTAGACTGTGATCATGTAAAATAGTGTATAATTGTATATTAGGATATTAGTATATCCTATTAGGTTTCTAATTAGAGTATAATTTGGAATAATAGTGTCTAAGTATTTGGGTCTAATACGGCATTATACGTGGTCTCTAATTACAGCATATTTTAGGTGTATGGTGTCTAATTAGGGTATAACTGTGTTCATTTACTGTCTAATAAAGAACATTATTTCTAGTTTCGCTCTAATTTGATACAAAGTACGACTTATTACGTATTAGTATGTATTAGTGTACCGTAAAATAAAGTGTGACCGAGATATTAATGCCTGTGCACATGTAGGGCTACCTTTAAAAAAAGAGCCCGAGTCAGAGCGGGGACAAGTGTCAGTAAGTTAACACAATAAGGTTTTATTCAGTATTGTCCATTGATTAATCATTTACCAAACTTACATTTCCTTAATGGATGATGGCGTGGTGGAATTTTAAACGCAGTCACTGAAATGCTGTTAAAACACGTTCAGACTATAAGAAGCCTAAAAAAGGTTTTCTTCAACAAACCCAGAGTTTCTCTCTGTCTCCTCCCTCAGAGACAGACATGCTGTTTCATTTCCTTATTCATTCAGTCCATATAAAAACGATACCGAAGTGCATTAATTAGCGGAGGTTTACTGTCAGATGGGACACACATAACCACTCAGTTCAGTAAAATGTATCGGCACAGCTTAGTCCCACCACAGCATGAAAATCTTACTCTGCTGTAGGTTACTATGTTGGCTAGAAAAACTTAACATTGTAGTCTTTACCATGTGATGGTATAGTGATATAATCTTAATAAAATAAACTTACGTTCAAACTATACAAAGCCTAAAGAACTCACTTTCTAACTACATTCTGCAGCTGCCCACGATCCTGCTCACCCAGAAAAAAACGTATAATCTCCACTATTATAGGAATTATGTTCCATATGCAGAAATATTTAAATACACCATTGGTAGAATAGGCAAAAATAACTCATTTATAGGCTATTGCATGCAAAAAACTGCATGGTTTTTGCCCAAAACTGAATCAGATTAGCATAGAGTGGGCATGTCTGTAATGGGGAGACTCCATCTAACCCCATAGAACAAATTTTCATTCAGATATCTTGAGATGAGAGGTCAAGGGACTCCTTGAAAATGACCATGACAGTTTTTCAACTTTGGAGCGTTATTTAGCCCCCTTCAAGCTGGGCACCGACAGGCTAGCATGACACCAATGAATGCCTTAGGTCATGTAGTTTCATATGATACCATCTAGCTTTAAAACTGAGCCCACTACATCCTCTGTAAGACAGTAATGTCAGCCGAGGACGCCTGCATTCTAGTGGAGTTTAAATCGGCCTCTGCTGCCACCCTCAGGAATATTACAGTAACAGCAAAAAAACAAACAGCAATTCTTATTTGTGTGGTCTGCCCTTCTTCTTTACTGACTTCTTTACTTACTGGTGATTACAGTTCAAATTTATTGGCTGTGACATCTACAGGGCAGAGATCATTATCAAACGCCACCAGGCGTTTAATAAACTCACACTCAACTAACGCCTGGTGGCGCTTATTAAACGCCTGGTGGAAATTAGAACCGCGTTATTAAACGCCTATTGGCGTTTCAAGCGCCTGGGAAACTGAGATGAATTGTGAGCCCTGTGGCTTTCGATAGATAGGCAGTCATACGCACCTCCGTCTGTGCACAACAGTTGCATGCACCCTCTCTCCTCCTCTCCCGCCATCTTCGTAATTAACGTTACTTTGGAAGCAACAGAGGCGGCGGCAGTAAATTCAGCTTTCTGAAAGCACCACAGTTAAGATAAAATTACACATTCAACATCAGCGTGACCGGGAGGTTCTGCCTTAGTCCAAAAAGTATGACCGCGCGGAACAGCGCACCAACAAACATGTGAACCAACACTCCTGTCCTGTATACACACACACACACACACACCCAAAGTGGTCTGGACAGAACCTTGCAGACCTTGTAACTGGCTTGCTAGCAAGCTAAGCCTTACCAAGCTCAGTATTGCTGCAGTAATGTACTAATAAGCAGCTACACCAGTACACATCATGAATACATAACTTTGTGTTACTGTATTAAACCATGACAGTCCCACCAACTGACTTAAGTTACCTGTTTAGGAACTAACATTACCAACTGGCCTTGAGACCTTTATGAGCCAAACTTGCAATCTAGCAAAATGCTAACTGGCACAGCAGCAAGGCACTATTTAATAGCTACTGACCAGCTAAAGTATCACTGGGCTATTAGTTTTACTAGAAGTTTTACACATCAGTGGACATAAAGCTATGAAGCTATAACAACACGTTTATTTTTTTGAGAAAACCAGCATATGCATTGAAATTGTCATGCTAACATTGCTAAGGTTAGCATGATTTAGCCATAGCTGGTTTGGTTCAGTCAGTTTACTAAATACGTAACTGTCAATCATTTCTTTTATTTGGCCAATCAGAGGCTGCCTGAACCAGTTGTCAATAACTTTTTAATTTGACTAATCATCTTTTTCATAGGAGAAGGGGGAGGTTGAACACAAGTAACAGACTGCAACTTTTTTAATCAACATTATAAAGTGGAAGTAGACAACTTCATAAAAGAATATAGTAACTTCACTGCTCATTTTAGAAATCACACATGGTAAGTTTATTAGAACAGCATTTGGTGGAAAGCTAGATTCTGGCGGCTAATGAGCTACCGCAAGCTGTATGCAGTAAACTGCAAGCTAATGTTAGCTAACTTGCTAACCTCTCTAGGATATTTTAGTAGTAAGCTAACAGGCTAGAAAAGCAGTGGAAACTACAGGAGGAAAAATCTGGAAAAGACTTGGACATCATGACGTCAGACGCATGATACTAAGAAAAACCTAATTGATGTGCTTTCACTGCAATAAGGATATCAGATTTAGGGAACAAAGTGTATTTCCAAATTGATATAATCCCCTAAAGTAAACTGCCAGCACTTAAGCAGAAAGCTGAATGAGACACATTCAAAACATTACGTTACATCAACTACTACTTAAATACGCTTTTTACAACGTAGCTTTAGTCAGTTTCGATTCACAGCAGTTACAATGGATTCCAAAGTCAACCTATTACACAGCAAAAGATACCGAGATCCATAGAAATTCCCCCATCTATCTGTCCTCATTTCTTTCCTTCGTTTTTCCTTCATACCTACCTTCTCTCCTTATTTCTTTACTGTTATGGCTAAATACACAGATTTTTTTTAAAGGAAAGCAGCCACATTTGCTTCCGTTGGTTATAAAAGACATACACCAGTGAACAATCATTTATGATAACATTTTACTTCACTGCAGAGATCTGGAGACATGTTTGGAATTTACCAAAGTTCCAAAATATGAAAAAAATTGTTTAGATACAGGTTACTCCCCATTTAAAGAAAAAGGAAGCTTGATTTTTTAGTCACAAACAAACAAATAAACAAACAATCTTCCTGCCCAGGAGTATTACCAAGATGACACCTGAATGAACTGACTTCTTTTAAAAAGACTTTGATCCGATCTCTCATTATTGCACCACATCATTGACAGTTTCAGTAGCAGCTTCAATACACGAGTATCTCAACATTGGCCTGCAGCCTGTACCAACTGAACTCTAATTAATTAGTCCTAGACATGTTTCTGGTGTCCCCCATGTTAATCCCCATCCACACACCAACTCTTTCACTGTGTGTGCCTCTATCAGTCAGCCCATTAGTTTTCATCATGTCACACACAGCCCTAATGGTGTTAGGCACACACACAGACACTCACACATGCACTCACAGCCAGACATAAAACCCAAGGCTCCATTATTGTCCGTGTGTGTGTAAATGTGTGTGTGACAGTGTTATGGCTATGCATATGTGTGCATGTCCACCTTTTACCAGGTTTTATGTGTGTTCCCAGAGCTACTGATCAAAAACATGCAGCAGTGGACTGGGCAGCCTGGTGGTCTGCCTGGACCCAGGTGGTCTCAGGATTTACAGCAATCTGTGCATGTGTGTTCTGGGGGTGTTGTTAGTTACCAGTGTTGTTGGATAATTTGTATCTTTTTATAATGGTCTCATTTCCAGATCAAGTTTGGGTGTCTGTGACACCCATCCAGCAGTGTTGCGAAAGCATGAAAATGAGTGAATCACCAGGAGTGGTGTTGTTTCCACGCAGTAAGATTAAGACCAGCACTGTTTGCCTCCAGCAAGTAGATCAGTGTTACACAGGGTTATATGCCTGGTTTTATTTCATCTGTCTGCCTGAGATCCGCAAACAGGAACCCTCTGCTGTTCTCAAATCCAGGATAAAGACTTAAAAGGTGACTGAAGTTTTGGCATTAGCACTCTCGGGCTCTGGAAACAGTCATTACTCTCCTTTTGAATTGCCTCTTAAAATTAAATGTTCCTTTAAATATTACTTTTGGATATTTTATTTCTACTGTGTCATCTGTATTTTTCATTATATTTGTCTGCTTTATTTATATTGACAGCCCTCAGTTGTGTGTTTTAATTCTCTCAAATTGTGGATTAAAATTTGTTTTGGAACATTACTATATAAAAAGTCCTTGGCTTGATAGCCTAAAACACATACGTTGTCTCATGTTGGTGAGAGAAGGTCAGGTTTAACACTGTGTTTAACACCAGTAAGACTTTCCACCGGTGAGACTTTTCATCTTAACCATGTTTCATCTTAACCATGTTTCCATTATTTCAGTACTATCTGTTATCATTTTTGAATTTTGTTTTTTTTTTGGCATTTATGCGATGGTCTCATGAGCTTAGTTAGTTAAAGTTAATTAGGAAAAGAGTAAAAAACATCAAAACAAAAACAATTTTTCGGAAAAAATCTATATTAAAAACAATTACCCTTAACCATTTTTAGTCCTTAAATTGTCCAAGACTTCTGTTTAAAATCATTTAAAGTTACTAATGTCCATAAATTCACAATTTTGTTGTAATGAATGCCCTGTACGCTGGCTCAGTACAGAAAGAAGCAGCGAGTTCTGGGAGCACATGTTGTAATTCTACATAAAGAAAGAGATTATCGGAGCTGCTGAGCAATGCCTGTATAAATAATAATAATAATAATAAGTGTATTTATTTTAGGAAATTCATCATTAACATTGTGATTAAAATGTGTTCAATGATAAATGTGGTTCTCAGGATTGTGTCTGTCAGCCTTCTCTAAGGGTTCTACTCTCTGAAGATGGTACTCATGCACTTAAAAGTTGTCCATTAATTCTTTGGGTGGCCTCTTGTTTTTTAGTGCAGTCTGTCACAGAAAATAATGTCACTACTTTGCTTTTCAACAGCACTTGGTTGCATAGAATATGATAAAGTTTACCCTATGAAGTAATGTAGTGCTCTGTTTTTGCAATTACAAAACACATCCTAAATGCCAGAATAGGTCGTTTGCCAATGACTCCCAAAATGACATATATGACCGTTCCCCAAAACAACATACATGACCATTGGAAAGTACCAGTGACAGGCGTACCTGACCTTCGTCATCATGGTAACAATAATAAACACGTGGTTAGGTTTAGGCACCAAAACTACTTGGTTAGGTTTAGGAAAAGATCATGGTTTGGGTTAAAATAAGTAAGTTACAGTAGTATGTTACGTGACTTACTTACCTATACTTATACATTAGTTAAAATAAGTCAGCATTGAGTTTTGGTTTCACACAGGACACAAATCGCAGTCTCCTGGGTGAAAGTCATTTGTTTGACCCATTCATCCACCCTGGCCTCCTCCCTATGTGGACTTTGTTGCTCTTTATACTACCTCACCTGACTTCCTCCTATGTTGCGTCTTAATTACTATGGCCACTAGAGGTCGTCGCCTAACAATAAACGTAAACATGGGTCATAATAAGCTGCTTGCACAGAAGACCTATACACCCTATTTTTTGCGAGGACGGTCAGCAAGTACAGACAAGACATCAATGTATTACACTTTTACATTACATTTTGTGACAGCAATGTAAATCAACACAGCACTATAAAGAGCAATTTTAGTCTGCACACTAGCAATTCTGACACAATTTGTGCCACTGAGATTGAGACATTTTTTCTTTTTTTAATTTATTTGATTAAAAACAAGTTTTAAATGACTGAAATAGAGCAGCTAAGATGTGTAAGGCAGAGGTAGGGAAAGGGCCACCCAGGATTAAGACCTGCCAACATTGCAACTAATGACCAATAAATTGCCAGCCTGACTGACCTGCTCACACTATAGTTAATCAAAGGAGAATGAAAGAGAGAAAGAGGAGGAGAGTAAGTGAGTGTAATGAATTCATGTCATAGCTTTTTTTCAAAGATAATTTAAATTATGATACACATGCTTACAGAATCTCCATTTGCAATTACATCAAAATGAGACAACTGATTTTTAAAGGGCTAACCCAAGTGGCAACCATCAGTGCTCAGGTGTCTTAAGCTGCAGTTGCTCGAGTAGATGCTGGCTCCAAGAAAACGCTGACTGTATCGAAATCAAAGCAAAAATACTTCAACTTCTCTCTAGCAATACAAAGTTAACGTTTCAGTTGTTTATGTCACTTCTTTGTACTTGAGAATTATCATTCGATTAAGAACATACACTCACTGGCCACTTTATCAGGTACACCTGTACAATGTAATGCAATCCAATACAACAGCTCTGCCATGAATTCTACTTTCATGAAGCTTATAAATTTTCAGTTTTTGTTGACACCGTCAGAGAGATGATAATTCTACTTTATCTTTATTATAGAGGTAGTTTTGGGTGGTGATGTTGTACTGGACTGAAATAATAATGCACTCCAGTACAACACCACCACCCATGTATGCTGGGCTGGTATACAAACTAAGTTTTGTATTAAGTAAGAGTACAACCAGAACAAGAAAAACATATTAAAACATGCAGAGCAAGAATATAATAAAACATGTAGAATAAAATTCATAAAGACATCGGACATCAAAACAGCAATGAATAATTAAATACAAGAATAGGTAAGTTGATGAATTCAATATATTCCATTTAACTGAAGCAAAATATTTAAAGATTTTAAGATCTTGTGAAGCAGTTTGGTTTCCTGTAGTATAGATGCAATGTGAGATATACATGGCTTAACCACCATTGTTCAAAATGTTAATTTTGATTCTCCTGCTGCTAAAAAAAGAAAGTAAAACTTTAAAATGAAAGCAATAGGGAAACATAGTAAGTAAACAAGTAAGTACATTTTTTTATGTAGCACAAAATCATGGTGACAAAGTACTTCACAATTAATTACAAGAGAAAAATATGGATTTACTGAATAAAAAAACTATATTTTAATAAATAACTAAAATCATGACAAGAATGAGCATCAATAAAATGCTGCAGGTCTTAAGATGAGATTTGATACATTCAGTTTACTGACCTGAACCCCAGACTGTTCCATAGCTTGGGAGCCTAGACAGCAAAATCTGTCACCCAGAAGTTTTAAACTGTAAGGAACAACTAACCTTGAGACCTTGTTCTGAAGTACTGAGGGGCCTATACAGAGCTGTGTGGGATCAGTAATTCACTGATACATAGTAGATCCAAGTTGTGGAAGAACAGGTAATAAGAAGGACGTTAGTGCAGTAAATAATCGACATGCCTTTATATAAAACTGAGTTTTGAACAGTTATTTTAAAGATGATGCTTATGACAAGCTCAGACAGTGAGTTTCAAAGCTGACAAGAAATGTATTTGAATAACACTATAATACTTTGTGGTTTGCTGGAAGATATGTTATGTTATGGAATCAATAACTTGATAAGGAAGAAAGCAGGCTGACAAGAAATGTATTTATTTAGGGTAAACAAATGATTTTGTAAATACTCTCAGATTGTATTCATCTGATTTGCACTGAAAACTATCCATGCAGCAGAAACACAATGATCCCACAAAGTCATCACACTGTTATGTTTTAGGTTTGTAAAATCAGCTGATTTTTCAAAATTGGTTGGTCAGTTCTATATACTTAGTAGTAGTGCCGGATGATCTTTTGTATTCATTTTATTAAAAATACAGCTTGCAAAATATTTGTGAGACTGAATATATGACTTAACTATATATTTATTTCAAATCAGAGGTCTCATTTAGACCACAGGACAGTTAGAGAGCAGTACTGATAATTGTAGGATGGATGACAGGATCACCCATCCTGTCTATTGTTTGGAAGGAGAAATTGGTCATCGTTTGTTAATCAAGCTGTATAGTGTTTCTTTAAACATTATTTTTCAGGGCATTAGCATTGTCACAGCACTTAGCTAGAAATGTACAGAAATAAATAACACTATAATACTTTGTGGATTGACGGAAGATATGTTATGTTATGGAATCAATAACTTGATAAGGAAGAAAGCAGGCTGACAAGAAATGTATTTTTTTAGAGTAAACAAATGATTGGCTTTTGGTTAAAATACATGTGCACACTGTTGTACAACTCCCTGTTTTCTGAGGCATTTTTAATAATGAAAAGAACATTCATCTATTAAGAGAATCTGTGTTAGCTGAGAGTAAAGAACAGTGGGCTGATATATGCACTGAACCAAAAACTGCTTACATTTAGGATGATAACATATGAAGATGAGATCTGACATTTTATCACTTAAACTGTATGTATGTCAAGAAGAAAAGCTAATTTGTTCAATGTGCTGTCTGAATGATGTAGAAAATAGTAAAAGGACAACAGAAAACAAAATGGAACTAAGAACTGTGCAATACTTTGTTTAGTAAGATAAAAACAGAAATAGATTTTGTAAATATGGAGCTGGAAGAATTTGGTACTGTAAGGTAAATATCGCATGACTTAAGTTCAATAATGTTACAGGTTAGCTTGTATTGCTAGCTCTTGATCGTTGATCGTACATAGAGTGATGATATGTCTTTCTAATGTTGTTGTTTCATATGACCAAGATACATCAGAAGCTTAGCAAGACTTTAAACTGAAAACAATAAAAACAATAACATGCATAGATACTAGTATTTTTGCCCTTATTGTATCAAGTTGGCCCTGAATTACGGCTGCAACAAACAATTATTTTCATTATCGATTGCTCTGTCAATTATTTTTACAATGAATCAATTAATCGTTTAGTAAAACATGTCAGAAAATAGTGAAAAATGCCAATCAGATTTTCCAAGAGCACACAATAACATCTTTACATGACCTGTTTTGTTTTGCCAATTGTTCAAAACTCTAAGAGATTCAGTTAACAATGATATTAAAAGATGTGCTTGCTTACTTACAAATGCTTTCATTTGAGAAGCTGGAACCAGTGAATGTTCAGCATGTTTGCTTGATAAATGACTAAACGATTAATTGATTATTAGAGCCCAACCTATATGGGATTTTTGAGATTGAAACATTTACCGATTACAGATACAGCTCAAATCATGGTAAATGAATGCCTTTCTGACTACATATCTCATTCACACAGTGATGGCAGAACTGATCATCAAAGTAACTAAGTAATTAACATTCACACCGAATGCACAGCCCTCGGGAGCAACTTGGGGTTCAGTGTCTTGCCCAAGGACACTTTGACATGTGGGCTGGGGGAAGCCAGGATCAAACCGCCTGTGTGATTTGAGCTGGAATGAAAATAAACCTTTTCTGTGTTGATTGTGCACTGATTTTGCACTAATATACCTATGCAAAGGTACCCAGAAGGCTTCTTTCTTAAACAAATAACTTTATTAAAGAACATTTAAGTTAAATATTCTTTAACATATTAAATATACATTGTCAACCAATTCTAGAAATGAACAGTACCAGTCAATTGCTGACCATTTGAATAAAGAATAAATGAAATAAAATAAATAGCTAAATAAACATCCACACTGTTCAGTATCAGTCAGTGTTTCAGTAGTGACAGTAGGTGATTCAGATTATCAAGTGCCATCACCAGAAAGGTATGTAATCTCTGTTTTGTTATCGATTACTTATTGATTTGGTGTCAAATTGCCGATCTATCTACCTTATTATCCTGCAATGATTTTAGTAGCCTAAATGCACACACTCAAACTGGATTGTTTGTTGACTTCCCCAGTACAGGGCTTGTTTACCACAACATATTGTTACTTGTGTTTTTGTAGTTTCATTTTCAAAACAGGCCAGTGAATGAATATATTTGTTTTTCTTCCACATATGGTTCCACAGTGGTGATGATGATGATGACGATGATGATGAAGATTATGAGCCATCTACTCCCTCTGCACCAGCCCCACCGCCTCAGCCACAACCAGGTCCAAAACAGTTATATTTAGATGGAATGAATACCTATAGAGACAAGTAAGTGAAAATAAATTAGTTGTACAGTGTGGTACTTGAGGAACTTCAAATGGCACAGATGGTGCCAAAATTTTAAGCCGAATTTGAAGATTTTGCTTAAACATGCCTCTACTAAAACCTCAGTAACTTTGCTCTGCTTCACTTTTTTAGCATCAATCTTTGCACAGGCAATGTTCAGATTTTGTGATATAGTTTGCTACAGGTTTTGGGCTGCAACTGCATCATTCCAAAGGGATATTCACTCTAAAAGTGTATAGTTTTGTTAGGTGGCAATGAAATATTTCATTTATTCTGTTTTCCATCTTCATTTATTCTGACCCAGTAACCACTGACCCATATATACCATACCTTGTGGTTGCAGAGATATACTCTATTCATTTTGGGCATGTTATTTTTGAGCAGGGGCCTGAGCCAGAGGCATAGGGCTTAACAACAAAATGTCAGAACAAGGGATTTTGTTATAGTTCACTTATAAATACTGTATGTAGATAGTGGAGTTTATTCTTCATGATGGACAGCCAATGCTTCTCATGGCTGACACCACTATTGCCCCTTCATTGGCTGCTAATTAAAATCTAGCTAAGTAAATCATTTTCAACTGAGGACATAAGAATAAAAAATGAATGAAAAACAAAGAAAAAAGAGTAAGGACTCCGTTACTTTGTGTTCATTGTGTTGGCACGGAGATGGAAAAAGCAGCATGACCCATGTTGTGCCCCAAGCCATGGGCTGAAGACATGCTGTGCTGTTGATTGCCCTCCACAGGCCTAATTGAAAGAATGCTCCATATGGTAAGAAACTATACATTCTCCAGATCAGTTTTTTCTCTATTTTCTGGTTCTTTCTTTTTCTCTTCTCAGTTTTTCTTGTCTATAAAAAGAGAACAATGGGCAGACTGTCTTTGGTTTGACTCCTAATTAATCCAATACTTCCCCCTTATGGCAAGGGCAGATTAGAAGAGAAAAAAAAAGACATTTTGTCATAGTCTCTTTTGATGGAAAGCCCTATCTGTGTGTGTGTGTGCGCGTGTGTATGTGTGTGTGTAAAGGTTTGCTTTATAGCAACATAGCAAATTTAGATAGATAGATAGAGTGAATAGAATGACCTGGGGGTTTATTTCAAAGGCTGCCATAGGCCCACCCTCTTCTCTGCTTTCCTCTTCTCTCCACCTCTCTTTTCTTCTCCTCCCCTGCCTCTTCATCTTTTTCCATTGTACCTTTATTATACTGCTTTTTCACATTGAAAACACCATCACACACTTTTCTAATAGCTGTATGTGCTCCTGATTCACAATAATAGTCATTAAATCATTGTCTATGTTCACTGTGGTGGGCAATAATGCACTACTGTAACCACCAAATAATCAGTGGCTTCCAAATATTAAAAGCAGCTTGCAAAGCATTGTCTATGCGATGGCATCATCTGTAGCTACAATTACACTCTGTTGCCACTGATGCATGTCGTCTTCAGTCAGGGGTCAGTAGCTGCTTAAGCATCATTATCTTTATTTTTCACGGGCAAAGAGGACCTTAAAAGAAAAAAGAAGTCCAGATCACTTGGTAGAAATGGGTCCCCCTGGTGGAGGGGAAACGCAGCAGCACAAAATGGTGGGGAGGTGGGAGAGGAAGAAGGAGGGGGAATGAGGGAGAAGGAGGGGGAATGAGGGAGAAAGAGACGGGTCTGCGTGAAATAATGGCTGCCAGATGTTTTGGTATTATCGTAGAAAATTCTATTCCAGCCGTAGTCATCTATCATGCCAGTCGACTGCCCATAGAGGCTGGGAGATAGACAGACAGGAGACATGAAGAGAGAAGTGTGTGTGTGTGTGTTAGTATAAACATTGATATTGGTATATGCTGTTGAGTACCAATGTAATGGCTCACTGTGTTTTGAAAGCATAAACTGTTCTGAGTTTCTGGAAATGTATGTTACATGGTGTTTCATAGTGCAACTAGGATTCTGATTAAACATTTGAAACTTTTGTACAGTTCTATACAATTATGAATTAAAACCCTTATGATATGCTTTTTTCTTTTGACTGAAAATGGACAGAATGGTCAAAATCAATTATTTTTCTTTCATAAAATGTCTTATTGGGAAATTATTATTATTAGTATAGTAAAAAGAGATTAAAACGTGGATCTTGAAAACAGGAGGACGTGTATGGAAATATTTGCACATATCATGAAAGAACTTAAACTTGCATGTATGAATATATGCAAATATATGAGGTTTGTTGGCTATATTCGTGGCAGTTGTTGTCCATGAGAGGTACAGGAACCTACTTTCAAGCTTCCTATCAAAATTAGTAATAATTTAGTTTAATTAATTTTGCTCAAATGGATCCCAATTGGAGAACAGAAAAGAATGAACATTGTAATCGCAACCATTATCTGTCTACAGTTTGGGAGCCATTTAGAGTCTTGATCAACAGCCACTACATATTCTTCCATTAAATGCATGGGTTTTCAACATGCACAGCTGAGCAAATTATTCTGAACTAAGCTGGTTTGCAAGACTGAACAAAACAGGCTCACATTTGACTCTACATACAAATCTCCCTGGCCCTCCAAAGGGGGATAAGATGGTTTGTTTCCTTCACTTTGATGCAGCTGGAGTCATTTAATAAAGATCTATGATAAATAGTCATTTTTATGCTATTTTACTTAAGTTGCATAATAAAGCAGGGCAAAGATTAAATTTCTTTCGTGATCTCTTGGAGAGGAAGGAGAGAATGAATGTATAAGCACTCAGGAAAGATTTACCCCAAAAGGTGACTTATAGGCTTAGAGACTCAGACCAGCACCAGGCGGCTATGACTCAACCAGTCATTCAGTAGTCTACAGTGACTACACAGCCAACTAGTCACATCCTATCATTGTCATTGATTGGCCCAAAGGGGGTGCTATGTCATATTTAGGAAACAGTATTTTCCGTGCTGCCTTTGGTTGGTGGTCCATCTTGTCCATGTTATGCTTTCAGCTATGGTTCTACTGTACTATGTATCATTCTATGTACCTGCGCTATGCACCTGCATAGTATACTAGTGAGGATCCAGTCACCATTACTTGTTTTTGATTTGCACATCACAACCATCATGGACTTGGAGAGGTTCCCCAGCTACCTGAGGAGCTTGAGGAGCACTGGAAGCTTCAGACTCACTGCTGAGCTGAGAATCCACCTGAGCAGGAAGTGAGTCGAGGACTTTTAAGTCTCGTGTGCTATGAAGATGCTGTAATACTGAGAGTGAAATTACCCTAAAATCACATTGTGGCTAATAGCAAGGTGAGCAGGCAATTGAGAATGTGGAGTCAAGGCTACAACATGGAGTCCTGGTGGGAGTGGTGACCGGGGAAAGAGCAGGTCCAGAACTTATGCAACCCTCTCAGGACAACAGAGCTCAGAAAAGGGTGTAATGGCCACTGATCCAAAGCAAGATGAGAGCAGCCATTGAGGAGGACAGAACCAGCACTGGAGATGAAGAAACAAGGCAAGTGGACATAATGGGAGCAAGAAGGTGATGGGCAAAACCACACTGCATCACATTTCTGGTGCTGGCCAGATTTGATTTCCTCCTTATCCATTAATTTTTTACTGTTGAGGCTTGATGGATAATCCATCATGGCCCCTTTGTCGGAAAAGGGATCCAAGGGCCAAGACCACTCTAGAGCCCACCAGATGTAGGTTGAAACACAAGAAGCATGATCATTGCCAGGGAGCCAAACACCAAGAACAAGTGTGAGGCTTCAGACCTTCATCCTGCCACCCAAACCCGTAGGAGGATGCCTTTGAGCATGCACAAGGTGAGTAGGACCTGGTTTGTCACTGCCAAAGATGAGGGTTTAGAACATGGTACATACTTGTGGAGGTTATTTGCTGAGGCTTTGCAGGGCTGTGCCTACACTGCATTCAGCATCATATTGTCAATACAGGTTAGATCACTGATGATGTGCCCAGGCAAGGCATCAAAAGATGCAGGCAAAAATGAGTGGATGGTAGGTAGTACTGGGTTGCACAAATGTCGCACAGTAACTGACTTTTGAGTGAAACTCTTTTAACCATGGCATATGCTGGTACAACTGGTAAAAACAATTTTGGATTAAATGCTTAGGAAATAAAGAGCCAACTACAGTATCTTAGATGAGGCTTTGTCACCCTTTGCCTCACTTTTAATTTAATTCAGCCTTCTTGTTTTTTTTTAGTGTAATATACTTTTTATAATTATAATAGCCCCTTTTCCATTGCAGTTTCACTTTCCTTTTGTGACTACACTAAAGCATGTTGTTATGTTCAGTCAGTATGTGATTTTTTTACAACATTCCTTGGTCATTAGATGTTAAGCACAGTTGACCATAATAATTAGTGCAGTGTGTGCATTTAGTTTGTTTGATAATGTTCATAAAGAGGCATGAAAGAGAACACCTGTTGTATTTAATTTTCAGGTACAGCTTTGGCTCAGCTTGTAACAACAGATAATTGTTTAGTGTCTAATAGTAATAGTAGAGGTGGTATTTTACTAGGTATTAGTGAAGATATTTAGTGTGTCTTTTTTAGCTGTGGGCTTTAGTTTACTCCCTACAGCTAACTCAGAGACATACAGCTTCCTTAGCTTGGAGTGTGTGTATTTATGTGTGTCTGTGTATTTGTGTCCCGGTCATTGTGGGGTCATCTCTGTCTGACACCAGCTCTCTCACTAATTATCTGCTCTCTTGTCTTCACCCAAGGCCAGACTCAGGGCTTTACAACTCACGTTAGTCTTAGTCAAGACAAGAAAAATCCTCTCAATCCTCTTTTTTTTCGTCTCCCACCAACAACATACCGACTGGGATATCAGATAAGGCCTTATCAATAGATGACTGATTGACAGCTCCATCAGATACTGTGGCAATATGAAGACCGGGACGCATGTCAATAACTATTCTATGTGGTCAGTTGAACGTGTGTTAGTGTTTCAGTGAACATGACAAAAATAAAGTCGGGGAGTTTATTTGTTGGGTTTGACTGGTACAAGTTTGGGATTAATTATTTGCCACAAACCTCAAAAAAATTCTAAGTACAGACCACAGAATTTTAATTTTGTCAGGTTGGAGAAACATTTTAAATAATTAAGCCATAGGACTCTGAAAGTCATATTTAATTCTAAATGCACATTTTCCATTTGTCACTAGAGCAGCTGTTTACGTCATGTTCACTTAAGTTGGTGGAAAATTATTTTAAAATACAAAGAGAATAATTGTTTTCTACTTTATGTTTATGAGTTATTAGAATCATTTAATTAAGGAGATATTAAGTTTTAAGGTGGAATGATGCTTCCCTATTGGGGTGTTGCAGTAGTTATCAATGTATCGTACATCATTCGGCAGTGCTGTATATTCATTATGTGCCCAAAGTTCACTTTGTGATAGAGACAATCCTATCATTACTGAAAACAAAAAGATTCCTTAGCATTTCCTTTATGGTCTTCACAACAACAAATGCTACCAGCACCAGAAAAATGTAGCAGAAAACATAAAGAAGCTCAGTTAGACCAAGTATGACTCTCCACATGACATTTAAACTTTTTGAGGGGGTGCACATCAGCCGCAGTGGGATGCCCAATATGCCACAGCAAACGCACCACAAGAGTTTGCCAAAGAAACATGATTAGGCCTTCGCAGGGAAAAATGTTTCAGGGTTTGCTTGACTGACAGGAATCTCAGCCTATTGTCTGTAACAGCAGGTGCAGCAGCAAACATCACTGTCAAAGTCTAAATAGACTCTAATGTCGACCAGAGAGATAGAGACTGGGCAAAGTGAAGTTGTTTCTGATATTTGGACAGAAGCCAATAAACTCAAATCACTTTTTGAACTTTTCCATTTGATTACCACCTGCCTGCTTTATAGAACATTTCACATCGGCCTCCTGGTGATTGTTCAAGTGGGATGTGAGAATGTTTTGCTCCAATGTTTCCTTCTTGGTGTCACAAATCACAAAAGTGTATCACTGCAGGCAGCAAACACAGCAACAAATCCACCTGCTGTCAAAAGTAATATGTAACATTCACAAAAATACAACCGACAAAATGAGAGCAATATCTGCTGAATGTCATTCACTGTGGAATTTATGATAAACCATTTTGGATGTGTGTGTTGCAGATACATCAACTCTCCCAAGGTGGAGCAACAAAATGGCATCCTGTCCTTTTCTTTCTTCCAATATGATGGGAATGTAGAAAGACAGAAACATCACAAAAGACATACAATATGCAGATACAGAAATTGATTTTTGCTTTCAGCTATACTGTAGCTGAAAACTGATGACACATTTTCATGGGTGTTCCACAGAATCAATGTAAGTCTTTTTTGTACCATCGGTTATGATAACACTGCACTCACGCCATCACACAGAAGATTCGAAATCGAGTCCAATGGGGCAAGCAACAGAAATTACCAGAGATTCCAGCAGGTTTCTCACAAAACCCCAGTTTAACCCAGTTATCTAAACTGCTTATTTCAATATGAAAACAAATTAAATGTCTTTTGTAATCATCCAGTGCATTGAAAAACTGCATGCAGCACTACTATGATAAATATGGAAGTTCAAAGATGAACCAGGAACTGTGCAAGATCTGATGGGAGTTTACAAAAAACACTTTGGGTTGGGTAATAACTGTAATATTTGACCTTGTTTCTTTATGATGTTTAAGTTTCATAGCGCTTGTGGTTGCCTCATGCACTGTAAAGCTATGTCTAGCAGGGCCACTGCATCCACAGAAAACAAAAACAGAGAAAATACAGAATTTTCCTTAAAATGGCATTTTATGTTATATATTTCCCTGCTTATAAAGACATGAACTTAACACTATTTTAAACTGCCAGACACTCCATACAAACCTGAGTCAGAAATAAAGATATAGCCTGTTGTTAAAGGCCTAATCTGTAATTCATATGTAAACAAGGCACATGACTGGTACCTGCTATCACTCTAATTGATTGGCAGGTCTTTTAATACAATAATAGTGTCTTTTAACACTAGATAACAATTACATCTGAGTTATTAATGTTTTCAGATGCTGTTTGTGTACAATAATAGATGTCAACACAGAGGTAACACCCTCCATTTTCAGTTATTATCAGGTGAGAAAAAAATATAAATATTTTTGTCATTAAGTAAAACTCTTGAATTTTATTTTTGAACATAAGGGAAATTTAAATAGTCAAAAAAGGTGGCCTTAAAAAAGGTAAATAAGAAAAACATGGCAATGACCAAAAATAGTAAAATGAATTATATTACACCAAAAATAAATTATGTCTGTTTTCCTTACAAAGATCATATCCTATGACTTAAAATATGTTTATCTGTATATCAGACATCCATATAAATGTGATGTTATCATATATTGTCTAAAATTCTATATTAAATCTAGCAAATTTTTTGTCATGACGTGAAAGTGACACAATTCAAAATTACTTTAGGTTATCGTTTTGGTTATTATTTTCCTCCTTTGAAATAAGGAGCCCTATTCACATGCTGAACAACACACAACTTTAAGGCTGACATGTTTGTTTTATGCAAACAATCAGTATGCTCATTGAAGCTACTGTGGATAACATTCCCTTACTTCTGAATCATTCTGAAACCTTAATGAACTTGCCCAGGAGAACACTGTTTGACCAACTGAAAGTAAGAAATAAGCCCAGTTTGCACCAGTTACCATGTAGGCTAACCAGTTGGTGGTTTATTAAATCCATGACACTGTTTACATCTCACATTAAGCATTATTTAGACTCCCACCACATTTCCATACCACAACATGGACACTCCGTCATTACCGTGACGTCATTACATTTACAAGCCAAAATTGCGAGAGGAAAGACAGACAGAGAGAAAGAGAGAGAGAGAGAGAGAGAGAGAGAGAGAGAGAGAGAGAGAGAGAGAGAGAGAGAGAGAGAGAGAGAGAGAGAGAGAGAGAGAGAGAGAGAGAGAGAGAGAGAGAGAGAGAGAGAGAGAGAGAGTGGCCTAGATCTGGTCGTTTAAGGATAGGCTACACAGTAAACGTCCGTTTTCAGAATGGCTGTGTGGGTTCTTCTAACGACCACATTGCACATAAATATATTTCGTTAAATGAAGCAGAAAGCACGTAAACACCCCGTGTGTGTGTGTGTGTGTGTGTGTGTGTGTGTGTGTGTGTGTGTGGAGCGGGGTCAATAGACCGTCAGTTTTTAGAATGGGTTCAAGAGAAACGGAGAGGAGAGGCAGCGAGAATAACTTTAGCAAAGCTGTTTAAGTTGGACGCGTGATTGGGTTCTATTGATTCACGAGGTCAAATGTTATAGAAAAAGTAGGCTATTATTTTAACCTGCTCATCCCCTCCGACCTTGCTCTAGCCTATCTCTAAAGCACATATATAGCCTAGTTCAAGCCTATAGACATTTACTGTATTTTAAGTTTCCACTGACATCAAATATGTTGAATTATAGGGAAATGATGATGATCATCTAGAATATTTCCATTTCCTCCACTTCTTTTTAAAAGAACATGGAATATGTGATATTTTCATGAGGGTTTTTTTTCTCGAGGTAAAATTTAAGAAGGAAATCAGGGTTCAAGGTCAAACCCTTACACAGAACAAAACAACAGAAAGGGCTGTAACAGTCGAAGTTGCCTCGTATGCGGTGTGTTGGCGGCGCACCTGCTACGGACAGATGCCTGTTGCTGAGCTCCTGTTTTCCTTGTTGCCTCTCAACTGAAGTGTAACGTTTGGGTTACGTGTGGCCTCTGTTCTGTTCATGTATGATAAAATAGTAGCCGTACAACCGGGCTTGGTAAGGTTAATGTGTAAGTTAATAATATATGACGAGCATTGTGGAAACCCCAGTACCAGTGTGCTTGTGAGTTTTTGACTATCGTCTTCTCACGCTCTTCAATCTACCTCAACCAAGAAACACAGACCCAAACTGTTACAGCGCCTTTGCTGATGAAATGTGGAGGAGTTATACATCTGAAGTTATGTTTTATCAGGAACTCCAACCAATAAGAAAATCAACAGTAAATTGTCACTTTCTTTGTGTCTCACCATAGCAAAGTGAACGGAGCTACACAAGCAATACAGCGTCCACCGTCCTGTGGGAAGTTAACACCCTCGAGGTCCAGAGAGATGATGATGACTGTCTTTACAGTTCAACAGAGCGCGTCATTATTGTCCCGTCACGCTCTTCGAGGACAGAGCTGGAGGAGGAAAAGAGTGCTATCAACTTGCAGGACAGAGGGAGGCGTTACTGTTTGAGTTCCAGAGCCCAGACATGTTGAGGCCATCCTGTCCGTCCTTTGCTCTTCTTATCGCCCACAGACGAGGAGGATGACGATGAGGATGATGATGATGATGAAGTTGTCTTAGGGATCTCCACCTGCAATAAATTACATTTATTGTTATTTATATTATGCATATTTATAAATGTGCACACATCCTAATAACTTTTTAAGTTGTTTTTTTTAAATCATCTTCTATTGTATTTTATAATATGGAAAATATAGCTAGACCAGCTCTTGACAGCAGCCTTTGTAACCATGGAAATCTTACTTTTCTGTCTTTGTCACAGTTGGATTAAGTTCTCAAAATAGGTTATATGCAACTTGATAGGTTTCGCAGTTTTGCAACATTTTGCATTCCCAATTTTCGGACACAGATATTGAAGAAATAATTCAGTGTTCAAATAACTTGATATTGGATATATTGACCTTTATTCACTGTGCATGAGACTGCACCTTTAGGTTTTCATGTCACACTTCGTAGCAAAAGTCCATAATAGCATTTGTAGTGTAATGCTATTGTATTTGGGACAAGCCCAATTTGGTTAATGCTCCAGAACACATACAGTGATTTTTCTATAGATACCCGTAATACTTATTAACATTACGATGTTGAAGTTAAATAGAAGAATAACCTGTAAGTGTTTACAAGCTCCACCCTTATGACCACCTGTGTTACTCAGGTGTTCGGTATAACAGCATTCTTTGATTAAATGGAAACCCTTTTTATGAATAAATTCTCTACAGTTTGTTTCATAATAGTAAAATGTTCAAATCTGCATGTGTGCGCGCGCGCGTGCATGTGTTAGTGTGTGTGTTCATGTGAACGTTCTTATCAATAACATATTTCCTGTAAACCATCTCACGGTTTTAATGTTGTAAAGAGCAGAATCAACTGAATGGAAATTGATTTAATTGTTAAAGATAAATGATCAAATTAGACCTATTATTCTATTTTATTTCTGAGCCTGCATGTTTACTTGTTAAGATTTGCGGTTTCCATCCGCCAACAGCTGTCCCTGAAACCATGTTTAGCCTAATCAAAAATACATTAATATAATATATGGTAGAATAGCACGTTCTGTCCTTAACAACAACAACAACAACAACAATAATAATAATAATACATAAAAATAAATAATAATAATAATAATAATAATAATTAATGGACTGTGTGGCATTACTGTGAGTTTTGTATTTGATGACACAGTGACACTAACCTGCTATACTGCAATAATGTTGAATGTAGGCTTTTATTATTCACGCTGAAAGACGGCTTCTCAGGATTTACATCAGTCCCGACTCCTTATTTTTCTCTTACTTCAAACTTCATAAAAATGTGACATTGTAATGTCGCCTTGCTTTCAGCATATACAACCCTACACCAATTCTGAAGCGGTAAACCACTCGTCAATTCGGTAAACACACCACCAGCCACCATCAATCCAGCACTAGAGGCCTACATTTTAAATTGAGTGCGACTTTGAAAAGTGCATTTCAGTAGGCCTATTTTATTTTTCAGAGTGAGGTTTGACATATCAAACACACGATAATCGCATAAAATATGAGCATTGCTCGAACCTGACAGATCACGTGCAATACAGGTAAACGCATCAATATTTCAACCCTCTATAAAGGATATTTTACTACAATGAGTGCTTTTACTTTTGTTCTTGATACATTTGAATGCTTTTTTTGAAAAGTATGATTTTAGTGTTATTAGTAGCGTAAAGGATTTTAATATTTTGTCACCAATTTTGTCAATGTGTTGCAGTTTCAACTTAAAAGTGGCCCTGCTATTAGCAATTATATTCTAACCAATTAAAGAAAAACAAAAAAGAAAAAGATACGAGTTTAATAAAAGAGAGCTCAGCAGTTCTAAACGGTGGTACAGAGCGTTTCTGTAATTGCTGCAAACAGGAGGAGTCTGTGCATAATGTTTTACACACATGTACAGCAGACATCCAAACAAGTTAATCCCCATTCTTTTTATTGTGTAATGTTCTTTTATATCATAATCTCTTGGCCGCAGCTGCCTCATCGGCCGTAACAACGTGATCTGTTCTTTTTTCAGAACAAAAAGTAGCGAAAACAGTAAAGATTAGGCTAGCCATAAAATGTCAAATTTTAAAATGTTAACAAAGGGCAATAATAATAATAATAACAACAATAACCACAATAATAATAATAATAATAATAATGTGGATGTGGATAAAATACTAACTGGATCAGTGAGTGAGGAATTAAGGTTTTACACTAGCACACACTGAGTTTATCTTGGGCCTCTACTACTTTATGTTATTATTACAGACATGTTGAATTATGAACATTATGAATTACAAGCAGATTATAATGTCATTATAAGAACAGATCATTTTTCATGTCAAATCATAATTAATAAACATCTCAAATGTACTACTACTACTGTAACTACTTTTTAACTACACATTTTTGCCACCTGTACTATAACTTTATGAGATTATAAAACATATTAATAAATATCATGTACTCACAATGTGCTTAATAGTAGATAATAGCAGTAGATAATGCCTCACCACTTCAACTTAAACCTTACTAAATACTTACAAGCTAACATCCATATTTTATGTACAATTTCACACTGTGTGATGTTTATATTATCTAGTTTTTTGTGTTTTATTATTTCCGCACACTTAATTTAAGGATTTTTGAAGGTTCTTGCAGCATGCACGTGACACCAGTTTCCAGTCCCAGTCATTTGTCTAGACAGAGCTCTATCAGTCTGCAGGCTACCTGTCACTAAAAGTAAAACCACTGCTAGTGTCTTTCCAATCAGGCTGCTGAAAGCATCAATGGCATGTAAAATTACTCTATACCCTGCACATTTACTCTATATCACTTACAGTACAGTACCAAAATGGTATCAAGCATGACACAGCAATAAAAACAGTTTATTTTTCTAAACTATTAACACTGCAACAAAATGAAAAGGTGTGCTGTAATTCAGTCAGTAACATTCAGGTCTGCCATCAAAGGTTAATGATTTTAGAATGTTACAAGTATAAATCTATCAGAAATAATTTCAGGTGATCAAAATTCACATTTGTAATCAGTTTGCCGCTGCACTGTGATATATTTATATTAGGTAAAGATTAAATGAAAAATCATGAACATATTTATAATAAAAACATGGATTGAAAGTGTAGCCTAAAATAAGTAAAATTGATCAAGACAGATCTGTCATGGTTAAAATCCAACAGCATCCTGTCCCTGCCTCTATTAAGTCAGTTTTGCACAAACTGGATCGTTGGATTATTCCACTGTAATACAACAAACTAAACAAATCCACATTGAACCAGCCTGAATTAAGCCATAGCTGTATTCAGTGACAAAAATGTACCACAGTGTGTATGAAAAAGATAATCTTTTGAATCATAAAAAATCTATATCTTAATTCTCCCTTGCACACACAGTGTAATATAAACTCAAAAGTCCCTGAAATGACTATTACCTGAAGTCCCACCTTATTTGCAAGCTTAGAGGTCCATCGTCTTAATACACATTATGGGTTAACCACTTAATCATTAACGTAAGAGTACACTGAGGAGCATAAGCAACATTAAGTGCTTACCTTAGCTACACTGAGAATCAAACTCACTTACAGTTTGAAGGACTTTTTAAACAATTCTGTTCACATATATGATATATTTCTATTCAATTGTAGTGTCTTAGTTGTAGCAGAGAAGCATGTATCTGAATCCAGGACTGGAGTTCCATGAAAGAGTTGACATGAGTTATTAACAGGACTACATCCTCCTATTAGTGATTGCAGTTTGAAATGTGAGGGAAAAAATTCTTTCTGGCTTCAATTATGCACTACACTTCCTATAGGCAGCATGTTAGGCAACAGACAGGAAATAATCTGTTCTATTCTGTTCTAGTCTATCCTGACCTGCTCTGTATGGTCATGTATTGTTTGTTTCTACACATAATTTCCCTGCTGGACTAAAGCTCAATGTTAGCTCTGGATACGGTAAGATGTGGTGATGATGATATAGCCATTGATCATGAGATAAATTTGTGTCAAAACAACAGGCAGCTAGTTTTGTCAAAGCATGTAGAATCCATGATATGATGCTTAGTTCTGTTTGCATATAGTAGTAAATAAAAAGACTATAAATTATGACCTTTAGCCAGTGATCATAAAGACGATATGTAACTCAAATATAAATAAAATTGTAGCAAATTGATATTACTGGCTACTGTGTTTGAAAGAGAACATGTAGATTTATGCCAATGTATGTGGATGAACTGAGCTCCTGTGAATGCAAAAGGCAAGTAAAGACAGTTGAAATGGCTTTAAATCTCTTGGATGTGCAAAACAATAAATCCTTAGCCACTGTAGGCCCTTGTAAAGCTATAGCCATATGATATGGGCAGCATACGCAGAGCTGGGACGAAAACTATGTGGATAATATAGCGGGCTATTGCTAGGAATAATAGTGGTGGGTCTACATGGCTGAACCCCTCCCCACCCCAGATCCAAGCTATCTCTAGTTTTCTGGCTCCACTGCTATACAGACTAGATCAGTTGGACTATACCATTTTTGTGTAAAATATTTTTGTTTATATGGCTCAACTGGAAATAAGGTTTTTTTTTTTCCTTTAGTAATCAATGGTTATGGAGTAAAGTGTCCATTATATTGGGTAAACATACTAATATTTTACTGTTTACTCTCTCTTTAGCAGTCAACCCATGTGCTTCACTGGCTTTTTAAATCCCTCCCCCAAATACATGGGGTTATAAGATTACCCTCCATTAGTGTATATGTGTGTGTAATTCCTGCACAGGAAAAGCCTGTGTTGCTGTTTAAGTTTTTTCTCTCATGTGTAGATTGTTTTTAGCTAAGTTTATATTAGTTCTCTAGCATTCTCACTCAGTTAAAGTGGGCAAATATTGTATGTGTGTCACATTAAACTGATTTTGGAGGTCTAAATGATCTTTGGATGGTCTACAGTGATAGCTGTAATGGTCCTAGAGTCTCAATAGATGCCGGATGCAGGTACTTATCATATTAGTATATTAAATATATGATTGTAAAATAATTATGTAAAAATAAAAATCTTACACAACAACGGTTTTCTAATTTACATTTCCGTGTTGTCTGTATTATTACATCGTCTTGCTGCTTTGGCCCAAGTGTAAAATAGCCTATACTGAGAGCTGACTATTTTAGGCCTGACAGTCTTCCGTCTTCATCTTCTCAATAAATTAGATTAGGTTAGAAACCAATCAAAAAAATATTCGTGGCTTGTTAGTGAATCTCGATCAAACTAGAGCCGCCAAGCTGCTGCTTAAACTTTATTTATTGTGCCATTTTTGTCATGTTGCAGAAAATATTTATAACCCTGGGATCACAGATCATAGAAAAACATTAAAGCGAAGTTAAACCAGTCTGTCATACACTGACATAACATTGGAATGACTTTCAACTTTATCCTGCAACGGAAAGCAGCCTGCCCCATCGAGTCAATATAACATTATCCTTTTAGAAATGTGGCGGTAACCTCGTTTGCACATCGCAAATGTAAAGGCAATGATGGTTATGACCCACGACCTTTGAAAAATAGCCGCGCAGGATCCTACATAAATTCAGTTGACATATAATACAATTCAATTCAATTTTATTTATATAGCGTCAATTCATAACAGAAGTTTTCTCATTGCATTTTTCCTACAGAGCAGGTCTAGACCATACTCTATAATATTATTTACAGAGACCCAACAAATCCACAAATACACAAAGCAGAATTATATTTTAATAGATTTGTTATTTATTTTTAACAATTTGTTCAAGCAGCTCAGCTTTTTTCTATATGTACAAAAGAAAAAACACTTTTTATAGCCTATGCACAAAAAGCAGGAGTAGAATCTGAATTAGAATAAAATAAAGTTCCATTTAATAGATTATATGCCATGCAAAACTGATCTGTAATCAGATGTTTTAAGAAAGCTCAGTTGGCTCATATTTTATAAATTCTGTTATGTTCTATCTATGCAAGCTGATTTTACACCAAATAGTCTTTTTTAATGGATTTTGGAGTCGTTTTTTTTCTCTGATGCGACAGTGAATGGCACGTTTCAATGTCTAATATAACTACAATGGCAAATTTAGTCCGTAAGACAATGAACAAAAGGAATGTTGTTTCTGTTACAAAGTTTTCATATTAGCCTACTACTGTATCTCCTGTCGGACGCTGCTTTTTTGACCACCAGTAGACCTACTGAAGAGGAGGTGTTTACAGGATGGTCAACTATGAACTTCAGTCGTTAATCTTCGTGAGATAAACCATTAAAAGAAAACAGGAATAATTAAATATAGCAACAATGTATCATCTTCTCCCTACAAACATGGATTTAGGTCATGACTCATGTCAGCCAAAAATAAAAATAAAAAATACATTTAAAGAAACGTGACTGCAATTGCAGAGTTAATTTAGCTAGGCTATAGTTTATCTCTCCATCACATTAGGTCATTAAAAACTAGCTGCCTAATCCACTGAACTCTCAACTGTTTAAGGCTTCTTCTAACTGCGTCTCTTTTTTTCCATTAGTCTACTGGCCTGTAAAATGAGTCCACTACTCAGTAGAATATGCAACATGTATGCCGAATTGAATATTCGGAAAAAGCCTTTAATTACAGACCAAAAGTATTATAAACTGTTGCTTACTCCCCCCCCAAAAAAAACAAAAAACAAAAAAACAATTAGCAGATTTTGAATTATTGCTATGGGAGTGTCAGCTATAGACTATACCAGTATTCCTTTATTATAGGTTTTAACCAGCTAGCCAGAGAGAACATATTGTGGGTTATGTCAGTTTAGCTAATAACTGGTAGGCTGATAGGAGTTATTTACTCTCCTGTTATTAAAAAACAACCTTTCAGCTCAAATGGTGGCATCATTTAAGTTCACGAGTAGGCAGGCCTATGTCATGCTCATACTACATGCTCTTACCGACTCTCTCTTCCTCCGCTCTTCCCGAGCTTCCGTCTTTTTCAGTTCGGCCTTGAAAGCCTGCGTGTCTCCGTGCTGTCCGTCCTTGTCCAGGATGTCCATTAGGTAGGAGATGTAACTGGTGGCCAGCCGCAGCGTCTTGATCTTGGACAGCTTGGTGTCGGCTGGGACGTTGGGGATACACTCCCTTAACTCCGCAAAGGCCGAGTTGATGCTCTGGGTCCGCCGCCTCTCCTTACGGTTGGCTGTGGGTCTCCGCTTCACGGTCCGAGGATGTGTGTGGTGGTGATGGTGATGCATACCGACCGTGGCTCCGTTCACCGAGATGGTGCCGGCCCCCGGAACTAACCCGCCGGGTACGTAGTGATGGTGATGGTGGGGGTCCAGGCCGCCGGTAGACCCGCCGCCGCTGTTGCCATGGTACTCTGGGCTGTAACCGGGTGCGAGGCTATACTCTGTGGGAGACATATCCGCGTGGTTTATTAGCCAGCCAGTAAAGTACGGAGGAGCCCCGGTGTCCTCGTGACACCGACCGGCCGCCGCCGCATGCAAGGAATAGTGGTGGCTGTCGTGGTGGTGCATGACCGGGTGGTGAGGGAAGCCTGAGACAAGACTCATAGTGACACACACAAACACGCACTCACGCGCGCACATACACTCTCTTGCACGCGCGCACACTCACGCAGACAGGCCGTTCTCGGGTGCTGCAGTGGTAATCTCGCATTCACTGTTTAACGGTTGTCCAGAGCAGATGTTTGCATCTTGAATAAGCTCCCCAGCGGCTTCCGACAGAAACAGACCGCCTGGTCCGACCGTGGCGGTCGGTATTCCGTGCAACAGTAGGCTAGATTCGGGCTAGTCCTGTCTATAGTGGCCCTGTAGGCCGATCAGTTCTGTCCAAACAACTCCTCCTCCTCTAAGACATTATTCCTCTCCCTCCTCCTCTAGTTATAAAGGCACAGCAGTGCTTATTCCTCCTTTTCTTCTTTTAGAAATTCACAGTGCGTAGGCTTATTGCTCCTTTTTTCCTCTGTAGGCCTACTTCATCTCATCCCTGTCTGTGAGTCATTTAGCAGTTGTCAGCCTCAGAGCCGTTTGGCAAGGCAGGACCAGTCTGGGCAGGTAGTGGGTCACTACTGGCTAGTTGATACTGAGCTATGGTAAAGCCAGCTGAGCAGCAGAGATAGTCTGATTTACGACGTCATCTTTACCGGGAGGAGAAACTGGCTTCACAGCCTCTGTCAACCAATGGCAAACCCCCACCCCCTCCTCTGGCCCCGTCTGTAGGGTCTGTTTACTTCTCTTTAATGTCAATGGGCCTGCTAAGTAGACCTGCTGGCGCGCACGCATATGCACAGCAACCATTAGCCTACAAGGTCAAGAATAAAGTAAGATGATCCTGTTCTCGTTTCTAGCATTTAAAGTTATATGGTATTATTGATGTAGCCCAAAATGTATCACAATATGGTCAGTATATAGTTTTTTTATATTTTAGTATATATTATTATATAAGGAAAAACATTGTCACTTGTTTTCTACACTCTGAAACGCCTACTGCTTTCCAGTTTTAATTAGGATCAAGCTAATATTATTAATGACACTAGTAAGCATATGTAATACTTTAAAGTGTGTATCTGGAGAGGCCAGGAAACGTTTGGGGGTACCTGGTATATGTTTCTGATGGGTCCCATATGTCATGTGTTCTCAGTTTGGCTTATCTTGGGCTAGCAGAGCTAATATGGTCCACATATTTCCAGTTGACATGATATCAAATAGTCACACTGTGAAGGCCATAGAAACAGACACTAGCCAGCCCTGGACATGTGCAATGTCAGTTTTCTGAACTTAAATCAGTAGGCCTACATGTATTTAATTTACTAAAATTAAGGGATTTTTAGTGTCACACACACACTCTGATGCAACAGATATGATAGCAGAAAATACTGCAACCAAAGGTTAGTCACAGTTGGCTTTGATTTCAAATATTCACTGACAATAATCATATACAAATTTCACAATATGTTGTTGGTATGAGAATGAAATAGTCCCAATGATTTATTTTATCTCAATCATTTATTTGTGATTTGTTATATGCTTGCATATAAAATCACATCGTTATGTAGCCTATTTTGAATATACATATGTAATTAATTGTTACCAAAAGCCTTTGTAAATAGAGATTTTTTTACACAGTAACATAGCTGTATAGTATTATGCATTTGCACTGACCTTTGCAGTCCTTCTTAAATAATATATCGCTGCTTCCAGAAGACCCACTTTCAAAAGAAATAGATTATGAGACCAAATTAAAGCTAGGAAAGGTTCGACAGCAGATAAAAACACACGGACTGAGGCAGAGCAGAGCAGAGCAACACAAAAAAATACCATCAGTAAAGCATATCAAGTTTTAGCTTATTAATGTGACCTCTCATGCGGCAAAATACAAGATAGATAGGCTACCTTAAATGCAGTAATAGTTGTGGTGGTAATAATAATAATAATAATAATAATAATAATAATAATAATAATAGACATTTGTGATTTGCCTTAACCGTTAAAAAATGTTTATCCGAGTTCAAGTAGGCTAAATGAGCACCCGAAAAAATGTCAGGGCCCGGTTCCGAGCTGACACTGTGGCCGACCTTCTGACCGCTTCTCTCGGATTCGGCAAGACGAAAAGTCCGCTGCATCTCCGGAGCTGTAAAACCTTGAATTAGCCGTGTTGAACCTATTTCAGAACCCATGACGTTTTCCTTTCTGTTTTGTCACAAATAAATAACAAATAAACGGACATGGTTACTCTTTAATCTCTCTATTATGGCAATTGTGGTCATACTCATAAGCGGTCATAACAAACTTACATGAAGCGTAAGAGCTCTATAAAACAAATATTTACTCGAATATGAATGGATATAAAATTTCAGCTTAAATATTTGCAGTTCTATTTCTTTAGCTACTTCAAGTTCAGCTCAAAGAGAGAGAGAAAGCAGAAATCAAATGACAACTTACATTTAACGCAGAACTGTGGTTGCATATTGTCACGATGTGGAAAATAAATACATAAATAATCTTTGCTCCTCTTTCTAGTTGTAGGAATAATTTCTAGTTATTATTCCATTCCATTTGCTAACAGTCACAACGGGAGACATTAGAGTAAATTTGTTTCTAAAAAAATCCAAGATACCAAATTATAGAACTAGAAATCTCACCAAATATTCAGCCTGAAAACAGTCATTACTGTGTATATTTTTTATTATGCTCTTTCAACAAATCAAATGACTGAATAGTAATAGACATTTGGTTAGGGACACCTGGAAAATCTTGCTGGACCAGGTGACTCTTTGGAGACCACTGAAGACAAGAATCAAGAATCTCTGAAGACCTTTCAAAGACCCCTGAAAGCTCATTCAAGGAGACTGATGGAGACACCTCCAGGATTCCTGGAATTGGAAAACCCATAAGACGTTCTGAACTTACTACCTAAGCCACTGGAGTGACTTTATGCATTTTATGTATGCTCGCATGCATGCATGATATTGAGCCTTCTCACTTTTTGAGTTAGTTATTAGCTCCACAGCTCCACTACCACTATTTAGTTATTTGGACTTGAATTTGAGGTAATGCATTTGGCCGTTGGGTTTAGTTTTGAGATGGTTGTATTATTTTTGCTGCTGTAAATGTGAGCTCAGGAAGCAAGGTCCTGAACACAGCTAACATGCTTCCCACAGTAAGAAAATGTCAGCAGCCTGAATGGAGGAAGCTGTATGTTGTGATGGGGGTTGTTGATCCAGAGAAGGACTTCTCATTCTGGTATCTTTTGGGCTCTGAACATTTCAGCAATAAACATAGAGCCCTGGAAAGAGAGAGATTTAGAACTGGGGACACACCATTTTGAGTTTGAATGATGCATACATGCATTTACTAGAACAACAGCCAGAAAAATACAATTGACTGTAAATGCTCCAATAAAATGCTTGAAGCTGATTTTTTCTTTTTCTTTTTTGGGGTCACTTGAGGGCAGCAGAACAAGCTGTGAACACAACACTGACATATTATCACCTTATAAACTTGTTAGGGCAAAAATGTTAGCAAACAGCTGATTATTTACACATCCAGCAAATACAGAGCAACATTAGCATTCATTTGAAACCTGATATTCATCAAGTCAATATTCACTCTCCTTTTAGCTGTTTTCGTCTGTGCCAAGTCCTGAGGGAAATATCTGGCTCTTTAGCTGCTAAATGCTCCACTATGTTCTCCAGCTAGTTGCTGGTTACTTGTCTGTTGTTTGGTGCTGGGCAGGTAGCATACAGAGCTTTATTTGCTGAAAATAGCTGCGGTGGCTGAAAAATTAGTTGACAAGAGTGGTAAGACTGAACCAAAACAGTGCGGGCTGTAAAATCAAAACAGTTAGCTGAAAGATGTTAAAATGCTCCATAGAGCTGAGGGGACCTGCACAGTTGGTTGATAATTCTCTGTGGGTTCGACACTACGGTGGACTGATCCCTTTAACATTACATGTAGTCATTTGACCCATTGTTAATATGAAAATATTGACTAGTGCAGCTTTAAATAGACATTTGTTTGAGTAGCAGGAAAGCAAATACTGTAGTCATAAGACTTTAGAAGAAATACTGAGAATACCTATTGCGCTATTTTCTTTTCATCCATAAGGCTTTAATAGTAGTGATACTGTCTCATCATCCATGCAACACTTAATGTTATAAAATGCTTCACAATGAAAAGACAAGGAACAAGAATTTATAAACTTGCTGGTTGGTGTTAATGGTTTTGCAGTGAATACACTGTACTTTAGTTTTTGAGACATTTGTCAGCAATTTGCTTATTAATGGGGTCAACATATTCTCGGCAACAGATAAACAGGTAATCTGTCGTAAACAATACAACAAGTCACACATATAAATGTTGCCTGAATGAGTTGTTGGTTTAATTATAAGTTACCAGTGACTGAAATGTATGTTTATTGTAACTGGTATTTTTAAGTGAAGATAACAAATAATGTAAATTATACCAAGGTTAGAAGGGTTAACCATAGGTCTGAAATTGTTATAAGTGAAAGGGTATTAAAAGGGTAGTTAAAGGGTATGACTGGTTCAAAGTGCTAACTGCAACCTAAACCAGGTTCTAACTAATGTATGCAGGCTCTAATTGGTTATACATGATGGTTATAGCTTATAAAAGGTTTTGAGCGCTGGTTGTGTTTCTCCTGAGTTGTGTGAGAGACCTGAAGAGAGAATGGGGGTTGTAGAATGTGTGAAGGAATTCTCTGTGAGGAAGGCATATGATTTATATTTGTTTAAGTGTTGAATAGGGGGCTGCATTCTGTGTGTGTGTGTGTGTGTGTGTGTGTGTGTGTGTGTGTGTGTGTGTGTGTGTGTGTTGGCTTACTCTGTGTAATCCATCTATGTGAATGGGAGCTGTTGCAGTAATTTAGATCGGTTTGTGTCTCCTGATAATGATACATAATTAGACTGTAGGTCAGTCGGTCAGACTTCTGATCTCTCCCCCTCTCTCTCTCTCTCTCTCTCTCTCTCTCTCTCTCTCTCTCTCTCTCTCTCTCTCTCTCTCTCTCTCTCTCACACACACACCCTCTTCTCTGATCTCAGCCATTCTTCCTCTATATAAATAAACTTGACAGAGTAGCAGGGCCGTATATGTGTGTGAGTGTATGTGTGTGTGTGTGTGTGTGTGTGTGTGTGTGTGTGAAAGAGAGAGAGAGAGAGAGAGCGAAAGCATGAAAGAGATCGAGAGAGAAAGGGAGTAAATCTATGTGTGTGTGTGTGCGTGTCAGGCTGTGTGATGACGTGCAGGTACATTCCGGAGCAGCGGAAGTTTCTTTTCAGAGTGAAGTCCTGTGTTGGTGCCTGGACTCAATTACAACTATAGTGCAAGTCTATACAGTCATCATGTGCTGAGCTCAGCTGACTTTGTGTGTTGAAACATCTCATTCTGTATACTTTTAATTATAACCAGTGCGTGGTATATAAAAGAATGGTAAAGCATGACCTCCTGATGTTGATCAGCATGGAACAAGCTGCCCCCATTGTGAAAAGAAAATGTATTATACTTTCAGAAAAGCATTCCCCTTGAAGAAACTGTATTCTCATTTAGCCTTCATCTATTTATGTACAATGAGTAGTAACAATGGTTAAACTCAATTTTGCAAATAAACACGATGGGATGTTTAAAAATACATTTAGCAGCTGAAATGTTTATTACAACCCACAATGCACAAGTGTTGGTCAGAATGAACAACACACTTTGTTAAAGCAACCTGTGTCCTGAGGAAGTGCGCTCAATACATTTCATTGCAAACTGCCCATTAGATTCTGCATGAAGCTGACCTTTTTTCTTGAGGGTGGCACTAGCTCATGCAGTTTCTCTGGGGAACCCATTAGGGTTTGTGATATCCTGATATCATTGTATCGCAGTATTGATATTTGTTGTGTACGGGTGAAAATTTTGACATGATGAAGTGGCAAAGGAGGAAAAGTTATGGGGAAGAGTCATTCTTTGGGGACTAGGAATATCCATACCAAAATAAATGGGAATCTGTCTAGTAATAGTTGAGATCTCGCTCATGACCAAAGTGCTGGATGGATAGACCAACGTCCTAGTGCACAAGTACTGCCAATAATGTGATACATTTTTTTATATTGAGTGGGTTTTAAGCTATTCATTGTTGTTCAAGACTGTCATTGTGTTATTTATATTAAGGATTCTTTGACAGACTGACAATAGCTTGTCTTCTCTGAAATATCAGTCATCATGCAAAAAAGCACACTTGCTGTGGACTTCCTTGCTGACCCTGGGCCAGAACAGATTGTGGTTATTTTATAACTGTAGTGTACAAAGTTGTGATAATTTTATTCACAGTACAGTCTGTACTAACTACAAGTATTATTGTAGGCTTATAATTTGAAAGAGAACAGCAAATACAGCACCAAACATAATTCATTTTGATACCTTTTTTCCTTTATTGAATCTGTCTAAAACAAAGTTTTGTAAGCATGATAACAGACAAAAAAGTTATCCTTCTAACTAAACCCAGACTAGCTGTCCCTGGTGTGTTCTACCTACTACTTCAGCTGTGAAACCTTAAATGGCTGTGGTCCTGGTCACTCTACCACTGGTCCTCCTCCTTTGCTTTCATCTGCAGTGATACTGCTGATGCCAATAGCTGCGCAAAATTCAGTAACTAGCTATTCTGAAGCATTTGGATACTTCATTTTTAACTTCTTTTCTCTGAGTTTTTAAGCTCCTAGTTGTTTTTAGCTTTGTTAGTGATGTGTAAAGAGAGTCAGAAACAGTCCTAGCTGAGTCAGTGCTAAACAATGCTAAAAGATACTGCCAAAGAAAAGTGAAAGGGGCGATGACGATGACAGCCATCCTGAACTACATTGGCCCAGTCATCACAGCACAGCTCTCTCTCTCTCTCTCTCTCTCTCTGGTGTTTTATTTTTTTTAATTGCATCGCCTCAGGGAAACCTCCTGGCACTCCCGATGGCCAGTCTGCCCTTGATTAAGGCCCTGGATTAAATCACCACTCTATAATCATCAATTGTAGTCGTTTGACTTGGTAAACAGCAATACATGTTAATATGAACACCTCAAGCTATTCACCCCACCTTCAAGATATGTGATTGCTGAAGACGTACAATAGAAGTAAAGATGGGTCATCTGTATTTTCTGTGCCTGAGTCATCAGACTCATCTGTCTCTGTGTGTGTTCACATCAGACAAATATTCTTACTCAGAGGGCAGAATAGTCATTCTTTTCCCCATCTACTCTACAATACCAAACCAGCATTTTAATTATGTATCCTACTTTTTTATCTTTTTTCCTCAGAGGTACCCAGACCCAGTCTTCCTGATGTCAGTGCTATAGTAATGTTGTCAGTGCAAAATATGAAAATTACGTTAGTGAGTACCATGTATATCACAGGTGTTTTTGTCTGAGATTGCAGACCCTTGCAGTGGTGGACTGGGATGATTAATAAAAACTTATTTCAGACTGGCTATCCACAACTGACCCACAGACAACTCACTTCTTACAACATGAAATCATTTCGTTTGGATGGTTATTCCCATGTCAGTGCAGGATCATGTTTCTTCCAGAAAAGTGACTCAAACTGCTTTCCCCAGGTCCTCTCCATATGGTCAGTGCCACCCCTCCTGGAGACCAAAGAGACAGTTAATCATAGGGATTAGTGTCTTTGTAAAATTGCGAGCTCAGATTGAAACATTGAGAAGGACTGTGGATGAAACCTGAGAGCTATGAAAGCAGAGAAGGGACATGCACACAGCAGAGTAAACAACAGAATTTATACACCTTCACAGAGCCAAAATACACTTATCAAACACACTCACATAGCCCAAACAAACACAGTTTTGTTTTGTAAGTGGCTAAACAGGCCTTTGGGACTCAATACTGGATCAATTGATTGACAAGGATCGGTGGTACGCCTGTTACCTTTGACTCAGGAGATGGTATGAAATAATCTTTAAAAAATGCCAACTTTTTATCTTGTCACAGTATAACATTTTATTTATTGATTGATCTATCATTTTACTGTGTGATTTCAAACTAGTCTGAGCTTTGCTTTTGAGACCCCCTTCATTATTCCAAAGTGCTTTAAAGGAACAGGCTGACAATTCTGGAAATGACCATTTGCCATCAAACCCAAAATCAGATGAGAAGGTGGATATCAAAAACAAGTCTGTATAAAAAAGCTGCAGTGTGAACATAGCCTGGGACCTTAATAAGGGTGTGATAACCTCAATCCCCAAGATCCTCCTGATCTTTCTATTGTAGTTGTAACAGTCTGGAATAATTTTAAAGGTTTTAAAGATTTTTTAAAGATATAATATAATAATATTAAAGTGTTAAATTGTATATTTTTGATACACTTGAAAAATGTAAATAAGATAAGATACCATACTAATATGGCAACATAACATTGGTGGCGAATGGCTGCTGACCAGTACAACCATCATCTTTTACTGGTGGTCATTGGAAATTAAACAGTACAATACTTAACAATACAGGACAATGGTTGAACTAAGAAACTCCCATTGGCTGATCAGTTCAACCATTGTCTTAAACTGTCAGCCATTGGTATAGCATCCCAGTATAACCACTGTATTTATTGTTGGTTAATAACAGCTGTCCAGTGCAACCAGAGTCTACTTCAGTCTCAGTTGACATTTTGGCTGGAACAGTTATCTTTTTTTTAAATACAGGTGCTACATGACCAGTGGCATCATGCCCATTCAAGCAAGTGCCCCACCAGATTTTTGACATCTTTTTATATTTTTATTTTATTACTATTATTTGTTATAATATGTAGTTATGAAAATGTTATATTATGAGAAGGACCCCATGCCCCCGCTCTAATTGTGCCCCCAGAATTTTGGCTTGCATGACTAGAGAAAACCATGCCCAAACTTCCCCAACTCCTACAAAGAGCCAGTCAGAGCTACTAAGATTAGGCTAAACTCTGATAACACTGCTGGGAAACTAGGGCAGTGAATGTGCTAAGCCTAAAAAAAAAAAACGTGTATTGTATGTTTTCACACTGTAACGTTGCCATGCTAGTAACAAAACACTGTCGCTGGCTTTGGTTTTTCCAGTTTCTTTTCTGAATCCTGAAGTATGTCTCAAGCACTCCCCTGTCCATATGTGGCCCAAACCTTCAGTGTAATGCACAGCGACTCCACTTCTGTTTCCATTGGTACACGTTTATCCAGAGCCACAGCTCAGCCAGGCAAGGCAAGCAACTTCTTGGGGCCTCAGGCCGTTAGGGGGCCCCGAGGGCTGACAAACTTTTCAACCCAGCAATGTTTCAAAATGTGGCAACCGCAGTGACCACAACCCCCTCCCCCTTAAACAAACAATGGACTTTTTGCAATGACATCTCAGTAGGAAGGGGCACCATGTAATTTCTGTCAAACTTGCATGATACATGAAGTTTGAATTGAAAGTCAATGAAGGACAATGAAGAGGAGTTAGCTATCTGGAAGTGAAAAAAGAAAAAAAGAGGATGAGAAAAAAGAAAGCCAGTGCCAAGTGGAGCAAATAATGAGGATAAAGTTGTGTAACAGTAAATAACTGTCTGAATGCTGTTATTTAGTCTGATGTTAAGCTTAACTATGGGGAAGACACTTGAATAACTTCAGCTAACATTAGACTAATGGTATTTATTTTATCACTTTTTTTGTTGGCTAGCGGTGCTGGAGACTCCAGCCTGGAGTGCAGGTCCAGCTCCGCTGGCTCTGACCGAGTTGAGTGAGGCTCTCGACTAACTTGCTGAAAGACAGCAAATAAGCTACAATATTGAAACTTCAAACAACCATTCAACTCCGGGCAGTGTTACCGAAATTAACGTTGTTTCTGCCATTCCTACAGTAGACCTTTCGTGGGTTTTTTGTGTAACAAATTATACAGACAATACCACAAAACAGTAAGACATAACAAACAGGTTATGGTTTGAATTCGGTACAGATTTCTAGTTGCTTATGTTAATGGAAGAACTACGTAGTGACATTTCGTATTTGTATGCATTTTAGTGTGTCATGTGACTACATACATACATACCTATATACCAAGTAAATTAATTTGTTTCTTTTCTCAGTATCATTTACATTCTGAAGGCTCTACTTTTATTGGCTATCTGTAATGGCAATTGTGTGTGCATTTCCAAATGATAAATTGGTGTACATAAGTATGCTGGCAAATGAAGTTCTTACCACAAAATCAGAGTATAAATCATACCACCACTAGGAGCAAAAAGAAGAAAAAGTTTTAGTGACCTGCAGTTAAACCATAAGGCTGGGGTGATATTCTATATTTTTCTTATTGTCAACAAATCTCATGGCAAGACCAACGCTAACAAGGATTTGATCTGATGACCAATTTTCTATGTAGTTAAAACCTGATACCAGATATTTTATTCCTCTGTGCTATAGAGCTCCATTGTTGCATTAAAACATATCAATGAGCCACACTGTTGCACTGGGTGACATGTTCCTTCATTACCATGAACACACACACAGTAGTTTATTTTGACTCAATCCCACATACGCTGCCCCACTGCCGAAAATACTCACTAGCCCACCAAATGCATATTAATCCGCAGCTGAAAATAGTAACAAACAACAAATGCACAACTTAGCAGTTAGTAGAAATATTGCTGTTTACATTGGACAATTCTTTAAATAGTCAATGTTTCTACTTTGTGGACAGAGAGAAGCACTCACTACAATGTAAAAACTTAATTGCGTTTACTATGTCATCAGAAGCCTGGAGTGTTAAGCAGTAGGTAGCACTGTTTCAAAAATGGACTGCTTTATAATGAGGCACCCATGGTTAACATGGTTCAATCACCTGAGAAATGACTTGGCTGAAAGACCATGCATTCATGGGTGGGAAACTGATACTTTGTCAGGACTCGTGACAGAGGAGGTAATTTAACGATGCCATTTCCATTACAGCACAGGTTGCCTAGTTACTGCTTGAGTTACCGGTTTGTGGAAAAAAAAAATCCCTCAACACCACCAAGATTAATGGATCACATCAACTGTGATTGTGTAGGTAATAAGGTGCTCATTAAGAAGTTGTCCAAACTAAGCTTTGAGTTTCCATAAGCTGGTCTGTTCTCCCCTCTATTACTGAGTTTAAGAACACACACACACACACATAGTAATTTTCTACATTTACCTAAAAACAGCAGTCATGTAGTGTGTGCACCTGACTGGATTCAAGTTCATTTGATCATTACAAAGCATGCCATGGGTATAGAAGTGTGTGTGTGGCAGTAGATCATTGGTATGTTTCCGGGTCTCCATATGGCAGCATTTATAAACTCCAACAGTTGGAATATCAGACAATTTCTCCTGGATGTAAGTAAGTGTGTGTTGAAGCCACAGCTTATATGGTTCAGTTTTTCATTTTATAACAAGAAGATTAATATTTCTTTTTACAATTAATTCAGAATTTGCATTCAGTTATTTTGGATACATGGACACAGAAGTTGTAATCTTTCCTTTTATACAGCTACAATGCTACTAACACTACCTTCCTGTCCTGGGTCAATTTTAATGCTAATACACAATTAAAGATCCTTCAGGAAGACTGGATGAGCATATACCGTATCATCATGTAATCAAGCCTGTCCGATAGAATTCTAGCACTTTTAACCAGGTTTCTTATAACTTGATACAGGAAAATGTGTTCCTTTGGGGGGGCTGTTGGCACAAAACAAGTGACGCACACAGACTATATACACAGGTGAGGACAGGATAACTAGACACAGGTGACATTAATTAGGGTGGAGCAAAGAATCATAACTGGAGGGAAAAGCAAACAAAGATAGGAAGCAAAACAACATAAGACACATGATGCGGCACAAATACAAAATAAAACAGGAAACAACAAAACCCAAGACCCAAAACCATGACAGGGATTGGTTGGCTACAGGGGTTGGTTGGTACACAGCAATTTTCTTGTCCTTTGAAGGTCACAGAAACAAAAATGTGACATCAAAATCTTTACTTTCTTGACCTGCACTCATCTACTACATCTGAAAATCACAAATTTTTTTGATGAGGGTGATGTTTCAGTTTTATAGTGTTGAAAGTAAAAAAGTGGTCTGTGGCCTAAACGTATTTGAAAGTCTGTGATGAGTGATGGTAGCTTACTAACATAATTTCATCAAAAAGTTGGGTAAAATGCAAGCGGGGTTGGTTGGCACATATATATGGTATAGTAGTATATGCATTTAGTAAAAAATATGGTAAGATATGTATTATGCTTGTGTCTGTGTCTCTCTTTGTGTCTGTGTGTGTGTGTGTGTGTGTGTGTGTGTGTGGGTACTGTTCAATTCAATTCAGTTCAATTCAATTCATATAGCGCCAATTCATAACAGAAGTTATCTCATTGCACTTTTCCTATAGAGCAGGTACTCAAAAACTTCCTTTAAGAGGCAGAAACCTTGGACAGAACCAGACTCAATGGTGGGCTGGGTTTTGAGAGAGAGAGAGAGAGAGAGAGAGAGAGGTTTTGAGAGAGAAAGGGAGAGAGGTTTGAAGAGAGAGAGAGAGGTTTGAAGAGAGAGAGAGAGAGAGAGAGAAGTTTAGAGGTTAGGCTACTGTTACGGTTATTGTCCCTTTAAAAATACTGTGGTCACTGCTCTTTAAGAACATTGTTTTGTTACTTCCCTGTCATCACACTCTTGTAATCCTGAGTTAAAAGTAAGTTTAAAAAATTTCATGGTATTTTTATTATTATATGTTGCTATTTCCTTAATATTCCAGACCCACTTAAAAATAAAATGAAAATTGACACATTTCATCACATTTCACACACATCACATTTCATAATCATATTTGGCAATAAAGGCTAATCAAATTTCATATTTGATAGCTTGATCACAATCTCACACACGCAAGCACGCACGCACACACACACACGCATGCATGCACTACAGCATTAACTATAGCATTTTAACATTGTGCCAACCAACCCCATAACATGTGCCAACCAACCCTGTGATGGGGCTGGTTGGCACAAATGCACAACATGACTTACTAATGACGAATCACCTAATTTTAGAAAACATTTGTGTGCATTAAAACACATTTATTTATAGCTGAGACCTTAACCTTTCATTTGCTGCGTGTTAGAATATTCTAACATAAATTATGCCAGAGACATGTGAAAAGTGAAAGGTGTGCCAATCAAAATCTCCCCTACATCATTTTTCAGAAATCACATTACTGCCAAAATTTGGGACACACACAAATTCAATTTCAAAGACGTGTGTGTTGTCCTCTGTTTGCATGATTTCCCTTTGTGCTACTTTCATCAGTAGCTCACATGTCATCAGTAGGATTTTTACACACAAAAGCTTGTAAATCCCCTCACAAACCCAAATCAAACATCCTGCACTCAATTAGTTTGAACTGAAAGCCAGTTCATTGTGAATCCCATCTCTGATCTGTCTTTCTATCTGTTTTACAAGGTGAAATTGATGAACAGGCTTTAGTGGGTATTTGGCAGCAGGACAGGAAAATTACACACCCAGTATTTGACAGTGTGCTCTTAACATCCTCTGTGGTCATCTGTCCTGATGGCAAAACTCTTTCGTAGTTTCCATTCTGATCTGAGAGAGACAGAAGAATATAAAGCTAGTACTTTTCCATTCACCTGTTCTTTACTATGACACATAAATATACAATAAAATTTCTTAAAGCTGCACTAATCAATAATTTTTATATTAACACTGAATCAAATTACTTTGACTGTGTGAAAGGTGTCGTTCGTAGTGACGAACCTACAGACAATTATTGTATCACCCAAGTCTGCAGTTCTCCTCAGTTCTACGTAGCTTTTTAGCATCTTTCAGCTGATTGTCCACTCTCATCAGTTTCCAGCAGCTGTTTTAGAAACTAAAAAAAGGAGTTGCTGGAGACCAAAACAGAGCTAAAAGGAGAGTGAATATTGGACTTACAAAAGTCAATAGCTCTGTTTTTTTGATAATTGTGGTTTTCTTAGGATATGTATGAAGTGGAATTAAGAGCTACCAGAATCTAACATATACAGTATTTTGCTGTATTATAATTTTTGCAGTCTTTTTTTTTTTTCATAAGGCTGTTGTAGAGTTTGGAGGTTTAATAATTTGCATTACAGTAGTTGGTGTAAGGGAAACCCACTCTATAGATATAAAAACAGGACTGCACATTTCAGAGTGGATATCATATATCATGGCAACTTTCCAAAGATTAAAATACAATTATTGCCTATTAACATTTTAGTGCAAGACACTCTTTAAATAGAAACGTTGTGGCACTAAGTCAACCGTGGGATAGATGTTACTTTACTACTCAAACATGTGGGAGAAGCTTGTGTGTGTGAAGTTGTTTTATCTCCATTTTTTCATCGTTGGCCTCCCATTATTCATATGCCTGTGATTATTAATTTTGAGGGGTAATGTCAGAGCCTTGCAGTTATCTGAAAATAATGCACTTCCTCCATCCAATCAGAGTTGAGTATGATATAATAATTTAAACACCAATCTACTAATCTACAGTTGTTTAGATATGTTTACTGACTACTAATTAGGTTAGTAAAGGGGAATGGAGTCAATAATATTCCTGATCAGCTACACAGCACCACTAATCATTTCTGTGCTTTGTAAATTGTCTATATTCCAACACAGGATTAAATAAACTGTGGTTATTTGATGTTTCTTATTTTCTTGGTGAATGTGCTGATGTTTGACCTAAAGCTCTATCTAAAACACTTCAACATGTTTATGTTTCACAGCAGATTTTCCAAAGAGAGAGCCAGAAATACTCTGCAAACACTTGGGAACAGCGTAAGGTCACGTTGAGACAGACAACAGCACTGCATGGAAAAACATAGCGCCCTCATTCATTTGAAAGGGACCATTCCATTGACACAGCAGGGGTGCCAACGCAGAGGGATCTGGCAAAAACAGATCAAGAAAGTTGAACCTGGTTTAACATCTGCCAGAGCACATGATGCAATGTAATCTGGAAAGGTGCTGCTTAACCAATCAAATACATTCATGGTAGATACTTTGTAATGTGAACGCTATATTTCTACTGTTTACCATGCTACTGTTGCGATGAAAGATAAAATGATGGCTGCCATGATAATTCCAGAGCAGTAAAATACTTCCTCCAAATATTAAAAACTGTTGTGCAGTGTTTTGGCATCTGAAAAACCTTACTCTGGAATTCCTGGATTGCTTTTCATTGTTTCACCACTATTCAATTCAATTTATCTCAATTCAATTCAATTCAAATTCAATTTCAAGTTATCTCATTGCACTTTTCCTACATAGCCGTATTCTTGATAATATTATATACAGAGACCCGGCAATTCCCACCAAGAGCAAGCACTTTGGCAACAGTGAACCCCAACTGGGATCTGATTCCGCAAGAGAGGTGCTTGATAACTGAAGGCTAGGAATCACAAATAACCCTGCATTCTAGGAGCGCAGTGTACTAGTTGGCTAAGAAGATACTATGAGCTCTTTAAGATACAATGGTGCCTGACCATTAAGAGCTTTGTAGGTGAGGAGAAAGATTTTAAATTCTGTTCTGGATTTTACAGGGAGCCAGTGCAGAGAAGCTAATATTTGAGAAATATGATCTCTTTTCCTAATTTTTGTCAGTACACGTGCCGCAGCATTCTGGATCAACTGGAGACTCTTAAGGGGCAGCCTGATAGTAAGGAATTACAATAATCCAGCCTAGAAGTAACAAATGCATGGACTAGTTTTTCTGCATCATTTTGAGACAGGATGTGCCTGATTTTGTAATCAAAGATAACTCTTTCGGTGGTGCTATAGGCCAGGGCAATGCCATCTATAGTAACTATATCTTTAGATAACGTTTCTCAGAGGTGTTTGGGGCCAAGTACAATAACTTCAGTTTTGTAAGAGTTTAATATCAGACAATTGCCGGTCATCCAGGTTTTTATGTCCTTAAGGCATGCTTGCAGTTTAGCTAACTGATTAGTTTCATCTGGCTTTATCGATAGATATAATTGGGTATCATCCGCATAACAATGAAAGTTTATGGCGCATTTCCTAATAATATTGTCTAAAGGAAGCATATATAAGGTGTCATAGTTTTGGGGTTTTGTCCTGTTTCCTGTTTAATTTTGTAGTGTTCTCCTCTTGTGTGTCTTGTTGTTTTGTTTCTTGTCTTTGTTTGCTTTCTCTCCAGTTTAGATTGTTAGCTCCGCCTTGATTAATTAACCTGTGTCTCGTTGTCTTCAGTGTCAGTTTGTTGTTTGCATTTGCATGTGGTTTTCCTTCTGTTCAGTTTGGTCTTTTCTTCTATTCTTTGTTGACCTTGCATGGATTTTTGGATTTTGTACCTTGCCTGCTCCTTGTCAGATTTGTTTGCCTGTCTTGGACTTATTTCCCGATTTGGCCCTGTGAATGCCTGACTATCCGTGTGAGCCTTCCCTTGTAATAAATTTGCTGAACTGCCTCTGCTCTACGTCGAAGTCTGCCTCGAAGTCTGGTTAAATATAGGTCTATAGTTGGCTAAAATCCCTGGATCATAAATGGGCCAGCCTGACCACGAAAAACATGTAATTACTGTTCGTTCCTCATTAATAGGGTGAAATTTTCAAGAAATCTGGTCATGTTGCACATCATTTGAAAGAAGAGAGTCTCGAGATTTGATCAAAGTGGGTTGTTCTACTATCACAGCGAGCTAATACAAAGAGCGCACATAAAACAAACCAACACAAGATGGGAGCTACCTACCTTCAACGTCGCCTGGAAGTCTAAAAACAACAGGCAGCATGGTAATCTCGGTATCCAGATGAAGGCAAGGGTCCAACAAACAAAACTAGCATGCTACATATAGTCACACAAACACTACATGTAGTCACACAAACATGCTAACTCTGGAAATCTTCAATAAAACTTTGTTGACTTCGCAAGTCTCAGAAGTAAACATTGTTTGTGTCCAGGTTTACTGTTTGTAACGCTTGACGATGGATTACTACACGTGAAAGCTTACTCTCTCTATGATCTTTAGACTTTTTGGAACAAATCAAGCCCTATCCCATGGTTATGCGATCCATAGTGGCAAAACAGTGTGTCACTGAAGCAAACCGCGCTTCACTGGTTGTCAGTAAAACACTCTAGTTAATTGCGTGTCTTCGTCATACACATCAAGCCAGTAGTGGACAATTAGTATTCAATGAGATTCCGATTCTAATGATGTATGGCATGTTAGGGTTCTGTGGGAGAGTTTCAGTAGTTTTCAACTGCGCACAGCTTTAACGTGTCACGGACAAAATACAGCACTTTTACACCGGCAAAACGCGTTTGTTTATTTGTAGTTATTTTACAATGCTAAAAGCAAAAAAAAAGTGTCAGTACACCGTTGAGAGATGGAGGTACATCAATTTATATAAACTTATAATTGCTAACTGTGTTTTGTATTGTAATATATCTTTATTTATTTATTCAATTATAATTTTCTTGTGTCTGTGAAGCAATTTCTAACTGTGTGCTATACAATTAACTTATTTACTAACTTACTTATTTACTTACTGTATTATGTGACTGAGTATGTTAGTGTCATTTACATTTACATTACATGGAAATTTGCCTTTCATACTTGCATTTGATATGATATACATTATGCATAACAATACAGAATTGTTATAGATTAATGTAAGTGAAATGGCAGCAAGAGATAGAGAGATCAACTGATAATAGACTGAGTGAGTCGTCCACTGAAAAACCTGCCTCAGTACATTCTCTCTCTGTCTTTCTCTAACTGTCTCTCTTTCTCCTTGGTCCCTCTGTTTACATTCTCCTCAAACCGCAGGAAGCCACTTTTAAAGCAGTGCCACAGATAGAGAAGTGTGTGTGTATGTATGTGTGGGTAGGTGGGTGAGTGATTGTTAGAAATTCTGGCAGAGGTCTGGTTCACCATAAACAAAGTTTTTAAAAAATGGAAATCTAATCCCTCTGCTAAGAGAGGTTGTTAGAGAGGGAGAGAGAGAGAGAGAGAGAGAGAGAGAGAGAGAGAGAAATAAAGAGTTTAGTAGTGATTGTGTAGGAGAAAAGGAAGTGGAAATGGAGATAATGGGAAGAAAATAGTGTATTGTACTGAAATTTTACATTTATGGAATTGCGTTCTAATGGTGGCTTTTAAGATCATTACTAGGCTTTGTTGGGACTAGATGGAGACAAGGCTTATTTTGAAAAAGGTCAGCTCTAGGCTGATTTAGAACTAGACAGCATTACTTGTATTTACAGTAGTACTGAGTCAAACCTATTGAATTTAGGACGAGTCAGGATCTGGCTCATTCTAAGCATCTGCAGAATTAAATCAGTCACATATCAGTGAGAATAAATAACTCTTGGAGGATTTTTTCTCACTGTACATATTTCTATGGTATCATTTCTTTTTGTTTGTTGTACTGAATGTTGAAAGACAATAACTGATCCTACCTTTGAGGAGGACATGAGAGGTGTTACACACAAATTTAATGCAGGAAAACAAATACAGAAAATAGTATCATTGTTAATGAATGACAATGAAGCTGTTTGTGCACAGGTAGCCTAAAACATACTCCAAAAAACAGACATTCCACTGATAAGAAATTAGGCCAAACACTGACGCGGTTGTTTTTTTAGCGTTTGGTTTGACTTTAAAACCATCATTAGGAGACAGAGGTAGATATATTAGAAATAACAGCTAATATACTGCAGATCTGCTGGTTGCACAGTAACACCAAGAGGGCTAATGATGTCATAGGCCTAGACATGTATTGTAGAAATAACCCAAAATCAGAAAGATTAGGTTTAAGTAAAATTCTGAGGAAAACTTGTTTTGCTCACATCAGCTTGAAATTTTCAACATTCTGAAAATGAAACTTTAGGAAAACAAGGCAGAATTAAACAAATATCCCACTGATAATCACTGTTTATAATCTGCCCTAATGCTACAAGTGCTTTTAAAATGATTTAGCAGTTAATATGCTGTGTTTTAATTTTGGATCTGTATATGAAGCGTGAACTTGAAAAGTCTGGCATATGGTGTGTTCATGTGCTGGTGAGAGACTCTGAAATCTAATATATATGAGTATATATAGGAGTTGTCTGTTTAGATGATGAGCTCAGTTGTGGAAAAATCAAACCCAGAAGACTTAGCAAGCATCTGCAGCCAACTGTTGTTTCAATTAACTATTATACTCGCGTTTGCAGACCAATGAACATAATCCAGCATTATTCCAACAATAAGAGAGCCAATTCCTCTTTTAAGTGACACATTGAGTGTGTGAGCTGAAAAACCTTTTGAGACATTACAACAATGAAAACAAAACTCTGTCAAGGGGAAAGCAGAATGGCATGGCTCCCAACACAGGGAAGAATCTTCAACAATTGAAATTTAGGGATAGCACTGTATTCTCTAATTAAAAACTTAGTTAAAGAAAAAAAAAAGCGTAAAAGTGAAATAATAAAGATGTGAACGAGAGTCTCCAAGTGTCCTTGGAGCAGGACTAATTTTATTTAGTACCAGTTCATGGCTTTACTTGGGCTTAAAGCCAGAAACAAGGATTCAACCATTCTAAAAAGGCTAAATGTCTGTGGGTGAAGGACTGGCTACTCAAAAGAGAGACCAATGGATCATTTCACATTCTATTCAAGGAACTTGACAACAATGAGCCTCTGGTGAGTGCATTTTCCCGTGGATTCAACGAAAATAAATAAATAAATAGCTCTTTGTTGCCACCTTGTGACATCATTATGAAATTGTAGCTTAATATATGATTGCATTTTAGATAACAGCTCTGATTCTCATCAAAACTTTATATTAAAGCATTAGTGGACATTTGTTTCTCAACCACTCGACCACTATACTTCACAATATGTTATTATTATTTTGTTTTTAATCCATGTAAATCCTGGTTCTGCATGGATCAGAGTACATTTCAGGCTCTACTAAGTATGATGGCACCTCACAAAAACACAGTGATGAGAGAGCCCATCAGCACTCCAGAGACTGGCTGTCACCTTCAGATTTCTGGCAACAGGGGAATCTCTGTCTTTTGCATTTAGAATAAGTGGTCCTGCCATCTCTGCCATTGTGACTGAGATCTGCAATGCAATCTACAAGGCCTTTTTCCCCACAATTTTTATTTATTAACTAATTTTGTGTAATATTTTGAGCCAAAGCACACCTTAACCCTTAAATCAAGAAATTGAATGTGAATATTGATAATACAAGGGGGGAGAACTAACAGAGTAGTTGGTTATGCTGTATGCCGGATGCAGACCTAAGATTCATCTACGTGGATGTGGGCATCAACAGCAGAGTCAGTGATGGTGGTGTATGGAACAAGAGCAACTTTGGGACAGCTGTCCAGAGAGGGATCCTCCAGCTACCAGACCCAAAAACTCTGTCATCCAGGACCATACCAGTGCCTTATAGTTGCTAATGAAGCATTTGCTCTGAAGAAAACTGTGATGAAGCCTTATTACAGGGCACACCTCAATAGAGAGACCAGAGTTTTCAACTACAGGTCAGTTTTTCACATTAATTTGACTGTATTGGAGTATTTGTGATAGAAATTTTATTAAGTTAGATAAAGTTAGCTGGATGCAACTAAAGGCCAGCTAGATGGCCACCTACTGTGAAGTATAATCATTTTATTTATTTATTTAGCCTATATATTTATTTATATGAATGTGGTTCTTGTCTGTTTGTCCAATTTTTATCTGTCCTTTGTTTGTTTAGCCTACTGATGCACATTACTGTAGCCTTAATCGAAATTGCCCCAAGGGAATTATAGTTGTATGTATATTTCACATCATGTTTCAGCTCAGTGTAAATAATTTCACCTAGACTACTGGGTTACCTTTTTGATTACTTTATCACACATCATAACATTAGTAATTTCATGATTTCAAAATGTCCACCTAAAAATGCTGATATTTAAAGTACTGTCTTACATTAATAATAGTGGACAGTGAAGGGTGAATCTGAGCACTGACCATCGCAACCTGCTGTTATTACAACACATAAACAAAATAACCACACATAAAAGATACAATAGCATTTATTTAACCTTAGAACTGATTAAGTAGTGGTAGAGCGGGTCGTCCACCAATCGGAAGGTCGGTGGTTCGATCCCAGCTTCCCTCAGTCCACATGTCCTTGGGCAAGACACAGAACCCCAAATTGCTCCTGAGGGAACAATGGGGTGAATGCGATATGTAGTGTGTGAAGCGCTTTTGAGTGGTCTAGAAGACTAGAAAGGTGCCATACAAGTACAGTCCATTTACCATGAACAGTCAATAACTTCAGTTAACAACCACTACTTAGACAGTAGCTTGCAACAATCAGCAAGCATATAAGGTGTGTGTGTGGGACAATAGAAAGGGGGGGCGGATGTGACCTCGTAGGTCTTCGTCACGCACTCAAACAAAAAAGAGAGCCAAAATGGACGACGGGCTCTATTTGTCCTGTGCAGCTTAGCTGGTTATGCTATCTGGGTCATTTGAGGTGTAAGTGTATATGTATGTGTAAAGACATGTGGGTTAGTGGAAAGGAAAGAGAAAGAAAGCACACAGAGTAAGGCACAAGGAATCTCAAATGCCGTGGTAAAGGACAATATCATGTCTGTATGTATGTCCCTTTATCACACAGGAACCCGATAGCAATCTTTTATTCACCAGCCGTGTTACTGGACTTTGGACTGATAAAGCACAGTTATTAGCTTCCACAGTGGCTAAAGCTAACACAGTTAAAATAACGGTGTGGTACCAATACAAAATGGAATGTGCTAACACAAAGAAAAACACACAGCAATTAAGACACGGTGGTCCGTTACTCTCCAAAATAAGCAAAGCACAATTCACAACAATGAAGCTTAGATGAAATAACACACAGTTATAAAATCTATCTCTGCCCAGACAAAAGCCTCTTACTTGAGATCGCTTGGTAGCGATTTAATGCGTCAGTCCGTTGGGTTGACCGGTGGAGTTTCTCTCTGAACTCGGATCCTGACGTAGCCGGGTCCGCACAGTCGGTTCCTTTGACAGCTGCAAGGGAAGCAGTAGTCGACTTTTGGTGAAGAGAGTCTCAGAGGCTTCTCCGTGAAGAAGATGATATATCTTTCTCTCTTCCTTCTGCAAGCAAAGATTGTTATGTGGAGTACAACAATCGCGATTCAAAGGTGTATTCAGCAAACACAAAACAGTCTGTCACTCGTCCAGCAAGTTAAGACTTCCTAGGAAAATTAAAGTTTGACATTGAAGCGTCTCCTGAAGCGACCGAGGTCACAGTGGAAAGACCACAAGCAGTCTGTTGTGCTGGGCTTTATAGAGGTGATGTCGTCATAGCTGATCCAGTGTTTGGATTCAAGCTCAAATTATCACATCTGAGTGTGAATTAACAACTAGTGGAGACCTGGCACTGTTTCATCATCTAGCCTTTGTTTTTGATTCAAGCCTCTTAGTGAAGGCTTTATATTCTCCACTAGGCCGCTGTCTTTTGTTCTAGCCACTGGTGGTAAGGCCCAACACTCACCAACCTTGAATGACGTATATGAGGATAATCTCATTCTGAAGTGTCCAAGAGACCACCTTCTGTTTTATTATTTTGTTAATTTAGGTGATAGGTTGTTGTTGAGTTGAAATCAATCAGTTGTAATCAATTGAAATGATGCATCAACGGTAGTTTGACGTCATTATCTGACACATTATCAGCGTTTTGATTGGCTGTTAAGTGAAACTAGTTTCACAAAGTTTTGCAACTGCTGCGGCTGAGTTTCAGACAAGTTTCAAGTGTGTTGCAGAAGGCTTTTACACCATGCAACTCAATTGCAACTTAGTTTCACCTAAGTTTCAATCAACTAAAGTTGTGTGAAAGTTTCACCATGTAAAGCCAGCCTAAAACCATACCGCTTACATTGCCTGCCTATGGAGAACAACAGAATAGAGCAGAATAGAATAGATTGATTTCCTTGTGGTTAACACATAGTACAGACACAGTGTTTATAATTCTCATTCCAGCAGCAGTCTTTTCAATAAACAGCCTGACACCCTGATTTATTGCTGCAGTGCACCACAGTTAGTTAACATTGCTCTTCTCTTCCTCTCTATCTTTGCGTAGCACTCCAGCTCATATACACTTGCACTCAACACAAGCGCAGATTTGGTTCCATAAAAACTTCAGATTCCCATATTAAAGGACTGTGAAAAGGGGTATTAGCAAATTAGCTGAATATTTAAACAGATTAGGATTACTAACATGGCATCCATAATGCACTGTGGCAGTATTCCACTGACTAATGGTCTAAATGTTTCTCTTGAATGGGGTATGTGTCAACTCTAATATCATATGCTCCAATGGCCTCTATAAACATGTGATTCCCATTGCTTGCATCTGTTGCTGTGACACAAGCATCACAAAAAGAAAACCTTGAACCTGGTCACACCAAAGCAGGCCATGCTTCCAAAACCTTTCTGCACTGGGGATGGGAAGGTAAAGGCCACATTAACACAGCCTGAGTTGCATAATACTGCAGCAGGCCCTCAGATCCAGCCACTTCTGGGGAAGGTGGGGTGGGCCTACCATGCATCCATGTTTGTCCCCTTAAAAACATCCAAATCCAGGTACCCTCAGTGTGCAATGCTGGCCTTGGTACTATCAGACCAAGACCATCTGGGAAAGATGTTATTCCAGAATAGACAGTAGCCATCCTCACTACAGTGCTGAGGCAAGAAGGTAGAGGTGGACAACTTTTACAATGTACAGCACAGTAACAGTATCAAGGACTTCTCTCAACCAATGCAACCTCTTTGAAGGGTAAGATACAGGCCCATGGACAGGCAAAATCACCCAATAGAGACTATGTTCCTCAGCATGGTGCAGAGGATAAAGCTCAGTGAGCTTTATCGGAGACCGAACCGTTTGTGCATTTAGCTGTCCCATCCTGGACCTGATATTCAAATGGTACAAATGAAGGGTTCGGTTGGAGTACAGCTGAGTTACTGAGCCAGTGACAGTACTACCTTCAAAGACAGTGATTTAAGGGATGTCTTGACAAATGGCAGGACCTCGCCTCAAGAAATTCATGCAGGACTGTTGACCTCTGTGGACTCATTCCTTGCAGACACTGTTTCAGGAGAATGTGAGTGATCAACGACCTTTAACTAAAGCCACTGTGACAGGAGGAATTCACTGTTTTGCTTATGTTCAGCAACAACTGGAGTAAAAACAACACTGAACATATGTATTTTCAGAGTTAAAGATGATATCGCTACGTTTGCCTTAACCAGACATTTAACTTGCAAACCTGTCATGCCACTCACATTGGAGTGGATGGTTGGGTGTCCACAGCATGTGACTTCCACACTGGAGACTTGTCTCTTACCAACAGTCATATTGGATTCTTTAAACCATGAAGAGTATCTCTTCTTAACCTTAACCAAGTAGCTGTAGTTGCCTAAACTCAACCAGACCTTAACCATATATGTGACAGATCAGAAAACGGTCATATGAATAATTTTTGTAAAAGTCACAAACAAGTTATTTCTAATGGACTTTTCAAAACATCCCAATTGTCAACTTTCAGAAGAAACCATTGGCTACCATTCACTGTCATGCAGTATGAAAACAATTTTCAAAGAGCTATACTGTCCATCACAATGAATCTAATCTGGTGTGGTCAAAGATTCTAAGTCCCAATGCTTTCAATTGACAAGCTGTCTGGAACAATACAGTTCTTTCAGTAAATAAAGTATGTAGATGAAGTACAAACATGAAGTACAGTGTATCTCCCTCCACTGTATAAGCACTGTCCTGTATATCTGTATACTTGCATTCCCTGCTTTATTTTTATCTTTGTCTTTGACTTGTTTTGGCTCTCCCTTGGTGGTCCCATCTATTCAGTTATGTTTCATGTTTGATGTCCACTCATTATCACAATCACATTACCCAATCTATCCTGCTGTATAGGGCTACTGTATGGGGTCTCTGTGTGTGTTGTACTGTCTCATCCTAAGGCCAATGTAATTAGCAGTCTGACCTTGTGGCACAGGACAGCGCCAGCACTGCTAATGACCCCTAATGACCTCACAGCTCCATGTGTGTATGTGTGTGTATGAGTGTATGTGGTTTGAGCAGTAAAGCCTCCACGGCCTCAGAATGGTTTTCTATCAGCATTGGGAAGGTTACTGTGCTGTTGATAGGAGCTTTGATATACAGTGGAAGACAAAGATGAGCTGAAACATAGCAACTGTGTTTACATCCTATTGTCAATTAATTATATTTTCATGACCTGGATGCAGACTGTAAAATATATTTTTGGACACCAAAGTTGCATTGCACCATCTGATTTTAATAAACTGTCCCCCTGCCTGATCTCATGCTCAATTTACCCATTTTTGTCTGAAAATGAAATTACCCTTTTTTTGGTCTAAAATGAATGATGTTAATTGTGTGCGGTGAAGCAAAACTATGACCAAATGTAACCCTATTCGAATTAATTTAACCTATCCCAGGGGTCCCACACTTCCTAAATGCCTGTCTGAACAGATGGTTTTTTAGCTGCTTTTTAGAAGCAGAAGGTTCATGATATACTATGAAGCTTGGCCATGTAGGCTCTATAAGTGAGCACCAAAATTATGTTATCAGGAGCAATAATCAGGACTTCCATTTTATCTGCATTTATCTGCAGAAAATGATTTGCCATCCAGTTCCTAACTGCAATTAAACAGTTATTCAGTACAGAAAGTTTATGAGGCTCATTGGGTTTAAATGTAAAATACAGCTGGATGTCATCAGCGTATAAATGATAGGAGATGTTGCTTAAACTACTTATAATCTGTCCTAGTGTCAGCATGTATATGGAGAATATAATTGGTCCCTAGACCGATCCCTGGGATCGGTCTAGGGACCGCAGACCGCAGAGCAGCAGTGTCCATCACCTACAGAGACCGACAAAGTCCTATCAGTGAGATAGGAGGAGAACCACTTCAATGCAGTCCCAGAAATGCCCAGCAGGTGACCAAGGTCCAATAAAACCAAAACTGAACAATCTCCATCATCTGCAGCCATTAAAATATCATTTGAGACGTTAAGGAGAGCCGTTTCAGTGGCGTACAGTTTCCAGAAACCAGACTGAAATTTGTCAAACACCCTATGCAGTTCCAGTATTTGAACGAGTTGCTTTTCAACAACCTTTTCTAAAATTTTGGAAAAGAAAGGGAATTTAGAAATGGGCCTATAGTTCTCTGGTAAGGAGGGGTCCAGATTTGGTTTCTTAAACAAAGGTTGAACAATACCCTGCTTAAAATACCTGAGGATACACTTACACCTATTAAAAGAGAGCCGTTTATAATGTTGACTATGCAGGGGCAGATGAAATTAAAAAATAGAGAGGTTGGTCTAGAGTGCTCGAGGAGAGTTTCATTTATACTAACAAGGTTGCAATATCATCTATGGACACAGGACAAAAGAAGCCCAAGATGGATGGATTTGAGGGGCCACTAGTGAGTGGACTGGACGAGGGTGAGATGTTTGCCCTAATATTTACAACCTTACGTATTAAATAATTAAGAAAGTTATTGCAGTCACTGTTAGAGATTGGTAAGTTAGTGCTGGGAGAGACAATACAGTTTACAGTATCAAACAGGACTTAAGGATGTCTCTTGCTGGAAGATATTAGATGAGCAAAGTAAGAAGATCTCTCAGCCTTCACTATGTCGATAAGGGTTCCCGTAAATTCTCTGAGATGCAGTCTGTGTACTTTTAACTTTTTTTTACCTGCACTGTGAATGCATGGATGCTCTTTTCTATTCTGAACTGCTGCTAAACTGTAGCCTGATGTGTTTTGATAGCAGCATAATGATGTCAGCATGCTGCTCTGATTCAGAGAAAAAGGAAAATTAACAAGCAAACTAGCAAAATTATCAGTTGATTCAGTGTCAACACTCAGATGTTGATACTATTTATATAATTTTACACCTATCATAGTTAATAGCTATTCTATTCATGGTTCGATCCCTGGCTCCTCCTGGCCATGTGTCGACTGTCCTTGAGCAAGACACTGAACCCCAAGTTGCACCTGATGGGCAGGCCAGTGCCTTACATGACAGCTCTGTTGCAATAGGTGTGTGAGTGTGTGTGAATGGGTGAATGAGAGGCAAAATTGTAAAGCGTTTTGTCCATTAAAGTAGAAAAGCACTGTATAAATGCAGTCCATTTACCATTAGAATGCTATCCCCTGTCAAAAGTGTCCAATTGATATGGTCAAGTCCTAAAATAAACTCTTATTAATACTGTCAAGCTGGAATTGTGCTTCTCCAATGATGCATGTAAACATCTCTGCAAACCTACGCAGACAGGTGTTATGGGTAACCACAGGTCACAAGGTGTGCAGCCGGCACGCACATCTCCCAGATCTACATGTTGTGCAGACTTGCATCAAGCAGGCTGATTGGTTGATTCAACTCATGTTGGGAGGTGGTTTCAAAACACTGACAAAAACATACATAAACATACTAAATATAATTATAAAAGAAACAGCAACATGAACAAACCAGAGCGACCCCCATGTACTTTCGCCTACGTGCAGTAGGTAGAAGCATAATTCTAACTTTATACAAATAAAAAGCATCCAGTGTCATCCTGTGGCAAACAGTTTTCCATCCTTGTTCTAGGGAGAGAAAATATAACAAGGCAGCAAGTAAATTTAGTTTATAGGCTACGTGGTAACAGTTAACATGAACTCTGGTTTATAACACAGCGTGACATGTATGTCATCAGGTGTTATAACTGTGTCATAAAACAGATGATAATGAAAGAAAGTTGTAAAAAGTAAATAAGGAATATCAATGCTAAACAGTAGCTCCCCACCCTTAGCCAATGAGGTTAACTATGTTTGACCCTATGATTCACTCCACTGAAGTTTGACAACTCAAATAGCCAAATAACTATCTTTAGCCCAGCTTCTGTGACTCTGTGTGTGTCCTGTCTCCAGCATGGCCTCAGGCATGTTGTTGCTTACCTCATTAAGCCATGAAAGAATCGCCAGACCACCATCGCACACACACACACACACACACACACACACACACACACACTGCAGCCTATTGTGCTGTGTGGCAGCACCAGTGATTAGTGTCCAAGTCTCTTTTGTCAGAGAAAGACCCAAAATGTCATTGAGAAGCCATTCACACACTGACAAACTACTTGTCAAGTGTGTGTGTGTCTTTGTGTTACCCATACAGGGCACTGAAGCTAAAAGGATCATTTCTCTTCGTTAGTGTTAATTCTTAACATGTAGCCTGCAGACACAAAAAGACACACAAGTACTCGCTGTACGTAGCGTTGTCTCTTGGGAGAATATATCAGCATTACAGCAAGTTCCACCCGCTGGTGTAGACAGACAGAGAAACAATCAAAGCACATGGGTCTAACTCTTTTTGGAAAAGTAATATCTTGAATTCAAACTTGTAAACCAAATCAATCTAGCCCTTACCCTAGAAACCAGAAATAGGACAGAACAATTGTATTAATTCATCCATGCATTCATACATTCATTACCTTGCTGCGTATAGGGCCATGGTAGAGTCGCAAAGGTGTATTATTGCCAGCAACTTCCTCTAAATGGTCCTCCCAAGCACACAAAGAAATATAGTCCCTCCAGCGCTTAATCCCAGCAAAGACAATGTTGTAGTCTGTTCAGTTTTACATCTGCAAAGGAAGCATCCAGGTGGCATTCTTACCAGTGAAATTAACTTTTACAACTGACTCCCAGGTGGTGTAGACCTCGATCAATGTTGTTTGTGGTCCGATAAAGCCATCATCTGTAAACAAAAGACATGCCACCCTATCGTTATCAAACTGCATACTGTCCAGCCCTAGGCCGTACCTTGATTTCCTATCCATGAATGTCACTAACAGGAAAAAGGTAACAAAGGCCAACCTTCTCACAGCCGAATGCCAACCTTAACCAAGCCTAACAGTAGACATATTTCGCTTTGGGTGTATAGAGACACGCTGGATTGAGCTCTCATTTGATAATTTTAGACACTGATTGCAAAACTGCAAAATATGTTGTCACATGGCTTTTATGACCAAGCATGTCGAGAAAGGTGTAGAATCCACAGCATTTAGTGTTGTGCACCATATTTCTAGATCTTGATTTAGACTGAACCATGGTGCATTAAACCTGAAGAGAGGGTCGCACTCGGGAGTTTGCCATTCAACTGAGTTTACTAAATCATCTGTCTGGTAGTATACAAAACGGATGCTTTAGTAAGCTCAATTGGCAAACTCCCATATGATGTCAATATGCTAACATTATTGCTACCAACTTTCATTGCTATCCATATAGACACACTACTAGCTGAAGTGGGGCATCATAGACATAGATACAAAAAATTATATAAAGCTGATGTTTTTAAGTATAAGTGTTGTTACAGAGAGCTACAGTACAGCCTTTTAAAAATCCTTTTTCCTTTGTTTGTTAACTCCTCTACTGTGTCTTAATCTTGTAGGAGATAAAAGTGTTCACATCTGTCACTCACACACATCACTCACTCACATACACACACAGACACCCAAATCCTCCTTATGGTAAGAGAGAGGGATGATGCGCAGTGAGCAGACAGTTTAGCAGGTCATTATGGTGTTAGGGCTCTGTCTCCACCGATGACCTCAGTGACTGCGGTTACACGAAAGAGTGTTTTTTACTTTCAAATGTAATCTGTCCTGATTTTCAGTTCTAAAAAGTATTTACATGAGTGCAAAATGTAATTATCAGATAAACTGATGTGTTCACATGCTCCAGAGTAAGTAAGAAATTCTAACATGTGCAATACAAAAACACTAGCGCTCACCTTTGAATAAATGGGCATGCATAGAGCACTTGGCATTGTTATGAGGTAACTGCTGTGCTTTTATACTAAACTAAACATTCACTGATATTCAGTTGGTCATCACTGTGTGGTTGATCTATGGTTAAGGCTAGGCAACTAAAAGCACTTGGTTAAGGTTGCAGAAAGATGGTTGTCATGGCTAAATAATAAAAATCTCAACACTGAATCTTGAGACAAGAAGAAAAGCCAAAGTTAAAAATATAAAATATAAAAAGTAGGTAAGAAAAAGTAAAATACAACAGAAGGATAAAATATAGACAGGAACTGAGCAGAGTAAAACAGGTTGCTATCACTGTTATTTGGACTGTTTTCTCTTTTATACATGTTGCTGTAGTTACTTGCAGAAACACAGGATGTGTGTGTGTGTGTGTGTGTGTGTGTGTGTGTGTGTGTGTGTGTGTGTGTGTGTGTGTGTGTGTGTGTCAATGTGGAGACACCACTCAGGTCAGGGTCTCAAAGAGAGAAAAAAAATAGATCACCCAACGCCTGGTAATTGCTTAAAGCTGCGCTCACACACTCACACACACACACACACACACACACACACACACACACACACACACACACACACACACACACACACAAACACACACACAGGGAGTGGTAGTAGTAGTAGTAGTAGTAGTGTTATTACTGTAATTGCGCTGCCAGTTTATCTGTATGTCACCCTCATTCCACCCCTAAATCTGACTGGACAACAAAGTATTTGAACAGCCAATTAGGACACAGAAATAGCCAGTGTTAGTGTCAGCTGGTATTAGCGAATGGGTTAGGTAGGGGTCACCTTGGTGGATGTGTGGCCTAAATCACATTCTTTATTTTGATTGTGGAAAAAATTGTTGGTCAATACTGAGATGTCTCCCATGTTGAGTTTTTCTTTTTCTTTCCTCTTGTTCTTTTTCTGCTTCTGCCATAAGGAAATCTATAGCTGTGTCCCAATTCTTCACTATGTACTAAAACTATGAAGTATACACTATGTACTACTCTTCATAGTACACTCCTTTGGCAGTTATTATACAAGAAATCAATGTACTTGTGTGTCCATAGTCATGGTCAACAACAACAACTTTGGAAAAGCTACTGCCAATTTCCAATTTGGAAACTTAAAACAGAGAAAGCCAAATGTTTTTCCTTTATTTTTTGTTTCTAAGATGTTTCTGAAACTGTCTCACCCTAGCCCAGAATTTGTTTTAATTTGTTCCAGCTGTGAGCAGCTTCTCCATTCCCACATTGCATTGTGGGACAAGTTTGTCCATCAACACCACACTTCAATTAAATTAGTCTTTATAATATTATAATAATATCACACTAAAAAATTAAGCAAATTTAGTATGCATAATGACATTGTGCATACTGTATTTTGTCACTTTTCCAGTGTTAGTGCACTTCATAGTCAAAACTTGCTTAGAATTAGCATGTTGTATGAGAATAAGATACTGTTTATGTCTCAGAAATCCTAAGTTCTGCATGAATCAAATTTGGCAGATACATAGACTTCAAATATTTCCTCCTACCCATCAAATTACCATATGACAGTGATCAAACATACAACTTAACAAGGGTCTACAGCCACACTACACACAACACAGGTACAGAGTGGTACACAGTGCACAGCGGCGTTTTGAGCTCTTAGCTGTATTATAGTGTATTATATTTAGATTTGCACATCTCTTATTTCTTACTAGAAATAATTGTCTCGTTGCGGACTTATTTTATTATTATTTCTATTTGTATTCTATTAGTACTTCTATTCCTGTGTGCATTGACATGATAGTGAGCAGCTGTAATGAAAGAGTTTCCCCTTGGGGATCAATAAAGTATTTCTGATTCTGATCTGATTATGATGTCAATATGCTAACATGCTGACAATGACAATATTAACATGTTGATGTTTAGCCAGGCATGTTCACCATCTTAGTTTAACTTGTTAGCATGCTAACATTTGCTAATGACCACTAAACACACATTAGATTTGCTGGTATTTGGTCATAAACCAAAGTATTGGAAGTTTTGACCTGATGATGGAGCTAGAAGTAAAGTCAGAGGATCATCAAAGTCATTAGAATACTTCATCTGGGAACCACAATTGTTTGTGCCAAATTTTGTGCCATTCCATCCAGCAGGTGTCACGATATTTACCTGGATAAGTGATCTACTGACCAGCTGTTGTTGTCAGTCCCAAGTCGGCAAGGCTGGAGACAGAAGCAAGGGCCTTTTCTTTAAGGGCTCCACAGCTCTGGAATAGCCTTCCATTGGGAATCAGACAAGCAACCTCAGTGTCCCCTTTTAAACTCTTTTAAAGACTCTTTTTTATTCTTATTTTTAATTCCATTTTATTCTACTTCTTAAATGTGCTGTAAATGTGCTGTTTTGTAACTGCACTGTGTATTTTCAGTTCTAACTTTTTGTAAAGCACTTTGTAAACTAGGTTTTGAAAAGTGCAACTGATTACACTAAATGAAAAGTCAAGGACTTGGGCTTATTGAAAAACCTTTCAAACCTTCAGGTGCATTCTTTTCTTATATTTTGTAAAAATCTAAAGGATCACATGGAGAGAAATCTTAGCATAACTCAAGCCAGTCGTCCCTGCTGACAATACAGTAGTTTGTTGGCTGTAGTTGCTTCCATGATCTCCACTGTGTGTCCATGCGGAAAACGGACAGTTCTATGCTGGATGACAGCTATTCATGCCACAGTTACACGTGTGTAGTTAGAATGAAAAATTGTGAATCTGAGTTTATTTTCCAATACATCAATTTAATGTGCTGTATGTTCCTGTTTTCTGCTGACAGAAGCATACTATATTTTTCAAAATAAGTTGACTTTTCCTGGAATTCATCTGAATCCCAAACTGCATTACTGATATTTGCTTTTATCTGTAACTTTGACTATTTCTCTTTTATTCATCTTCCATTACCTATGTTTTTTCTTTCTCTTTTGGCATCTCTGTATATGGGGGAGGACATTAATTTATATGATTGATAAAATTATTGATATGATTGATGGTATTGATGGTATTGATGGTATGCCTCTCCTCCTACTGTCCTCATTCTCCTCCCAACTGTCTGTGAGAACATACAGTAGCACAATGCAAATTAGTATTGGTAGTGGTAATATCATTAATATTAATAAATTAATAATAGGAATAATAATGATAATAATAATAAGACTACTAATAATAATTGTTGTAGCAGTTGTTGAGCAGGAACATGGTGGCAGTAGGTGGTTTGCAATCACAGATCCAGACTCTAAAGCTGCTGAAGGCAGAAATACCTGCTGAAAGCAACAGAAGGAGAGAGGAGAGAGATGACCATTAAGGGCTTTGTAGGTGTGGAGAAGGATTTTTTAAATTCTATTCTGGATTTTATAGGGAGCCACCGCAGAAAAGCTATGTTGGAGAAATATTATTGCTTTTCCTAGTTCGTGTCAGTGCATGTGCCGCAGCATTCTGGATCAACTGGAGAGTCTTAAGGGACTTATTGGGGCAGCCTGATAATAAGGAATTGCAATAATCCAGCCTAGAAGTAGCAAATGCATGCAAGTGTTTTTCTGCATCATTTTGAGACAGAATGTACCTGATTTTTGCAATGTTAGGTAGATGAAAAAATACAGTCCTTGAAGTTTGTTTTATGTGGAAGTTAAAGGACATATCCTGATCAAAGATAACTCCGAGATTCCTTATGGTGTTGCTGGAGGCCAGGGCAATGCCATCTAGAGTAACTATATCTTTAGATAATGTGCCTCAGAGGTGTTTGGGGCCAAAGACAATAACTTCAGTTTTGTCTAAGAACATTAGAAAATTGCAGGTCATCCAGGTTTTTATGTCCTTAAGGGATACTCATGGTTAGTGCGCATGCGCCAGCCCGCATGCTGCCTGTTGCCGTAGCTCCGTCTCGTCGTCTATTCCAACTTTTAACTTTCCTTTTTTCTTCCAAACTTGAGTAACTTGTGTGTAAGTGTAATTTAAACTACGCTCTTTGCGAAAATGAGGGTAGAAAGTGTTTTTGTACTTTTTTTCGCTGTGGAACTCCTTCATCTGCTACTCGGTCAGGGCACCGCTGCAGATCAGCTGTTTGGCCGCATTGTTTACACCAGGGAACAGCTGATCGCGCTGAAGCCGAGCAACATGGCGCCCAGGACAACTGATGTCCCCACGGAGATCTGGAGGAGGACACACCGAGGATGCAGAGGTGGAACGAAGTGGCGAGGGAAGAGAGAGGGGTGCAGACAAAAGAGACTTAAGAATAAGAGATTTAAGCCGTGTCTGCCTTCTCTCGTCACCTGCTGGGCAACGAGAGATTGCTGGCGAATAACATGGACGAACTAACGGCGTTAGCCCAGAGGCAAACGGAGTTCCGTGAGTGTAGCTTGATGTGCTTCTCAGAGACATGGCTACACCAGGATATCCTGAATCATAACGTTTCCATCGACAGCTTTCATACTGTACGGGCCGACAGGGATCACACCGGGAGCGGTAAGCGGAAAGGCGGCGGGCTTGCTGTTCTGGTTAACAACAGATGGTGTAACCCTGGACACATTACCATCAAGCAGAGTATCTGTAGCCCGGACATTGAACTGTTAGCTGTGGGACTCCGGCCATATTATCTGCCACGTGAATTTTCACATGCCATTGTTGTGGCTGTTTACATGCCCCCCTCTGCTAACCCGGCATCGGCGTGCAACGCCATTCACACCGCCATAGCACATCTCCAGACTCAACACCCGAGTGCACTCATTTTAATCTCAGTGACTTCAACCATGTCAGTGTTTCAACAACACTGACTAATTTCACCCAGTATGTGAGCTGTCCTACTAGGGAGGAGAGGACACTGGACCTGCTGTATGCTAACGTTAAGGATGCATACAGCTCTTCCCCCCTGCCCCCTCTGGGTAGGTCAGACCACAACCTGGTTCACCTCAAACCCTGCTATGTGCCTCTGGTTAAAAGGCAGCCTGCGACCACAAGGACAGTGAGGAGATGGTCAGGGGAGGCCTATGAGACACTGCAGGAATGCTTTGAGGTGACAAACTGGGATGCACTCTGCGAGTCTCATGGAGAGGACATTGACGGGCTCACTGAGTGCATCACTGGCTACATTAACTTCTGTGTGGACTGCAATGTCCCAACCAAGATGGTCCATTGTTACCCAAATAACAAACCATGGGTAACAAAGGACATCAAGGACATTCCGAATGCCAAGAGGAGGGCCTTTACTGATGGTAATAGGGAGGAGGTGAGGGCAATCCAGGCTGACCTGAAGGTGAAAATCAGGGAAGCCAAGGAGAAGTACAGGAGGAAGCTGGAGCGGAAACTCCAGCAGAACAACATGAGGGAGGTCTAGAGCGGCATGAAGACCATCACTGGCTTCAGACCGACTGGCAGCAGAGGAATTGAAGGCAGCTTGGACAGGGCCAATGAACTTAATCTGTTCTTTAACAGATTCGACACACCGGCTCCTGCTCATCCCCCCTCTAACTCAGCTGCTGTCGGCCCTCAAGCTCCTCTGAGTACTCTGCTCCCCCCTCCCCATCAGGCTAACGGCCCTCTCCAGACCGACGACTCCCCCCCCTCCCCCAACTGTAACTTCTGCTGTGTGCCTGACTGCTGACCTGGTGAGAGGACAGCTGATGAAGCTCCACTCAAACAAGGCCGCAGGCCCCGATGGCGTTAGCCCTGGGGTGCTAAAAGCCTGTGCCCCCCAGCTATGTGGAGTCCTTCAGCATGTCTTCAACCTGAGCCTGAGTCTTCAAAGGGTCCCCATTCTGTGGAAGACATCTTGCCTCGTTCCTGTGCCGAAGACGCCACGCCCCAGTGGCTCCAAGGACTACAGACCGGGGGCACTGACCTCCCACATAATGAAGACCCTGGAGAGACTAGTGCTGGAACAGCTGCGGCCCATGGTCAGACCCCTCCTGGACCCCCTTCAGTTCGCCTACCAGCCCCGGCTGGGAGTTGAGGATCTCCATCATCTGCTTAACCACATCCACACCCACCTGGACAGGCCGGCAAGCACGGCATCATGTTTTTGGACTTCTCCAGTGCTTTCAACACCATCCGGCCTGCCCTGCTGGGAGAGAAGCTGGCAGCGATGCAGGTGGATGCCCCCCTTGTGTCCTGGATTGTGGACTACCTGACTGGCAGACCACAGCACGTGCGCCTGCAGCACTGTGTGTCGGACAGCGTGGTCAGCAACACCGGGGACCCCTCAGGGGACTGTCCTCTCTCCCTTCCTCTTCACCATCTACACCACAGACTTCAGTTACCACACAGAGTCCTGCCACCTTCAGAAGTTTTCTGATGACTCTGCTGTGGTGGGATGTATTAGCGGTGGTGAGGAGTCTGAGTACAGGGCTGTGGTGGGGAACTTTGTCTCATGGTGTGAGCAGAACCATCTGCAGCTCAATGTGACAAAGTCAAAGGAGCTTGTTGTGGATCTACGGAGGGCCAAGGCACCAGTGACCCCGGTTTCCTTCCAGGGGGTCAGTGTGGACATTGTTGAGGACTACAAGTACCTGGGAGTACACTTAGATAACAAACTGGACTGGACCAAGAACACTCAAGCTGTTTACAGGAAGGGCCAGAGCCGCCTCTATTTTCTGAGGAGGCTGAGGTCCTTCAACATCTGCCGGACAATGCTGAAGATGTTCTATGAGTCTGTGGTGGCCAGTGCTATCCTGTATGCTGTTGCTTGCTGGGGCAGCAGGTTAAAGGTAGCGGACGCAAACAGACTCAATAAACTGATCCGTAAGGCCAGTGACATTGTGGGCGTGGAGCTGGACTCTCTGGCGGTGGTGTCAGAGAGGAGGATGCTGGCCAAACTACACGTCATCTTGGACAGTGTCTCCCACCCGCTCCATGACGTGCTGGTCAAGCAAAGGAGCACCTTCAGCGGAAGACTTATCCCACCAAAAAGCACCTCAGAGCGCCACAGGAAGTCATTCCTGCCTGTGGCCATCAAACTATTTAACTCCTCCCTCTAAGGGTTAGTCTGTTTGACCCTAGGTCACTAAACTGGACATTGAGCATTACATCTCCGCCATAATTAATTATTAATAATTGTGCAATATTCGGTGTACTACTCCGGTGCAATATTAGTTTTCCCATGTTAGTTTTTCTTATTTATTGTATTGATATCATATACCTCTATTACTCTTGACAGTACATGCACCTCCGCTTATTATTACTATTACTTATTACATATGTGGTGACACTGTATTTTATACAGTACTTTCGTCATCAACCAGTAAACCCACTTGGTACTCGACACTTAGTTTATCTTATACTTACACCGACAGGATACTAATTTATTTTCTGACCTGTTTATAGTGTTTATAGTGTATCATATCGTTTTCTAGTACTTTCTCCTGTGTGCACTGACGTAAGGCAAGCTACTGTAACAAAGAGTTTCCCTACGGGGATCAATAAAGTATTTCTGATTCTGATTCTGATGTTTGAAGTTTTGGTTAGTTTCATCTGGCTTGATCAATAGATATAATTGGGTATCATCTGCATAACAGGTGATACTTAAAAATTATTGAAACATTTTCTATTTTAACAGCTTTCACAATATAGGGAAGCAACCTCACCGAGACACACTACTGCAGCACACATACACACACTATGGTGGCTTTGGCGGGTCGTCTACCAATTGGAAGGTCGGCGGTATGATCCCAGCTTTCCCCATTTCTAAACTCATTAATTTCATTTCACTGTTAGTATATTTGCTAGAAAAAATAATCACCACTAAAAGTTCAGCAGACACCCTCATCCTATACTGAAAATCTAGCTGATCGTTACTTGCTTAGAGGATGTCAGGCTATTTCTGTTTAAGTATGACAGTTGTGAAATGATAAAATTAACAATTAACTGTCTTCACATTTCTGAAACATTTGCATCCATTGTAATGATTGCAAGTAGCCGATTTCTCATCATCAGAAATGTCTCGCCGAAAGAAATATTTGAGTTGAAATAATTTGGGTTCATCTCCTTCACTGATTGCAGTGACATTGAAACAGTGCAGTATTACATTATCATTGTCTGGAAATACAGTGCAGGCTTTTCAAATCAAAAGACATTTACAAATAAAAAACAGAACATGTCAGAAAATGGTCAGCAATAATAATAATAAATGGGCTAGAATATTAAAAGAAACACTGGTATGTATGGTCCTTGACAGACCTGTACAAGCATACATACACACACACACACATATACACAGACACGTCTAGTTGTCTTCAGAGTAGTTAATAAACTTGTTTTTATGAGGATCAGGTGACCGAGGCCCCTGATCTTGAGTGGAGTAGACACCAGGCCAATAGAAGGCCACCCAGCTTTTATGTCCTGTCTGGATAATCAACCTGGCAGCCAGGCAGAGCAGTCACACACACACACACACACACACACACACACACACACACACACACACACACACACACACACACACACACACACACACACACACACACATACAGTACATATACACACAAAGGTGGAAGCCTTGCCAAGCTTTACAGCATAAAGATGACATACGGGAAGCATTCTGAACCACATATGATGTCCAATAGAAGTTCTTCCCGTATAAGCTACAATGTTATTTTTGTCTGAAATTTAAATATTTCATTATGACAGTAAGGTAGTTTGGATGAATAACTTGATTGTTACTTTTAACATGGCACATTGTTAGAGTTGGGTTTGTTTTTTATCTTCTGTTAAGAGTGTTTGTTTGGGTCCCATGGTTTCTGTAACTGCAAACAGACTGAACACGAAGTGAAGCAAATGTATCTATTTTTGCTGCATTTAATGACAGAGCAGGATAGGAAATACAAATTTCTCTTGTGTTTATAACTGAAAATAATTCAGGAAGCAAGTCTTGTGGAAGGTATAATTTGATTGATACAGTAAATGGGTCCTTTTAATCAGCAATTATAAAGCCTAAAGCTGCGCTAGTGGCCTCTAGAGGCTGCTACATTCATTACACCCAACAATGAGAACGTGTTGAACAAGTGAACAAAACAAATAACATAAGATTTTGCACTTTCTACTAGTTGGGTGAAAATTGTAATATCTATCCTGCGGGTGCTGCAAGAGGAAAAGCCATGTGGTCATTAAAATCAAAAGGGTTTATCTCCTTGGGAGCAAGAATGTTATCATAAAATGTATTGGCAACACATTAGATGAGACATCATGGCCTGTGGGTATTGGTAGATGTAACACTCTCATGAGTGTCTGAAATGCAAAGGGTTCATCCTCTGTGAAGTATGACTATGCTCAGTGAATGTCATAACAAATAGCCTACTGTATTTCATATGAACAAGGGACAATTTGGGTTGATTGTGCCACCAGAGAAAAGGACAGCAGGTCACCAAAACATTAGATTCATCCTTGAGGACCATCAGCAGCAAACTTCATGGAAATTCAGCCATTAGATTTTGATTCAGGTAGTCATGGACCAAAGTGTCGGTTCTTGAGGACCATGAATATCCACATCAATTTGATGGCAATTTGGTAAGTGGTTATTCGGCTATGGTGCTCAGGATCAAAGTATTAGGCTGAGCCTGCTGCTAACAGGGAAAAGATATGATCTGGTTCAGTCAGTGTCATCTAATTGTTACCTTCTACCCAGAGGAGGTTGGATGCCAAGGCTTCGTGGGGCTGTCAACCACACACCTGCTGAGGGACACAGGAGTGACAGGAGGAAAGCTGAAGAAGGCAACGAAAGAACTGGCTGAGGAGGTGGAGAAGGGCAGCTTTTGGCTGTGGATGAGGAGGAAGGACAAGTGTTGGGGAAAGAACACCTAACCCAGACACCAGCTGCAGGGGTAGCAGGGAGACGTCCTGTCACTGCTGTACCTGTACATTTACTGTATAACATAATATATGAGCTGGGTGGTCTGAGTGGTGTTATAGCCTGTGTACAGTCTGATGGCAGTGGGCTGATTTGGACCCCGAAGTACTTTTATGATTGTTGTTGCACCATGAAGCTCTCCATCAGTCCTCTGTGCTCCTCCTCATTGTCACTGTTGATGCATCCAACAATGTCATTGGAAAACTTTTGAAGGTGACAGGAACAAGAGTTTGTTATGGCATTTCAAAATAAAACATGAAATACTATGCATAAACCATAGTATTTCCTGTTTTATTTTGAAATGCTCTTTTCCCCCCATGTGTCTGGTAGTTGGTTCCTGTGCTTGTTTGCTTTTCCCACCAGTTTTGATTGTTTACTGCCCTGATTAGCCTATGTCTCGTTGTCTCCCTTCACCTGAGTGTATTTAGTCTATGTGCTTCCCTTTTCTCTTTATCAGATCGTCATTGTCCCTGTATCAAGCATCCCGGCCTTTTGTTAACCGTGAGTTCTGTTGTAGTTATTCTGTGTTTTCCTAGGACCCTGCCTGGATTTTGGACTTTGTATTTTGCTCCCTGTCTGATTTGGTTGCCTTGTTGGACTGATTTCCCTGACTTTGACCATTGCCTGCCTGCCTGTTTCCTGTGTAAGTCTTACTTACTATTAAGATTAAAAAAATATTAAAAGAGTTGAAGCGGAAGCATGATGGTGTTAACCACTCTGTGACTAGAGGAGAATGGTGAAACACTACATTGTCCCTTGTGGTTTTTCTTCCTGTCCTTGTTTGCTGTTTCCTGCCAGTTTTGATGCTTTGCTCCTCCCTTATTTAGTCTGTGTGATTCATTTGTTCTGTGTCAGTTTGTGTTTGTCATCACATCAAGTATCCCAGCCTTTGTCTCCTCTACTTCCTTGGTGTTATTGGATTATTTCTGTTTCTCTGTACCTTACCTGGAGTTAGGATTTTGCCTGCACCTTGTTGGACTTGTTTGCTTATCTTGGACTGCTTAACCTGGTTTCTCCTCTGTGTAAGCCTATATCCATTATTAAATCAATGAACTTTACCAGTCTGCCTCCATTGTCTGCATTTGGGTCCAATCCCTTGTTTCTCTCTGCTACCCTGCTTGACACCATAGAACACTTTCCTCACCTGGTACAAGTCTTTTATCAAGGAATGAAAATAGGCTCTCAGTGTTGTATGTCCCAATTAGTAGTCTGTGCATTTTAATTTTTTTTAATTAATTTCATTTTACAGTAATGTTTTGTTATGTCTTGAACGTAAATTTAACTGTTTTCACAGCAGTATGTAAATGTACAAAATTGAGTGTAAATACACAGCTCATGAATTTTCAAGGATGTGGTCATTGAATGCATTCATTGATGTGGTCATTTTGTGTCAAAACAATGAAAAGTGATCCACACTTTAGTCCACATTGACTTCTGTTGTACTGACTATGTGAAGAGTTCTGAAAAAGTGAACTCAGTATTGAGAAATACATGTTACCACTGAAAACAAGCTGTAATATCCCAACAACAGAAGTGTTGATGACAAAAACACTCTATCCTATAGAGTCTCTATACAGCCTCAATTGTGAATAATTTTATGGTTTCAACAGATATACACAAACCACCCTCTCTAGTCTTTCTGTTCGCCCCATGCAGCCCATTTCCCCCTTTTCTGCTCACCCCAAGCTAGTTTCTGTGCGTAGAAAAGCTCAGGGTGATTCTGCACTATTTTTTATGGCCACATTCCAGCCCATATATCTGCCACACAACTCGTCAACTGCACTGCATGTATGTGTGTGTGTGTGCAATTCTATGTAGTTCCCTGCCTCCTACTGAGGCATGGATATAAAAACACTGCATTACACTGCTTTCATCTAAATGTGTTTTTTTTACAACTTAAAGTATGTATGTGTGTGACTGTGTGACGTATGTAAATTAATGTGCACATGTTTTCATGCTTATGCGTTTTCATTACACACACATATGCAATTTGCACTTTATGTGGTTAAGTGTGTGTGTACTTGCTTGACTGAGTGTGTTTAGTGCGGGTGTACTGAAATGTCTCTCAGCATATGGGTGTGTAAATAGGAATTAGTGTGTGTGTGTGTGTGTGTGGATAGATAGGGAGTGTATCAGTTGGTTTAGCAGCAGGAAGTCTTTGTCATAAGGGAGTCTGACAACTTTGTATACCAAATCCAGGTGGTGATTTATCACACACACACACACACGCACACACACACACAAATGAAGTGAGAGGCATATTTTTTAGGGAGGAAAGCAGTTTTATTGGTTGCTGAAACCTCAAAAAGCCAGCTGTTTCCAAAAACAGAGTGAGGAATAAAGACATTTGAGTGTTCTTAATCTACTTTCTTAGTTGCAGTACAATTATTTCAGTTACACTCAACATTTCACTGTTTCCAGGTGAAAGCCCTGTAACTCTACCTCCAGCAACTTCCATCTTTCACTCAAACTGAGAGCTGACAAAGTCATTTATGAAAGACAGCATATTAGGGATATGGTACAGGTACAAGGAAAAAAACATCTGCAGCACACATCATATTGGGATCTAAAGAAACTCATAATTTATCATAGATTAATGTCAGAACATTTAAAGAAAAATTAAATAAAAACACTCTTTAGTCCTAGCTCACACTGGCAGAAACAACAACTATTTTTCGTGAATTTGGCAGCGCAGATTCCTTGCCAAATGCACATTTGGTAATTTTGTTGTCAGGCGCGCCTGGTGCACTTGGATTTGGCACACTTGGATTTGGGGTGGGATCAGAAAGAATACATTGCCATACATGATGATGTGGGTAGGAACCACCATCAACAAGTACTGAAATATTTTTGGGGAACTCCACTGATTTTACACATCAAAGTCTGTTTACAAGTCTTACAGTCTAGCTGCATATGTGAAAAGGAGAGGTTTCTGTTGGAAATGACTCAGAGGTTGTGGGAGTGAGGGGAGGGAGACAGAGAGGAGTTATCGATGGTAAAGCAGAAGTGAGTGATTTTGGTAAGGGATTTGGGGCCGATGATGATCATGTCTTATTTATCACAGTTTAGTTTGAGGAAGATGGCTTGCATCCATGATTAAATTTCAGTGAGGCAGTTGGTCAGCGTGGAAGGAATTGCATGTAGAGCTGGACGTCATCAGCATAGCAGTGGAAGTGGAGCTCATTACGGCATATAATGTTACCAAGGGGGAGCATGTACAGGATGAACAGGAGAGGACCAAGCACCGAACCCTGGGTGACGTTGAGGGAGGATTCAAGGCGGTAGAGAAGAATGGTGTGGTTGATCGTGTCAAAAGCTGTAGTGAGGTCGAGGAGGATGAAAATTCTAAGGTTACCAGTGTCAGAGAAGAGGAGGAGGTCGTTAGTGACTTTGAGGAGGGCTGTTAATGTATTTCAAGAATGAAACAAGAAACCCTGAAAAACTGCAAAGAAAGTTGGAAAGGAGGCCGGATTAATGAGCCCTGGTAATACAACATCTCCTGCATAAACAGGTAGAATACCGAGCTATAACTCAAAAACCAGTCTGGTGCATGTAGAGGTGTGTGTGTTTATTTTGCAGCAGCCTGGTATCATTTGCATGTGATTTAATTAAAGTAAACACTCTGAACGGTCTTGTATAATGGCACCGCACTCCAGCACGGCACTTCTCAAATTGGAGGCTGCAGATTTATCAACATATCTGTCCTGCTGCCTTTAGATGGATGCAGGGTTTTAATAAACTGAAGGAGGTTTTCATACCACATTACTCAGCTGTGGCCAACAGATCCTGTAAAAATCATCCATATTAATTCACGGATGCAGACTGATTTACTGATATTCCTCCCTTTAACCACATTAAATGTTAATTTTTAAGCAGATTTAAATGTATCTACTGGTTGGAAGGTGTTTAATTAAAATAATTTTATTTACATTTTAAGCATTATTGCGTTTTTGCTGCACATTTGCTACAAGAATTTAGTTTACTCCTGTTTACAAAATCACCAAAGTCGCAGCAGAGTGACATTGCACCAAAAACAGACATGTGTCTGGGTGCCCCGGTAGACAAATGATTAATGCACGTACGTACCACATAACCACAACGTCCACGGATCAACTCCTATATCCACATATTTCTCTCTCTCTCTCTCCCCAAAGAAAGAAATAGACATGGTTCTTGAGACGTCTATTCTCAGTGCAACTGAGACTGTGGCTTTATCATTGTTTACTGGGACTCCACAGATTAATTTGTTCATTTGTGTGACTTAAACTGAACTTTTTATGAAACTGAACTCAAAGGCAAATTCACAAAGAATGAATTGCAGCTGCTGATAGCACCATGAATTGCACACCATTTTCAATTGTTATCTCAAGGACCATCTCAAGGTCCGATTAACAAAAGATATTGTGCTAATGATATTACAGCGCAAACATGCCCATAAAGTTTTGCAGCTAAGTGCAGTTTGCCATTGTTTTGCGTCTGTTAAATATTCATCTTCAATTTTCTGTAGTGGGCCCAGTAATATTTGTTCTTAAGGTGTACTGAAGTAGCATATCACAAGACATGTTTTAGCAACCTTTGAGTCAAAAAATGTTACAAATGCAGTTAGTTGCAAGAACAAAACTTTCCACTCATGTGAAAAGAGATGTTTGATTTGAAAGAGAACTTATTCTAATTATAATTATAACTATTCTAATTATGTAATAACTCCCCCGGCTCTTTCATTGGTTTCTATCTGTGGGAGGTGTCTTATTTTTCTATGACTCAATCTGTATGGAGTGATTGTTATTTGGGGTGCTTTAACTGTGCGTCATGCCTCGGGCACATGGAGAGACGTTTTCTCCCCTACTCATCTCTATGCTGGACTGTTACAGTGTGTAACCACCGTCTCCATTTCTCATAGCAGTTATGTTTAATTCCCTTATGGTGAATATCAGGTTTTGTAGGCCGGCTGTCTCTGTGCCACCTGTGCACATACAGTATGATGTAAGATTTCTGCAACAAAGCTTAGTCAGTGCCAGTGGCTACTACACAAAGTCTGCCAGCTAACTTTAACAAGCAACAAGAGCAACAAAGTAGCTTAGCGCCAAGCGGCTAACTCTGAGGAAAACAACAGATGGAGTGACTGGTTCCTCCAGGATGCTTTCTACTGCTCCTCTGTAAAAGTTAACAAGAACTTGGCATGAGAATTTTGCCTTCTTATGTTTCCTTAAGAAATACAGCCATTTCTGAGCTTTCTTTATCAAGGTGGAGATGAGACATGACCATGACAAGTTCTCTGTGATGCTGATTCCCAAGAACCTAAAATTGTTCACCTGCTCCACCTCAGCTACACTGACAGACAGGGGTGTGTGTCTTTACCTCCTTTTTCTGAAAATCAACAATCGGTTGGTACTCGAGCCCAGAGAGCTAAGCTTGCCAATCAGTTTCACAGGGGAGATTGTGTTAAAATGAAATCAGCAAACAGCATTCTGATGTAGGTGTTGTTTTTCTCAAGGTGTGTGAAGACTGAGTGGAGTACAGTGGAGATGCTATCCTCTGTGGATCTGTTGGTTCTGAAAGCAAACTGGTGAAGGTCTAGGCTGGTTGGGATGTTGTTCTTTATGTGCTGGAGAACCAGTTTTTCAAAGCACTTCATCAGAATGAGAGTGAGTGGCACAGGGCAGTAGTCATTTAGATTAGATACCGCAGACTTTTTAGGAACAGGGACGATGGTGGCTGTCTTGAAGCAGATGGGAACAATCTCCTGCGACAGTGATATGTTAAAAATGTCAGTAGTAACATCAACTAGCTGGTTGGCACATGTTTTTAGTATACAGCCAGGGATGTTATCAGGCCCAGCAGCTTTACTCATATTCACTCTCGGCAGGATTCTTCTCACATCCGTTGTGGATACTGACAGTGGCCGGTCCTCTGGAGGCAGAGTAGACTTTACAGCTGACTCTTTATTGAGGAGATCAAAACGAGCATAACATGTGTTTAGCTCATCTGGTAACGTGGCCTCACACATGATGGGGGTACTCCTACTTTTGTAGCCTATGATGTTTTTGATCGCCTGCCACATATCTTTGGTGTTATTGGTGTTGAGGTCTCTCTCCAGTCGCTCCTGATGTCTTTGCCTCCTTGATGCCAGCTTTCAGTCTTCCTCTGGTGGTGTTGTATGCTTCCTTATCCCCTCTGTCTCTGTGATCACTACATCATCAACACATTTGCTGATGTATGATGTCACTGATGCTGTATATTCCTCAAGATTGATGTGATTCCCCTGGGTGGTGGCCTCTCTGGACAAGTGCCAGTCTGTGTGTTCAATCTGTCCACACTTTAAATGTTTTTACTGATGGTTTGACCCATTTTATCAGCTGGGTGTAAGTAGGCAGGAGAAGCAGGGAAATATGGTCTGATAGACCAAAATGAGGAGAAAAAAAATGGGGAAGAGCTTTATAGCTGGTGAAATTTAGGTAAGACAGTTCTGAGGTCTTCAATAATCACCAGCTACAATATAAACACCATTGGGTTGTTTTGTCATATGACTTGATACCCAATTATATCTATCGATCAAGCCAGATGAAACTAACCAGTTAACTAAACTTCAAGCATGTCTTAAGGACATGAAGACCTTGATGACCTGCAACTTTCTGATGTTAAACTCTGACAAAACTGAAGTTATTGTACTGGGTCCCAAACACCTCCAAGACACATTATCTAAATATATAATGTGGCATAGCCACATTATGGCATAGATGGCATAGCCCTGGCCTCCAGCAGCACTGTAAGGAACCTCTGAGTTATCTTTGATCAGGATTTATCCTTTAACTCCCACATGAAACAAACTTCAAGCACTGCCTTATTTTACCTACAGAAAATGTCAAAAATCAGGCACTTCCTGTCTCAAAATAATGCTGAAAAATTAGTGCAATGCATTTGTTACTTCTAGGCTGGACTGCTGCAGTTCCTTATTATCCGGCTGCCTGAATAAGTCCCTTAAGACTCTCAAGTTGATTCAGAATGCTGTGGCACGTGCACGGACAAGAACTAGGAAAAGAGATCATATTTCTCCAATATTAGCTTCTCTGCACTGGCTCCCTGTAAAATCCAGAATAGAATTTAAAATCCTTCTCCTCACCTACAGAGCTCTTAATGGTCTGGCAACATCGTATCTTAAAGATCTCATAATACCATATTATCCGACTTGAACACTGCGCTCCCAGAATGCAGGGTTAGTTGTGGTTCCTAGAGTATCCAAAAGTAGAATGGGAGCCAGAGCCTTCAGTTATCCTCATCCTCCTCCTCCTCTCCTGTGGAATCAGATCCCAGTTTGGGTTCGGGAGGCAGACACCATCTTCACATTTAAGAGTAGGCTTAACACTTTCCTCTTTGATAAAGCTTATAGTTAGGACTGGCTTGGTTGAGTCCTGAACCATGCTGTTATGCTGCTATAGGCCTAGACAGCCGGGAGACTCCCCTTGATGCGCCTCTTTCCTCTCTCCTTCTCTCCCTCTCCATCTGTATGCATTTTTATCCCATTATTGCATGTTACTAACGCAACATCTTCTCTCTCCCGTAGTTTTGTGCTTTCTCGTTGCTCTCCTCTCCTTCTGTCGCTTTCAGAAGGTATTTCTTGAATTGAATTGAATTAACTGCTGATGACCTCATACAGTTCCTGTAGTGCATTTTTTGAATTTGCATCTGGAGGAACGTTAACAGCAGCCACAAAAACACTGGTGAATTCTATGGGCAGATAATATGATCGACATCTTAACAATAAAAACTCCACATCTGGGGAACAATGTCCATCCACTTTAATTGTGTTTGAGCTCCAAGCATCATTCATGTAAACACAGAGACCACCTCCTCTTGCCTTACTGGAGTCTTGTGTTCTGTCAGCATGGAACACGCTCAGCCCATTGAGTGCAATAACTTGATCCGGGATGTTGTGGTACAGCCAGGTCTCAGTAAAGATGAGGGCACAGCAAGCTCTGATTTCCCATTGCTCAGTTAGCCTGAATCTTATTTCATCCATTTTGTTTTCCTGCGTCCAGACATTAGCCAGGAGTGGGCTGGGTAGTGGAATAGCCTTAGGTCCGACCTGTGTTAGCTTAGTTCTTATCCCAGCTCTCTTCCCTCTCTTCCTGGTTCGATCACACTGCTTGCGTTGAAGTTTGATCCGGCCGGTCTGGTTGTCTGGATGGGAGATGCTGTGAGCAGTGATCATCTCAAGGTCCGCTGCATTAATTCAAACCCTGCACTTCCTTTTTCAATGTTGATGAGTGTATCTCTGTCATAAGTAATAGTGCTTCAGTAACAAAGGCGAAAAAACTGCAAATTAAAATAAAAATGTAATGAAGTTTAAGGGAGCTGCTGGCCGCTGCCGTTGCCATGGTTATTATGCCATGGTTACTATTGTTTTGTAGTTTTCCTTTGTTCAATGCCATGCAACCTCAGCCACCATTTTGAATCCAACACATACACAAACCTGTATAAAGTACATTTTAGTTAGTTTAATTGTGTGTTTTTGCATTTGTTTATCTATTAAATAAATGCTTGAGGATAATTATGGTTTCTGGTTTCTTTAATGTTGCACAAGAGTGAATTCTGCCAACCTCTTCTATGTTGAACTTTTGAATCCTTCAACCTACTAGCTATTGACAGCAAATTTGGTTATAGTGGTTATTATTAGTTAGAGTTCCAAATTGATAGTTTAGTATGTTTTTATGAGACTTAGTCTGTTAATTGGCTATGAATTTATCTTCTTTAAGAGTGGTGCCCCAAGGAAATGTATTTATTAAAGTCATTATTTAATATCTTTGATAATTCTGATTGAATTTTATTAATTCATTCATTTATAATAAATAAGTATGGCATTGATTTTTCCAATCTGATCTTTGTCCCTTTGTCTTTGTCACTAACAATCAAAATCACAACATACTAACTAAATGTTACATAATAAATTAATTGATAAACAGATCTTAAAATGTATTAACATGGTTGTCATCCTGCAAAAAAGAAAGCGCTAGTTTGGTCTGATTCCTGCCAGTCTGGAGGTTGGGACATATTAAGTTTCAGTTTGATAACAGTGTTTTTACTTGTAATCTGGTAGTTGAAAGCCACACATTTTTAAGGTTTGTTTGTTTTCTCCATCCAAGTCTCCACCGAGACATGACATCGTTTTTTATCATTTATCTCTGGCACCAGCCGCATTCGCCCACTGATAACACACAGATACACTGATAACCTACACGCACACCAGTCTGGTGTGCATTTCTGATATGACTAGGGCTGCCCTAGTCGACTAGTAGTCATTAGTTCAAGCCATTAGTCGACCAGTCTTGAACATTTATTATATTAAATCAATTATTTAAATTCATATTTTGGGGGCATCAGAAAATGGTTTGGGTTCCAGGGCTGAGAAACAATATTACAAGAAAGGTAAGTGACATTGTTAACACTGTGCTACATTACAGATAAATACAAAACTGTAATAATGAACCTTTAAAATATACATTTTACAAGGGGCATTAAGCGAGCTGCCTGTGGTTAACGGCAAAAGAGGTAACGATTCTGTATGTGTCAGAACAACCATCAAGGCGACTGATCTTGTTAATTTATGTTGCTAGCGTTGTAAACAAACAACAAGACTCTCAGCTTCCAGTCCGGCAGAGTCAGCTAATAGGATTGCTAAATTAGCTAACTAGCCAATGGCAGCTCGTACAATTAGCAGCAGTGCACCGGTAAGTGACTTCCTGTGTTACAAGAGTAAATATCCATGTTGTAACAATCCCGTTACATCTCAGTGACATAGGGCAGCTCCCAAATTAGGTTTTTTTTTATTTTAGTGACTACCTGACTAATGAAAACTTGGTCGACTAAGACTCTTCTCAGTGACTAACGGTTTAGTCGATTATTAGGGGGCAGCATAACTCAAAATGTAATGCTTACCCTGCATGTGGCAGATGTGCCCCTCATTTTTTGTCTCTGCCACAGCATTTCCTTTATATCAAATCTGATATTTGCCTTTGCAGTACAACATGAGAAAGCTAACAGTTGCACCTATAAGCTAAATATTACATTTAATACCTTGCACAAAAATGTGAGACTCAGCTTGTTAGAATCTAAGGATGCTTCCTCAGGTGACAGAAGCAGTTCACGGATCAACGCATCTGGAAGTCTGACAATTAATTAGAAAATTAGTGTAAGTCATTTTGATCACCAAGAATTACTCAGCAAGTCACTTGGTCAGTTGAACATGACAACTCGAGAGATGCATTTACTGTTGTGAGAAATTAGAGATGCAAAATATTTCACAAGTGTTTTTGAAAATAATGTTTGTCATTCAATGATAGTTCTAAAACAGAAACATTGTAAACACCAGAGTGAGTGAACCAGCCAAGTGAAAGTGCTTTGGCCATGAGCTATTCAAGATAGTCATCTGTGTGTGAGTGTCTTATATGTGTGTGTTGTGTGTACGCCTCAGGCTACTGCAGGTTATGTCTGCACTAATGAGGCTGCAGTTGATGTAATCTCTGTATTAGTTGTCAGTCAGTTTACAGACAGGCACCCTATCTGTGTGCCTATCTGCTCCGTCCTTGTCTTTTTTATCTGTTCTCCTTGTGTCTCTGTTTTTTTTTTGTTGTATTAGTCCATAGATATACTATTTCTAAGCTCAACAATATAGTGCTAAACTATGCAACTTTCACATACTGAGGGCCCATTTTGGTACTAACGGATAACTGGTAACATATCTGTAAGCTTATAGCCCTTCATTTAATTCCAAGCACAGCAATTCTCCTGTGTAATACAATCAGCTTGAAGTAAGCCTTTTGATGTGATACAGTTTATTTTGCTGAACAAATCACCTGGGTTTGTTCTTTTTACCTACACTGTCTTAAACATTTTATATACCAACTGTGTCCTTGTATTGTTTTAGAGCAACTGTTGTAAGCACTTTGGTCCAGTTATCACCATGGAAGACTACTGGTAACTCATATAGCCTTATAGCTATAGCCTGTAGTCTTATAGCTATCTTTGTGAAGCTTATAATACACAAGTTTTTGTTTACACTGTCAGAGAGGCAAGGGAAGTGTGACCATTGGAAGTACTGGGAGGTTTCCCAGTGGGCTGCTACACAAACTGGGCCAATGCCTCAATGAAAAAAAGAAAACAACATGAGAGATACTAATAGAGAGAGAGCTCTGGCCCAGTTGAGTAAGCTGACTGGCCCAAAGTGGTTCTGTCTGTCATCTCCCTCACGTCTGTCTCCCTCCCCCGGCCAACCACATTCAGTAACCTGGCTGGGTCCTGCAGCTCCGCCCGTCCATTTCTGTGGAAGTATCTTTTAACATTGTTATTAAAAGATAGTGAAACACTGGCCCCTCGAGCAGTGGACTACTGACTCACTTTACATACATGAATAATAAGTTAAAAAACACAAACTTAGGGCTCATAGAAAAAGAAGTTGAAATCCTGAAAAATAGAAGCATCCAAATATTTAAAAATAACTCATTGAGGCATTTAGTGGTGCAGGTGACAGAAGCTGTACCAGCAGAGCCAAATGCCAGAGAGGAGGACCATATCATATCAGAAAAGATTCAGGACCACAACCCACTGAGATCAGTGAAAACACCAGTCAAAGTTTTACCACTGAAATGGAAGGCTTATGGCTTAAGTGGAAGGCAGAAGACAACAGGATAACGTTATTTAGCTCAGTTTTCTGCTCTGGTGTCATCAGAAATTCTAATATGCTAACTAACCAATGCACTCAAATTATCTTGTCTGTGTGATTAGCTTAGAGTTTACAGAAATGTGTTTACAGAAGGATTCAATGAAAGAAGAAAAGCCACTGAAATTAATTATGTTTGGTGATGTATTTATTGGTGTACTGTCCAGTATGAATTCAATTTTTTTTTTACTTATACAGATCAGAAAAATGGTAAATAGATTGTACTTGTATAGCACCTTTCTAGTCTTCCGACCACTCAAAGGGCTTCAACAACACTAAATCAAAAACACTAACAACTGTACATTGTAAACCCACCTGTGTGCTGTTATATGGTAGTTTTTGAGAATGTGGTGGTGTTATAGTGGACTAGATCAGATGAAAACCTCACAAATTACAGTTACAAAGTCACCACAAAATCTGATCTGACCCGGTGTAAATAACAATTATAACATTTTACAATTATAATAATATAGTATTATCATCATTATTATCATTCTATAAAATTGTGCAAGGTATTCCACGCATCTTTTTACAAATTATTAGTTAATTTAAGAAATCTAATCTCTGTATATTACTCAGATGTTAAGTAAAGTGTGACATGGGCCATATAGGTGGTGGATCACCTCCAGGTGGGTTTTGGTGGGCTTTTTATCTAATCTTAACTATATCTTAGAGTTGCCTCTGACACGGAAAAAAATCAAACACAAAACAAACCACACAGAGTATAAACTAAACTAAAACTAATTTTGTTCAATTAATAAAAGCTAAAACTTTAAATGCACTCTAAAAACTTGATAAACCAAACCAAAAGTAATTCAGTTTAGTTCAATTCAGTTTTATTTATATAGCGCCAGTTCATAACAGAAGTTATCTCATTGCACTTTTCCTATAGAGCAGGTCTAGACCGTACTCTTTATAATATTATTTACAGAGACCCAACAGAAATCCCACCAAGAGCAAGCATTTGGCGACAGTGGCAAGAATAACTAAAATGGAGAGTTTAAATCCAAAACTAAATTGTAATATAAAAACTAATAAAAATGTCGACGTGCGTCAGTGGGCATTGTTGTCACCTGGGTCCAGGTGAATGTAGAGGTCGGTTAGTTGGACAGGTCTTACAAATTAGAAGTTGCTGACTGAACAGATCAGTCTGTGTGAGTATGTGTGTGTGTGTGTGTGTGTGTGTGTGTGTATTAGAGCTTGATCAATGATCCAGGGAAATTATGTCATCACATACACATACAAATACTTTACAAATATTTTGTAGCTTTTTAGAACTGATTTTACCAGCAATTTGTTCTGATGGTGGCAGTAGAGCAAAGGTCACAAGTTCACCTGATAATCATGACTATTTACAGAAAATGTTGTGGCGAAATAAACAAGATGATAAAAAGGACCAAGGTGAACCAAACTGAAGTAAGGGCATGAATGCATGTTTGTGTGTATTCTGAAAAGCTCCTCTGATTGTCCATGTCTTGGGGCAAAGGTGAATCTATTTATACCAGAGACATAACCCAGAAATAGACAACACGACAGAGCCATTAACAAGGAAGGTGTGTATGTGTGTGTGCATGTGTGTGTGTGTTCGGCAGGAAGGATCTACACTTTTTGACCTAGGCACAAGCCAGGGTCAAAGATCACAAACTTTCTGTCTGCCTGTTCACTCTGACCCCAAATGGCCTCTGTGACCTTCTAAATGCACACAAACACATACACACTCACTCACATGTGCAAACACACAACCCCAGGACCTAAAGGCATCTCTATTTTTTATGCTATTTGGGGTTTTTGAATAAAGTTTTGAAAGTCTATGGGGCAGAATGACAAGTCTGGCAGATACTGTATAGGAATTGGGTGCATTTTTCCTTAGACTGAGAGAAGCTGAAGGATTATTGAGTTTTTAACGTGTTTAAGGAGACTGCATGGCTTGGCAGAAATTGGCAAATTGGCAGTTACAGTGGTGCACGCTGTGAAGAAAGGCAGCATAGTTGGCCATTTCTGGGCATTTAAACACCATTTAAATACACAGGAATTCAGTTCACTTCAGTTTAAGTTTAGTTGTGGTGATAACTTCATCTTTTACATAATTTAAATACTGGTCCTCATTTAAGTCTATGAAGATCTATTAATAATCTCATGTTTGTAGGTTATTGGCTGTTGGCAGAAATACGGTCTGCAACTTTACTGTTTGGTTTGCTCTCACCACCCCCATCAACAGCATTGATTTCAGCATAAAAGTTCTGATAAATCCACTTTACACTACCTTTATAGTACCAAACAAAAGAGAGACAAAGTTAATAAATAGCTGGTGAACATAGAGGAGCATTTAGCAGCTAAAGAGACAGATATTTTTCTCAGGAGTTGGTGGAGACCAAAACCAAACCAAATGACACAAACACAATGTTGCTCTGTATCTGCTGGATGTGAAAATAGGCAACTTTTTTGCTAATATGTTCACCATATCAACTTTATAAGGTGATATGTCAATGTTGTTAACATTTTTTTCTGTTGCCCAAAAAAGAAAAAACAATCAATCCTGCTTTGGATCACTTAAGTTTAGTAAATCAACCCATTATTCTTGTTTCCACATATTCAGATAGACAAAAAGATAGAGACAGGTAATTTCTGGCTGTTTGGGGTCCCCAGCTATTTAAAGAAAAGAGGATTTAGCTGTAGACAGATTACTGCTGAGAGGCCTATTACAGCTAAACACTGCTGTGTGTGTGTGTAACATATGGTTTCTGATGACAACCATTTAAAAGGTGTCAGACTGGAGCCACACCAAATTATAAAAGGCACACAAATACACACACACTCCATTCCTCCTTCTCTTTCGGTCTCTTTGTTTCTGTAGTCTAAGCAAGCCCGTGATTAGATAATGGATGACAACAGGTCACATGACCCACCCTAACAAGGTGGTTGCTAATAGCAACATCTTAATGTACTTTAGAACACTGACCACAGAGACTTCATATTAGAACTAAGTACTTACTAACCACATTATTTCTTTTAAACAAATACTACTGGGCAAGTAGATGTTATTTCTATGTGTTCTGTGTATTCAACAGGTTAAGAGCAATGTCTTATTAAAGTCTGACTTACATTGAGTAAAGTCTTTCAGCAATGAAGTGGGCAAGTAAGAGCAATTTTCATTGACAAACAGAATGAAATGTGCCAAGGTTTCACTGGTTTTTAATAATCAGACTATGAAAACACCAGAGAAATGTACAGGCTTCAGGATCAACAATCACCCCTGGTGAAAACTATTTGTGGGTAATGGAAAGGGAAAATGTGTATTAAGTATTAAGATCCTAATTTATTGCCAGGATCTATTTTAGGCAATTTACTAGAGCACTGAAATGTACCTAAGGATAAAACCATTATTTTTTAAGGATATTTCTAAAGGAAATGACTTTGAAATTTCAGCTACTCATGATTCTTTTGCTAAGGAAATCTAACATTTCTTCAAATGCTGTGGTGAATGGTTAATCCAACTACAATGAAAATTAGCCCCTGCTCTGCTAAGATTCAAGGAGTAACTCTAAAATAAATTTGTTGTTTACATCATGAGCATCATAAGAAGTCAGGATATCTAAAAGAAAAAAAGAGACAGATTTTTGTCACTACTGGTATTTGTTTGCTAACTGGAGGTTACACACATACAAAGACATAGACGCACCCCCTTATTGCCACGTCTGGCGCCAGTGATTACGCTGTTAAGCCAAATCAGTTTCCTGTGTTTGGTTTGATGGATGCCATCATCTACATGGATCTAAAAGAGGTAAGTGTGCCCCCATTACCACCACCTCCACCCTAGCCGGACACACACATGCACACACTTAACAAAGTGTGGTGCCTAAACCCACTGAAAAGATATGGATTGGTAATACATGTTTTTCTTTTTTAAATATATGTTATGAAATTCTCAATTTGACTAAAAATGCATTGTAAATGTGTTAAAAGTGGTTTTGATTCATTGATCCTGATGATAATATTCTCATTTGAAGAATGTGTTTATTACCCTTCTAAACCTAGATGAATGCTAATTAATCTTGCTAGTAAATTGATCGTACAGTTATTGTTGTAGGTCATATAGATCTTTTAACTCTTGTGTTGTCTTAAGGGTCAAAAATGACTCGCCACTATGTTTAACAGCTGTGAAAACCCCCTAAATGATCTTTTTTCAACTTGAAATTTGATGACTTTTCCTAGAGTGACCCTAATATTAGAAAAAGTGAAATATTGCCTTTGTTTATACTTCCATGAAAGTTGTACACCACCAGGGTAAAAAGATTGTCTTTGGGTAATTTTTGACATGGCATTTATAACATAATTTACACACCAGAAAAACCACAAAGACACACACACACAAACACTGATAAATTGAGCATATGTGTGCTACTGATTAAACTCAGACAAAATTAAAACTTTCTTGTGCATGCGCAGCATCTCCCCTCAGACAAAATAAACATTTCTTGAAAACATTGATTATTAATGGGGAATGCAGTCAGAGGTGGGGTAGTCCGCTATAAAGATGCTGCAGATGACCCAGTTCTCTCTTTGCTGAAGCCATGAGGGCATGTTTCAGTGCCCAACAGGTCATACAGGGACTGTAAAACAAACACAATGTGCTACACATGTGAGAAATACATCTGTAGAGTCCATGCACACAGACTTGCATACATGTGCTAATTAGAGTTGATTTTGTATCTATTATTTAATTCTTATTTATTTTTGTTGTTTATACACCTTGTGGCAATGGTTAAAAAATGGGAGAAAACTAGTATTTTGTTGTTTAATTTCTCATTGTACAGTATATAAGAATATATCACTATGTTGCCAAAAAAGATCAATCATCATTCAAGAAAATTCATTGAAAACTATTTTCTGCACATTTCTGCTACTTTCTCAGCACTATACAAGTGCTCTCTTGCTAAAAAAATAAAATAATGTTTACACCTATGCAATAATAATAACTAGAACATTTCTCAAGAAATTTTCAATCTGCTCGAAGTGCCTTGTGTATCCCGAGTTGCAGTTTGATGCATCCCACCAGGAGAGGACGAAACAGCTCACGTTAAAAAATGACTCCACAAGCGTAGCCAGCATGGACCAAGAGTCAAGCAGCCAGAGTGGCTGGAAGCTGGCTGCTTTAGCAGCACTCGTCCTTAAGGCAGAATAAGTAGGATTTTCTTAAAAAACAATGTATAGACTCATACAAAAATAATGCCTCTCAACCATCACTTATGACCCAAATTAGAAGTGTGTGGCGGTGTCTGTATCTGCAGAGACCGTGCACACTGCCTGTATTTTCTTAGTTTCTTATTAGTTTGCTGTGTTCAGGACATTTCTGGGCATCAACCTTTGGGCAGTTTTGTGTTGCCCCCAGCCAATAACAGCGCGTAGGCTGTGTGGTCAGGACTTTATAAAAAAATCTCTGACTCTCCTCTGCTCTGTCTATGTGCAGGGCTGTGTGTCTGATTGACCGAGGGCGGGACTAAGCTTCACTCACACACAGAGAGGCCACAGAATGGAAAGGATGAAGCTTGGCTTTGGCTGCATTCAATGTGGCTCCTTCCCGCAGGGTTGAGCGGAGGTGTGGGCGATTTTATTTGTGCTTTAGAACGGTCTTCAATAAGGTTTAACTAGTTTCTAAAACCAAGGGTTTGCTTTCTTTGTCCAACCTGACTTTGAACGTTCAAACGAATATTGCATGAAGACCATGGTCTAGACCTGCTCTATAGGACAAGTGCAGTGAGATCTGTTATGAATTGGCGCTATAATAAATAAATAGAATTACTTGGGTCACAACTGCAACTGTGTTTATTGCACCACACATCTTATAACTAATGTTAGTATGTGTGGTGCAATTTGTACGGTAATACATTACCGTACAAAAACAGAAATATTTGAGCATTTTGGGTTACATATTTTGTCAGTGTCATGATTAGTGTGGACAACATAATTACTCCAAGCATAGTAAATAAACAAAAGTGTACAGTACAGTAAATGCTTAATCTTTGATGTTATAGCAAAATTTTCTGGGTACACATGATGCAAAATGTGCAAGGACCGTGAGATTAGACCAACGCTGTCAAAGCATCACGTAAATTATTAATGTATAGCTGAGACACATCTACACTGATCTTTTTGCTCTTCTCATGAATACCAAAGAAATGTTCATATTGTAATAACAGAAGATACAACACTGAATTAAATTCAATTGCTGTAATAAGAGTAGGTGAACTGCTTAAGAAAAGTGGGTGAACTCCAAATTACCATTTCATTTCTATTAGTTTTGCCAAAACATTGATTTTTATCTGTTATCTTTGCATAAGAAATTTGCCACAGTTTAATATTTACCTTTAACAAATCATTTATCAGCCATTTTAAGTGTTGTTTCCAGCTGTGCTGCAATGCTTGCCACTTGGTAATACTGATGGCTGTGCACCGCACTGTGCTCTGGCACACACTCTGACGGGGTGTGTGTTTGGATCTAGTTGGATGTCAACTGCAGATTTTGGTGTGTTTATGTGGACAGTCATGGCAGTGTAGTGATGGTGGGTTACATCATATGACATGTATTTTCAAATGTAGCTGGTTTCAGATCACTCACCTACTACTGTAGTTTTACACTGTTTTCTACATGAATTGATTTCCACCAAATCATTAATTCCACTTTAACTTTTATAGTATTAACACATTTTAAATGTATATGTTGTTTGTATGTTCGCGTGTGTGTGCAAATGCGCGTGTGTGCGAGTGAAAGAGGATAAAAGGGGGAAAGAGCAACAGCTGGACTGTGTCAGGACTGATGAGACATTCCTGTTAGTGTAGCATAACCTTCCTACTGCTCTTCTGATAACACTGGCACCTCTCTGACGCACGCACACACACACACACACACACACACACAAACACACACAATAGTAATACCATGGGAACCAGTCTGTGGGTCCTACGTGTGTTAAATTATTCCACCACTCACTAACACACAAGGCTCGTGTGTTTCAGTGAGCTCATTGTGGAAAGAGTTAAGATAGCATTTCTTATCTATTGTGCACACAAACATACTTCTGCAACCACACAAGCACACACACAAATTAGTGAGTTAACTTAACAAGTAAATTCAGAGTTGCTATGTTATAGACCACCAAGAACTAGTTGTGTGTAATGTGTGTATAAGTCTACACATTTATAAACAACCAATATCATATTTTGTGTTTGTTAAGTGTATTTATTTTGTTACAGCTTATGGATTTATAATCAATGTTAAAATGTTGTCTCCATAGTACTGAATGCCTTTTGTTGAAAAAAAAAAAGCAGAATATAAAACTGTAGCAAAAATGGGGTTTGATATAAAGAAAATCTTGTAGTAAAACTATGATTTATTACAACCTATTATTACTGATAGAACTAATGAAAAAATAAAACCCACCAAAGTAACTCAACATGTAACTTTGCTGCCTTCATAGCCAGGTCACAATTGAAAGAGATTCTTGCAATTGTTTTTACCTGGTTAATAAAAATTGTTAAGATCTCAGGACGTGGCTATATCACTAAAAATAGGTCCAACAGGGGAAGAAACAGCAGCAGTCAGACAGGTTGTAAACAAGCACCCTGGTCAGCTAAACATATTTGGAAGAGAAAACAAAGACTACCAGTAAAATCATTACCCAAATGATGTAAACATCCATCCCAGTTTACAGACTTCTGCTTCAACTTTTTTAAAACTTCTAAATAAAGTTAAAGGTAAGCAGGGGATGGAGATAAGGGGCGGTAGTTCGTCCAGAGAGGTGAGCTGGCTGGTGGACTTGGTAGGTAGGTAGACTGCGGTTTAGCAGGAAATCCTTGAACACAGGATGAAAAAGGAAAAAAAAACACACACCATCCATTCAAGAGACTGAAATAATAATAAAAAGAACACTCCCTCAAGCAGGCGTCACAGGTAACAGACAGATGTGGGCTTGGACAGACGGAACCAGGATGTCCTTCTGAAATAAGAGAGGAGGTTGGTGACCATACAGAGGCTGAAATGGAGATGTACTAGTAGCAGAGGCTTTCAGAGTGTTGTGGGCATACTCCACCCATGGAAGCTGAGAAACCCAGGTGGAGGGGTTGGAGGACACCAGACAGCGAAGGGTGGACTCCAGCTTCTGGTTAGCCTTCTCAGCCTGGCCGTTTGTCTGAGGGTGGAAGAGAGACTGATGGTGGCACCAAGGGCAGATTAGAAGGGGGAGGTGAACTGGGGACCTTGGTCAGAAACAATGTCAATAGGGCAGCTGTGGACTGGGAAACCTCCTTAACCAGTAGGTCCACTGTCTCCATGGCAGAGGGCAGTTTAGACAAGGGCAGGAAATGGACAAACTTACTGAAACTGTCAACTACAGGAAGAATGACAGTCTTACCATCCAAGGCAGGCAGACCAGAGACAAAGTCCAGAGCCAGGAATGGGCAGAGGAAGCAGCAGCCCAGTACAGGGCTGAGTAGAAGACTTGTTCTTGCCACAGATATGACAGGCGGAAACAAAAGACTTATGTCCTCACCCATAGACGGCCACCAAAAATGCCTACAGAGGAAAACCAGTGTGCCGTTAACACCAGGATGACAGGTTAACTTGGAAGAATGGGCCCAGAGGAGTCCAGTCCCATGATACTTAATAGCTTCAGGAAGAAACGGGCTGTTACCTGGGTCAGGTTTGGACTGCTGTGCGACTGACCTACTCTTCAATGTTCAAGTGATGGCTGTGACAACACAAGAGACAGAAACAATGGTGTCAGGGGGAGAACTGGAGTCACTGTCCTTCCCATGAAGGCAAGAAAGAGTGTCAGGCTTGATGTTCCTGGAGCTGGGCTTGTAGTTTAAGGTGTACTTGAAACACCAAAAGAAAAAACAGCCTTCCTGGCTTGATGAGCGTTAAGACGCTTTGCAGACTGAATGTTTGCCAGGTTTTTATGATCTGCCCACAATTACATTGAAATATTATTGAAATTACAATATGGCTAAGTGCAATATCCAAATCACAGAAGCTGCAATTTTTTGATAAATGTAAAATGAATGACAAAACAGCATTATAATGAGGTACTGTAGTGCTGCACAGTTTCCCTGGTCTATAAATCTTGTTCTCCAGAACATCATCATGATTTCAATAGTTTCAGTGAAAATGAAAATTGTGATACAAAAATCATTCCCACTAATTGTGAATCATATATCTGTCAAATATAATCGCAATATGATTTTTTACCATATCGTGCAGCCCTAGGCCAGACCAAAAAAAACAACAAAAGGCAGTTCCGCTCCCTCCAGCCATTCCTCCAAAGCCAGCTTCAATGCCAGGACCTCATAATTGCCAACATCATAATTCCTTTCTGCAGGTGAGAGACGATGAGACAAAAAAGGCTGAAGCTTACCATCCTATGAGGAATGTTGAGAGAGGACTGGCACCGCCCCAATGTTTGAGGTATCCACTTCGACAGGTGCATGAGGATGGAGCTGAGGTGAAACTGTTCTTCAGGTCCTGGAATGAAGTCTCTGTCAAAGAGTCCACAAAACCTGTCTACAGGTGGAAGTAAGAGCAATTAGCAGGGCAGCATGCATGAACTTTCTGCAGAAGTTAGCAAAACCAAGAGATCTCTACAGTTGCTTACGGCTGGTTGGGCTAGGCCATTCCTGGACTGCTTTTACCTGACAGGATCCATCTTAACATGTCCTTTGGCAATGATGTAACCCAGGGAGGAGACAGAAGAGGCATGAAATTCATATTTCTGCATTTTCACAAACAGGTGATTCTTAAAAAGCCTTTGGAGGACGTGGAGAACATGCTCAGAGAGGTTCTGGAAAAACAAAAACAAAATATCATCTTGGTAAACACACAAACAAAAAAAGGATGTCGTTTATCTGGGTCTGGAAAAATTCTGGAGTGTTAGTGAGTCCAAACAGCATCACCAGGTACTCACCCAGAGGAGTGTTAAAGGCCATCTTCCATTCATCCCCCTGGTGGATGGGGAAGCCTTTTTAGCCAATACAGGATGATCAAAACACACACAAATCCCAACCAGGTAACAGGAGCTCTGGTGGAAGCCAGACTTTCAAATTAAAAGCCCCCAGATGGTAAGAGGAGCTACAAATACTACTTCTGCATATTTTAATCAGAATCAGAATCGGCTTTATAGCCAAGTAGGTTTACACATACAAGGAATTTGCTTTGGTACTTTGGTAAAACAATAAACATAGTAGAAATATAAGAAATATAAATCAAGTACTGCAAGTCAAGAGTCATAAATACAAAAATATAATTGGCAATAAGATATATATAGAATAATATAGAATATAAAAAATGTTATAAGAAAATAATAAATAATATGTACAATGTGACTGTTATGTGTGCAGGGATGTGCAATGTGCAAAATATTTATATGGGAATATGCAAAAGTTTGCAGTATGAGGCAGGCTGCAGACCGAAAGAAACAGTTTTTGTGGCTAGAGTTTCTGGTCCTGATGGACCACAGCCTCCTGCCAGAGGGGAGTGTCTGCAACAGTTTGTGTCCAGAGTGCAAGGGATCAGCCACAATCTTTCCTGCACGCCTCGGGTCCTGGAGGCATACATCCTGGAGGGAAGGTAGATTACAACTTCTCTGTGGAGCGAATGATACGTTGCAGTCTGCCCTTGTTCTTGACAGTGGCAGCAGTGTATCAGATGGTGATGGAGGAGGTGAGAATGGACTCAATGATGGCGGTGTAGAAGTGCACCATCAGTGTCTTTGGCAGGTTGAATTTCTTCAGCTGCCGCAGGAAGTACACCCTCTGCTGGGCTTTCTTGTTGAGGGAGCTGATGTTCAGCTCCCACTTGAGGTCCTGGGTGATGATGGTGCCCAGGAAGCAGAAAAACTCCACAGTGTCAACAAGGGAGTCACACAGTGTGATGGGGGCAGGTGGGACTGGGTTCTTCCTGCAATCCACAACCACCTCCACTGTTATGAGAGCGTTGAGCTCCAGGTTTTTCTGACTGCACCAGGTCACCAGGTGGTCAGTCTCCCCCATATAGGCAGACTCATCCCCATCAGAGATGAACCCAATGAGGGTGGTGTTATCCGCAGACTTCAGGAGCTTGACGGACTGGTGACTGGAGGTGCAGCTGTTGGTGTACAGCTGTTGGTGTATAGAGCAGAGGGGAATGCAGCCTTGGGGGGGAACTGCTGGGGGTCCAGGAGTGGGTCTGTGATGGATTTGAGGTGGGATAACACAAGGCACACAAAAAAGACTTCATTACCAAAGATGTCAGGGCAAAGGGTCTGTAGTCGTTAAGTCTTGTGGTCCTTGGTTTGTTGGGGATGGGGACAATGGTGGAGGATTTGAAGCAGGCTGGCACATGGCATGTCTACAGTGAGGTGTTAAAGATGTCCGTGAACACTAGACACAGCTGATCATCACTTCAGGGTGGATGGAGAGACAGAGTCTGGCCCAGCTGCTTTGCGGGGGTTGTGCCTCCTGTTGATGTCCGTCTCCAGGATGGAGAGAATCATTGTTGCAGTAGGGGAGGGGGAGCCTCTGGGGTGGGCAGTTGTGGAGAGGCCCAGACCCCTGCTGAGATGGGGGAGGTGGAGCAGGTGAATGGAGTCACGGGGATGGAGTCAGGACTGTCCCATTGTCTCTCAAAACGACAGTAGAATTCATTTGGTTGGCCAGGTGCAAGTTGTTAATGGAGTAGGGGGCTTTTGGTTTGTAGTTGGTGATCTGTCTGAGCCCCTTACAGACAGAAACAGAGTCGTTGGCTGAGAACTGGTGTTGTAGTCTCTCTAAGTATAGTCATTTAGCTTCTCTCACCTGCTTGCTAAACCTGTACTTTGACTCCCTAAACCTGCCCCTGTCTCCACTCCTTACCTTCCTTTTCCAACCTTAGCTGTCTGAGATTAGCTGTGAACCAGGTTTGTCATTGTTGTAACTCACCCTGGTACGTGATGGTATACAGCAGTCCTCACAGAAGCTGATGTATGATGTCACAGTGAACTCATCCAGACTGTTGGCAGCAGTCCCAAAAACACCCCACTCAGTGCAGTCCAAGCACGCCTGAAGATCCTCACTGGTCACTGGTCCACTTTTTGATGTCTTCACAACAGGTTTACAGAGCTTTAATTTCTGCCTGTATGTAGGTATCAGGTGGACCATGACGTGTCTCAGTGCATGGGGGACGGCGTGATAGGCGCTGCTTACTGTAGTGTAACAGTGATCCAGAATATTCTCCTCTCACATTTAATTAATTGTCTGTATTTGGGGAGTTCATGGCTGAGATTTCCTTTGTTAAAGTCACAGAGGACAATAACTAAGGAGTTTGGGTTTGTACTCCTCTTGCACATTGACCTCCTTTGGAATGCAAACACCAACCAGAATGAATGAAACAAACTCACGTAGAAAGATTTACAGTTTATGAATAAATATTCCAGATCAGGAAACAGTCAAAAATACTGAACCTCTAGCACAGGCTGCATGGATCAGGTCCCTCTGCTATGCAGGAAAACCGCAGCAATTGCTCTGCCGGCGGTGAAGACGCAACCCTTCTGGAGGCCGGCGGCGAAGGCGCAACCCTTCTGGAGGCCGGCGGCGAAGGCAGAGAGTCTCTGGAGGCCGGCGCAGACGCTGAACCCTTCAGGAGGACGGAATCCTTCTGGAGGCCTGCCCATCAGCTCAGGGACCAACGACGGTACTGCAGGGCTGGGGACGGGTAACGAGACAGGGCTTCGAGGCGGCTGGACCTGTTGCCGGCGACTGGGCCTCGGGACAGGTAGCCGGCGACTGAACAGCTGGACTGGGAGCCGGTGTCTGGAGCTCCAGACATGGAGCCAACGTTGGGACCCCAGGACCGAGTGTCGGGACTTCAGGGCTGGAAACAAGGAGCTGCTGAGACTCAGAATCAGAAATACTTCATTGATCCCCGAAGGGAAACTCTTTGTTACAGCAGCTCGCCTTTAGGTCAGTGCACACAGGAGAAAGTACTAGCAAAAAATATAATACAATACACTATAAAAACAGGTCAGAAAATAAATTAACTACAAGCAGGAATGACTTCCTGTGGTGCTCTGTGGTGCTTTTTGGTGGGGTGAATCTTCCGCTGAAGGTGCTCCGTTGATTGACCAGCACGTCATGGAGTGGGTGGGAGACACTGTCCAAGATGGCATGTAGTTTAGCCAGCATACTCCTCTCTGACACCACCGCCAGAGAGTCCAACTCCACCCCCACTATGTCACTGGCCTTACGGATCAGTTTGTTGAGTCTGTCGGCGTCTGCTACCTTCAACCTGCTGCCCCAGCATGCAACAGCATACAGGATAGCACTGGCCACCACAGACTCATAGAACATCTTCAGCATTGTCCGGCAGATGTTGAAGGACCTCAGCCTCCTCAGAAAATAGAGGCGGCTCTGGCCCTTCCTGTAAACAGCTTGCGTGTTCTTAGCCCAGTCCAGTTTATTATCCAAGTGTACTCCCAGGTACTTGTAATCCTCCACCATGTCCACACTGACCCCCTGGATGGAAACCAGGGTCACTGGTGCCTTGGCCCTCCGTAGATCCACAACGAGCTCCTTAGACTTTGTCGCATTGAGCTGCAGATGGTTCTGCTCACACCATGAGACAAAGTTTCCCACCACAGCCTTGTACTCAGTCTCATCACCACTGCAGATACATCCCACCACAGCAGAGTCATCAGAAAACTTCTGAAGGTGGTAGGCCTGTGATAGCTGAAGTCCGTGGTGTAGATGCTGAAGAGGAAGGGAGAGAGGACAGTCCCCTGAGGGGCCCCAGTGTTGCTGACCACGCTGTCCGACACACAGTGCTGCAGACGCACGTGCTGTGGTCTGCCAGTCAGGTAGTCCACAATCCAGGACACAAGGGGGGCATCCACCTGCTTTGCTGCCAGCTTCTCACCCAGCAGGGCAGGCCGGATGGTGTTGAAAGCACTGGAGACGTCAAAAAACATGATCCTCACCATGCTTGCCGGCTTGTCCAGGTGGGTGTGGATGTAGTTAAGCAGGAAGATGATGGCGTCCTCAACTCCCAGTCGGGGCTGGTAGGCGAACTGAAGGGGGTCCAGGAGGGGTCTGACCATGGGCTGCAGCTGTTCCAGCACTAGTCTCTCCAGGGTCTTCATTATGTGGGAGGTCAGTGCCACCGGTCTGTAGTCCTTGGAGCCACTGGGACGCGCCGTCTTCAGCACAGGAACGAGGCAAGATGTCTTCCACAGAACAGGGACCCTTTGAAGACTCAGGCTCAGGTTGAAGACATGTTGAAGGACTCCACATAGCTGGGGGGCACAGGCTTTTAGCACCCCAGGGCTAACGCCATCGGGGCCTGCAGCCTTGTTTGAGTGGAGTTTCATCAGCTGTCCTCTCACCTGGTCAGCAGTCAGGCACACAGCAGAGGTTACAGGTGGTGGAGGTGGGGAGTCATTAGTGTGAAGAGGGCTGTTAGCCTTATGGGTAGGGGGGAGGCTCACAGAGTGCATCCCAGTTTGTCACCTCAAAACATTCCTGCAGTGTCTCGTAGGCCTCCCCTGACCATCTCCTCACTGTCCTTGTGGTCACAGGCTGCCTTTTAACCAGAGGCATATAGCAGGGTTTAAGGTGAACCAGGTTGTGGTCTGACCTACCCAGAGGGGGGGTATGCTGTATGCTGTATGCGTCCTTAATGTTAGCATACAGCAGGTCCAGTGTTATCTCCTCTCTAATAGGACAACTCACATACTGGGTGAAATTAGTCAGTGTTGTTTAAACACTGACATGGTTGAAGTCACCCGAGATTAATATGAGTCTGTAGTTGTGCTGTGGCGGTGTGAATGGCGTTGCACGCCGATTCTGGGTTAGCAGACGGGGGGATGTAAACAGCCACAACAATGGCATGTGAAAATTCACGTGGCAGATAATATGGCCGGAGTCCCACAGCTAACAGTTCAATGTCCGGGCCACCAGGCAGGGTTTGCTGTCTGCTGCGATGACTCCTGTGTTCCAGTAGGGCGTGATGGTGACTCCTGAGGCTGCAGCGGTCCGGCAGGGCGTGATGGTGGTGACTAAGGATGCTGCGCCCGGGCAGAGGCGGTGAGTGCTGGCTGCGGCGGCCCGGCAGAGGCGGTGTGCCCTGGCTGCTGCGACCCAGCAGAGACAGGGAGCGATGGTTGCTGCCATCTAGCAGAGACAGGGAGCGATGGTTGCTGCCATCCAGCAGACACAGGGAGTGATGGCGAGTGATGGCTGCTGCCATCCAGCAGAGAGTCCTCCGCTCCCGAGTCGATCAGGTCTAGTAGCGGTGGTGATCCGTGTGGGTGGTGGAGAGTGACCAGAATCTGTAGGCAAGGCGGTGCCGGCTGTCGAGAGCTGGGTGGTGAGTCGGGAGACCTGCTGGGTTAGCTGAGTGATTTGGGAAACCATGGCCTGATGGCTGTCTGTCAGAACCCGGATTAATTGTTTATGCTGGCCTAGTAGAATCCCTCGGTTAGCTAGTGCTAAGTGATAGGGTGCTACTACCGGGTTATTGCCTGCTGAACTGCTTGAACTCCAAATTGCTCCAGAGGGCTGTGCCATCAGTGTGTGAGTGTGTGTGTGACTGAGTTAGTTTCTTTGTACTGATGAACAGTTGGCATCTGCCATCAGTGTATGAATGTGATATGTAGTGTGAAGCACTTTGAGTGGTCAGAAGACTAGAAGGACGCTATACAAATACAGTCCATTTACCTGTTAAGGTGACTTATTCTCAGACAAGTGATTATATTTTCTCCTATTCGTTTCCAGCTCACCATCCTCCCTTGACGATCATGTCTTTGTATATTATGTAGATGTCTTCCAGTTTCATTATCTTCCCAATATCCCTGCTATACTGATTGTGCATATGTCTTAATGGAGCTTGTAGGTCTGCCTGCTTAATTCTGAGTGTTTGGCTAGAATATCCACCCGCTCATTTCCCTCCACACCAACATGAGCAGGAACCCAAAGGAAGCGTGTAGATATACCCTTAAATTCCATCCTGTACATTGTAAGGAATATTTCATTGATAATATCTGTTCTGAATGATGACCTGTCAGATCATATGCTTGTCAGTGCTGAAAAGCTGTCAGATACAATAACGGTGCTATCCACTGCAAGGCCAATAATATTGCCCATAGCTCTGTGGTACATACTGACAAATGGTCTGACATTCTTCTCTTAAGAATCACCACTCCTCCCAAAATTTTAGAAATTTGTCTCATTATGTTCCCAGCAGTCTGTTAAATGACTCTTGGCAGGATGAGTATGACATTGCCCCGAGAGATTAACCCAGTATGCCAGCATTAACTTCACTTTTCTAGAGCTGATCTACTTCCTCCCCACTCCTGTCCTGACAAACGAAGTATATTGATGACCTTTTTTGTTCTAAACTTTATCCAAATGAACATGAGCTTTTCGTCAAACCAAGTTCCAAGAAATCTAATAGCTTTTACTTGCTCAAGAGGTTGTTCATAAAATTTTAAGGAAATGGATGCGATTTTATGCCGCATTTTTTCTTATTGACATAAGATACATTGCAGCCTCTCATCCACAGAGCCACGTCATCCGAGTATAAAGATTTTTCTATGCTTTGTTCAATCTGAGAGAAGATATCATCGATCATTATGTTGAATAACAACGGACTACATACACTATCTTGCAGAGTTCTATTCTCCACCGTATATACACTAGAGTATTCTGCACCTACTCTTACTTGTATTTTCCTGTCAAATAAAAAGTCCATAACCCAATTATATGCTTAACTGCTAATTCCCAATGACTTCAACTTAATAAGTATCCTTTCTTTCCAGAGCATGTCTTATGCCTTTTCCACATCAAAGAAGACATCTATCACTACTTCCTTGTTGGTCTGTGCTTTCCTGATGTCTGATTCTGAGGATACAGGATCCATTGTATTCCGACCCCTACAGAACACACTTTGCTTTGGAAACAAAAGAGCTCTACTTTCTTGGAAAAATGTTAATCTTTCTGTGACCATTTGTTCCATGATTTTACATAAATTGAAAGTTAAGGCAATAGGTCTGTAGCTAGGAGGATCTGAGGGGTCCTGGTTTTGGCACTATTATTGCTTGTTTCCAAACTGAAGGAAGTTGGCCAGTATCCCAAACTCTGTTAAACAGTCTTAACACTATGTCTAGTGAATTATCTGTCATGTGTGCCAACATTTCATAACATGCACCATCTTTTCCAGAAGTGGCCTGACGAGCACTAGTAATTGTTCTTCTCAGTTCAAACATATTGTAAGGCAGGTCTAATGGATCTCCTGACCCGTCGCAATCACTATAATCTGATTTATTCTTTTGCCTCTAATTATAAGATACACATCATGAGTGATAAGATCATATACCACATGTGTGAAACAAATACACCTAAATAAAGGTGAATTTCACTAAAGTAAAGGGGTGTTTCCTGGCTTAGTCTATGTGTTCACCCCCTGTGAACACACTAGGCCAATTGCGTTCACAGCTGGGCAAGGCTTCTTGTACTTGTCGCTGCCCTAGCAATTCCTACTGTTGGGGGCACATCAACAGCTGGATCATTGTTTTACCTCAAGTTTTAACATTATACAGATTATCTAGGGTTCTGGATGAGAGTGTAGCATGGGGTAACCATGTATATGAGGATTTGGATGCCAGATGCTTTGTCTCTCTAATGGAAGGAAACTGGCACTGAGACAAATACACACTTAAACACTTTTAGCTGCCACTGGGGTGTGTGTGTGTGTGTGTGTGTGTGTGTGTGTGTGTGTGTGTGTGTGTGTGTGTGTGTGTGTCAGACAGAGTGAGAGAGAACCAAAGAAACAAACTTGCTCACTACCTCAGCTTTCTTACTTTGGCATCAACACTTGGCACAAAGCCTCTCTACATGTAAATATATTGACTCCGAATCCACGCACAGTGCACCTCCATATTAAGCCTTATTGTTAACGTATAAATATTACGGTTGGCTGGCTGCCTCAGATTATAACCTGTCCATATTTAGCTCTATCATGTTCATAGCTCAAACACTATATTTATATAACATTTAGCTAAAAAATCTGGCTAGGCTGGTGTCTTGTTGGGCTATTCATGCTGCATGTCATCTGTTGTCTCACTGCATGGCAGCAATGGGCCATGTTTCACTTTATGACTGTTTAGCTTCTACGTTGTAAATGGGGTTACAATGTAGAAACTACCTATATGAATTTTCACGAGCATATACATCTCTGTCACCATGTCTATCTGTGTGTGTGCGTATACAGTATGTGTACTGTATGATGTAACAGACAAGAGTAATGTGAATAACTGTTATTTATTTGCATTGGTGAATTCACTCACGGGTATCTGATTAACCCAAGTTTGCGTGTGATATGATATGAAGAATCATTCTTAAAAAGGATAAAGGTAAGGCATTTGTTGAAGTGTGTTGATGTGTAACATAGTTGCTGTAGAAACAAATAAGTTTAATCTTATACACTACTACTACAAAGGCTTTTAAGTAAATGCTTTTGACGTTCCAATTTATCAATTTTCAGTGACAGAAAGAAAAGCCCACACTGTAAAAAATTAATTTCAATAAAGTAAAAATGCCTTGTTTCTGAGTCTTATGTTTTGTAAAAAAAAATAATAATAATTTTGTGAAGATTAGATTGCATTAGAAAAGTAATCTTTTAAGGATTTTGATAAAATATATTTAACTGTGTCTTAATAAGATATTCCAGCTAATCTTGAGATAGATTTGACCAGTAACAAGCTACAACAATGATTTGCATAATATCCCAGCAGAGGAACAAGATTATTTTCCTTATTTTAAGAGTAAGACCACTTGCATAACCTTTCAACTTAAGAATCTTATGACATGACACCAACAAACATGTTTGTTCATCTATTTTTAGTCATTGTCAACACACACCACATGAATACAACAGTGTACCTTTTAAAATACATCAGATAAGGTTTTGTGTGGTCCAATCACATCTCTGAGGTAATAATCCTTATGCTTTATCAAAGACTTGCAAACATTTTTAAAATGTATTTTTGAGGCCCATTGTTTGAAATAGCAATGTTTTAATTTGAATCTCATGCACATGTGACGGACCATTAGTCCCAGTAGCTTAATCTGGGATGGAGCATGAATCAAATAATGTGATGATGAGGTGATGTTGCTATCTGGAAAAAAGTTCTTCATATGCTTTAAATGCTGTCCAATTAGAGTTTTCAATTTGTTAGAAGTCTGTAGACAAATAACAGGAGCAAACAAAATTTGAACAATCTACGAGTTCAAGAATGATTGTGTAGTATTCATTACCTTTAACTGCATCACTTAGAAATGGCAGTATTTTTAGTAGAACAATCATTTGCCCTGAGGACTGCTTCCACATGTTATCACCAGAAGCTAATGTGCTGCAGGGCTTGGTATATCTCTAACATCAAGTGGAGACTAGGGCAATCCAATTAATGCAGTATTGAGAACATCCAAGTCTAGTTGTCCTAAAAGAACTAAATGTTATCACACACTTTATTTCTAATGGAGCATTGCCTTCAGGAAGTATATGCATCATGTCTTGGGGTGCTTATTAGATTAGAAGTTATTAGAAGTTCAATTCTACCAGTTTGCTCCTACTATTGATCCCAAACATAGTTTTTAAGCTACCGACTCCTCATGCAACATTCCCAATATTCCATCAACTCCACATTCTTTGTAATGGCGAGTAGACGAATCACATCTAGTTTCAATCTACTGTATATTTAGGGTTAATGTTTCCCAATGTATAATTAAACATAAGCAACTTATTCTTGGAAGCATAAGACCCAAGTGGGTTGCTAATTTCAATTTCAGTGATATAGGCACACAGCAAAACTCAAAGCATAATCAATGAACATGATGCACATCAACTCTAAAGTTAGAGGAAACATCAGAGAAATTCAGCCATACAGTTTGAGCCTCAGTCAGCTGACTGCGCACACGGGAATGTTTCTCTCCAACGTGTGCTGACTGTGCAATAAACTGGATAAACTTCAGCTACTGGTGAGTAAAAACAGAGCCTTTTATTCATCTTCCGTTTTATGCTTCACGGAAACGTGGCTGTGTGGATCGATAGCGGACTCTGCGCTGCTAATGGCAGGCTTCCAACTCTTCAGAACGGATCGCGACACAGAACTTTCCGGTAAAATGAAAGGTTGAGGTATCGGTTTTTACATCAACAGTGGCTGGTGTAACAATGTGACTGTGATTCAACTGCACTGTTCTCCTGATCTGGAATATTTATTCATAAACCATAAACCTTTCTACTCCCCCCATGAGTTCGTTTCATTTATTCTGGTTGGTGTTTACATTCCACCGCAGGCCAACGTGCAGTGAAGCGGACAAACCCAGACTCCTTAGTTATTGTCCTCTGTGACTTTAACCAGGGAACTCTCAGCCATGAACTCCCCAAATACAGTCAGTTTATTAAATGTCCGACCAGAGATGAGAACATTCTGGATCACTGTTACACTACAGTAAGCAGTGCCTATCACACCTCCCCCGCGTTGCACTGGGACAGTGACCACGTCATGGTCCACCTGATTCATACATACAGGGAGAAATTAAAGGTCTGTAAACTGAGGACATCAAAGAAAAGTGCTTGGATTGCACTGTCTGGGATGTTTTCAGGACTGCTACCAACAGTCTGGATGAGTTCTTAGAGGCCGTGACATCATACATCAGCTTCTGTGAGGACTGCTGTATACCATCACGCACCAGGGTGAGTTACAACAATGATAAAACCTGGTTCACAGCTAATCTCAGACAGCTAAGGTTGGAAAAGGAAGAAGCGTTGAGGAGTGGAGACAGGGACATGTTTAGGGAGTCAAAGTACAGGTTTAGCAAGGCGGTGAGAGATGCTAAACAACTATACTCAGAGAGACTACAACACCAGTTCTCAGCCAGCGACTCTGCTTCTGTCTGGAAGGGGCTCAGACAGATCACCAACTACAAACCAAAAGCCCCCTACTTCATTAACGACTTGCGCCTGGCCAACCAACTGAAGGAGTTCAACTGTCGCTTTGAGAGACAATGGGACAGTCAATTTTATATTTTATTTTTGACATGTAGTACTTGCTTTTTATTTCTTATACTGTATTTTCTACTATGTTTATTGTTTTGCACCAGAATACCAAAGCAAATTCCTTGTATGTGTATGTTACTTAGCAATAAAGCTGATTCTGATTCTGATCCTGAACTGGCAGTGGCTGACAATGTATGTTTCACAACCACTAACGCTGTGTTAGTGGTTGTGAAACATACAATCATATCTGCTATGATGTTACAGTGTGTTCACATTGTTATTACGTAACAAGTCACTAAGTCAAGGTCTAACATTTTAGGGGACATAAACATAAGAAAAGCACATTTTTGAGTAGAGGGGTACTTTAAAAACAAAATAAGTCACCAAAGTTCTTCACAGTTCTAACATTTTAGTCACTGGGGTTCAGTCAATGAATAATGTTGCTTGAGTATAAATGCTCAATACTAATAGGAATCATCAAGCTGTCACACCAAATGATGAAAGTAAGTTGGCTTTGCAAAGAACAAACCTTTGTACTGTAAGACAAATGCAGAAGTGCTAAGTTACCAACAGTAAACTGATAACAGACTGCTCAATAAAGAGACAGATGTTAACTCCAGGCAACTGCATCACTAAATAACTGTGAAACTTGCTTTGATGTAAAAATCTCCTGGTTCACTCTGCTCTCTGTCAGTCAAGTTGATGGGGCATGTTCAGTGGTCTGACTGTTTCTACTGCGCAGATGTGCGAAGTGGGGATGCGTCATCCATCCTTTACCAACTCCTCATAAATATACTGGCTCTTTGTTAAATCCTCCACTATGTTAGTTGTCCACCAATTGGTGTTGGACAGGTAGTGTGTTTATCAGATCTTTTTCAACGAAAACAGCTGCCTTCTCTGGCTGGAAACAAGGCAGTTGAGAGCAGTGAGAGTGAGCCAAAACAATAGAGTTCCAGGCCGTAAAACCAAAACAATGAGCGGAAAGACACTAAAGCTCTGTAGAGCTGAGAATAACTACAGACTCAGGTGATTCTCAATTTTCTGTGGGTTACTCACTACAAGTGCCACCTTTCATAGTACACATACTCATTTGATTACAACGTCTTTTCTGATGGCAAAACTTTTCATTTGTAGAAGAATGAGACAATCTCTGTTACAATTTAATACTACCACTAGCAGTCTCCAAACCATACCTGCCAATATTCCCGTTTTTCCAGGGTTTCTCCCATATTCCAAGGCCATCTCCTGACGCCCTCCCATTTTGTTGTTTCTCTCGGTAAACTCCCGTAATTTGCATGGCCCTCAAACTTTATTATGAATAATCATCATATGGATCCAAGTTTTGGATCTTTGTCTGACGTCACCCAGATCATCTATGAAACACAATCCACACACTACATACAATTTCAACCCATCTGTCAACGCAACGAAGCAACCCACAACCTGATCCAAAGGGCGTGTGCGTGGCGGGCCAGGGCAGGGCAGCATTACACCTACTCATTTTTCCTATATTTGCCAACACAATATGTCAATATACCCAGAGAGATCAGTGAAGTTTCATTCTAGCTGTTCTCTTATTCATACAAATAATAAAATAATATAAACACAAATATTATTGACACATAAAATAGTTCCACAACCCTAGACTTCAGCTTCACTTTTCCTGCTTGTTTTAAAGATGTAGCTCATTAACATGGGATAAAGCTCTTATCTGGTGAATTTAGCCCTGGGTAAACAAGAGACAAATAAGGGAGAGACATAGAGAGAAATTAGCAGAGAGAAGCAGTGCTGACCAGATGCCTCAGAGATGATGTCCAGACTAGGTTCTGGACCATCGTTAATTCATTTAATGTGTACCACAGGCCTGTGTGTGTGGTTTTTTGTGTGTGTGTTTGTTGTGTTCTGGTTGGCCCCTGGCCCTGGCCCTGTGTCTCTGGCCCAAGAAACAAAAGGTTAATTGAATTTGGTCAAGATGTAATTGATGTATCCCTTCTCTCTCTGTATGTGTTTGTGTATGAGTGTGTGTGTGTAGTGGTTCATAAAGCAAGCCATAGATGCTCTCTGACAGATCTGTTCTGACTGACTGTCTCTTTGTGTCTTTGTCTATCAGGTTCATGTATGTGGGGAGTGGCTGTACAAAACCAAAATAAAAAGCATGAAAATCAAACGAGTGTAATCATGGATAATAGCTTCTTATATAAAAATAGCAACATCTAATATTTGATGGCTGCATGACATTGCAGCCATCAAAGGTCTTCATCAGATTATTACTTTCTGTAGGTTTACTTCAAGCGTCTGCAGACGGACTCACAACAGCAAAACATACATCATAATCTGCTCTGAATGAGTACAGAGGGAAAGGAGCATCAGTTATTTATCCAGTCTTCAAGGTCAGGCTCCTCAGCCTGGGGAGAAGAGTGTCCCTAAAGTCTGGACATAACAGTCAATAGCATTTTTTATAGTTCCATGTCATCATTATCAATAAACTGTTCTCATAACGCAGTCCAAACAATCATACACAGATCAAGTATTGATGCCAAACAGTTATGTGCCTGATACAGAGTCATATGTATATGTTACATCAGAGAGTCCATTTGTTCTTGCCATTTATTTACATTTAAATCAATCAAGCAACAACAGATTATGATAAAACTGATTATTGTGCTTTCCATAATAATGATAGCAATGTTATGTAACTTGAAATAATTTCCTTCCTGATACTTTCTGGCATCTTTTAGGAGAATGTTAATTATAAATTAATTGATTTTTTTTAACCCAAAGAACATAGTTGGTGGTACCTTTTTTCAGCCATGAGTAGTATCTGCAGGTATTCCTTTAACCTCAACAACTTTTGCCAACAAGGTAGGGCAGCATGTCGCCTGAGATGTGAAACCTAGAGTGAAAGAGTCAGCAAAGAATTTGCTGCTGCATGTTAAGCTCATTGAGGCACAGTAATAAAGGGAGGTGACTCAAATGAGTGTTCCAATATTTTTATCAGCTCCTCTTTTTTCTCATCTGGACTGTGGTGGCAGGACAGTGAGAGAACATGGTCAGAGAGACTTTAGCAAGAGAATCAAAGTGTAATTATAAAAGTGAGGAGGACAAAAATCGGATTGTAAAAAGTAAGGGGGACATGTCCCCTCAATCACCAGTGGAAATTACACCCTCAGTGCATGTTGTAATATCAATGACAGTATATTTATAGTCGGTAACATCATAATTTCCACTGGCCAAACCGTGCAAATGTGCTACACACGTGTGTACTGTCTGTACTGTTGGTCTGTTCAACCAACTACCTCTCTAATTAACAGACCTGTTTAACTCCTTCCCTAACTGACTGACCTTTCTACCCGCATGGATAGCTTACTGACCAGGGTGAATTTATTTAGTTTTGGATTACATTTGTGTAGTTTCTTTTCATTTTTAGTTAGTTTTAGCAATTATCAAGGTGCATTTACATTTTTTTTATGACCCATATATGGCTGCTAGGTTTGTCTAGGATATAGACGTCCAGACTCAGGCTCAGGCTGATTTAGCAGTAATCTCGTAACTCATGCTTATAACTTTAACGGCAAATCCATTTACTTTTGACTTTGTACTTCTTCATATGAAAAAGATGTAAGCCCATTGGTTGAGAGAGAGAAGAAACGCTATTGGATCTACATACATTTGGTATGTTGTAAATATCAATGCAGGAAGAACTGATCTAGTGTGATTTTCTGACATGACCATTAGCTGCTGATGCTGCGTTTGATGTCTCCAGCTGAAAATGAAATACCTTTTGTACAACAGAATTTACTGTGTGACCGGTTCAGGTAAGTACCCCATTAAACCAGAACACTGCTACTAACCTGCCTCCTAAACGTTCTCTGTGTGTATGTGTGTGCGTGTATGTGTCTCAAGTTATAAAACCACAGTGGTAGCCTCAGTCATATGTTTTTGCTTGTATGTATAGTCTGTGTGTCAGGCAACTTCAAACAGAAACATAATCCTTTCAAATCTCTCTCTGTTTCTTTAAGATGTATTTAAACTTAAGTTTTGTAGTAAGCTGTTTCATTAACACATACCAAGTCAGAGGCCCCTACAAAAAAATCCCTGTTTGATTAGACTTAGTCCTAGAACCCACAATAAAAAGATTCTAGGTTTTGTTGATTCAGTGTGGAACTATTGGTAGGCTGAGGGTAGAGACATATACAACTCAGACGTTACCTTTAGCTTGTTTGCTTTTTGTTCAGCTTGTTAGTTGAAGTGAACAGGGATAACTACTACTGGGGGTAGCAACTCCTTTCCACCTTTCACATATTGTAATAAGTCCGTATTACAATATGTGAAAGGAGGAAATCGTTCACCAAACACAGAAGCTCAATTTTTTTTTTTTTTTGTAATGTCTCAGAAGTGCTGAGAGGAAGTTGTTTACAAGAGCTGCCATATCATTTAATGGAGCCTCTATTATGCTCTGGAAAACTGCCTGGGAAGTGCAGTGTGGAGATGAGAAGTGGCTTCAGGTTAACTGTTGTGCATCTTTTAAAAACTAGAAGACATAGACCTATTTGGTTCTTCTACTGTTTTTGTTTGATACACTTTTCTATTAAGATGCAACTGTGTTTTCTCTAGTTTTCAATTAAGGATAAGAGTTGATTCCATTTCAGATATCTGAGTGCTTGAGATGACATACAATCACTCCCCAGGTAGTGTTCCCAGGTAGCTAAAAAATGCTCAGCCCAACAACAGCCACATTCTTGGTTGCCAGACTCATTACAGGCTTGTGATGAATAATGTATCTGGATCAGTCCAGATATATTTGTCACGGCCATGGCCGTGCCCTAGCATGCCCTCTGTGTCTCTTGTGTTTCCCATTTTCCCCTGTGCGACTCTGTCTGTCTCTCTGTGTGTATGGTGTGAGCCAAATCTTTGTTTCAGCTACAGTGGTACCATTCCAGGATTCTGTATTCTAGGAATTAGTTTTCTCGTGTGGTTTTTGCTTGTACTCACCATGTTTCCTTGTGCCCTAGGATCCCTTCATTCCTGCCTGCCTCCCTGCCTGTTAAATCCACCAGTCCTCCATCTCCACCTGCAAAACCCCCATAAATAACCTCTTAATAAACCAATAATAAACCAATAATAAACCTCTTTTCTTAACCAACAACTCTCTTGTCCGTGTCCTGTGTTTGGGTCCACATGGTCCACAACTTGCTGATTCCAATTTCTAATAATGGCCCAAACCTAGCCCAGGTGCTGCTAACTGGAATAAATTGTCGCCAAAATTTGCCCAAGTCTGCATCCCAAAAACCAAACCAATTCTAGCAGCCATTTATGGGCCAGATATAGCGCACGTTTAATTCTCAGGTGTCGGAACACAGCCAAGTAAGTGTAACCATAGTCAACCACAATCAGTCTGACTGGATCACATTTCTACAGCTCTTTGGAGCTTATAGCCTCTTTTTTATTTTGGTTCTCTGGTCTGTACATAGACTCTATGGTTGCCTCTTATTAACTTTCACAAACCCAACAATATAAAACCGTAGGCTGCCGTTTCCATTTCAGTTAACTCACAATGGCAAAACAGACTTAACCCTGGGTTAAAATTACGACAAATATACTTCAAAATATGGTTGACGATTTGATCTCAGCTTCTGTTTTTGACCTTGGTAAATGGTCATGGTACAAGTGTGACAAAATGCATTGAGGTGTACTGATATAAAAAAAATAGGCTAATATGCAAAGGATTGTTTGTGATTTGGCTTTAAAAAAAACATTTTGGGGGGTATTTAGTTATTATTATATAATTGACAATAGCAACAGACAGAAAACATGGGAAGAGACCAAAGGGAAATCAAACCGGGTTTACATTGTAGGCATTTTAGACCACATGCAGATATACATAGACATACTGTTACTTAGCATGAAAGATAAAGTCTCAAGGTTGTCTTAACACCTGAAACTACTGTACCTCTTGGTAGTATCTCTACTTAAACCTATTCTTAGATAAAAGACCACATTTATCCACTTAAAACTCAGTATGCTTAGATTAGGTTTAATCTATGTTTCGTGGATCGAAAGCCTATGCTATCCTATTTTTGTACAATGCTCAAGGAAAAAATATTTTTGCTCAAGCCAATGGAGAATTAGCTCTGGCAAATGTTAAAACTATTTTCTGGCTTTTTTCTCTTATTGAAACTTCATGTTAAAGATCTACATAAATGAATAAACTGACATACTGACTTGTTACTCTGTGGTAAGAAAAAGGGAATTTATTATTTAAAATCTGAGCTGACCTGTTTCTCTGCTGAAATGATCTGTTTCTCGTCCAACAACGCTGTGACTAACTGACTCTTACCTAGTGTATTGTCCAAAACATGTATTTTTGTAATTTTCCTTTACGACTTATCGATTTCTATTTGAGTATCATTAAGTCAAGTAATAGTCTATTCATACTACATTCCACTTAAACAAGATATTCTCCTTTTTTGACAGCTGATTAATCATCATAGCAGTAACAATTCTAGTAGAAGCAGTGCTAGTGGTATTACTATATGCAGTGATAGTAGCAGCAGTTTCAAGTAGCTCTAGTTCCTCTAGTAGGCTAGAAGTTGCATCAGGGCAGTGGTAGTAATAGCAGCAGTAACAGATGTAACTGTTGCCCTTGTGCCAGTAGAAGTAATGGTAGTAATGGTTGCTGTGGGAGCAGTAACTACAGTAGTATGGGTGGTGATGGCAGTAGTAGAAGCAATAGTTATGCACTCAGTTGTCTTACATCTGGACTTAAGAAGTAGTTTATTCTGCTCCCTGCTGGTCAGAGAAGACACTTCACACTGACCCCAACACCGTTTCTCCATTTCAGAAACTCATCAGCATCTGATGGCCTCCTCACATGAAACCAGCAGTAAAGACGATTTGTCTTCATTCATCGCATTACCTCCTTGAACTCTGCAGGAGCCAAGTCTAAATGCCCTTTAATGTTCTACTAGCACATTTAATCACATTAATTTAACATATTTGGCATTTCAGATACAATTCAAAAAAGAACACAGTGAGTTTACAAAAAGAAAAAATTGCAACCAGATCATGTGGTTCCGTCTGAAATAGCTTTAATTGTGCAGTGCCGGAGTGGTAAATAGTCGGTAATTAATTACTGTACTAGTAGCAAATAAATAATACAGTACATAGAGGTGTACTGTTAAGAAAAGTATGTATTTGTTCCAGGTAAAAAAATATTGTATTACTATTTGAGCTTACTATTAACGTTTTCAATGTGTAACTAGCAACATCTGATTTTAAAGAAACTCTCCTCTTCTCTGTGGGCTTGCAGCTAAAAAGGCTTTTGTGTGTGTGTATATGTGTGTGTGTGTGTGTGTGTGTAAATGTGATCAGGAATTCATTAGTTGAGAGGAAGCTCTATGCCACAGTCTGTTTTCTGTCAGTCTGTCGCTCGCTGATTTTTTTCCCAAGGCCAAGAGGATATCCCTTACACACACACGAGCACGCACACATACGCACACACAAACATGAATACTGATACAACCACAAATGGAAACAGAGAAAGTGAGGGAAAGAGTCAGCACACATGCAGCATAAAGACATACAGATAATATAAATGTATAGAGGTGAAAGATCTATAGTTCCAATTTATTGTAATAACAATTGACTATAAATGACAATACTCATACAAACTGTTAAACCCAACAAGGGATGAAAAGACTATTATTTTTGTATAAAATGAACTAGCATATTATTAGGTACACCTATACAATAAAATGCAATCCAGTACAACAGATCTGCCCAATATTCCACCGTTACAAAGGTTATAATTTTATTATAATTAATATTATATTTATTACAAAGTTTGGAGTTAGTGGTGATGTTGTACTGGTCTGCATTATGATCTGAGCTGTTGTTTTGGATTGCATTAGATTTTACAGTTGTAACTAATAAGGTGGCCACTGAGTGTATGTAATTCTTAATATCACATCTGTGAAAATATCCTCACAATGAAGTAATACAACAAAAGAATCAAAAATTTAACTAAAAACATGAGACACTGTGGTGTCTGTAGGGTCATATCAGCTGTGGGGAATCGTGGTTAAATACAACTTATACGAATACAGTCACCACTGTCAGGTGTAAACCTTGTATCTACATTTTGGAAATGAAGAAAACTAGCCTTGTTTTAGTTGGATGCATATCCATTCTTGATATTGTTAAAAGGGTTTTGAAAGTGTTTTATGTATGCAGAATTGGAACATGACCAGGTGCTCTTGTGGGGGAGCATGCAATCCTTCAACTTGCATGAAAACCATCAAAAACTGGAGATACAAGGTTTTCACCAGTCAACAACGACAAACACTAGAATCTCTGCTACAGTAAGTCTGGAGCATAACTTGGACTCCTGTATGTTTGTGTACACTCACTCCTTAATTTATCTGCGAAGGAAAGTGTCCTTCATGCCTGTGTTTTGTGGTTGAAATGTTGAGTGTGTGTCTGTGGTCTGTCTGTCTTGTTCCAGGCTGCTCTGCACTGGCTCCAGTCTGACACCCCAGGACTGGACTGAAGGTAGGTCTCAAACCAACCAAACAGCAAGTGTTTTCTCCAACATATGCATGAATGTGCTGTAATTAATTCCATGGAAAAAATAGATGAAAACAGTACCACAATACATATTAAGGATAAATTGAGAATTAAAAGTAAGAATGGTCCCTATCATTCTGTTAAACTATTGATGCAACTGGGCAATTTAAACTGACACTATATTATATTTTATTTTGCTGTAATAACTTAATCTGCAAAAGAACTACTTTCTATAGAAGCCAGACAAATAGAGTGGAGTAAAAGTCTCCCAAGATGGAAAGTAAAGTACCATACCTAAAAAATGTACAGTGCTCCAGTAAATGTATGTGGCAAAATGTGTTATTACCATCCACCTCTGCTTTTATTTGCACACAGCCTTATTTCTAGCCTGTTTACTTGAAAATCTGCATTGTTTGAGTAGAAATAAAATTAAGCTGTAGGCTGCTGTTTGCGTGGCTTCACCTGCTAGCACTGCTGCATTTCACTTGAATATCATGTCAATATTTCGTGCTCCTGTCAGTTGCACCAGACTGCATTCTGCGCCAATGTTCTGTAATGACTGAAACACACTATCAAGCTTCTGATTAATTAATTTCAATACTGTTTTTAGCATTTAGACAGAGAGGAGGGCGGAACTGAGGCAAAGAAAGAGAGTGAGTGAGTATGCGTGATGATTAACAGCTAAAAGTGGTTTAATAACTAAACAGCTCCGATTAAGGTTTTAAACGGGGCTCGTAAACGCACTCTGATATGGAGAATACACTGCCAACGTGATCGCGCGAATCCTGTTAATTTCTAGCGCGCGTCAAGCCGTCAAAAATAACTTTTTTAGGTATGCGCATGAAGGCGTATATAATGTGTGTAAATCACATTAAAACCCCTCCAAGCTAGCTTTGCTTTTTAAAAAACAATTTTGTCGTCTTAGTTTCCATATTTTATGTTTCACAAAGAGAAACTTGAAGGAGATTAAACGGTGACGTTCAATGTTAATAGCAAAAGCGTCTCATCTCAAGCCAAGAATTATTGCTCATGGTGGTTGTAAAATTATGTTGCCTATTTTATTCTATAAACCATTTAATGTCTATATAAAACACTGTAAATGAACTTTATAACCACTTAGAAATTAACATAAGGGTTTTTGTTGTGTAAGCAACTTTAGTTTTTATTTTGTTTGTCTGTTGGAGCTATTAACATTTCTTATCTACAAGTTATCTACTTGTCTTAGATTTCTGACTCATCTAAGACAAGTCAGAAATATAATCAGCTCCACACGATTATTTGGCTATTACAAACATTCATGATGACATTCTGTGACAGTGTGCTTTGCGTCATTCAGTGATTTTTGTGAAAAAAAGTTATTAGATGTTATATATTATTTAATATTAAACATATTAAATTAAGATGCAGCCTAAATACATTCAGAAAACTGGATATGAATCGGGCTTTGGCCTGTGCGAAGGATTTACAGGCCGAAAATGGAACGTAAATGACAAATATCTTCCGTTAAAACGTTTATTCTGTAAGATATCTAGCGCTGCTTGTTATGATCTACACTTGCAATACACACTTCACACACACACACATACACACACACACACACACACACACACACACACACACACAATTAAAGGCCTGAAAATGCCTGACAAAACATATTTTTTGATTATTTTATTTATTTTGTATAGGCCAATATTTGTATATAAAACAACAGAATAGTGTGAATAATAATAATAATAATAAAAATGATCGGTTTCTGCTTTAATCAGTGACGTTGTTTCCTCATGATATTATCCTAAAACATATTTAGGCCAATATCTTTGCACTTCTTGGATAATATTCATGGAAATGTGTTTACGCATTGTTCATGTTAATTTCTTAATAAGAAATAAAGCTAAAGAAGGACAAGAATCATATTGCCGTTTTGACTGCCGTTTGAAGAAATCAAAAATCACAAACAACATGAGCCGTTAACTGGCAAAATGTTAAAAATAAAAAATGGTGCTTTTAAATAGCCTAAGTTTGAGACAGAAGTCAGAGCAATATATATATATATATATATATATATATATATATATATATATATATATATATATATATATATATATATATATATGAAGAGAATTCCAAGGTAATGTTTTCAGTTATGAAAGACGGGTATTATAAAACCAAAGCCAAGCAAAATGGCCTTTGCGCGGTGATAACATCAGTAGCCTACACGAGGCTGAATGATAATTAGAGCATTTTCGTTTGAAATATGAAAGTGACAGCAAGTTTATGTCTCGGTGTTGATTTCCACATAATACCGTGATGATGTTAATGGCGCCTGTGATTAAAGAGGGTTAAGTGTCTGACCTCACTGTGTGTGTGTGGGGGGGGGTTTACCTGCTGATGATAGTAAAGATGATAAATGGTAGCTATAGTTGAAGCCAATTGCACATTAAACGCCGAAAATCCAGTACAGACATGTGCACGCCAGCGCGCCTGGTCGAGCAGGTAAACTAATGTGTCAGGGACGGAGCAAATTAGTCGCAAGAGCAGATCACCAATAGGGCGGAAACACGCGATCCATCAACACTGGAGTGTGTATGTCTGTGTGCAGGTTATATTCACCTTTTACACTAGTTCATTTGTTCTAAAAGGACTTCAAGATGTTGGTAATGTAGCCTAAATTAGTTATCTGTTTTGTGATTTAAGGAACTGTTTTAAAGATACACTGAAAAGAAAAGCTTTAGGAGTAAACCAGGGCTTCCCAAACTGTCAAGGACCACATAAAATCCAAACACCCAAGTACTGCCATCTGATAATAGTTTAGTTGGTAGATAGCTAAGACAGAACTGCTATCCAGCAGAATAAACACTGTATGCAGCAGCAGAATATGTTTAGTTGGTTTACTGAATCAGAGTGTGAAACTACACTGAATAGATATACACAGAAATAGCTCTCATTTGCCTAAGTAGGTTTGTTATGAAGCCGTACAAATATTACAGCCTATTTGGGGAAAGTTGGACAAAATGCCTAATCAAAGTCTGTTTTCTATTCAAATTTTAACATGAATTTAGGTATTTGGGTACACAGACAACAATATTTTATTTGTGCAAACTGTCCACATCATACAGTTGTCAGTGAAGTTTAAATATGATATAGGAGCATCACACTATTACTGTACTCCTGCACTGGAGCAAAAGTGAACCAGTGAACATAATTTGCAATTGAAAGTTAGTTGAAAGTTAGTTGTGAGAGAAATATATGAAAATGCATATAAAAACAGTTATCATAGAGAGAACAACATTTTCTGTTATATAAAAAGAAGAGGAGGAGGAGGAGAAGAGGATGGATTGTAGGCAGACTGTGCTAATGAATCTGACCTACAGCTTTGGCTCGATTTTGGTTCTCCCTGCTGCTTTGTTGAGAGAATAAAAGAGCTCTGGCTTTCCACAAACTATTCCAATATACTAGCAAGTTAATTATCCATCCACTGCTTGCAGAAACTTTCTGATGTTACTTTGACAGCTGTTAATTTTGAGGCATTGCCTTGACAACTCATCATGTGTGAACTCCAATGAAGATCACGCCCTGACAGGAATCAAAGTACACCCTGACACTCAACTGGGTCATGTCAGAGAGAAGGACAGGTTTGTCTTGGGTTATTTGAAGCCAGGTTAGTGTGCATATTAGTCATGTAGTCATGCAGGTATTGGAGACTAGAGTAACATCTTAGCAGCAAAGTCTAGCTCCAGTTTGTGCCTGAAATTACTGTTTCTGCATTATCATGTTTGCATTTGAGTCTCAGAAACAGCACAAGTTAGCAGCTAGAATGTCCAGTTGCTATCTTTATTTGGGTCATTGAATTGTTTTCCAGGTGACTAATTAGACACTTATACTGAATCACAAGTGACTTATTGGTATACTGTACATCTTCAACCTGTGTATTTGTATTTAACAGATTATATTAAATGTAATACCCTGCTTCTGGCAGTCAGGAAGGATGAAGTACGGTCAGGTATATGCACCCTTTTTTCAGCAGAATGCAGGTTATTCAACTTATTTTGTGTGAATTTGGCAAATACATGACCTGTGGAATAATACAATGTGGTCTGTGTAAGGTAACAAACTATTTACAAAATATTTTTATTATTATATTATTATATTTATTATTTCCTGAGTTTTAGTCTTAATTCCATTACTACAGTACAACCCCCTACTTTATAGAGCCACCCAGTTATTCTTTTAATATCACTGGGCAATACAATTAAACTCTTTTGCTCGTCCCAGGCTGTTTCTCTGTGGCATTTCTTCTAGTGAAAACACTAAGCAAATAAACTTATGTATGAGGCTACCTAATGTTCAACAAGTCTCTATGTACTTTCTCTTCCTGTTTGATCCCGAGGACAAACATTGCTGGATAGGACTCTCACGTTTGCATAATTGTTGTAAAAGAAAAAAACAAAACTGGGTATAGCAGATGCCCCTGGTATACATTGAAAACCCTTGTTACATTATTTTCCATCATTACATTTTACTGTATTGTATTTTTATGCTGAATAAACCATTCAATGTGCATCTACTTTCTGCACTCTCTGAGAATGTTTAGCAGCATAAGTCTTGCTGTAAACACTGGGAAGAATTGATTTTCGACACACTAGTAGGTGAGGAGTCAGAGTAATTAAATTCAACATTTGCTTGATGCATTTTAGGTGACCACATTTTCTATTTTAAATGTGTGAATGATATGCAATGAATGGTTTCCCTGAACCTGATGAACATGCCTGTTCAATTAAAGCATCACCAATGGTAGACCTTAACACTTCATTGGAATTAAATTAAAAACCAAGAAATGAATAAGCTGATCTACCCATTGGCACCCATAAATATTCCAAACGATGCAATAGTTTTGGAGTGATTTTAATTGTCTCTAAGGGATAAAAAACAATGAGAGGTGCACAGAAACATCCATCTGAAAAAAGAAGTGAGTTTGTGTGTACTATACGGAGTTGCCGTAAAGTACACACAGACACACATTTCTCTTAAGTAGCTACACAAGGAAATGAGGTGGAAAGAAAAGGGTGCACTGGAAAAACTGAACCTGTGGTCAGGTCCTAAGGTTGCTTCATGACATTGTAACATTGTAAATTGATTCAGACTTATCAGTACTGGTATTTTTCCTCAGCTTTCTGTAAAGTAAGATTGGCTGGTAGTCAGTTGTTATTGTATATTAGCCATACCAGTCTGGTGGACAAATAGCCGTGTTACTGACTTTCTACAAATTTCAGAATCAACTAATTATTAAAAAAAATGTATTTTCTGCTCAATGCTATTGGATTGGAGTTGGTGTGGAACATAGCAACTATATTAAGCTACACTCTCAAGTTTTTACAAGCAGGCTAAGTGCAATTAATGACCTGTAATTAATAGCCAGAAATAACATTGGTTTTTAATTTAATTCCATTGGAATTTTGATAAAATTTCAATGGTCATAGTGGTAAACTATGATCTTTGGTTATAGCAAGTACACTTTATCTACACCCAACAGTTACAGCTGTTTTACAAAATACAATCACATGAATCAACGCACACACAACCACAGCTCACAATCTGACTAATGTCCCATCCAGAAAAGGTTTCCTGGTGTCCACAAAAGTACTTTCCAGATGAATTGTATCATCCTGGCTAGCTGAATTCTGATGCCATTGCAGCAGCTTTGTCAAACATCATCGTGTCAGAACATCCATCTCAGCACTCCCAGCAGTAGCCATTACTTTTGCTGTGATGCTGACATCTATTTTTTTTGTAACATTTTTATGGAAATGCCTTTCATGTATATTTTCCAGCAGTTTGAATTTCCATTAAACTTGCAATAACTGATTTTATGGCCTCTTGGAGGCAGCGGAAACAAGCTGTAATCACAATATTAACATATTATCACCTTTTAAGTTGATATGGCAAACTTGCTAGCAAGCAGTTGCGTATTTACACATCCAGCAGACACAGTCCAAAATTCGTCTGTCAGAAATGGTTGTCCTAAATAAATTAGAAGTAAAACGTGGTTATTTTTACAATTACTATTAATCTAAAAGAGTGGGACAAAAGAGTAGAGCATTTTTTGTGCTTGATTTTGCCAGTACAGAACAAAATGTAGAGGTGTTGGGAAGGTTAATTTTGACTTAGAAACTATAAAATGAGACACAATAGTTAACAAATTTGATGATTTATCTCAAGTCATATCTAAGGGCCCTGATAATTCCCCTCTGGCAATAGTAGTACCTACTAGATATAGATGCAGTATTTGCCAAGTCTTAGCATCAATCAGTGCATCATGGCAGCACTACTATGTTAAGCAGCCTTAGGAAATGTACACAGTAAAACCTACACTGTACACAGCAATTACAAATACAATGATACTGAGCACAATGTATCAGTCTAACCCTAGAGTGTGTGTGTCAGGAGTGAAGTTAATAAGATGTCAGTGAGCTAAGCTGCTCAGAGTTTTTTTCTACCCATAAAGCATCTCTGCACCACTTAGCTCAGCTCATCTCTCCCTCCGTCAGGGGAGGGGTCAGAGAGAAAGTGAGAGAGCAACAAAGACATGGAGTAAGAGGTAGAATGTGAGACATCATTCCACAGCTGGTTAACAGATGGCTGGAGCGGACATACACACGCATGACCTTTTCTCATCTACAGTGTATATCTAGCTAGCAGGCTAGTTGCTAAAACAGCAGCTAACTACAAACACTGTTTGGTTAGAAACATGACTGCTTACCACTGACTGGCTACAAACATTGTACTGTATGTCCAGTGTATGTTAATGTGGACATGAAGAAATACTGCAAACACACTGGTGTTGATGTGGCCAAATGTGTCTCTGACCACCTATTTAGATGCCAGTACACTTCATCAGTACATATTAAGTGGCACTTTAAAACTGAACTTTAAGCAGTTAATCTGAATAAACCCTAATTTTCCAAGATATGTCACTTCTGTGTAAAGGGAATGAGGCTACATTTCTAACCTGTTATTTTATATACAGTATATGCACTTTTCACTTTGTATCTTTACAGATACTCTCCACTAAATTTAATGCACTTCCAATTTGAGAAAAAGGCTCAAGAGCAACTGTGGGTATGTGTATAAGCTGTGGGCTTGTGTTGCGTTCTTCACTTGGCAGTTTCAACCAGAGTAAAGCCACTGAAGACCAGCCAAATCATTGTGTCTTTCATTTATTCTTTCAGGTGGGTAAATGTCACATAAGCATTCATACAGTTTGTCAGTAATGTAGACTTTCTATTTAATGTACCGTTATGCATTGTAGATTTTTAGTTTGTAGTTAGCTAGCTAGCTTAGTGTGTCGTAAAGGGGAACGAGTTGGCACTAGCTTGCCGTCTACGAGTGGCTGCTGTCAAATTACACCTGTAAAACATGTTGAAGGGAGTCAGATGTAACGTTAGCTCACAGGTTGTGATACCTCACCTGTAAATAAAGAGGATGAATAAGATAGATTATATTGTGAATGCAATTGCTGTGTGACTGAAGGTATAAGGGAATAAGATAATTGCTTTATATTGGTAATGATAAGAATTGTAGATAATGGAATGATATAGAATGAGCACTGATTGTTTTAATAGCCTACTTTTATAACAACATATTTTATGTTTTTTGTGATTCTATTAGTCTATGGATTAGCATTCACACCCACAGTTTCTTCAGAAATTGCTTCTCAAGTTATTATTCATCCTCTGGGGACCAGTAATATTTACATTAAATTTCATGGTAATCTGGACAGACAACATTTGGTTTTGTAGAGTTTCATGATGGTCCTTTAACAAAACTAGTTGAAAGCATGAATAATACCAATAATGTATGAAAAATTTTGAATATTTTAAGGTTTGTTGACAAGGTGATGCTAAACTGAATTGCTGGCTTTAAAAGTTGAATAGTAGCAATAATGTATGTAAGATGTGGAATATCATAAGGTAGGTCTGATTGGAGGTCTTCACCATCCTGGGCTTTTATTATGAAAAACTGAAATGACACTGTGTGTGTGTGTGTGTGTGCGTGTGCGTGTGTGTGTGTGTGAGAGAGAGAGAGACAGAGGTAGATTTGAATTGTGAATTACGATATCTGTCCAGTTTGAATTAAGTGTGTTTTACAATTTTCTGCGAGGTAAAATTACTGTTTTTCTCAATGGAGTCTGGTGGGCTGAAGCTAGCATTTGTTTTGGTGTGAGATGCTGGTTCTTTAGTGCGACATTTAGTGGCAGTGAATGTCACTTACAGCTGTGTTCCCAACCTTTTTTGTCAGATGGACCTAAGTACCCCTTTGATAGATGGGATGGCTTTATGATATTGTTCAATTGTATTTTTGGCCAAGTTTGCAATTGTACTACTGCCATTTGGAGTGACAGAAACAAGTTGTTTCAACCATTTGCAGTATCTTTACTTTTAGCTTTTTATTGTCTATTTAACTAGTCTTTTTGCAGTCTTAATCAAGGTTGGTGGAAAACTGAGGCATGTCTTGTGCAGACTACCATAGTTGGTAAATTATTGTGACAATAACTATAAAGATCACCATCACACAAAATAGAATCTTTGTGGATATATATCACCAAATCAAAATTTCTATATTTTCAAACTAGCGGAGCTGCACAATTTTTCCACATACCCCCTGGTAACTGCAGAAGTACCCCTTGGGGGAATCATTGGCTTACAGGATCCAGGAGTAGCAGAAATTGAGTTTTTTGAAGAGAGAAAGACAGACAGAGTGAGTGACAGACAAACAGAAAGAGACAAGAGAGACGGTCACACCGAGAGAGACAGAAAGGAGTCAGTGTGTGTGTATGTGTGTGTGTCAAACCGCACTAACCAGCTGTAACTTCCCTGAGATCAAAGGTTGCCATGGTGATGCTAACTGCTGTGTGCAACTTCTGGCTGAACAAGTTCATTTCATAGACATTTTAGCTGAGATGCACCTTTCATATTCCTGCTTCTAGCTCAAAGACCCTAACTCCTATCGCCAAAGTTAAAATACCGTAAGAGAGAGGAAAACCTGCTGCAGAGGCTGTGTGATTTGTGTGTAGTGTCATAAATATGGGAATGAAAGCAGATTAGAAAGTACTCTTTTTCTGCCTCCCTCCTGAAAATCCTGGTCTCAGTTAATATGCAAGTTTGTACGGCAGTAGGCTGACACTGCTGTCACTGGCAACTAAGTGAGTTTGTTTGACTTCATACATGTTTGCAACCGGCACAAATTTTCCTATGTTTTGATGTATAAGTTATGCATGAAGAGTCAATATTGTGGGAATGACAGCAAGTTGAAGAGAAGTTTGGTCACTCACTCTGAACATTCCACCCAATACACACTCATTGTAAAATCAGAAAAGGACTGAAAATTTCATGAATTTTGAACTGTGATTGTGTAAAAGGTATTGAAGATATGAAAAAGTTTAATTTAGGTGAGAAAGTCCCAAAGATAGTGAACGTTTTAAAGTTTGAATAGAGTTTCTGCGTGAATGTATGTATAAGTGGGAAGAGCTTGAAGACGAGTGAGTTTGAAGGCTGTTCTCATTAACTGCCATTGTAACTTTACTTCAAATATTTTTAAAAGTTTTCATGGGATTTGAAATGTTGAGTAATACCCAGAATGTATGAAAGATGTGGAACATTTTGATGTTTAAATGGAGATTCTAGCTGAAAGTATGAATGAATAGACAAGAGTTGAGAAAGTGTGAAAAAGAGGACATTTTGAACATTCTGTGCATTCATTTTAATAGGGAAAATTTCCTGGAAAACCTTGAACATTTTGGAAAGTATGAAAGTATGAAGTTTCTATGTTGAAAAATGTGGAAGGAGTTAAGTCTTAAAAAACGTGGCAAAATAATAATGATAAAGAATTTTTTTGTAGAAGAACATAGGGTTCACACCCAATGATTTTGATGACCTCCCTGACCTCTCCTGTAGCACTACCATTAGGTCAAATATTCACGAAGTACCAAAATAAGCAGTTTTCCATGAAGCTTATTGAACACACTCACACCCAGAGGAGGGACCCTTTCCATTTTGGACACTCTCTAAGCTTCCCTTTAGCGCCACCCTAAGGCCAAAATGTCAAATTTTGCACACAAGATATGTCATTATCTATTTGTCAGATTTCCATGAGATTTGCTGAGTACATTCATGCTCCCAAGGTGATAACCCCTTTTTTTATTTTAATGTCCATGTGTCCTTTAATTGAGTGCCACCCTCAGGACAAACTTTTTAAACTTAAAAATGATCAGTGTATTATTTTGTGAGGTGTAATGAATATTGCAGCCTTTAGTCATTCAGATATCTTTTGGTGTGGTAATACTTCATGGCTAGAGATGCAGTTGTAACAGAGTTGGAAGCAGTGCTGGATTAGAAGGAATGCTGTATTTTGGTTGGTTGGCCTCAGCCATGAGCTGTCACATCAGCTCTTTAAGTAAATTGATGCCACAACTCACTATTTCTGTGATGGAAAAGAATAGACTGGAGTGGATCTGCCAGAAAAGCCTTTTCCAAGTGGAAACTCTGACTTATTCAGCTTATCCCACTTAGCACTCTGTCTGGCCTGGAGCCCTGTTGTTGCATTGACTTAAAGTGCTGTTCAGCTGCAGTTATTTTTAGTGTTTGCATGTATTTTTGACTTTGTATCATTCCTGAATTTGCAGCACATTGCAATGCACCTACTTTGCCATCCTGCAGTGTGATTCTTCTTTTGCAGTATGTTTTCATTGTGGTATTTGATTTTGATTCTTGAATTAGCATTGTTTATGAAGTTGAGGTATGCATTAAAAAAACATACAAAGCAAAGATGGGAAAATATATATATTTTTAAATCTATTATCAGACAGCATCAGCAAACTCTCTGAGGACTTTTTTTCCATTCACATAATGCTCAGTGCTCACCTCGTTCAATTTCCTCCTTTCTTCCTGTCTGTGATGAAAACATAAGCTAGCAGCTCTTTGCGTTCCTAGAGCTGTAAATCTACCAGTAGACGGACACAGGGAGACGGAGAGAAAACATGATTGAACAGTGGTCATGTCCTTGTGTGTCTTCTGAAATAATAAATCATTACTAAGAGCGCCTCTGCTTAGGCTGCGTGGATATGCCAGCTGCTGCTGAGTGTTGCACAACATCTGATGAGAGCTTGAGACATGGGCAGCGTCGTCTTCAGCTGAGAGAAAAAAGCCTGGACAACAATGTGGATAACAGCTGCTTAGAAGGGTCTGAAAGAAAACATGAAAAAATATTGATTGTCTGGTCAGGTTTTGTCTCTTACATGCCTTATGCAAAATTAATGTTGTATGCATGTTGCATATTTTTTGGGGGTACAATTTGGTTCATAAATCATCCCACAGCGTTAGATCAGCTAACTGTGTCAAACTGTGTGGAATGCTTTGAAGATACTATTTATACTTTTTAATACAGTTTATACTAAAAAAAAACTTTACTGTCTATTCCCTCCATAACTAAAACTTAATCGTATCAAACTATAGCGGCCGCATCAGCTGCCTCCCACCAGTGTTAGTATTTCTTTACATATGGTCACAATTTTATACCCAGACATTTTTCCAAATAACAACACTACACAGTCTTTTGTGTTCACATATTACATACTTTAATCAATTTATGAGTTTTCTAATTTGGGTGCACACATGAATCTTTAACTTGCAAGTAACACTTTTGTTTTTTATCTTAAGGCACTCCTCTGGCAAAAGGCCTAAAACCTTTTAAGTACAGCCCATGGGAAGTGGAAGAAGCCAACAGGGAGATTGAAGAAGTGGGGGACTTCAATTTAGAATTCTTCTCAAAAATCTTATTTTGTTTGGCTTTATCATTTGCTGGAAGATCATTCTCTCTTTGTATATAATTTCTTTTGTTAGGTTGTTTATGTTTCGATATCTTTAAGTTAGTTAGATATTTAATGTGGTGTTGATCAGGTTTCCCGTTGTGTTTGTCTAGAACTAGTCCATGTCTATATAACCCTCTTGTATGTCATTTGGAACAGGTCTGTTTAGTTGCATTAGACTGAAGCTTTATTTTCTTTATTACTTGGTTGACCTCCTTTGAGTTTGGGCCCTAATTTTTGTAGCTTCTTTTTTTAGTTTCTTATGTTATATTAGGATTTATTAGGGCTCCAAGCAGTGAAGCTGTTGAGCCCTATTGTTTTTGTTCTCATCGGGGGTCCGAGCCCGAGTGGACTGGGAACCACTAATGCAAGTCATTGAAATAGCTCAGATTATTATTTTTTTCTCCTGGTATAAGTGGTACTGCAGCCAAAACCATAAGAGTTATGCAAGGGAAATTCACAGGGGAGGTATAGACTGGTACACACACCTCAGACACCAAAAATGACAGTATGTCGCACATTTGAAAACTTTACATGCACGCGTTCCTGAATTGAGCTGCATCTCGTGATATAGGCTACATCCATTTCTGCCCATCATTTTTTTCCACAAAATTGCAAAATATGCAACACCTTTTTCAAACTCCTCCTAGGCCGTGAGTCTGATCTGCACAAATTTTTGCACGTGGAATCTATGGACCCTCATCTATGGATGATCAAAGCTTATTCTAAGAATTCTGATACTCCAAAAAATTTGCAAGTTATAAAGGAACAACTTCCTGTAGATTGCAGTAAAACAGGAAGCGATGTCATATATCCACATATGTTTGTCCGATTAAGACGAAACTTGTGCCAGTACTTTCCCATGCCCCACTGAGGCTCACTGCAAAATTAGGCGACAATCGTAGTGGCACTACAAATGCGAAAAATTTATATCTCGCAATCAGCTGCATGGATTCATACGAAATTCGGTTTGCACGGTCTATGGTCTTGACTCAGTAGATGCCTAAAATTTGGTAATGGTTGATAAAAGTGGGCTGGGCTTATAACAACAAATGTACATTTCTACACTACACTTTTATACTACAGTTGTTATTGGCTTTGTTACTATTATTGTCATTATTATTCCTATGACTATCATTCCTATTATCATTACTTTTTTAATATTAATATTACCATTACCATTACATTATTACTATTTTAAAATTCTAGGTGGAATTTGCATTGTGCTTCCCTCTCCCCTCAACCCCCTTCTCTCGCTCTCTCTCTCTCTCTCTCAAAACCTAACATGCAGTGGCAGATGGCCGCCCACCATTGAGTCTGGTTCTGCCCAAGGTTTCTGCCTGTTAAAAGGAAGTTTATTTCTTGCCACTGTTGCCAAGTGCTTGCTCATGGTGGTATTTGTTGGGTCTCTGTAAATAATATTATAAAGAGTACAGTCTAGACCTGCTCTATAGGAAAAGTGCAATGAGATAACTTCTGTTATGAATTGGCGCTATATAAATAAAATTGAACTGAATTGAACTGGCTCAGTGTTTTTTTATGCCGCACCAAGGCTATTCTTTTTTAGGGAGACAATGTAACATGTCCAGCAACCACAGAATAACAAACAGCCTTTTTGGCTAACTTTAGCTCATTCACAGCAATGTTTATTAATGTCCAATGTCCCTGTTAAATAAATAAACAGATTTTAAAATACTTATATAGTACTTACTTAATACATATTTTTCATGTTTTTACACATTCTCGTCTTACTCAAACGAACCCTTGTGGCTCCAAACAGCTTCAAGAAATGGTCATTAGAGTGTGCTACACTAAGCCTCATTTTGGCTATTTTTATCTCTATTTGTTTCACTTACAAAGTCAAAATTTGCTAAGACCCATCATCCACATGAGAATTTATTTAGTCCATTCTCCCCCCCCCCCATAAATATGGATCACATTCACATTACTGCAGTGTATGAAATATAAAAATGTATTATCACCTGAACAGTTTTGTTTTATATATTCCTCTGTCATGAAGGTGTCAGTTTTTCTCCCCATTTATGAAAAATTTCTTCACTGTCATAGTTGTATGATGTAGTGTGATCAAGAGTTGATGCTGAGCTCTGAACTTTTAAATCCTCCATATGAAATGGCCACCAGTCATTCCTGGCTCACAGCAGGCAGCAATGTGATATCAATTAATCCTGCTTTCTCCCACATTTTCTTTCTTCCACTCTATCTCTGTAAATCCTGTTTTCTTTTGTGTCTTTAATTGCATCAGCGTACCTCCCTCTCTCTCTGTCGTGTCAGTGGATATGGGTTAATATCCTCTCTGTCGTTCTCTGCCTTAATCCTCTGTTTTTCATTTGAGCTTTTATTGATTCTTCATCTCTGTTTCATGTGGCTTGCTTTTCATTTAGAAGTTGCATTTTACTGGACTGCTTTCAATGGCTGTTGGATACTAACAGGCTTGTGGCAGAATCCCATCACAGCATTCATTTACCAATACACAAGATCTGATGAAATACCAGGGACAATTCCAACATGTCCTGTGTTTTACACAATGCATCTTTAGTTATCTTTAGTTAGTTTGCACATGACAGCATTTGCAAAGTATATATTATGGTTGCATCATTCCATCAAATGTAAACATTCTGTCTTGAATTCTATACACATGTCCAGGTGCCGAGTCCAGGTGCTGAGACCAAAACTGTAATTGTGATTTTTCCCTCCAAGAACTTGACACTAGATGGCTCCCTGTAAAATTTACAATTTATTACATTAGAAAAATGTGGTATCAAATCCAAATTGGCTCTTAGTCAGGTACAAAAGTATCAAAAATACCTCTGTTTCTGAAATGTACTTTTTCTAATGTAATAAAATATTAATTTCAAAGGGAGCGTTCTACAGCATTGTAAGTCCTTGGGAAACAGAAATCCCAAAATTCAGCCTGACATATTTAGTTACTATGAAAACTTTGGGATCTCCTCTAGAATAATTTATAAAAAAGTTCTGTGGGTTCAAACAATGTTTGGCTGCACAGTGTGAGTTTGTAATGACTGAAGCACCAGTTAAAAGAATTAGCTAAAAGTGCTATATACATTGAAAATGGACCTGTGTCCTATAAGAAGTTAAGTGTCCTAAGCTTTGTTATGAATTTTTAACATTATGCACAAACAAGCACTACTAAAAATTACTAAAAATACAGTGGTCAGAATAATCTTCAACATCTTTACTAACACTGTTACTAATCATAATGACAATATGAGAAATATAAACTGATCTTGTAATCAAAATAAATTTAGTAGACAGCATATGCAGTAAATGCTCTGCCATGCAGAAGGCTGACAGGAGGGCTGTATAATGACACAAGAGCAGCAGGCAGAGAGACAGTAAGCAGAAATCGTGTAAATCCTCCTTGGAGGAAGTGGTTTCTGTGGTTTTGATGACTCTGTTTCGAGGGCTTTAGCTTTGATTTGGATTACTTTATATATATATTAATATCGTGGAAATGAAAATAAATATTTTTTGTAAGAATGTGTTAATATAAATGTCATCTAGGTGTTATTTCACCTATGGCACTGATTTGATTTGGCATAGAGATGTGTTGCTATGAAATTCCAATTTATTTTTTATTATTTTATTTATGTACTTGTATTTTCTGTCTTTATTTCAATCATTTTTATTTATTTTATAAACTTGTTAAATGTAATTTAATATGTAAATTTACATAACTGATAAAAATAAATCACCTTTTTCTTATTATTACATCACAATAGCAATCCTTAACAAAGTCTTTGCATAAAAGCAATAATACTTTTCCTATAGATAGGTAATAATAAAGATATGAGTATGTATTATTATTACCAGTTGCAGCAGCAGTAATAGTTAATAGGTAATGGATGAGTGTTATGTAACCATAGTAACAGTAGCAGCAGTACCTGTAGTGTCAGTGGTGTGTGTTAGCAGGAGCACTGTGTGAACCAGCCTGCTGTGTGTGTGTGTGTGTGTGTGTGTGTGTGTGTGTGTGTGTGTGTGTGTGTGTGTGTGTGTGTTGCAGTGTCAGCAGCAGTGGCTGCTTATGCTGATGAAGTGCAGAGGCTCTGGGGCTCAGGAGGCCATCCATCATCTCCATCAGGCTTAAGTGAGGTTCTCTAGACTGGGACGCCACCAGACGACGACCTGGGCCCACCGGTCTGAGCTGGACTAAATAAACACCAGCCCCTTCATCATCATCCTCCTCCTCCTCCTGAGACCAGACTTGGGTCAACATCATCATTAGCAGCAGCAGCAGCAGCAGCAGCAGCAGCAGCAGCAGCAGAGAGAGAGAGAGAGAGAGAGAGAGAGAGAGAGAGAGAGAGAGAGAGAGAGAGAGAGAGAGAGAGAACTGGTTGGTTACATGGTGTTGGATAGTGATGTTCATTATTTTCTTTCTTTTTCCAATAACACATGACCTTACATATTAATACATTAATTTTGAACATTCCATATTCACTCCACCACATCAATACTCTTACCACTTCAAATGGTGAGGCATCAGCAGCAAAGTTCCTCACATCCATGCAAACATGCAATAGATCATTGGATTCTCAACTACAGGCACCTTCAATGCCTTATTTAATAAAGAAATTGTGACAATTAGGAAAAATATGATTTAAAAAACCCTAATTTAGTCTTATGTGCCATATTCAAACCTGTACATGTGTTAATGTAGCCAAACATTCTGTTTGGGGTCCAATGACTCATGTTAAAACTGATATGCTGTGATTGACCGTCTTGATTGGATGTTCCAGAATCGCACATAATTAATACTTTTATGTCTCTCTAATATTGTCATAAAATATAATTAAACACCTTTTCTATCACAAATGTGCTTTAACAATTTATATTCCTGTCACTGGCTTCAGCTCACATCACTCTTTCTATTGTCTTATTGCTATATAATAAATGTGGAATATTGCAGTCAAATCTGATGACACACTACTCATATCTGCGCATGTTATGTTTTAGTTGCATTAAGTATACTACCTGAATAAAGTGGTCTTTGGATTACTAGAGGGCTTTTTTTCCGTTAGCTATGGTAGCTAACCCAGTTCGTTTTTCTCAACACATACTAAATAATTTCTATCTGCTTTCATGTCTCTATTATAGACTAAATGAATGAACTCACACTTTTTCTCCTAATGTTTTCTTCTAACGTTATACCCCCCTCCACCTCAATACCAACCCGTTTGTTTTTGCAAAGCAATAATGTTACTCAAACTATGTTATTACTATGCAATGCAACATCAGTACAATAGCTTCTACATGCTTCTTTTATTTCCAAAGTGTGTGTGTGTGTGTGTGTGTGTGTGTCTGTTTCCACTTTAAGTAATTGCTGGCACATCCTTGATAGAGAAGCTCACAATGGCACAATTGGTTGTCCTTTTTTCACACACACAATGAAGTAATCAAGTAGTGCATTCCCAGAGTATACACAGTAGGCTATAGCTTCATCTTTTTCAGTGAGCAGTAAGTTGACTTACTTTTCTCAATGGTGCTAAAATGATCAATGGAAAGAAAGTTTATTTATATCATTTCTGAAAAATGCTTAACTATTTAAGTAATGTATCAAGTATTTATATTGTAGGGTTTTTTCATATGTCACTACTTTTAGTAGAGTTTTGTGTTTGGACAATAGACATGGTTTTGGACACTATAAGGTTGTCTGATTAATTAAAGAAAAGTATTAATTATCTCTGCCAGGTGCAAGCCTGGAGGGGATCATGCATTTGGTTGTGTGCATGCATGTGTGTATCTGTCCACAGCTAATCTTGCATACTACTGAACTAATCAGCCTAACAGTTTTTGTGCACATTTATTACTGTATGCTCAAGGACCTCTTGTGGTTGCGGTGATTCACAGTTTTTGAAAACCATATTTTATTGACTGAGCCTATTGTAAAGCTTAGACTTTCATCTTTTCAGCAGTATTCACCATTTCTGGCAATCGGTAGGCTAAAAACAAGGCTTGCCTAGTCTGTTGCAGGCCACATTTTGACCTTTGTCGTGACATCCATAGAAATGTTTGGTCTCATCTTGAACTGGCGCATCTGCAGATTAATTCCATACCTGATATGTTATGATCCACTAAAGTTAAAGACAATATGAAATGAATAAAGTCCTGTTTTTGTTATCTTTGTCGCCATCTTGACTGTAAGGGAGCTGAGAGGGACAACTGAGTGCAATTCAACTCTTCTTTCTGTGTGAAGAATCATACTAGCTGCAGCACTGCTTCTCAAGCTCCAAGGGGGCAGATCACTAAAAAATCAGCATGAAAAATTAACCCAAAATCACATGAACAACAAAATAAAAAATAAAAATATGTTTTATGTCTTTATGACTGTTTTGAGTATTATTTCTGATACAGCTGATACAAATTACTTAAAGTAAGCTCCTACCAGCACCACTACTGATACTAAAACTGCTGCTACTGCTGCTACTAAAGACACTATTCCATTAATTCTTTCAGCAAGTCAGTTCTGTTTTCATTGCAGATATATAGTCAGATATACACAGGATTAATATGAAGTGTCACTTGTGAAACTTTTACCTCTGTCAGAGAATGTGAGTGTACATTGTGTGTGTGTGTACATGTGTGTGTGGATGTATGTGGATCACTGCTCGCTTTTCATTTGCAGTACATAAAACAAACATCACCCAGGGATAGGTCATCCACACACACACACACACACACACACACACATGCACACTAAGGTCAAGGGTCAAAGGTCATATTGTGTCTGGAGAGGATTTACTCTTTTGGCTGTTTGATCTCAAACATGCACATGCTTACACACACACACACACACACACACACACACACACACACACACACACACACACACACACACACACAAATGGAATTGCAAGAAGTGGTGTGGTCTGTTTCAAAAGAGAAGGTTTCAAGTAGGATTGGTATTGAACCAAGTGTGCATATTGAGACCAAATCATCACATCTGCTGTTTAATGACCTGGATATGACTAATACATGTTCCGTTTGTGTCCTTTTATTAAAAATGGGATCTGATTGCGTCTGATGATGCAGTTACTGTAGATTGATTACCATTTACTTGGTTGTTTATGTGAATACTTTTTCTTGACTGTAGCCTCAGATTTTCAGTTTACTTACATTTTACATCTAATTCCTTACAAGTAATTGTTAATATATGCCTATACTGTATGTATTATAATTATTTTAATTATTTTTTATAATATATTGCAGCTCTCAATGCACATGGGCTGTTCTGACAAAACAGATAAAACAGTAATGTGACTGTGTGCAATCGCAGTAGAATTAACCAAATGGTGTTACAGTATTTAGCATTAGCCATTAGCTACAGTAACTCTACCATCATCAACAAATGACTGCGGAGCGTAGTATTGACAAAAATGGATGGAACTGTTCCCAGCATCAGTTTTGAGACATTTATTAATTTAAACTGTAGAGAGCTGATCATCTTTAAATGTTTCCAATCCATTTTTTAATTTCTCAAGCTTTACTGTGAGCTCAGTCCCATTGCTGGAGAGAAAGGAAACACATCTCTGCATCACCTTCATCTGGGGAAGGAGAACCAAATCTATCATTGAACTAAATGTTCAATATAACAGATCAAATAAAATGAGTGATGCATGATTTCTGTCAAAGAAGTGAATCTCTATTTCTGCCTTTTCATATCTCAAGCTGTATAACTGCAGGTGGTTGAAACATGTCAGTAAAATCAAGCCCAGATTTAACAAGTCAATTTGGAACAATTTCTGAGTACATTTTGTCAGTCATAAAGTATTCTAGTAACCATAAAGACAAAAAACACATTACAGGAAGTGGATTCCCTTCAGAATTTAAAGAAAACAATGAAGTTAAAATTCTAAATCAGTGTGCATCATCAGCAATAATGAATCTTCAATAACATTAATGAATTAAAATTAATTCTGAGTTCAGCCTCTAATGAAGAGGATCTTTTAACATAATATACATGGATACAAAACAAATCACAAAATAAATAAATGTTGACTGGTATTGCAACTAGCTACCTAGGTTATAATATAAACCCCTTTAATTAATAAAAAAGGTTTAAATATGAAACTGCTTCACTGTGACATCCTGTCTTTTCCTATGGTTCCATTCAATGACCACCAGTGACACTTAGCTGCAGCTACATGCTAGCAGCTGGGACTCAGTGGTAGAAGCTACTAGCACAGAGTGCCTTTCATCCTGCATTCAGGTCTGACGGGCATCATTAGACTGATTTACTTTTAAAAAGCAATAGCTGGAAATATTTCATGTATTTGAATATTTGAAGTCATCAATATGTTCTGATTTAAGTTGTGTGTGCACTTTCATTTCGCCAGATTGGCTTTTACACACTTATACCACTGTAATGCCTAAAAAGGCATCAGTTTCATATGTGTATGTTCTCTACTGTAAGTGTTGACTTCCAGATAATAATAGGCTTCCACTATTTCAAAAATCCACCAATAACAGCTCAGACACATATTCCTTCACTGACAAATATAATCCATAATTTTAATTAACCATATAAATTGCACATATATTTTACCAATTACTTTGCCACACTACCAATTATACTGTTAAATAATAATATTTTCTCTTTTTTTTCCCGATGACTGCACTCTTAGGAAGGCTAAATGACACTGTGGGTGTCATATTTTGAGATGCACAATAATTTCTTCTCATTCACTTCTGGAAGAATTACTTTTGACAGGATCGTAGCTGCAATGATTGTGGTTTTATAAAGTCATTATAAAACTACATGTCTAATTTATGAGACGGATTAGATGTATTATGCTATTATGTCATGGCAGCAATGGCTAGGTCGTGGTGGGCTGTTTTTCAGGAGGTTTTGAAAACAATGGAAGCCTATGACTTCAGGAACTAAAGCTAAACCTGTGGCAATTGGGGATAAATACATGTGCATTGTGCAAAAATATGAAATTATAGCAGTATTATTTTTGTCACTGTCATGCACTAACTTCAGCCGGTGGTTTTGTCCTTCCATGACAACTCAAGAGCTAAGATTGCAGAATGACTTGATGAAAATCCTTAATTTTTTCTCTTAACATTATCTTTCTCTACTTGACTTCAGCCATTTCCTTGATAAGGATGCCAGAATTAGAGTCAGGTCCATCACCAAACCCTGACTTCTACCATTTTCTTTATAAAGCAGCATAACATAGAAGCTGCTGTGCTCTCACAGGAGCTGTGATCTCCTGCACAAAAAGCACCTTCAAAGCAGTGTGATTATACATTTCTCTAATGTCATGTACAAGAAACAGTTTTAAAACATTCAATTTCAAACATAATCTGGACTAAAGCTCTCACAAAATGTAGCTAGTTGGTTCCTACAACACTGGAAATACTAAATGTGTATTTCACTTTGCTTTTACCTGTGTGACCATCAAATTTATTATGAAACACTTCATTTGAATTTATGCAATTTTAAGGATTTACATGCATGTTAAATAATTTCACATTTGTGGCTTCACCAGTCCTTAGAATTTTCTCTTAGGTACAAACAAAATTCCCAGGTGGTCCAGACCTGTCGTATGAGTCACGTACGGATAGTCTGACTTTCTCCACTGGGGGAAAACACTTTCACTTTCAGAATTATAATGCCATAATCTGAATGAATTTGGAGTTTAAATATGAAACAGAAATGAACTAAAACAGAATGTAATGCAAAATTAATATTCAGTTCAATTTATTAATATTCAGCCATCACCATGGCTTGCCAATTTACTGAGAGGTATTTTAGATTTTATACTTTTTATTGGCTTATTTCGGCACAGGAACATTTCAAAATTCTCTCACTCCAACAGCTGCCTTATATTTTTTATGCTGATCACTGTCCAGTATCATTCTCTGTTGCACCTGAGAGTTTAACATCACCTACTGTAGGCTATAATATTCTCTCATCTAATATGTCCTGACTGTCACGTCCCCTCTCATATTAGTTATGGACCACTCTGCTGTAGACTAAGCGTCTAACTTCATGTCAAACTATTTCCTCTTTATTTCTGTTACAGTACAGCACTGTTTTGATGACATGTCTATTTTAAACTTTTTTGGGTCCACTAATACTACTGCTGCTAAATTTGTTGTGTTTTTGTCTGTTGATTTCTGACAGCAGGACTTGAAGCTGCATGGTATGACATTCTTCTTTTTACTCTTGTGGAACAGGTAGCCTTACATGGCGATTTAAGGGCACTGATTATGCTAATGATCAAATCTCAAAAGCGCACACCTCCTCATGAACAGTTGACATTCATCAGGATGAAACAAGCGATTTACGTTACGTTTGTGCAGTTAATATTGTTTGGTGACTGACTTCTCATACAAGTACACCTCACAGAAAAAAGTAAGAGATTTAGGATAATAATACAAACATTTTCTTGCATGAGGCCCAATGTGTTGTTGTCTTGTTCGTCTTACTCATAAAATCAAAACATTTATAAGCTGTAGTATGAGCCACAGAAAACCAGGTTTAGTTGAATCTTAGACATTCTGGTTGTTACCACTGGACAGTGTATCAAGATCAGCTGATCTGCAGAATAGCTCCAATGTACCTTTGTCATTAATACCACTGGCAAATGCTACTAGTGATATTAGTGAGTGATCTTGTGCTAGCCTTGTATTAATGTCCCCTGTGTCACTTCCTACAAGACTGGACCAGTGCTGGTGAACGTGAAGCAGCTCCTATCCAATAGGGAGTCAGCATGACTGTCCTGGCATCTGTAACAGGCTGAGGGCAGTGCTCCTCCTCTTCCTTGTCCCTTAACCAATCTGTAGTTTCCATCCGTCAGTGCAGTATCAGAGCTCTTCTTCATGGTTCAACTTTAAAACCTCCTTCTTTGCAGTGACTTGGTTTTAAAGACATTTCAGATGTTTCACACCTTTGATCTAAAATCGAATAACATTACTAATATTTGGTAGCACAGTCTCTCTCTTCCAGTGCAGTGGTGAATTTTATTTGTTTTGCTAATCTTTCTAGTACGATTTATTTGTTGTTATATTTCTTGAAGGACATGAACATTGTTTAAATCCATTTCCACAATGTTCCATACTTTCCAGACATGTATATGAACCCAATCACCAATTCCTATTCTTCAGTGCAGTATGAGGATTTCTACTGGACAGCAGGTAGGTGGAGCTACGCAGCCACGTGGCCAATCAAGTATATGTTGTCATAGAGGTGGCCTACGAAGTCATCCGAAACATTATGTGCTGCTCGGCGAGTGTTCCTGATAAACTCCCTCTTGGACATTTTGTTTTTGACGTGGGGGCTGGTCAGGTCGATGGACAGCAGGATCAGACTGTAGCACAGCACATACACAGCATCTGAAGAGAGATGATAGTAAACCGTGATCACAACACTGTTTTTGTTTCTCACAAGCTTTTACACAGAGCTCAGCTGCGTGGCACTAAAGAGAACAGGTAATTAGTTTTAGCTGTTCAAACTGAGAAGTCAAAGCCCTGCTAGCGTCCCCTATAGGCTGAAATGTTATTCACTGATCTACTGTATTTTTTTTTTTGAGTAGCATAAAGGGAACTACAAAACAAATTCTCATTATACAACCCTGTGTTGTAAAATCAGAATCAGAATCAGAAATACTTTATTGACCCCCGTGGGGAAACTCTTTAAACAAAGGTTTACTCAGGTTTGAAGAAAAAGGAAAAGCTAAAAGTTGGAAAAAGTAAGACGACGAGATGGAGCAATGGCAACAGGCAGCATGCACATTGGCGCATGCACACTACAATGATGACAATGATCAATAAATCTATCTTATATCTTGTATGTATCTTCTATCATTGGTCAGAGAGACAAAACCCTGTCATGTATTTTAAGCATGTTTCATACTGACAGGACATCCTAAAAATTTTACCTCAGCTTCACAGTACAGAACAACGCATGGAACCTCAAATTCAACTCCTTAAACCAAAATATTACTGCAAGAGGAACCACAATAAAGGAAGAGAAAATGGTACTGATGAACTGTACTGTACATAAGACTTCTTCCTAAATCATATCTAAAACTCTAAACTGTTCTCCACTGCTTTACCCAATCCTTTCCAGAGGGGATGGAGGGGCTGAGTAGCATGAAAAGGCTGACTTCAGAAAGGCAGCCATCCATCCATCTCTTGCCTTGGTCTCGAAACCATTACACTAATCCCACTAATCATACAAGTAGGTCCAAGGAGTTAACAGTAACAGAGTCAGGAATTGGATTCTATATGGTCTGCTGACATTAACAAAGCCCTTGGCTGGTAAATGTATGGTCCATTGACAATACTGAGGCCAGGGATTACTTGAAAATAAAACCTTTACGATTTCCCTTTTGGTGGCTGTGTGGGCCAGTGGGATAGAAGTATAGTAGAGTCAAAATCACTTCTTCTGTCACTACAGTTTTTGGCCTGCTAGCTGCAGGGTTTCAAATGATTGTCTGGTTAGGGTCAAGATAGATTGGATGTTAATAGTGACCCCCTGACCTCTCTTGTAGCATCGCAATCAAGTCAAAATTTTGAACTGTACACCAGAAATATTAAAATCTAACCTGAAAATTCCTTGAAATTTACTGAATGTATTTATGTTCTTCAGAGGTTAAAGACTCTCTCATTTGGGACAATCCATGAGCTTTTCTCTAGTGCCACCTTCAGGCCAAATTGTCACTGTACACAATTGTGTACAATACAATTTGTGTGCACAGTTGTGTACAATTGAATAATTTTAGCTTACCACAGATTTACTGTGTCTGAGTATATGTTGGCCAATAATTAACAAGAAATTGCAGGATAGAAATACCAAAAATATGATCAGTAATTTAATGTAATATAGAAACAGTGTCATCAGAGAGCAATATCAAATTTATTTTTCAACTCTAAAATGTAAAATGTCCCCTAAGCAAATATCTTGGTAACAATTCTTTAATACCCAAATTTAATAGATCCTTATCAAAAAGTTTACTTAATTTTTTTAATTCATAATAATATAATTTTTTGATTAAAAAAGTGTGTGTGTATATATATGTATATATACCATTATCTGTTTAACTCTCAAATATCAGTTGGGCTTTACATAATATATTAAAAACTACTGCCATGACATTGCCTGTGTAACCAAGACCTCCTTTCTTCACCTACACAACATAGTTCAAATGTCCTTTCTGACCATGGCTGAAGTAGAAATCCTAATATACACCTTTGTTTCATCCAGACTTGATTATTGTAACGTTTTGTTGTCAGGCTTGCTGCGTGCTGGACCCAAAAGTTATCAAATGATTCAGAATGCAGCGGCTAGAATTTTAACTAAAACTAGAAAATTCAACGATATTACACCAATCTTAGCTTCTCTTGATTGGCTCCCTATCCATGTCAAATCAGACTTCTGATGACTTAGAAAATTATACATGGGCCACCCCTTCATACCTGTCTGATCTCCTTATATTCCACCCTGTGCTCTCCGCTCTACAGGTACTCCTGACTGCCCCCAGAGTAAACAAGACTAGTATATGGCTGGACCATGTATGGTCAATGTGCTCCTGAGAATGTAATTGAGGACTGTCCGCACCTCCGTGTAAAGCTTTGTTTATGCTTGCCGCAGTGTCCCCCATGCGGGTGCGCGCGCTGAAAGTGATGTCATTGTGCCTCTTGCGTCGAGCACCTAGGCTCCACAAGTTGTCACAGCGGGTGGTCGTGCATCTCCCAATTTTTGTGATTAGGCACCCACTGCAGGCATGGGGCTTTTCATTTCAAGATGGACGAGTTTGAAGGTTTTTTCGGTTTATTTGTTTTTTTCTCACTTTGTTGAATACAAAAGTTCAAAAATCTGTACAGGCATCTGTAGAACATGACATTAGTTCATTACAATACAACTGAGAACATGACTGCCACAAATACTGATACAGGCAAATTACTGAAATTAGGAGTAAGGTAATGAAAGCATTTTTACTATTAATGTGTCTCAAGGATTTTAAAAAGCTGGCCAATTTCAAATACTTCAAAAACAGGAGACCAAATCTACATTTGAGTAAATAATATTTTTGTCCTCGTCTTTCGTCTTTCTCTCTCCCTCTGTGTGTATGGTTTCCTCGGCTCTTCTCCCTTCTGTGTGAATGGTGTGCTTGAGTTTTGCCTCTGTGTGTTTGTGTAGTCTGTCTTCTTTCTACTTTATATTGGTCTATTCTGTACACACGGCATGTATTGCATGTCTGTTTGTCCTGGGAGAGGGATTCCTTTAACTTTTAGTTAACACACAGTATGCATTCTGTCTATATGTCCAATTCAATTCAATTTTTAGCGCCAATTCATAACAGAAGTTATCTCATTGCACTTCCTATAGAGCAGGTCTAGACCATACTCTTTATAATATTATTTACAGAGACCCAACAAATATGTGTGTGTAAGTACTAACCAGGACTGAGGCCCAGCTCTCGGACAAGACCAGGGTTACAGGTACAAAACCTGTGGCTGAACTTGGTAATGAGGGTCTCCAGATACTCTCCTCTCTCCTCTGGTGCGTGGATGTGTCTGAAGAAATCCCGCAGAGCATTGGGGAGGAACTGGTTACTGAAGTTATGGAGGGTCACCAACTCATCCAGGACATCCCGCCTGCACACACATAGACATAGATAAATACAGACTAAATGACATGATAGAAGCAAAGTTTTCTAATTTGTACAGAGGTAATGAAATTTGCTGAATTATGAGATGTGGAATTTTCATTTCAAAGGAAAAGGGCACCATTAAATGCGGATTTAATCTATAGTAGACACACTAAATAAACACAACTCCACAGTGAAATGATTACACCTCTTACAACTGGATTTACATTTAAGTGTTAAGGGTATGCTTTTAGACTTTCTTAAGGCAATACAGAAGTATCGCACAGCTATTGTCACAGAATGTTTCATCATTATAAGCTGTTGTGGAAGTGGTGAGTTTTCTGGGTATTCTGTGTGTGTCTTTGTGTCTGTGTATTAACCTCTCATCCAGGTAAATCCTCAGCATCTTCCAGTTGAGCCGTCTGGTGTAGAAGATGAACTTAGCCAGCTCGGTCGGATGATCCACTAGTATACCTTTAGACATGAAATAACTGATACCCTACACGCACACAACCACACACACAGAAAGAGAGAGAATCATATATCGTCTATGTATAGGTGTTATTGACTTAGTCGCTAGCCTTTGTTTCATTTGTTATAGTGCGTGTGTGGGCGAGCGAGAGAGAGAGAGAAAGAGCTGACGATGGTAGAGGGCTCTGTGGTCGATGACTGTCAGCCATCGGCGATGGACGGTGGCCCTACCCTACTGCCAATCCAGAGGCACTGCTTCAGACCAAGAAATGAGTAAGTGTCACCCAGAACAGCAACTCAGCAATTTTGTCTGAGCTGTCCACCTTGTTGCCTCTTTGTTGTATAGTTTACCTTTAAGGTTAGCTTTGATTTTGAGTATTCTTGAGTATTGTTACATTTCATAGTGTCAACTGTAACCTGTTGCTGTATTTGGTTTGAGCTTATGTTGTAACTTGCTGATTTTGACCACTTTACAATAACAAAGAACATCGGTTTTATGTTGCTTCCCTCATCTCTAGACCCCTCTGGGACGTAACAATAGGTCTAACAGAGACTAAATCCATCTAAAGATCCAGACACACACCTTGATGTTGAAGTGACAGATACTTAAACATCAGACACTCAAAATGACATCATCCAACACATAATTTTGTAGTGACATCATTGTGGGCGGCTGTGATTTAGAGGTAGAGTGGGTCGTTCACCAAGAGGTCGGCGGTTCGATCCCGGCTTCCCCCAGCCACATGTCGAAGTGTCCTTGGGCAAAATACTGAACCCCAAATTGCTCCAGAGGGCTGTGCCTTTGGTGTGTGAGTGTGTGTGAATGAGTTAGTTTCTTTGGACCAATGAGCAGTTAGCACTTGCCATCAGTGTATGAATGTGTGTGAATGGGGTGAATGTGATATGTAGTGTGAAGTGCTTTGAGTGGTCAGAAGACTAGAAAGGCGCTGTACAGTCCATTTACCATTGTTCCAGGCACCAACATGTGCACATACTAAGCACACACACACATTCCAGAAACTGTGAGGTAGCGTGCGTCCATAAGACTAGAGATCTTGTATGTTTGGGCATGTGTTACCTCCTGTGGGTTAGCATTGAATGTCAGGCTGCCTTCATCTAGTTGTAGGTATAGTCTTCTATATGAGAAACCAGCAGGTAGTCTTCTGTTGTAGATGGAGCAGTGTCCCCATGTGGACTTACACAGCCTGATGGATCAACACACATGGGTTATAGAATAGAATCAAATAAAAAACAACACAATAGAACTTTACTGCATACTTGTGGCAAAAAAAAGGCTTGTCACAGAAAACAAAAGATAAAGACAGCAGTTGACAGTTACAACTGTTTAGTCAGCACTTCACAAAAACATGTAATTTATTTTCATTACCTTGAACTTTCATAATTTATTTTATAAAATGTCATAATTGATTTTGTATGCGAGTATAGCAGATCAGACAATACACAATAAACAGTTGTCACTGCTCTGGATGATTGCTGGTCACCAAGAAGCATTTTTGAACCTCAATCAAATCACCACCTCATTATTTTAATCACCACAAAAAGATGACAGAAACTAGAAGTGGACCTCCTTACCCCTGCCATAGATATTCGTCATTTCCCAGGTCCTGCCACACACAGCCGGCCAGGCACAGATCAGTAGCATTCAGATAAGACAGTATAGTGATGCCTAATTCAGGTGGCAACATCTCCAAATCAATAAAACCATGATGTTCTTTACCTACAGTCACCAAGAGGGAGACAAAAAAAGAAAACAAACTAAGTGACAGCTGCCTTCTTCCAGTCAGGCTTTCTGTTATTTGCTAGTTCATAGCTGTGTCGCCTCACAGCAAGATGGTCCTGGCATGTTCTCCCTATGTCAACATGGCTTTCCTCCCACAGGCAAGGGGTATGCAAGTATTGTCCTTGTGTATGCATGTTAACCCTGTGACAGACTGGTGGTGAGGAACAGAGCCTCTCACCCAGTGTCTGCTGGGATATGCTCCAGTCCCGTGCCAGCCTACAACTGATGACGTCATTTAACTTCTTCCTTCTTCAAGGTCTTCAAGATATAATTGTCGATCAAATAGCAATTTTAACATAATTTGCTCTCAGTGTCTTATTTACAGTGTTGTAAATGTATTTTTGCCACTTCTGTGCATTTTGCAAAGCCCTCTCTTTCCTACTAGAATACTTTTTAAAAACATTATTTCTATTGAGTTTTAGGCAAACAGGCAAACTTAAAGGAGAAGAAACCAAGTCAAATTCAAAGAACAAGCACTCAAAAAGACTACTTTGTTGCCTCATGTCTTCTGTTGAACTCACTGCAAAGACCACAGCAAAGGCTACCTGGCCACTGACATCCATGTGTTGTGCAACTGGTTTGTACTTGTACTCTAAAGAACATGATCTGTCTGATTAAACCAATATAAGTGGTACTATAAAGCTTTGCTTGGCTTTGCACTGGCATTGTCAGCTAAGAAGCTGTGCATAATATTCTTACATAATAAGAGCGAGCAGTATAGTTACAAAGTGCTGATACAGAGAATTGGTAGTAGCAATACACTTAGCTTGTGTTTGCATGTTCATACCTCCCATCCGTGTTCTCAGCAGATGGTAGATGTCGGGGCCATAACAGTGCTGAGGAGCTCTTCTCTGGGGACCTCCATCTCTCCCTAGGAAACAAAAAAACAAAAACAAAAATCTGGATATTTTTTGTCTCTTTTTATTCATTCAACTTTCTTACTGCTATTATAAGTTGGAGACTATCCCAGCATGCATTGTGGCTAAAGACTGACCAGGCACACTGAGTTATTGTCATCATTTAACTTAATAATTACAAAGATTTATTTATTATCATCTTTGGCTCGTATTTATTCTTACAGTCTGTTCATATTATTTTCATATAGTATGGTTTTACTGGTGTCTTCATTCTCCATGTAGGGGCGACTGTGGCTTAGTAGTAGAGCGGGTCGTCCACCAATCAGAATGTTGGCGGTTCGAGTGTGTGAGTGTGTGTGAATGATTAGTTTCTTTCAACTGATGAGCAGTTGGCACCTGCCATCAGTGTATGAATGTGTGTGAATGGGGTGAATGTGATATGTAATTAATCTGAAAATGTACTGCTCATTTTACTGTATATGTAAGAAATAAAGTGCTCATTAAAGGCAGAATCAGGATTTTCCTAAAAAACAATGTATAGACAAAATAATCCCTCTCAATCATCCCTTATGACCCACTAGAAATGTGTGGCGGTGTCTGCAGTGACCCTGACCTCTGCCTGTGGTTTCTTATTAGTTTGCTGTGTTCGGGACATTTCTGGGCATCAACCTGGGCAGTGGTGTGTAGCCCCCAGCCAATAACAGCGTGCAGGCTGTGAGCTCGGGACTTTATAAAAATGTAGCGAGCAGGTTATATTGCTGTCTCTGCCTCTCTCCTCTGCTCTCTGTCTGTGTCATAGATGTATTTCCAGCGCTGGCACCGCGCTAAAACAAAGTGTTTGAGATAGGTCGGGTCTGAGCTACATACACACACGCAGAGCAGAGAGCAGTGGACAGAACAAAGCTGGCTCCTTCCAACAGGGCTGTGCGGAGGTGTAGGTGTTTATTTGTGCTTTAGAACGTAACGGCTGTGAAACAATCTGAAAATAACGTTTTATTTCTCTGAATAACTGCTTTGTTCTCGCTAACGCTGCTCCCTCTTTTCATTCATTCTCTCTCTCTCTCTCTCTGAGCTGGGGAGGCGGGGCCAACTTTGAATCGTGTGTTTACAAACAGCAACCGACAAGTCCTACTTATTCTGCCTTTAAATGTAGTTAAATTAAATGAATTATGAAGTTCAAACTTTTATTTTGCTCAACTGGTCTAGCCTCCTTTTTCTAAAACATCTGCATTTTTTCCAACATGGAACATTGTTGCTTACTCTCATAAGGAATTAATTTTAAAGACATAGAAGAGAACTTCAGATTTTCCACTGATTTTTGCAAAATTGTAGGAGCATAACAACAAGGAAGAGACATATTGCTTGGAGCAAAGCAACAACAAGACAAACTGATATAAGCAGAAACACAGGAACAAGAACAACAGCCAGGTGGGGTCAAATTTAAAGCAGACAAAAGGAGGAAAGTATTGGAATGCTGGGAGCAGAAAACTAATACAAGTAAATCTGAACAAGCAAAGTGGATGTAACAACTACTGATTAAAACTACTTATGGAACTACTTATTTGGATTACAGAGTGATAAATAAACATCCAGTGTGTTTTCATCTCTATTAATCTGATTACTCTCACTTTTGGCAGTACACTGAGTGACTGTACTATGCAACTTGAAATGTTGCATGTTGTTTTCAGTCCATTATGTTACTTTCTTTGTACAGTAATGAATTAGTTGGTGCTTGCTGTGCTAATAATGTGTTGAAAGTATATTTATAAGGACTGAAACCCAGAATGTGTTTTTTCCTTTTCTGTAACCACATTCATATTTTATCTGAAATGAAAAGCATTAATATCAACCATTTCTGGTAGCAGCAGTCACCCACAAACTACAAAATCCATAGCGAAAACTGATATTAATGTGAAAAAATGTTAGGATTACCTTGTTCAGGTCTTCCTCCTCCTCCTTGGTCAGCCAGTCGGTCGGCAAGCTCTTCCTGAAGCTGCTGCTGTTGTCTGGGAGGCAGCCTCCACAGTGCCTGACCCATCTATATGGCAGCACAGTAACACAATACAAGCAAGTCACTGTGCCTGCACACTTTTCTTATTGTCCTTCTCATTTATACCTCACAGGAAAAGTATTGCTCAAAGGGTATACTATCAGCACAATTTGACAACTTCTCATACAGCAGCATGTTTACATGCAGTAATCTGGTCAAGTTATTTTTTTTACTATCCCATTTATGTATTTGTGCATGTAAAAATATCTTGATTACATACATCTGACTAATCTAGTTGGGGTTTTCCATCTAATTTGTGAGTCTGTCAGTGAGTTTGTAGTTAGGCAAGAAATGTAATATAATGACAAATCATATAATTCAGCACTGGATACAGTGAGGTTCACTTGTTGCTATGATCTTCCATTACTGGCAACCTGATAAAGAAGGCAAACCCCCAAGACAGAGTAAGACTCAGTCAGTTCAGAAAAAAATAGAAACACTGTAACTGAATATGATCACAAATAAGATAAGACTGAAAACCAAAACACTGTGCATGTAATCATACTCTGTACACAGTACTTCAGACAGCATGTATACCACTGGTCAGAATGTTTCAGTTTAATGTATCATATTGTTCACACTATACACTAGTAAATTACACAATTCACCACAGGTTTTATACAAAATCTGCCAAACAATTGTAAATTCTGATGCTTGAGATGGGAATGTACCACCTGTTACTATCATTTCTTCTGGTTGATTTCATATTGTAAAGCACTGTTTGTGTTTTATGTTCAAGCTTATTTTTCGCTGAGAAACCACTTAAAATGGGCCAGGCAAAACCTGACTGTTCCATTTAAGTCTCAGATATTATATATAAATGCCTATCACTGTAGTGTTCTATAGATTAGATTAGATGATTTTAGATTACATTCAGTTTTTTAGATTAATGTCTATGATAGCGTCTTCGTCAATAAAATACAGCTACCATTAATTGAGATTTTATTGGATTTAAATTGGATTATATTTGAGTCACATAATATCAACTACAGTTTTCTTATAATTTCCTGCATGATGTTCTAGTATTAAGAATAGTTTACATTATATGATGAAAACAAATAAAATAAATAAAGTGGGATAGACTCAGCACGGCAGCGACGGATGGCCGCCCACCATTGAACCTGGTTCTGTCCAAGGTTTCTGCCTCTTAAAAGAAGTTTTTCCTTGCCACTGTTGCCAAATGTTTGCTCATGGTGGGATTTGTTGGGTCTATGTAATTAATATTATAAAGAGTACGGTCTACGGTCTGCCCTATAGGAAAAGTGATATGAGATAACTTCTGTTATGAATTGGCGCTATATAAATAAAATTTAAATGAATTGAATTAGACTGCTAGTAACGTGCATGCGGCACCCTGGCTTTAGGTGTTATTCTGTGTTCTTAATTCAATTCAATTCAATTCAATATTATTTATATAGTGCCAATTCATAACAGAAATTATCTCATTGCACTTTTCCTATAAATCAGGTCTAGACAGTAGTCATTATAATATTATTTACAGAGACCCAACAAATCTCACCATAAGCAAACACAGTGACAGTGGCATGGAAAAAATTCCTTTCTTCCTTCCTTGCCTGCCTTGAAATGGCATAACATTTTGCGTATTAAATGTGTTCATGGTTTAAAATGGTCTATTTGTTCCATTTTAAATATTTAGATATGTAAAATCATATTTTGTTACTAAATGACTGTTATGGGAGCCAATTTGTTACATAGTCTTGTCCGCACAAGACTGAAGTCCATCTTGTAAACAAGTGACCTGTGGCAGTCATACAAGTTTGTGAACGTATAAAGTCTCTTTTCCTGTATTAAACAAGACTGCACAGTGCTTACAATTATATGGCAGTCAGCACTTAAGTGTAAAAATTAATGACAGCATCAACTCAAAGCACTGTCAGAACCCTGTGCTTATGAACTTCAAAATTAGCTTAGTGGTTAGTGTGTGCTACTAAGCAGTAATGCACTGCCCAGTCGTCCTTTCCCTCTCAGCCTGTCTAACGTCGTCTGTGGTGCATAAACAAATCCATTACACTGTTGTTAACATCAACGTTGGAAGTTCCTGCGAGCATGGTAGTTTGACCTGTAGTCCCGCCTTCCCTTCAATACCATTGGCCACACATAGCACAACAGCATTCAAAATGAAACGTCATTGGTTGAGTTGGCTATCACTCACAATCTGTTCCTACAAATCCCAGAGTTAGCTCACCGAGCTAGTTTAAGTTGACCAAGACTGTATCGATCCAAACTGGTTGATTTTACTGCCCTATTAAAGGACATTTATCGTGTTTCTTTTATAAGCATGGTGCACTATTTCCCGTTGAGTACGATACAGCGCCGTAACCCAGCTACCTACCTGAGTTTAGTGATTCCTCTGACAACCTGACCTGCACACAAGGACAGCTGGAAATGTGGTTTCCCTGCTGTTAAACGTATCCAGTTGTCATTTCACCAAGCCAAAATCAAATAAAAATAGGGCCGTTGATCCTTTGGTTCAGGAGGAACCTTTCATACTGTAGACTATTACTAACACAATTATCATCTTTTTTTCACCCTCCTCCTGTCACTTCTGCCCCTCCCCCTTTCCTCTCCCCTGTCATCACAGAAACAGATTAACAGAAAGAAAATTTTGAATTTTACAATAATGTGTCAAGCACATTAATTTTATATGTAAATCCACGCCGCCTATGACAAATTGTTAAACTAAACGAAAAGCAGAAAGCAGTGTGCGTACGGACTACGTCAGTGACGTCAACTCGTTACATTACGTGAAACCCTTGCGCGCAACAGCCAATCCTGCTTCTTGCTGTTGATCACCCGGCAGAAACAAAACTAGCTAGGTTACATTAAAAAAACAACAACAGCTAACGTTAGTTATAAAGAAATCGTTCATTTTATTTCACTTTCTGGAGCAGGGGGTGAGTGACTGTAGATTAATATTAAAACACAATTTTTAAGAAAAGTAGCTAGGGTTATAGTGTCTACCTTAGTTGTTTTGCCATAACAGGTTTGTAACGTTAATATAGCTGACTTACATTACCAATAAAAATAGCCGATGAGGTTGCTGTTTCTCTCTCTTGCTTACAGATTAAGATGCTTTCTACTGGAGATGTCCAAGGTTGTCTTCGTAAACTGGAAACTCTCCTGCGGGTGATAAAGTATACAGGATATGTCGACTACAATGGGTAATTTAACGCTAACGTTAGGCCATTAAACTGCCAGTAACGCTACTTCAGGGACACAAAGGCCCTCATAACAACACACGACATAACAAGTTAATAACAAAACAACACATTTATGCCTAAGTGAAGCTTTTTAAAAGCTCACCAGCCCTACTTACATTCACCGGTGCTATTGGTGCAAGAACCCTTATAACGCCACAAGTTAATATTTAACTAACCTAGCATAACGTAAAAAGAAATCAGTTAGTTAGATTAAGAGCCAATATAAAACTTTAGGTTCATCTAATTTCACCTCTACAGACTGCAGCCTTAACTTTCTCGAACGTGACTTGCGACATTAAGTTACAGTCACTAGTTTGGTCAGTAGTAGTAGCAGTAACAGCAGTAGATTTCCTATACTGCAAGCAGCACAAAATGTATTTTTTACAATTGGTTCAACCGCTAACGCCACCACTTTCCACTGTGTTGTCAGGTGTAATACATTAAATATATGCGTTACAGTTCTAACGCAAGAAAAACTCGAAAATGGAAACAAACTGACACCTTTTTGAGTGGGGCCTTGCAGTTTAAGGGACTTTTTCTCTTTTTTCCCCCTCTGTTTCAGGTACTACTACTCATTGAACATGCCCTAAAGGCTCCTATGACTTTGTGTGGAATGCCTATTGTAATGTTGCCTGTCTACCACAAGGCATCACTATCGTCCCAGTGTAGTGCAATAACCTGTTTCGACCCTCAGCGTTTTCTTTTTTGTCATATTTTGTGGAAGACTCAGTGTGGGTCAAAACTGGTCGGTGTTTTGTCCATTTGATACTCTGACACGCCCAAATCAATCAAGGCATTTTAACTACATCCTTGGTTCGGTGTGAGTGTGCCAGAAGTTGATTGTTACTCTCTGCCCAAACACAACTGTGTGAACTTGATTTTAGCACTCCTATGAGCAGTGTCAACTACTTTTTAGCAGTGTGCAGTGTGAACATCACATATCAGATTCTCCATTTTCCCAGTTGCAGTTTTTCTCACAATCTTGCATGTTGTTATTTGTTTCTCCACCAGCCTTTCCAAAGGAGATCCCTCAGCTTTTCTACCAATAGTGAGCTTCACCCTCACCTCCTTCTCTCCACCTTTTGCTGAGCAACTAATGGCGACTGGACTGGAGCTGACTGGCAAAACTGACCTCCGATTTACTGACACTCTTTATAAGGTAACACGCACACATTATGAGTGCTGTGTTTTCTCAGGTGCACAACTGTCGCATGCAGTATTACAAAATGCTGTTGAGTTTCTTAATCGACATTCGTCCCCTCTCTCTATGATGCACAGTGACTACTAACCTAGTGTACAGCAGATTTTTACTTACTGCGCTCACAATTTTTCTACTAGCCTGTGGTGGTCCGTTCAACTGAGAGTGTTTTTTTGTGTGTGTGTAGGTACTACGAGATATCTTCCACTATAAGCCCATACTGACCATGCAGCAGTTTCTCCAGTGGGGTTTCTCTCAAAGGAAAATCTCTCTCATTTGTGACATCATTAACTTGGTTCTGCAGAAACACAACCAACTGAAGAAGGTACAGAGCCTTTTAATGGTTTATTTTTATTTACATGCATGTCTATGTGTGTCTTAAATGTAGATTACATAATCTGTAATTAAACCACTCAATTGATTGTCATCAGTCATTTTTTATTGGTTGTCAATCTCAAGAGGGCAGGTCTTAACTAGTATGAGCCAACCAGGGGGCAGATGCCAGGGAGGTGAGAGTAGAGAAAGAAGAGAGGAGTGTGGTGTACTGTGGAGAGTGCAACTCTTTTTTAGTTGACCCTTGATGGACAATGAATGATAACCCTCATCCCTGAAGTATTTTAGTTTAGTTTCTGTCTGCGTCTATTTGCTAATTTAAATGAACTGAAACCAATACAAGCTCATTGCACGATTATGCCCAGCCACACAGTCAAGTGGACGACACTGTGGGGAACGAGTGGAGCGACAGTGGAAACCCTAACCCTAACCCCTAACCCTGTCTTGTTGATTGACAACCAAGGCATTTAGTGAATGTATGGTCTGTTAGTAGCTGTTACAGCCATAAGGCTTTGCTGTAATCTCCCAGATCTAAATCAAATCATGTGACAAGTACTACCTGTGCCGTGTCAGTAATGAAGTTTAGAGAAGACCTGAAATATCAAAACAGTAGACAAAAAACATTCAACAAACAGAAGTTTTGTATCCAATAGAATTGTGTGTGTATGTGTGTTGTAGCCCAGAGTCAGATGTCCTGCTTTATACAAGGATGGCAGAGGAGAAGCTCATCTAACGCTGACTGGTGCAGATACTGTAAGTATAGTGTAAATTGCTATACCACCACTAAAAGTACGAAGTACTGTATAGTATTGCACACCACTCAATTATCTTGATCAGGGTTTCCCAAACCTCTGCTGGAGTACCCCTTGTCCTGCATGTTTTAGATCGCTCCATGATCAGCTCGTTATGAAATCCGCTATGAAGCTGCTTGACAACAAGCTGATCATTAAAATCAGCTGTGTTGGAGCAGGGAGAGATCTAAAACATGCAGGACAAGGGGTACTCCAGGTGAGGTTTGGGACGCAGATCTAGATAATATAGTAAGTGGTGTACAGCTGTGGCTCTTAAATTTTTTTTAGCATATGAGGGCTAAAATACAGCAATGCCTACTACTTTCATCACAGAAATGCATATGCACAGTGATGAACAATTCAACAAAAAAAGGGAGGGCCTTGAATGTGCTTACCAGAAGGTGTGTTTGTTTACCTGAAAGCCACTCATACTTTTAGACCGTTACTTGCATTGAACAGCTGGCACATGGTCACAGTCACATTAAAGCTACCTTAATGTCACTGAAATATACAGGAGCATTAACAAGGATGCCAAAAGGTAAATAATTGTTAGCAGGTAGGAGGGTGCTGTTGACAGAAAGGTGTGATGAGTGAGACATTATTAAAAAAAGAAACTGAAATATCACATGGTCACAACTATTCAGACCCTTTGCTCAGTATTGAGCAGAAGCACCCTTTTGAGCTAGTACAGCCATGAGTCTTCTTGGGAATAATGCAACAAGTGTTTCACACCTGGATTTGGGGATCCTCTGCCATTCTTCCTTGCAGATCCTTTCCAGTTCCGTCAGGTTGCATGGTGAATTGCTGGTGTTGGTGGACAGCAATTTTTCAGGTCTCTCCAGAGATGCTCAATTGGGTTTAGGTCAGGGCTCTGGCTGGGCCAGTCAAGAATGGTCAGAGTTGTTCCGAAGCCACTCCTTTTGTTATTTCAGCTGTGTGCTTAGGGTCATTGTCTTGTTGGAAGGTGAACCTTTGGCACAATCTGAGGTCCTGAGCACTCTGGAAGAGGTTTTCTTCCAGGATCTCTCTGTACTTGGCTGCATTCATCTTTCCTTCAATTGCAACCAGTCGTCCTGTCCCTGCAGCTGAAAAACACCCCCATAGCATGATGCTGTCACCACCATGTTTCACTGTTGGGATTGTATTGGGCAGGTGATGAGCAGTGCCTGGTTTTCTCCACACATACCGCTTAGAATTAACGCCAAAAAGTTCAATCTTGGTCTCATCAGACCAGAGGATCTTATTTCTCATAGTCTGGGAGTCCTTCATGTGTTTTTTGGCAAACTCTATGCAGGCTTTCATATGTTTCGCACTGAGGAGAGGCTTCCGTCGGGCCACTCTGCCATAAAGCCCCGACGGGTGGAGGCCTGCAGTGATAGTTGACTTTCTGGAACTTTCCCCCATCTCCCTACTGCATCTCTGGAGCTTAGCCACAGTGATCTTTGGGTTCTTCTTTACCTCTCTCACCAAGGCTCTTCTCCCACGATTGCTCAGTTTGGCTGGACGGCCAGGTCTAGGAAGAGTTCTGGTCGTCCCAAACTTCTTCCATTTAAGGATTATGGAGGCCTCTGTGCTCTTAGGAACCTTGAGTGTTGCAGAAATTCTTTTGTAACCTTGGCCAGGTCCGTGCCACAATTCTGTCTCTGAGCTCCTTGGGCAGTTCCTTCGATCTCATGATTCTCATTTGCATGCACTGTGAGCTGTAAGGTCTTATATAGACAGGTGTGTGCCTTTCCTAATCAAGTCCAATCAGTTTAATTAAACACAGCTGGACTCCAATGAAGGAGTAGAACCATCTCAAGGAGGATCAGAAGAAATGGACAGCATGTGAGTTAAATATGAGTGTCACAGCAAAGGGTCTGAATACTTATGACCATGTGATATTTCAGTTTTTCTTTTTTAACAACTTTGCAAAGATTTCTACATTTCTGTTTTTTTCTGTCAAGATGGGGTGTTGAATGTACATTAATGAGAAATAAAATGAACTTTTTTGATTTTAGCAAATGGCTGCAATGAAACAAAGAGTGAAAAATTTAAAGGTGTCTGAATACTTATCGTACCCACTGTACACATTTTATGGCTGACTAAATGAATGTAAGGGAAAGGCTCACTTTTACAACTACACTGCTGGTTCAATCACTGGTTACCGACACAGATTCCTTCCTTTTAAAGGGGAAGGCTCTCCCGGTAACGCAGGTGCAGTTACCGTGCGTTCAGACTGCCGCGGCGAGAGCTTCAAAATTCGCTCTGGCTGCCCTGCCAACAACGCTGTAGAAAGATTCGTCGAAAGATGAAATCGGTGGCAAAGTTCAATCGAATGTGTGGTAACAAAATACAAGCGCAGGACTTCTAATTCCGCCACTGCTCACAGCCACCTTACATAGAAGATGAATTCAATTCATTTGAATTTTATTTATATAACGCCAATTCATAACAAAAGTTAACTCATTGCACTTTTCCTATAGAGCAGGTCTAGACTGTACTTAGTTTAAGAGGCAGAAACCTTGGGCAGAACCAGACTCAGGGTGGGCGGACAACTGCCGCTGCTGGTTTGGGTAGGGGGAGCACAATGCAAATTCCACCTAGAATTTTAAAATAATATGAGTTTGTGGTAGTATATGGCCACACACTATAATAAATGTGATGGTAGTGGTAATATTAATAAAGTAATAATAATAGGAATGATAGATAGGAATAATAATGATAATAATAGTAATAAGACTAATAATAACAAGGTGGCCCACAATCTATGATCCGTCTCTGCAGCTCCAGAGGCAGAAATACCTGCTGAAAGTGACAGAGGGAGAGAGGAGAGAGACAAGAAAGCAAAGCAAAGAAAACTACGGGAAACAGAAGATCTTGAGTTAGTAACATGAATTAATGGGATAAAAATGCAATACAGATGGAGAGGGAGAGGAGGAAAGAGGAGCTCAGTGCATCATGGGAAGTCTCCCGGCAGTCTAGGCCTATAGTTGCATAACTAAGGGATGGTTCCGAACTCACCCAAGCCAGCCCTAACTATAAGCTTTATCAAAGAGGAAAGTCTTAAGCCTACTCTTAATTGTGGAGATGGTGTCTGCCTCCCGAACCCAAACTGGGACCTCTAGGAACCACAAGTAACCCTGCATTCTGGGAGCGCAGTGTTCTAATGGGGTAATAAGGTATTATGAGCTCTTTAAGATATGATGGTGCCTGACCATTAAGAGCTTTGTAGATGAGGAGAAGGATTTTAAATTTTATTCTGGATTCTACAGTGCAGAGAAGCTAATATTGGAGAAATATGATCTCTTTTCCTAGTTCTTGTCAATACATGTACCACAGCATTCTGGATCAACTGGAGAGTCTTAAGAGACTTATTTGGGCATAATAATAATTCCTGATAATAAGAAATTGCAATAATCCAGCCTAGAAGTAACAGATGCATGCATTAGTTTTTCGGCATCATTTTGAGACAGGATGTGCCTGATTTGTGCAATGTTATGTAAATGAAAGAAGGCAGTCCTTGAAGTTTGTTTCATGTGGGAGTTAAAGGATAAATCCTGATCAAAGATAACTCTGAGGTTCCTTACAGTGGTGCTATAGGCCAGGGCAATGTCATCTAGAGTAACTTTTCTTTAGATAACGTTTCTCTGAGGTGTTTTGGGCCTAGTACAATAACTTCAGTTTTGTCCGATCAGAAAATTGCAGGTCATCCAGGTTTTTATGTCCTTAAGGCATGCTTGAAGTTTAGCTGATTAGTTTCATCTGGCTTGATCGACAGATATAATTGGGTATTGTCCACATAACAATGAAAGTTTTTGGAGTGTTTCCTAATAATATTGTCTAAAGGAAGCATATATAAATATATTAATTACAGCTATTTTAAAAGACTGTGGGACATAGCCTGTTAATAAAGACAGATTGATCATATCCAGTAAAGAAGCGCTAAGGGTAAAATTTCTTTAAGCCGCCTAGTTGGAATGGGGTCTAAGAGACAGGTTGATGGCTTAGATGAAGAAATTTATGTTAGTTGAAGAAGGTCGATAGGAGAAAAGCAGTCTAAATATATATCAGGTTTTATAGCTGTTTCTAAGGTTCCTGTGTTTGAAAATCAGTACCGGTTGGGGGCAGGACGTGATGAAGTTTTATTATATCTGTATTTTTTTAAAAAGCTCATGGAGTCGTTACTACTGAGGGCTATAGGAATACATGGCTCAATAGAGCTGTGACTCTCTGTCAGCTGGGCTACAGTGCTGAAAAGAAACCTGGGTTTGTTTTTATTTTCCTCGATTAATGATGAGTAGTAAGCTGCTCTGGCATTACGGAGGGCTTTCCTATGTTTTAAGACTATCTTTCCAGACTAAACGAGATTCCAGGTTGCTGGAACGCCATTTCCTACAAAAAATCCTAAATTAAGAGCCTTTCAGGAGTCGGGCTCTTCTTTGGGAGCTGAGCCAAAAGAGCCGGCTCTCTGAAAAAAGCCGAACTTCCCATCACTACTGGACACCACCTCGACAGTCAGCGGCAGAATGAAGACATGCGGCTAAACATGTCATCACTGGTCAGGTTTGGCAGGGGCCCAGAGAAAACTACGGAGTCCGACATTGTCTTTGCATATGTACACACCGACTCAACATTAACTTTAGTGACCTCCGATTGGCGTAATCGGGAGTCGTTCCTGCCGACGTGAATAACAATCTTACTATATTTACGTTTATCCTTTGCCAGCAGTTCACTAAGCCTCGCCTCCAACTCTACAAATAAACTACATTTATTACGTGTACCATTATCACTAAAGGAGGCAGAGGAATAGATAAACATATGACACACCGAGCAGGAGCGTGAGAGGGAAAGAGAGAAGCCATTGGTACTAAATCACAGCCGCCCTACGCCCTATAGCAGATAGTTAGTCACTGTACTGAAGAATCGAACAAAATGAACTGTGATGAGCTAGAGCAGTAAAAATACGCTACTAATAACACACAAACACCGGTGACCGGAAATGTGACAATACGCTTACCGCAGCACGTTAGCACAAAAATATGACTTCCGGTCACTTTGACGCTCTCGTCGGCGGTGGTCTGAACGCCCAGTTAGGCTGTCGGTGTGGTAACCAGAGGTGGAAGAAGTATTCAGGTCCATTACTTAAGCAAAAGTACTAATACCAACCCCACTGTGAAAATACTCCAATACAAGTAAAAGTTCTGCATTCAAAACCCTACTAAGGTAAACGTATGTAAGCATTATAGCAAAATGTACTTAGCCTACTCATTGTGCAGTAAAATGGTCCCTGTCAGTGTTTTACTATTATATATGATGTTTCTGGATTAATATTACTGCTGCTTTAATGTGTATGTTGCATTTTACTGTTGTAGATGTTTAGGTTGAGCTAATTTTAACTACTTTATATACTGTTGGGTAGTTTAATCTACAGCAACGCATCATATTCTACAAGGTCATCATATGTTTGCACTATTTGAGAATTTACAGTATGTTATTTTAGACAAAATGTGTATATTGAGATATATACAGAATAATTTGACTGAACTAGACAAACAATACATAAAAACTAGCTAGCCATCTACATGTATGTCCAATGCTTTCAAGCCATCTCATGGTGTAGCAGTAAGTCTTCCTTCAGTCCACATTGCCCAATATTTGTTTGGAAGCTAGAAACATATTTTCTTGTCTGTCCAGTTATTTTGTCCAGGAGGACTTCAATGACAGGCTAGAGAGGATTACATTAACATATATATTCTTAAAAAGTTTTTTCAATATTAAGCAGAAAAATACTCCTCTCTTCTCTACAGAAAAAAAAAAAATTATTAAGACAGTTTTTGAGTTCAAAATTTACCACATGAAGGTTATGAGGTCTGCTCCCCAATTTTGATCAATTTGTATCCTTGATTTTGTGATTTAGCTTCCCCTTTTTCTGTTCTGACAGGTAAAAGGGCTAGATCTGGCTAACTTTATCAGTTCCAAGTCAGTGTCAGACTGTGTTTGGGCCTTCCAACAAAACTACAAACCTAGCTCTGTTTAAGATTTGATTCCTTTCACATAGGGGATTTTTTAGTCATTGATCTTATTACGACATCCAGCTTAATTAATAATACCAGCAACAATTGCCCCTCCAACCTTTAATCTTATTGTTTCTTGATCTTGCAGAGAAGGTGGTGGTGTAGGTGCTATACGTAATATTATATTATATATTTAATATAATATAATATGTTTTGCACTTGTGAGAGAAAACATAATCAGGACACAATTAATTTTACAATGTGTGTGTGTGTGTCTGAAATTTGTAGGGTGAAGAACACCTCCAGTCTGCTGCAGAACACTGAATTCACTGAATGATCATCATCTTAGTTTGGGTTTTGGTGCACTTTTCTGTCTTCTTGGCATTGTTAATGGCCCTTATTAAACCTAATTATCGCTATTATGTACTTATCAGTTTGTTTTCTAGCAAGCTACTTGTAATTGTAGACAAGCCTTGAAACTCCTGTAGGTGCTTTTAACTCAAGTGAGGAAGAAACGTTGTCACCATGAAAATTAATGTGCAGGGATAACGGCCCCAACTGACAAGAGTACATTAGATGAATTCCAGAATTCCACTATGTGAGCCCTCCAAAATTAAATGCTTTATTCTTAAAACTGCAGGTGCTTGTGTGAATGTTTCTTTTTTCATTTATTAACATAATATGGTTGTGATCATATTTCTTCTTTTCCCAGTTTCTTCTTTCTGTCTATATATATATATATATATATTAGTAATTTAAACTGAAATCATGTAATTTAATGCTTGTCACCATAAATAAATCACAAATTAAATGAGACATTAAATATATAACATTAAATGTGTATTTATTTATTTTACACATATTTATACATTTTCATATTTATTCATTCATATATTAATTTATTTTATGTATTCACACTTATGTATTTATAATTGTATTTATATACTTTCATTTATCCATAGTGTAATTTGCTGCAGCAAAATAAATATGTATGTAATATGAAATATGTAAAGTTGACTTTACCAATTTGAACTTGTGCATAAGCTAAGAAGTACTTTACTATGTAGATAAATAGTAAATTGGAGACAATATTAAAACTGAATCTGAATAATTTAGTTTCTCCATTACAAGTTGTCCATATTTACGTCATCATTATTTATATCACACAGTTTGATAATGTTAATAAGATTAAGGTTTAACTGTAGATCTTGTGTCCCTATCCCCAAGCATTACCCCTATACAGCTTAAAGGCAGGTTGTCAGCCCGGGCCTTTTGCATTCTGGGTAGGCACATTAGGAAGCCTTACCCTCATGTCGTGTGTCCAGAAGAAGGGGGTATTTGCAAAGCTTTATATGGCCTCATTTGGGTGACAAAAAAATTAATTACAATCACAAAGTGTCATACTGAATAACATTTTATGCAATTAAGATTATATATATATATAAATAAATAAATAATAATAAACTATTAATGTATTCTTATATTTATGAATTGAAGTTAAGACAAGGAACATTTAATACAAATGTAAACTAAGAGTTAACTTTTTAAAATATGGATGTGGATGTACCAAATGTATATGATCAAAAGAATATCAATTGACCCATTTAAAACTAGAAAGCATTTAAGAGAGCACACTTCCAACTAAAGCTATACAATTATTTTTTTAAAATTAGCATCTGGTTCTACATTAAAATACACACAGACCATTTTTCAACTGAGTACAATAAATATAATTAATAACAGTGAAAAGGTTCAAAATGCTCCCTTGCAATGTTGAGAAAAAACAAAGCAACAAAAAGATTTGTCACTCAATCCTTGGCCCATGTTTACCAGATTTCATCAAAATCTCTCTTACCTGAGGGGTATACTATGAAGCGAGATTAATGAGGTATGTTGAGTCTAAAGCCAGAGTTTTAAATGTCACGAAGGTGGCTCTCTTTTAACCTGGCTAGATCATCATGGTAATTTATGCTGCACCACCTAATCTGCTCCGGAGATTATGTTTAGAGTTTGGGATTTAAATCGTTTGTAAAAAGCACTGCCCTTTTAATAATTCTTTTCCTGACGATATTCTCCATGAGCGTTATCGATTCTCAGCTGAGGGAATAAATTATATATGTAAACCTGTTGAGCCATATGTTGCCAATGCCAATGAACGAAGCCTTGCAGTTACAGTAGCGGAAAATGCATGCATCATGTTGCCACAGGAACCTACATGCATTCAGTTGCTTATACAGAAAATGCATAGGCCTACTTATGTTTTTATGCTTGGTCTTGATTTGCTGCCAAGTCTGTTTTAAACTGGTGGTATTGCAGCTAATAGAAGACAGGAGAAAATTGATTAGTCTACTGATATTTATCACAGAGAATATTCAATTAATAAAATTAATTTCATTTTGATTTGGCCAAAAAAAAAAAAAAAGATTTTTCCACATATCCAGTGTCAGACCAAAAGCACTTCTTCAGTATGTTTAAATGTATAAAGTTTAAAGTTTAAGAGCTCGGTGTGCAGCTGTCTCGTTAGAAATAAACGGCAGACATTAAAGAGTGCATTGAGTGGTAAAATAAATATATGAACTTACGAATTAACACAATTTTCTGCCAGCATTCCTTTCTAGTCTTATGTGCACATGCAATGTTGCTTTTTGCTATAATATTTTTTTATATTCTACATAGCTCTCCATTATAACGACCTGTTCCTCTTGACTGAAGTAGGCGGCACGCGATCTGTCCATTTTGTGCGGAAGACCAGTCAAATGATGTGTCAAACTCCCCCTTTTATGGCCCCTCAGGTTTTTGAGACATCTCACAAATAAACAAATGTGACTGAGTATGTCTTTGGCTGAGGATACTATAAATATGAACAGCTGGTTTCACATAAATGTCATGTGTTAAACCTCTAAATTGCCTCATCTTTTGTGGCCATCTGGCACGATCTGGAAAGTGGGGCAGGTGCAGTGGAGGACAAGACAGCACTTCTCTGTAGAATCTTTGGTGACCTGGAGTATCCCTATGTCATAGAATCCATGATGGCCGATGCATTTGCTGGGGAAAGGAAAAAAAAAAAAAAAAAAAAAATATATATATATATATATATATATATATATATATAAAACACACCTCACCATCGCGGCTCTAGGCCATTTTGAACGTCTTAAGACGTTTGGACCATTAAGGCTTCCTTGCTATTGGTTGGCGTAAACATACCCACCCCTTTTTGACGATCATTGTCCAGGTACTTAGCCTCTCCATAAGTGCTGTGGCGATTATATGTACTCGAAAAACCGCCGTTGGATGTTACTGTTGGCATTGATGCAGCACCAGCTACACCACAAGCACCAGCTGGCAGTGGGTGGAAATGTCAGTCGTCTCATCTGCTTGAATGGCGATAAAATCAGCGCTCTTTTCAATTTATTTATATAGCGCCAATTCATAAGTTATCTCATTGCACTTTTCCTATAGAGCAGGTCTAGACAGTACTCTTTATAATATTTACAGAGACCCAACAAATCGAGCAGAGCCAGACTCAATGGTGGGCGGCCATCCGCCACTGCCGTGTTGGGTTTTGAGAGAGAAAGAAAGAGAGAAGGGGGGTGGGGGAGAGGGAAGCACAATGCAAATTCCACCTAGAATTTTAAAATAGTAATAATGTAATGGTAGTGGTAATATTAATAAAGTAATAATAGTAGGAATGATAGTCATAGGAATAATAATGACAATAATAGTGACAAAGCCAATAACAACAATTGTAGTAGCAGTTGTCGAGCAGGAACACGGGGGCAGCAGGTGGGCCACAACCAAAGATCCAGTCTCTGCAGCTCTGGAGGTAGAAATACCTGCTGAAAGCGACAGAAGGAGAGAGGAGAGAAACGAGAAAGCACAGAAATATGGGAGAGAGAAGATGTCGAGTTAGTAACATGCAGTAATGGGATAAAAATACATACAGAGGGAGAGGAGGAGAGAAGTCTCCCGGCAGTCTAGGCCTGTAGCAGCATAACTAAGGGATGGTTCAGGACTCACCCAAGCCAACCCTAACTATAAGCTTTATCAAAGAGGAAAGTCTTAAGCCTACTCTTAAATGTGGAGATGGTGTCTGCCTCCTGAACCCAAACTGGACCCGATTCCACAGGAGAGGAGCTTGATAACTGAAGGCTCTGGCTCTCATTCTACTTTTGGAGACTCTAGGAACCACAAGTAACCCTGTATTCTGGGAACAAGTACAAAGATAACTCAGTGGTTCCTTACGGTGTTGCTGGAGGCCAGGGCAATGCCATCTAGAGCTACTATATCTTTAGATGTGTCTCGGAGGTGTTTGGGGCCAAGTACAATAACTTCAGTTTTGTCAGAGTTTAACATCAGAAAATAGCAGGTCATCCAGGTTTTTATATCCTTAAGGCATGCTTGAAGTTTAGCTAACTTTAGTTTAACTATCTGGCTTGATCGATAGATATAATTGGGTATCATCCACATAACTATGAAAGGTTATGGATGGTTTCCTAATAATATTGCCTAAAGGAAGCATATATAAAGTGAATAGAATTTGTCCAAGCACAGAACCTTGTGGACCTCCGTGACTAACTTTGGTGTGCACGGAGGACTCACCGTTCGTGTACAAACAGATCTATCTGATAGATAAGATTTAAACCAGCTTATTGCAGTTCCTTTAATACACAAAACTGCTTTCTCAAGAATCTTAGAGAGAAAGGGAAGGTTAAATATAGATCTATAGTTGGCTGAAATCCCTGGATCAAGAGTGGGCTTTTTAAGAAGAGGTTTAATTATAGCTATTTTAAAAGGACTGTGGTACATAGCCTGCTAATAAAGACAGATTGATCATATCCAGTAAAGAAGTGCTAACTAAGTGTAAAACTTCTTTAAGCCGCCTAGTTGGAATGGGGTCTAAGCGACAGGTTGATGGCTTAGATGAATTAATCGTTGAAGTTAGTTGAAGAAAGTCAATAGGAGAAAAGCAGTCTAAATATATATCAGGCTTTACAGCTGTTTCTAAGGTTCCTGTGTATTTTTTCTCTAATAATTAAAATTTTATTATTAAAGAAGCTCATGAAGTTGTTCCTACTGTAGGCTATAGGAATACATGGCTCAATAGAGCTGTGACTCTCTGTCAGCTGGGCTACAGTGCTGAAAATATTAATTAATTATAATAGTTTTTATTTTCCTCGATTAATGATGAGTAGTAAGCTGCTCTGGCATTATGGAGGGCTTTCCTATGTTTTAAGACTATCTTGCCAGACCAAACGAGATTCTTTCAGGTTGCTGGAATGCCATTTCCTTTCAAGTGTTTGCGATGTTTGCTTTAATTTGCGGGTTTGGGGGTTATACCACCTTCTTTGTTTTATTATCTTCTTTTTTAGAGGGGCGATAGAATCGAGTGTCATTCGCAGTGAGCCTGCAGCACTATCAACAAGATGGTCAATTTGGGAGGGGCTGAAATTAGCATAGGAGTCCACTGTTATATTGAGACATAGCACCAAATTAAATGCAGATGGAATTGTTTCCTTAAATTTAGCTACAGCACTATCAGATAGACATCTAGAGTAGGAGTTTTTGCCTAATTGCGTGCAGTACAGTAATAGGAGTTCAAAAGTTATTAAATAATGGTCCAAAAATGAAGGATTCTGTGGAAAGACTATTAACTCTGACAAAAGCCAAACAAATCTAATAATGAGATAAACGCAGTGCTAAGGCTATCATTTTTCAACGTCCACATTAATATTAAACTCGCCTACAATAATTACGTTATCTGTTTTAAGGATTAAACTTGATAAAAACTCAGATTCAGAATAAGGACCAGGAGCGCAGTACAATATAAACAAATAGAATTGGCTGTTGTGTTTTCCAGGTTGGGTGTGAAAGACTAAGAACAAGGCTTTCAAATGAGTGCCTCGAGGAATGTGAGCATTAATATGACTGGGTGGAGTGGATTCATTTAGGCTAACATATTTTTCATGACCAAACCAGGTTTCAGTAAGACAAAATAAGTTAATATGATACTCTAATATTAAATTGTTCACTAGTACAGCTTTAGATGACAGCGATCTGATGTTTAAGAGTCCACATTTAATCCTCCTATTTTGTTGTGCTATTTCAGGTTTTTGTTTAGGTTTTTATGTATAACTATTCAATTAAATTTTATTTATATAACGCCAATTCATAACAGAAGTTATCTCATTGCGCTTTTCCTATAGAGCAGGTCTAGACAGTACTCTTTATAATATTAAGTCGTTATAACTCCTCTTCTGTTAACTTTTGATTTTATTAATTTAAGTGGTCGGGGGGCAGACACCATCAAGGAGTTTTGGGTGGGTAACTTCTCTGGAAGCGCAGAGAAGGGTGTAGGACTGCAACTCTGCCTCCTGGTCTCAACTCTGAGTTGTCATGGTTTAGGTCCACTAATAAATTCGGCCAGATTTCTACATATGACAGCTGCTCCATCTAAAGTGGGATGAATGCCGTCTCTCCTAATCAGACCAGGTCTTCCCCAGAAAGTCAGCCAATTATCTACAAAGCCCACATCGTTTGCTGGACACCACCTCGACAGCCAGCAGCAGAATGAAGACATGCGGCTAAACATGTCATCATCTGTCAGGTTTAGTAGGGGCCCAGAGAAAACTACAGAGTTCGACATTGTCTTTGCATATGTACACACCGACTCAACATTAACTTTAGTGACCTCCGATTGGCCCAATTGGGAGTCGTTACTGCCGAAATGAATAACAATCTTCCTGTATTTACGTTTATCCTTATGCTTCCTTAATAGGTGCATTCCATATTTCAAACACAAATATTGGCAATTTGTTTAATTTATTATTATTATTATTAATTATTATTATATTCTTAATAATAATGTTTAATAATGTACGAAGCTGGGTCTGGGGGTTAACGTTAGCAAGCTAACTTCAGGCTTAACCTTAAACTGCACAATAACATGCTCTGGATAATGTTGCGATGTTCTGCATGAAACTGAGATTGAGACATTGAAAAGCACTGATTCTAAAAGCATTAACGTTAGCTTTGAAAAATGGCATGCCTGAATGTGGTTATGTTAGTGAAGCAAGCAACCGTAAAGATAACATTACCCCGGTTGAGGTTAGTTATAGTAAGGCTAGCTTGGTTTGACGTTAAATGTTTGGTGGTGCTAACATGCTAAATTTTTACGCATTAACACAACAAAAATTGACGCGTTAACACGTCAGGTAGATTTTCTACATCTTAAGACGTCACGGTTTTTGGCGTCTTAACACGCAAATACCTGTCTCAGCCAATGGGTTGTTCCATTCTTGTCTAAAGTCTTAGGCACAGTGATTTTTGTTCCCAGGTGAATAGTTCATGGAGCACACAAACCAAAATATTAGGTTAATCTATGGCTCACCTTGAGTGCCAGCAGTTAACTATATCATGATTATGCACGTTTTATCCCATTCAATTTCAACTTTAATATAAATGTGAATAACAATCATTTACACATCTGTGTCTGCTTGTGATGTAACCAGTCCTACCGAGAGGCGTCACTATGCATATTCACATTTTTGTGACATCAATGAATGAGGATTAGTGACCAGCAAGTATGAGAAACCATGTATAATGCTGTGTGCTTTATCTTTAACATGGAATTCCACTTTATATTGATGATCCTGTAATGTTTTGGTATGTACTTATCAGTGGCTTACATACGCTACACAATATTCAGAGGGAAAAGAAAAATCGATTTTTTTGAGATTCTACCATTCCCTATTTCCTGGGGCTCAGATGTTACATATTAAGTTAATTATGACAGGCAGAGCACTGCTGTAGTCCTCAATGATGTTATGGAGGGATTTTGTCTGAAATACTCTAAGCTCAATGTATACAAAACAAATGAGTTAGTAGTGGGCTATAGATGGCAATCCTGAGTCTTGAGGAGTTTGGTGGCTCACTTCCTTCACTTCATTTTCTCAGGGATACGCACAAGTTTCAGTCTGATATGGTTCAAGTGATTTTGAGGGTTGAGCATTTATAATTTGCAAAAAATAAATCCTGAAAACTCAATAAATACAAAATATTACACAGGAATAAATACAATAAACATTATATATTGGCTGTAAGAACCAAATACATTGTTGAAATAACCTGAATGTAATTATTTCCTTTTTTGTACATTGGGTGTTGCTGTGCTACTATCAAGAGCTCATGTTAAGTCAAGGTAGGAAGTCACTCCTGTCATCAGGTGTTTGACCTCGGAAGGGCAAAAGAACGCTGTGGCGCTAAAAAGTTTGTTTGTCATGCTGTAGGAAGAGTGTTTGGTTTTCGATGAAACTGGAAAATGCACTTTGTTCACATTTAAGCACGGTGGAGGAAATAAAGAGATTGTTATTCTGCAACCAAACAACGCCCTGTGGATTCTGTACTGAACGCAACACACAATGAACAGTAACATCAAGCTAAAGCTAAGCTCGTCAATCAGGTCACTCCTGGGTTGGACATCTTAGTAGCTAAGTAATAGGCTGAGCTCCTTTAATAATGTCAATAAATCCATTAATCCAAGAATTCAATACAATGGACTTGACTCAGAACTAGAGAGAAAGAGAGTGTGTGTGTGAGTGCGTGCGCGCTTGTGTGTGAGGACTCATATGAGGCTCACTGTTTTGTACTTGTTCCCATAAAAATATGTGTGTGTGTACTCAATATAACAACAATATAATGTCTCAAAATAATCACAGGCAGCTGACAAAATGTCTGTGTATCAATATCTGTATAGGTGAATAATGACTCCTATTGGAACTTGACTTCATACCAACCATTCACTGGTGGATAAAAATAACAGTCTTCCTTGTATTCTCTGCATATCTAACTCCAAAGATGAAATAGATCCCCAGTAGGGCACCAAATCCCACTGAGATATCATCTGGCTCCTCTATGTGAAGAGAGATTTCACCTCCAGCACTAAAGGGGTTCCCGCTCACCAGCAGCACAGGTGTTGGAGCCTTCGGCACCTATGAAAAGCACACAACAAATACAGTACCTGACATGAATATATGATATTTACAATGTGGTGTTCAAGCACTATTAGTGTGATTTAACAGGCTGCAGTGGCAGCTGAAAACTTACATTGGCAATTAAGGAGATATCACTGTGGCAAAGAGAATCTCCAGCAGCTGTCTAGTAAGACAGAAAAAAATAAAACGTAATCATTAAATTAGAACCAGTTTTTGATTTTTATTTAATAATGTAAAGTGAATACAAATGTAGCACACAGACATTGATTTTCCTTTGTGTTATCACAGATAAATTCTTAACATTGTCTGAGCAAGGTGTGGGCTTCTGGTTTGTAGCTCCTGAAGCTCCAGTCTCTCTAACAGTTAGGATGATCAACAGTAACAATTACTACGACCTTATTGAACTTAAATTGCAAGAGTTGTTTGTCTTGAGGCAAAAGCTTGTAGTGTGCAGCAGGCTTTAGGGTGGTTACTACTTGAATTGCAGCATCCCCGACAGCAGCCATCTGGATGGATGAGAAAGAAAATCAGACAAAGTTATGCAAGTGTAAGGTTAGGATGGACAACAGTAACAATGTCATCCTGCGAGCTACTGCTTGTGAAAATCAGGCAAAACAAACTATGGGCTTAATTTCATCACAGGTTATTCATTATTTTAATTTCCACTTGTGAAGAGAATAAGCTTCTGATTTGCTTGTGGAATAATCAACACTTACCATGGCTTCCTTTGCTGGTTGTTGTGCCTGTGATGAGTTCCCTTCTGCTGAAGACACCGACAGTACTGTACTCTACCTCAGGACTGACAAGTGGGTTTTGCTCCTTTTTAGACTTAAGCATTCCTAACCAAGAATCCTATGAATGATAGTACAAGAAACTTCACAGAGAATGACTAACACAAACATGGTACTTTAGCACAAACATTGTACTGCCTACTGGTTGGGTACCTTTGAAAAGAAACAATGAGCATATTAATTATTTAAATGATTAATAATAGCAGTGTTTCTCTGTAAATGTTTTGTAAAACTGTTAGTCTACATGACCCTAAGTCATTAAACTGGACATTGATCATCATCACTGCAATACTTGAAATAATTGTGCAATATTCTCTGTTTAGTAATGCTGTGCAATATACTCTTTTCAGTTTAAAATTCCCTATTTATTGATATTTATTCATACTTCTAATACTGCTGTGCAATATCCACCGTCTCATAATCATCTTAATAAGCTACACTTAACTTGACAGTTCATGCACTATTACTTACTACTTATATTATTACATTGTATTATTATACCGTACATACTTATCATCAACCGGTAAATCCATTTTGTACTTTACACTTATTTTAATTTTATACTTATATTCACTTGGTACTTAATTTATCTTACCTGTATTATAGTGTATTATATTCTGATTTGCTTAGAACTTCTATTCCTGTGTGCACTGACGTGACAGTGAGCTGCTGCAACAAAAGAGTTTCCCCTCTGGGATCAATAAAGTATTTCTGATTCTGAAAACCAACAACAAAATAATGTTATTATAAAGTTTCTAACACATCATGACAAGCCACCAGCGTTCAGTAACACTGATCAGATTATTATGGTTGTAACATTTAGGTGGTACCATGTGGGTGAGACCCTACCCAGATAGGCCTTTGTTTATGTTGCAGAGTTGAGAAAGCTAGTTAGTCAATGTATGCCTATGACTACTCGATGTACATGTAGGAATACATTCTTTGGCTTCATCTGTTCGTGAAACCGAGGAAACTTACGAGGCCGTGGTTGATCTTCCCCAATCTCCTGACAAAATTCCAAGATCAGATCCAACAACTGGTCAGCTAACTCCGGCTCAACATGTCTTCCTCTTGCCCACCGGAGACTTGCTTCCATTGTTTGCATTCTAGGTTGGAAATAAACACAGTAACGTTAAGCAAAGCAACAGGCTAAGTAAAGGACAAAAACACACACAGGCTAACATTATAAGATTCAGACCAGCCACTTTATCAAGTACCAGTTACCCACAAAGTTTAAAAAGACTGCTGTTATGTCAAATTAATGTTTTAACAAAAGTACAGCTTGGGTAGTGTGAGAATCAAAAACTTAAAACGAAGATTGCTTGCCTATTATATTAATACCATGTTGAAACTTTTGTACACACACACACACACACACACACACACACACACACAGCATGAGGCTTAACAATTCAAAGTGTTGTCCTGCAGACTTGCTGACTGCGGGGAAAAGTTGATTAGCTGTTGCAAACAGGCTTACATTTATACAAAGAAACAGGGAGATCAGAAAGAACATCATGTACTGAGGACAGTATGTATTGTAATGGCCATGAGAGGAGAAGTATCAGTTGTGGGGAACGAAGCAGAGACTTTAGCAACTTACAAACAGATGAAGTGTAGGATTCCTCCACTAGGGCGCTGTCTCCAAACGAAGGGTGGAATCGTGTGGCAAGAGGCTGGGACCAGCCTGTGCACCACCGAAGGGAGAGCTAAGTCTAAACCACAGCTCCTCCCCTCTGTAGAAACCTATCAGATAGTTGTGCATTTTCATTTAAAACTCTGTGTAATATTAAGAATAGCATTATTTTTTAGGATGATGACTACAGATTAACAGCGTGCTAACTGTGGTTTTCTGAATAGAAAAGATCCTTGTACAAGATGCTTTTGATCCTCCAATGTTTTAATAAATGCCAAATTAAGGAATAGCTTCTCTCCAGACTTTTCTTTTGCAAATAAACGAACGCGCTGACAACGTGGTCTAACATTAGCTTTTTCCGAACCTCAGCTGATTTACCTACAACAGAGAGTTAGCAATTAACGTTACAACGGGGTTAGCCATTACAGCATAAAGCTAGTGATTTTACCTTGCCAAAGCTGCTTGGTCTGTTGCCCCATCGTCCGATGTTGCTAGTCTTGTGCACTCCCTAAATGTGCGGTTGCAATTGCACAAAAACTTCCACAGAGCCATCACCAAACTAGCTTTCTTCTCCACTTCAATCTGAATCTTCGCTGTTTCCCCGCTGAAAGTTTAGATTGGCTTCTTCTAAACCTAAATTCTGGTTTACGTTTCATACACAGAATTTCCTTTGCGGTATACGTAGATTCCTGTAACGTGTGCCTGGATGCCCACATTAGTAATTTATGCACAAACGTAGGTCCCATGCTCACTTGCGTTGTGGTTCGACATCATTGATTCCATCTTCCTCATGAATATGTACGAGTGCCTTCATTCAGGGTCCCTGATTGGCCACTACCAGAAAAGCCACGTTAAGACGTCAATTTTTGTTGTGTTAACGTGTAGAAATATTTTACGTTAACACGCATTTTCATGTTGTCTAAACAAGACAAGACGTTACTTGCGCAAATATTTCCATATTAAACTAGCTTGTTAAATGACACGTGTGTGATGTTTTTGTGTGTGAATGAGATTTTGAAGTGTAACTAAACCCCTAAATTCTGCTAGCTGCCTCCCTCCCAGCATATTCAAAAAATGCAGCAGAGTGGCTATGCGCAACCGCTGTAGGGGTCAGTGTGTGACACGGGAGGTAAGGCGATACCGACCATAGTGACAGACAGACTGACCACCGCAGTCATATAAAGCTGGTAGTCAGCCCATTCTGGCCACTAGCTAGCAAATACTAACAGTGTGTAGAGTCACTCAGTCGACGTTGGTGTCATAGGAGAGGATCTGCCTCCAGATCAGCCAATAGCAAAATTCAATTGCAATAGCCGGGTTTCAACCTGTAGAGGGCAGTCTATATGCATATTTATAACACAATATGTAGAATTCAAATATTTTCCACTAAAAGTTGGATCTGAATCCATCAATAACACTATTAAATACCCATATGCATTGGTTTTCAGCTGTTTGGGGGTTTAGTTACACTTTAAGCTTTGTGTCCTGATAGTATACTTTTTGGCAGCGGTAGAAGAAGAATTTGGCTCCTTGAGTAAAAGTAGCAATACCAATGTGTAGAAAATACTACATTTAAAATCTTACTTAAGTAAAACAACAGAAATAAGTTACTATCAGCAAAATGTACCTAAAATATTATAAGTACTGTATTGTGTAGAAAAATGGGCCCTGTGGGTGTTATATTAGGCTATATATTATACTGTATTATTCAATTATTAATCATATGCATTAAGGTTAGCTGGATTTTAATGTTGGTGATAGCTGAAGTGGAGCCAAAGTAAAGTTGATATGCTATTTGTTGATATTTAATTTATAACAAAGCATAATTTATGTGCTGATCAAATGTTTTGTATGTTAAATCTAAAATGTTGTCAAGTTAAAGTATATAGTAACTAAATAAAAATACTCAAGTACAGTACAAGTATCTCAAGACAGACAGACACACACACACACAGAGAGAGAGAGAGAGAGAGAGAGAGAGAGTACAGTACTTGAGTAAATGTCAGTTACATTCCACTACTGCTTGGTTATAGTATAGTTTTGATAAATAAAAAAGCCTATAGTGAGCAGTAGTGCTGAAACAATCAATTACGTGATTGGTTGACAACTTTCATTGATGACAATTTTGATAATCAAGTAGGTAACTAAAAACACAAAAGCAGCAACTAAGTTTCACTTTGTTTTATATTGATTTATTTTTACACCAATACATGTCCGTTTCATTATCCATATATTTATGCTTACAACAGGTAGTTTTATTGGCCAGAAATATAGAGCAATTATGTTTCCTTTAGGTCTCTTAGACGACTCAGTGTTGATGCAGGAACAGGGTTTTCACTTTCAGATTAAGGCAGAAGTCAAAAAGCCACTGGGCATGCTGCCAAAACCAAGACAAACCGGAATTAAGCCAAAAGATATTTTTTAGAGAAGCTTGTGCCCAAACCCAAAGAACAGAAAGGAGATTTCAGTAAATTAAATCACAGCCTTGGTGCATGTGAGATGCAGACTGTAATGTTCAAGCTTTTACTGAAGATTATGCACATTAAGCTTCTTCTAAAAAGATGACTGTGGTATTTTGAAGTGACTGTGTTTATGATAATCTTGTTGCAAATCATCACCAATTCAATGTGAATGTACACATCACGTAATACAAGTTGAATTCAAACAGGAACCTGAATAGGTGTGTAAACAGAGGGAATTGCTGCCCAGAAATGAGCTGTGATTTTGGTAAATGGAAAGCCTCTTTTTTAAGGGTTGATTTTTTTTTCTTAGATCACAGAACTTTCCATTCTCTGTCCTAATTGGACAGTTAATTGGACAAATTAATGCTAATTGTCCTCATTTGTTTTCCTTGCTTCTAAAAAGGTACATGAAGGTTATGTTGTCCAGTGAGACGTTTTTCCAGGCCACAACTGCACAGCAATGGATATTGAGTCTTCCAGATTTACTATATTCTGCACATTATGTAGCCAAAGTGATGATAGATCCCGGGTGTAATTCAGATTTGTAAGACTGTTTTCTTATCAAAAGGTAAAACCCCAAAATAACAGTGTCTGTTGTATTATTTACTGATTGAGATGAGAATTGTCAACAAGGAGATACAAACAAGTAGAAGGATGAGGCTTTAGGTGTCAATGTGATAGACTTGCAACCTCAATTTTGTAACAAATCTTTTATAGGGTGTAGTGTACTCTGTGAATAACTTTGAAATGAATCAGTTGGTGCGCAATGCTTGTAGATGTTGTGTTGGAGTATCCTATAGTATCCTAATCTGAATACCATTATGGTGAGAATGCATGTGCACACACATGAGAGTGCACTTTAATTTTGGACAGTCTATAAACATTTTGCTTTTCATTTTTTTTCTGGAATCAAACAATTTGGTTGAAGAAATTGTGGACGTACAACAAAGTAACAAAGCACTCCTGGTTTCATCCACCACAGCACAGAACTCCATTCAACTGAAGTTTTGTGGGAGTATTTCTGGACTTACCATAATGCAATTTTAAAGTAATTTGTGTGTGCAGAAAAGACTGTAATTCATTAGCTGTCTATACCCTGTTGCTGAGTTTTCTTCATGTCTCAAGTGCTAAACTTTGGCCTGTAGAGGGTGGTAGAGGATAAATAATGTAGAAATCTCCATTGATAAGATGCTCTCACATTCTACATTATCTTTCCATCTGTTTCTCTTATTTCTTTATCTCTTCCCTTCTCTCTTAGTGCTCAGTTTAGGGTGTGATAGAGGGCACATAAGTAATATACATATTTTTCCGCATTTCTCTTTCTCCTTGGTCACGGACACGCCAGGCTCCACAGTCACCCAGCCACAGCGCACTCCCTCACCAGAGTTCTAATCACACACCTGTTCCCAATCACACACACCTGATCCCCATCTGCACCGCATCACCACCAGTATAAGGGCAACCTACTCACCTCAGTCAGTTGTTCGGTCTCGTTTATACAAAGGACGTTAATCCTCGGTGAACAAGACAACGTTTTGGACTCCAGCCCTTTCCAGTTCCAGTGTATGTTTCCTCTCCTGTGTTCCTTCCTCCTGTTAAGTGTTCTCCTGTCTCCAGCGTGTGTGACTCATGCTCCCAACCTCCGACCACAGTCTAGAAAGGACGGTATCTGTTCTTCATCACTCACCACTGCTCAACTCACTGTGTGTCTCATTGCTGTGTCGTAATAAAACCATCTCTGTTTCCACCTCGGTTTCTCCTGCTCTTCTGTCCGTAACATGTTGTTTCTGGATCATAAATTCAATGTTTTCTTTGATTAAAATGGAGCACATCATAACTCTGCAATTACATCAGCACCGTCTGACCTTTGGTAAAATACATCAAAGCCCACAGCAGTTGGTATTACATGTGTACAGAGAGCATGCACATTTTCTTCTTTCAACTCTCATGTATGTCCATCAACTAAAAAACTAAAAACATAAACTGGTTAACGGTAAGGTGCAAATTAAAAATATACACAATGCCAAACATATAAACAGGAATAAAATAGAAACAGGAGATATGTATGAGAAGTGGCATTTAGCTATGTATGTACAATACCAAATCTGAAGTACAGGTAAGTGTATATGATTAATTCGGAATGTTCATGATTATGTCCATGGTATTGCATGTAGTGTCCCTTTATTTCACATTATGTCTCGAAAATCAGAGAGTTGTGATGGTCATAATCCACGGAGAGAAAGAGAGAGCTGAAATGGAGGCTGGAGCTGCTTGAGCACCCATGCCCCTGCTGTCTATCGCTTGACATAAGGTTGATTGCTACAGGAAGAAAGGATTTCCTGTAGTGTTCTGTGGTGCATAGTGGTGGTAAGTCGATAGCTGAATGTTCTCCTGTGAGTGACCAGTACATCGTGGAGAGGGAGAGAGTCATTGTCCATTATCCTTCTCTCACCACCACCACCAAAGAGTCAAGCTCCACTCCCAGGACAGAGCTAGCCATCCTGATAAGCTTGTTGATTCTACTGGTGTTGACAGCCCTTACCCACACGATAGCAAACAAAATAGCACTGGCTACCAAAGACAGGTAGAAAACCCTAGGCATGGTACTGCAGACATTGAATGACCAGAGCCTCTGCAGAAAGTAGAATCGGCTCTGGACCTTCTTGTAATAGCCTCAGTGTTTTTAGCCCAGTCCAGCTTGTGGTCCAGGTGTACTCCTAAGTACTTGTAATCCTGAACAGTGTCCACATCCACCCCATGTAAATGGGCAAAGGGAGTGTTTTCCGCCTGCTGAAGTCCACCACCAACTCCTTCATCTTACCAGTGTTAAGCTGCAGTTGGTACAGCCCACACCACTCAACAAAGCAGTCCATAACCCCAGGTTTCTTCTCAGCACTGTCGCCAGGCGAGAGAGTCACAGCTCTATTGACTCTTGTGCTACTATAGCCCTCAGTAGTAACGATTTCATGAGCTTCTTTAATGATAAAATTCCTGCCCTCAACCGGTACAGATTTGTCTTCAAACACAGGAACCTTAGAAACAGCTGTAAAGCCTGATATATACTTAGACTGCTTTTCTCCTATATCAGAATCAGAAATACTTTATTGATCCCCGAGGGGAAACTCTTTTGCTACAGCAGCTCACTATCACGTCAGTGCACACAGGAATAGAAGTACTAAGCAAAAAAAATATAATACACTATAATACAGGTCAGAAAATAAATTAAGTACCAAGTGGGTATAAGTATAAAATAAAATAAGTAATAGAGGTATGAATAAATATCAAAATCAATAAATAGGGAATTTTAAACTGAAAAGGGTATATTGCACAGGAGTATTAACACAGGATATTCACAGTTATCTCAAAGTATCTCGAGTAAGGCTGTATGCGTCCTTAACGTAAGCATACAGCAGGTCCAGTGTCCTCTCCTCTCTACTAGCTGTTCGCTGGCTCGCGTTTCAAGGAAGAGAACAAGGTCAGTTTTCCCCATTCTCGTTCTTCACTCATTTTATTTGCAGTGAAGCTAAAACCAGGAATGATCCAAGTTTCAAGCTTTCAAGCAGTAGCCATACAGTCATCAGAGGTGAAAGACCACTGTATAAACATGGTGCTAGCAGAGTTCCTGTGTCAGTACACAAGACAGATGTGTCTAAAAATGATGAGTCAAATTCAGCAAACTTGTTGAAGTACTGCCCTATTCACAACAAATCACATCCCCTTTCAAAATGCAGAGCCTTTAGGAAAAGATAATTGATAGAACGCAAGAACCTCCTGAAAGAACATAAAAGATGTTTCAAGTGTTGTTCTCCGAATCATGTAGCCAGAGTCTCGCGATCTTCAAAAGTGTCGAGTGTGATTCTGATAGACATTGCACAGTCATGCATCCAGACATAGCTCCGCCTCGTTCAGCACCTCAGATGCAAGAACCAGACACAGAACATGAGGACAATGCTACCCTAGAGGTAACTTCAAAGTGTACAGAAGTTTGTGGAGAACATGCTCCAATGCGATCCATGGAGAGTTCTTTGAGCTGTTTGAAATCCAGAGTGACCCCTCTCCATATTTGCTGAGAACATGTGCTGGTTCCATAGAAATGTCTGGAAGGAAAGCGGTCGGCTTCCAAATAGAGACACTGGATGGTAAAACATGTCTAGATCTCCCACCATTGATTAAGTGTAACGAGATAATGAGCAACAGATGTGAAATACCTGCACAAGAGATAGCCCTCGCTCATTCACACTTGAAACGTGTGGCACAGTTCATCCCGAAGTTAGATCCTGATGCTCAGATCTTAATATTGTTGGGAAGAGACATGATCCGTGTACACAAAGCAAGACAACAAATCAATGGGCCTCACAATGCACCCTTTGCGCAGCGGTTAGATTTAGGCTGGGTGATTGTAGGTGATGTCTGCATTGACAAAGCTCATAAGCCGATGGTGAGTGTCTATAAAACTAACATCCTAGAGAATGGTCGCCCATCTCTTCTCACTCCATGCCAAAGCCACATCAAAGTGAAAGAGAAATTGTGCCATGGCGGGGAGCATAAGTCTGTTGTTTTTACCCATTCGTTCAATCACGCCACTCATTGCATGCTAGTTGAAGATGAACTTGGGCTCAAAGTATTTGAGAGAACCAAAAATTATAACAAACCTGCCATGTCCTTCGAGGATGAGAACTTCTTGAGGATCATGCATGCAGAGTTCCACCAAGATGAACAGAAAAACTGGGTCGCTCCTTTGCCATTCAAGTCACCCAGACCATTACTGCCAAATAATTGTGAACATGCTTTGTCTCGTCTTAATTCTTTGCAACGCACGCTGAGTAGAAACCCTGAGATGAAGGAACAGTTTTCTGCCTTCATGGAGAAGCTCTTCCAGAACCATCATGCGGAAAGAGGAACACCTATTCACGAGGATGAAGAATGTTGGTACTTACCCATCTTCGGAGTGTATCATCCGCAAAAACTGGGACAGATACGAGTGGTGTTTGATTCCAGCGCACAACACCACGGTATTTCTCTGAACAATGTGCTCCTCTCAGGCCCTGACCTGAACAACTCCCTTTTGGGTGTGCTGCTACGGTTCAGGAAAGATCTTGTTGCAATTATGGCAGACATCCAGATGTTCTATGGTTTCCTGGTGAAAGAAGACCACAGAAACTATTGCCGATTTCTCTGGTACAGCAACAACGACTTGAACAAGGAAGTGATAGAATACCGTATGAGGGTACATGTTTTCGGGAACAACCCTTCACCAGCAGTAGCGATATATGGTCTGCGGTTAGCTGCACAGCAGGGTGAGCAAGAGTATGGTGCTGATACTTTGCACTTTGTCAACAGACATTTCTACGTGGATGACGGGCTGATGTCCTTTCCCACAGAAGTCAAAGCAAATGACTTGCTCAAACGCACCCAAGAATCACTTTCTAAGTCGAACCTCAAGCTCCACAAAATAGCCTCAAACAGTTTCGAGGTGATGCGAGTGTTCCCACCAGAAGATCTCGCTTCTGGCCTTCAAGATCTGAATTTTGGAAATGAGAGTTGGCCCACACAAAGAAGCCTGGGTTCATACTGGGATATAAAAACTGATACTTTCACTTTCAAAGTCGCAGCTAATGACCAGCCCTACACTCATCGTGGAGTACTCTCTGTCGTGAATAGCCTCTTCGACCCTTTGGGCTTTGTGGCAATCCAGGGCAGAGCACTGGTACGTGAGCTGACCAAAGAAGTACATAACTGGCATGAGGTCCTTCTTGAAGAGAAGAGAAGCAAGTGGGAAGAATGGAAAACCTCACTTCAAAAGCTAAGTGACCTTCATATCACACGCACATACGTACACCATTCACTCTTCAACACGTCATACACTGAGTTGTGTGTCTTTTCAGATGCCTCAAACTGGGCCATAGGGGCAGTGGCTTACCTCCGAGCTCAGACTGATAAAGGCGAGGTCAAAGTGGGATTTGTGTTGGGCAAGGCAAAGCTCTCACCACGTCCTGAGCCTTCTATCCCTTGCCTGGAGCTGTGTGGAGCAGTGCTGGCTGTAGAGATGGCTGAACACATTCTCAACGAGCTAGACCATAAGCCAAATGCAGTGAAATTCTACTGCGACAGCAAAGTGGTCCTGGGATATATCTACAATCAGTCCAGACGTTTTTTTCGTTTATGTGCACAACCGTGTTCAGCGGATACGTCAGTCAACTTCTCCAGAACAGTGGAGTTATGTGCCTACAGTCCAGAATCCAGCTGACCTGGCGACAAGATCTGTGAGTGCATCAGGGCTAAATGACACTATATGGTTCACAGGACCCAGCTTCCTCTACGAACCGCCCCAAGTGCAACAGTGTGAGTTCTTCGAACTGATGAATCCTGAGACGGATGCAGAAGTCAGACCTTGTGTAGCTAGCTTCACTACTCGCGTAGAAAGAAGCCTCTTCTCAGAACGTTTTCAGCGCTTTTCTATCTGGGAATCTTTGGTAAGAGCTGTTTCCTTTCTGATTCATCAAGCACGTTCTCACATGTCAAGTTCAGTCAGCACATGCCATACGTGCAGAGGATGGCATCAGTGCAGCGAAGCGCATACACCTGAAGAACAGACAGCAGCAAAGAGACTAATACTTCTACATGTCCAAAGAGACCTATGTCCAGAGGAGTATTCTGCTCTGCAGAAGGATCAACAAGTTTCCCGTTCAAGTGGAATCTCGACCCCTACATTGATGACGGTCTCTTGAGGGTTGGAGGATGTCTGAAACACTCTTCTCTTGAGTCAGAGGTGAAAAATCCCATCATCCTTCCAAAGCAAAGTCATGTCGCCAAGCTGTTGGTGAATCACTACCACTCCAAAGTGCACCATCAAGGCAGACTATTCACAGAAGGAGCAATCCGACTGGCTGGCTTGTGGATTGTAGGAGGGAAAAGACTGATAAACTCCATCCTTCAGGATTGTGTGACGTGCCGCAGACTCAGAGGAAAGCTGGAAGTTCAAAAGATGGCAGATCTTCCGCCTAAACGCCTCAGTACATCTCCTCCATTTACATACGTGGGGTTAGATGTTTTTGGTCCATGGACAGTTGTCACTCGGCGCACCAGAGGTGGTGTGGCTGAAAACAAGAGGTGGGCTATACTCTTCACGTGTATGAGTACAAGAGCATGAACACAGTCTATGAACACTGTCAGCTGCATTAACGCTCTGCGAAGGTTTTTTGCTGTGAGGGGACCAGCAAAGCAGCTCAGATCGGACAGAGGGACCAACTTTGTCAGAGCTACCCAAGAACTAGGCATGCAGCAAACAAAGGAAAACCAGACTAGTCTTCTGAAATACCTCCATGAGAATGGATGTACGTGGGAATTCAATGAGGTACTTTGCACCTTGATGGCAGAGGTGTCAGCAATCATAAATGCTAGGCCTCTGATTCCTGTCTCATCGGATCCATATTCTCCATACATTCTCACTCCTGCAATGCGTTTAACCCAAAAGCCAGGAGTACCCACCCAGAGTGAGAACTATGCTGAAAAAAACCTCCTGAGATGTCAGTGGAGGCGAGTGCAGGCATTGGCCAACGAGTTCTGGAGCCGATGGCGAAAAGAATACATCAGTACACTCCAACCCCGACGCAAGTGGCATGAGAATCAACGAAACCTGCATGTTGGAGATGTTGTGCTGTTGAAGCAAGCCCAGTCCTCAAGGAACGATTGGCCTTTGGGCTTAATCACATCCGTCTTCCCAAGGAGTGACGGAAGGGTCCGCAAGGTAGAGGTTAAGACAATCTCAAGTGGTAATGTGAAAACATTCCTACGACCAATTTCTGATTTGATCTTACTGCTAGCTAAAGACGACTAAGTAAAACTAAAAACAGACCATTATAATGGCAGTAATAATGCCAGGCGGGGAGTGTTCTGTCTTTGTTGCCTCTGTCAGAGGCTGTGCATAATTTGTGATGGACATTTGCATGTATAAACATTATATTTTTATGATTGCTTAATATTCTTTTTAAGTTTCATTTTATCTGCCGCTATTATGCAAGTTCCTATGTGAGGACTTTTATTTTGACGTGCTTCTACAAGCACCGCACATTAGGTAACAGGAAATAGCGAGCTTATGGTGCAGCAAACGCTTAACATATATTTTTGTTGCATCTGATTTGATCATCCTTCTAAACCCTGTCCAAAGGGATGGCTGTAAGTTTATTTGAATCATCCATCTGTTTAATATATGTTGCGAGAGTTTTACGTGACATAATCAAAGATGTTTATGTTTTTGGCGATCGGTGCTAACGTGATGTATTGATAATGCTTCTAACCTGAGTTAGCGATGTATCTATATACGTATCACTTATTGCACTGTTAATAAGCATAATTTCATTTTGATTGTAATAATTTCTACTTGTTTCTTTTATTTAATTTATAGTTTTACTTGGTTCAGTGGCCATTGAGTTTGCCTGTGTAAACCACAAATTGGAATATTAAAGGAGCAAGGCGCTCATACCCTGGCTCTTGAACAGAGTTTGGCTTGCTGTTTATTTATATTTCATGCTTTGAAAGCAAAACATATGAAGAGAACAGTATAGTAATACCATTTGACCCTAACCTGCTAGCTCTGTCCATCAGCCAAGAGACTAATAGTGCTGAAGAGGGTTTTCCTTTCCTGTTCAGACAGAGATAGCAAGAGCTATCATTCAACTCCTCCCACCATTTAGGCATTCAGACCGGAAAACAGCTCTGTGTTAAATCAATGCAAGGGGCTGTGTTGATGTGTGCATGCCTCCATTCCCAGCTGGATCGCAGCAGCACCAATCCCTAGCCGATGCTGGATCGCAACCACCTCCTCTTCTGGTTGGATCGCAGCACGCCAAGGGACCGACTACTGGGTCGCAGCAATCCGCTGAACCGTCGGCTGGGTCACAGCAGCAGCTGTACCCTCCTTCTCGGCCGGAGTGGCAGGTTCCGGACTCCCGGACACCATTGGGTGCCTTGGACGGATGACCCGGAGCCTGGACAGGTGTGGAGCTGGGAGCCTCGGACGGATGACCAGGCCCACTCCTCTACCAATCAACCCGTCGCCGGCTGCCTGTCCTGCTCCGTGCCAGGCCAGTCCCCTGGTCATCCGCCTGAGGTCCTCAGCGCCGCGCCAGGCCAGTCCCCCGGTTGTCCACCTGAGGCCCTCAGCTCCGCGCCAGGCCAGTCCCCGGGTCAACCACCGGAGGTCCTCAGCTCCACCCTGGTTCAGCTACCGGGTCGTCCGCCTGAGATCCTCCGTAACACCCAGGACCAGACTCCTGGTCATCCGTCCGAGGCTCCCAGCTCCACACCTGTCCAGGCTCCGGGTCATCCGTCCAAGGCACCCAGCTCCACACCTGTCCAGGCTCCGGGTCGTCCACCTGAAGTTCCCAGCTCCGCACATGCCCAAACCCCGGCCATGGGGGGTTACTGTCACGGATACGCCAGGCTCCACCATCTGCTAATTATCCACACCTGCTCCCTATCACACTCCTGCTCCCCATTAGCTCCCAGTCACAGCCTGCATAAAAGCCCTGCACTCACCTCAGCCAATCACTCCGACCTTGTTTGTAACTAGGACTTCCCATGTTACTCGGTATTACGCCTATCGCCTTTCCCAGCAATCTCCTTCTCCACCAAACACCCGCTCCAGCGATCTCCCTCTTAAGCAATCTCCTTCTCCAGCGATCTCCACACCAGAGAGTCTTCCCTCCAACAGACTTCCCCATCTCCATACCTGCACACCTGTCCTATTTGGTTGTAATCCAATAAAAACTATCTGTCTCCATAGTAGAAAAGGTTTCAGTCGTAGTCATCTGGACACTGTTTTCAGAATTAAGACGTTTCGGCTCCCATCCGGAAGTCATTCTCAATTGTGGATGGGAGCCGAAACGTCTTGATTCAGAATCAGAATCAGAAATACTTTATTGATCCCCGAAGAGAAACTCTTTGTTACAGTAGCTTGCCTTTACGTCAGTGCACACAGGAGAAAGTACTAGAAAATGATATGATACACTATAAACACTATAAAACAGGTCAGAAAATAAATTAAGTATCATGTCGGTATAAGTATAAGATAAACTAAGTGTCGAGTACCAAGTGGGTTTACCGGTTGATGATGAAAGTACAGTATAAAATACAATGTAACTAAATATGTAATAAGTAATAGTAATAAGCGGAGGTGCATGTACTGTCGAGAGTAATAGAGGTATATAGTATCAGTAACAATAAATAAGAAAAACTAACATGGGAAAACTAATATTGCACGGGAGTAATACACAGAATATTGCACAATTATTATTAATTATGGCGGAGATGTAATGCTCAATGTCCAGTTTAGCGACCTAGGGTCAAACAGACTAACCCTTAGAGGGAGGAGTTAAATAGTTTGATGGCCACAGGCAGGAATGACTTCCTGTGGCGCTCTGTGGTGCTTTTTGGTGGGATGAGTCTTCCGCTGAAGGTGCTCCTTTGCTTGACCAGCACGTCATGGAGCGGGTGGGAGACACTGTCCAAAATGGCGTGTAGTTTGGCCAGCATCCTCCTCTCTGACACCACCGCCAGAGAGTCCAGCTCCACCCCCACAATGTCACTGGCCTTACGGATCAGTTTATTGAGTCTGTTAGCGTCCACTACCTTTAACCTGCTGCCTCAGCATGCAACAGCATACAGGATAGCACTGGCCACCACAGACTCATAGAACATCTTCAGCATTGTCCGGCAGATGTTGAAGGACCTCAGCCTCCTCAGAAAATAGAGGCGGCTCTGGCCCTTCCTGTAAACAGCTTGAGTGTTCTTGGTCCAGTCCAGTTTGTTATCTAAGTGTACTCCCAGGTACTTGTAGTCCTCCACAATGTCCACACTGACCCCCTGGATGGAAACCGGGGTCACTGGTGCCTTGGCCCTCCGTAGATCTACAACCAGCTCCTTTGACTTTGTCGCATTGAGCTGCAGATGGTTCTGCTCACACCATGAAACAAAGTTCCCCACCACAGCCCTGTACTCCGTCTCATCACCACCGCTGATACATCCCACCACAGCAGAGTCATCAGAAACCTTCTGAAGGTGGCAGGACTGTGTGTAGTAGCTGAAGTCTGTGGTGTAGATGGTGAAGAGGAAGGGAGAGAGGACAGTCCCCTGAGGGGCCCCAGTGTTGCTGACCACACTGTCCGACACACAGTGCTGCAGGCGCACGTGCTGTGGTCTGCCAGTCAGGTAGTCCACAATCCAGGACACAAGGGGGGCATCCACCTGCATCGCTGTCAGCTTCTCTCCCAGCAGGGCAGGCCGGATGGTGTTGAAAGCACTGGAGAAGTCCAAAAACATGATCCTCACCGTGCTTGCCGGCCTGTCCAGGTGGGTGTGGATGCGGTTAAGCAGGTAGATGATGGCATCCTCAACTCCCAGCCGGGGCTGGTAGGCGAACTGAAGGGGGTCCAGGAGGGGTCTGACCATGGGCTGCAGCTGTTCCAGCACTAGTCTCTCCAGGGTCTTCATTATGTGGGAGGTCAGTGCCACCGGTCTGTAGTCCTTGGAGCCACTGGGGCGTGACGTCTTCGGCACAGGAACAAGGCAAGATGTCTTCCACAGAATGGGGTCCCTTTGAAGACTCAGGCTCAGGTTGAAGACATGGTGAAGGATTCCACATAGCTGGGGGGCACAGGCTTTTAGCACCCAGGGGCTAACGCCATCGTGTGGGAGTCGTTCGTCTGGAGAGGGCTGTTAGCCTGATGGGGAGGGGGGAGCAGAGTACTCAGAGGAGCTTGAGGGCCGACAGCAGCTGAGTTAGAGGGGGGATGAGCAGGAGCCGGTGTGTCAAATCTGTTAAAGAACAGATTAAGTTCGTTGGCCCTGTCCAAGCTGCCTTCAACTCCTCTGCTGCCAGTCGGTCTGAAGCCAGTGATGGTCTTCATGCCGCTCCAGACCTCCCTCATGTTGTTCTGCTGGAGTTTCCGCTCCAGCTTCCTCCTGTACTTCTCCTTGGCTTCCCTGATTTTCACCTTCAGGTCAGCCTGGATAGCCCTCACCTCCTCCCTATTACCATCAGTAAAGGCCCTCCTCTTGGCATTCAGAATGTCCTTGATGTCCTTTGTTACCCACGGTTTGTTATTTGGGTAACAATGGACCATCTTGGTTGGGACATTGCAGTCCACACAGAAGTTAATGTAGCCAGTGATGCACTCAGTGAGCCCGTCAATGTCCTCTCCATGAGGCTCACAGAGTGCATCCCAGTTTGTCACCTCAAAACATTCCTGCAGTGTCTTGTAGGCCTCCCCTGACCATCTCCTCACTGTCCTTGTGGTCGCAGGCTGCCTTTTAACCAGAGGCACATAGCAGGGTTTAAGGTAAACCAGGTTGTGGTCTGACCTACCTACCTGAAGAGCTGTATGCATCCTTAACGTTAGCATACAGCAGGTCCAGTGTCCTCTCCTCTCTAGTAGGACAGCTCACATACTGGGTGAAATTAGTCAGTGTTGTTGAAACACTGACATGGTTGAAGTCACCCGAGATTAATATGAGTGCACTCGGGTGTTGAGTCTGTAGTCTGTAGTGAGCTGTGGCGGTGTGAATGGCGTTGCACGCCGATTCCGGGTTAGCAGAGGGGGGGATGTAAACAGCCACAACAATGGCATGTGAAAATTCACGTGGCAGATAATATGGCCGGAGTCCCACAGCTAATAGTTCAATGTCCGGGCTACAGATACTCTGCTTGATGGTAATGTGACCAGGGTTACACGATAGAACACTCCTGGACGAATGAGGGACTACACCGTCTTATCTGTCTCCATATCCGTGTCCCCTGCCTGTCTGTCCGTAACAGTCATGCAAACTGTGACTGCTAATTTCAAAATTCAAGCATCCAAAGAGAAAGCTATATGTTTATCTTAAAATTGAATACTTTTTTCCCAGAGATGATCCTGCAGCTGTTCTTCCACTGTCGATAACTAACCCATAATTGATATTTAAATTTATTTATATAGTGCAAAATCATAACAGAAGTTATCTCATTGCACTTTTCATATAGAGCAGGTCTAGACCATACTCTACAAAGAGTCTATGGTCACTGCACGACAGGTAAGGTAGAGACAGAGGTGCACTTCCTCTTAAAATGTGACACATACATATCAGAGTGGAATACTTTAAAAAAATTGGATTTGTTAATCCCAAACTTCACAGAACTAGATGACTAGTAACAGATTCTACTAGGAGAGGGAGATGCAACATATTTAGCTGCACAATATGTGACTGCATGTCACAAACTGAGGGACACATAATTAACACAACATCACTGAATATGACAAATAATTATCTTGACAGCCACGCACACATACACACATACTCACTCATTCACTCAGTCAGCCAGCACAGAGAAGCTAATATGGGAGAAATATGATCTCCTGGTTTTTGTCAGTACATGTGCCGCAGCATTTTGGATCAACTGGAGAGTCTTAAGGGACTTTTTCGGGTAGCCTGATAATAAGGAATTGCAATAATCCAGCCTAGAAGTAAGAAATGCATGGACTAGTTTTTCAAGATAGGATGTGCCTGATTTTTTCATGTTATGTAGGTGAAAAAAGGCAGTCCTTGAAGTTTGTTTCATGTGGGAGTTAAAGGATATATCCTGATCAAAGGTAACTCAGAGATTCCTTACGGTGGTGTTATAGGCTAGGGCAACTATGTCTTTAGATAATGTATTTCGGAGGTGTTTGGGGCCAAGTACAATAACTTCAGTTTTGTCACAGTTTAACATCAGAAAGTTGCAGGTCATCCAGGTTTTTATATCCTTAAGGCATGCTTGAAGTTCAGCTGATTGGTTTAATCGGGCTTGATCGATAGATATAATTGGGTATCATCCATCCATGGAGGATTCATCGTTAACATGTACAAACTGAGATCGATCTGATAGATTTAAACCAGTTTAGTGCGGTTCCTTTAATGCCAATTAAATGTTCCAATCTCTGTAATAGGATGTGATTGTCACAGACACGCCAGGCTCCACCACACCTCAGCCACACCGCACCTCCTCACCTGAATACTAATCACCAGCACCTGTTACCCATCATGTAATCAGCCACTCTACTCCTCCATAAATTCCAACTCCTCACCTCAGTCAGTGTCCGGTCTCGTTAGTATGAAGGACAGAGCTTCTACTCCTGCCACCCATTCTCTACAGACTCACCCACGACGCTTCGTCAAAACTACCGCTACTCCGAACCCCGAACCCCGATCCCGACTCCAGAGATCTCCAGTTCCCCGAGTGTGTCGCTCCAGCTCCGGCTCCTGTGTGTCTCCGGTCTCCCGAGTGTGTCGCTCCAGCTCCGGCCCCAGTGTGTCTCCAGTCTCCTGTGTGTGTTGCTCCAGTTCCCGTTCCCGTGTTCCTCTGTTCAACTCCAGAACTCCAGAAGCGAAATAAGGGACGGTATCATTAACCCCTCTCATCCACTCATATTACCTTTGTGTATAAATAAACTCACTCAGTCTCTTCACCGTTGTCTCCGGTTGTTCTGTCCGTAACAGTGATGGTCAGTGGTGTCGAATGCAGCACAAAGATCTAACAAGACAAGTACAGAGACAAGCCCATTGTCTGATGCAATTAGAAGGTCATTTGTAAATTTAGCCAGTGCTGTCTCTGTTCTATGATTCACTCTATATCCTGACTGAAAATCCTTAAATAATACTATTGTTGTGTAGAAAGTTACACAACTGATTGATGACTGCTTTCTCAAGGATCTCAGAGAGAAAGGGAAGGTTAGATATAGGTCTATAGTTGGCTAAAAACCCAGGAACAAGAGTGGGCTTTTTAAAACAAGGTTTAATTACAGCTACTTTAAAGGACTGTGGGACATAGCCTGTTAATAAAGACCGATTGATCATATCTAGTAAAGAAGTGCTAAGGGTAAAACTTCTTTAAGCAGCCTAGTTGGGATGGGGTCTAAGAGACAGGTTGATGGCTTAGATGAAGAAATCGTTGAAGTTAGCTGAAGAAGTATCATAGATGTGGAAGAACTGGACATTGGAAAAGGAATGATTTCACACATAGAGGTACATATTTAAAGCAAATGGTCTGAGTTGCGGATAACTGCACCAAATAGACAGCTTCTGTTACACCAGGCCTGACCCGTACAGAAATCATAACAATACAAGGTGTTAAAGACACCTGCCTCTAGCCAGTAATACATTTCAACCTCTAAAGCTAACAGACCTGGGGAATGGTGCTTCGTGTAAGATCCTAAAGCAATGAATGCTATTGTGTTGGCAGCTACACCCATACTGCCAGATTTTTGCCTCTTTGCCCCAAAATTTTACATTTTGGATTTGTGTTCAGCTTTTTCCTCCATCCCCCTGCACTCTGAAAGCCAATATTTATTTGCTTTCACCATTGAGGGTCAGCAATTAACATTCACAAGAGCCCCCCAGGGATATTCAGAATCTTCTTCTTTTCCTTTCGGCTGTTCCCTTTCAGGGGTCGCCACAGCGAATCATGTGCCTCCATCTAGCCCTGTCCTCTGCATCCTCTTCACTCACACCAATTAACTTCATGTCCTCTCTCACTACATCCATAAATCTCCTCTTTGGTCTTCGTCTAGACCTCCTGCCTGGCAGCTCCAACCTCAGCATCCTTCTACCAATATATTCACAGTCTCTCCTCTGAACATGTCCAAACCACCTCAATCTGGCCTCTCTGACTTTATCTCCAAAACATCTAACATGAGCTGTCTCTCTGATGTACTCATTCCTGATCCTGTCCATCCTCGTCATTCCCAAAGAGAACCTCAACATCTTAAGCTCTGCTACCTCTAGCTCTGCCTCTTGTCTTTTCTTCAGTGCCACTGTCTCTAAGCTGTACAACATCGCTGGTCTCACCACCATCTTGAACACCTTTCCTTTCATTCTTGCTGATACTCTTTTATCACACAACACACCTGACACTTTTCTCCACCCGTTCCAACCTGCTTGCACTCTCATCTTCACCTCTTTTCCAGTCTCCTTTGCTCTGAACCGTTGACCCTAAGTACTTAAAGTTCTGCTCCTTCTTCACCTCTGCTCCCTGTAACCTCACCGTTCCACCTGGGTCCCTCTCATTGACACACATGTATTCTGTCTTACTGTGGCTAAGCTTCATTCCTCTGCTTTCCAGAGCAGACCTCCATCTCTCTAGATTTTTCTCCACCTGCTCCCTGCTCTCACTACAAATCACAATGTCATCCACAAACATCATAGTCCATGGAGATTCCTGTCTAACCTCATCTGTCAGCCTGTCCATCACCAGAGCAAACAAGAAGGGGCTCAGAGCCAATCCTTGATGCAGACCCACCTCCACCTTGAACTCCTCTGTCACACCTACAGCACACCTCACCACGGTCTTACAGCTCTCATACATGTCCTGCACCACTCTAACATACTTCTCTGCCACTCCAGACTTCCTCATACAATACCACAGCTCCTCTCTCAGCACCCTGTCATTGGCTTTCTCTAAATCAACGAAGACACAATGCAACTCCCTACGACCTGAAACCATATTGCTGCTCATAAATGCTCACCTCTGCCCTTAGCCTAGCTTCCACTACTCTTTCCCACAACTTCATTGAATGGCTCATCAGCTTTATTCCTCTGTAATTGCCACAGCTCTGCACATCTCCCTTGTTCTTAAAAATTGGCAGCAGTACACTTCTCCTCCATTCCTCAGGCATCCTCTCACCCTCCAACTCTACAAACTAGTCAGAAACTCTACTGCCACCTCTCCTAGACACTTCCATACCTCCACAGTTATGTCATCAGGACCAACTGCATTTCCACTCTTCATCCTCTTCAACGTCCTCCTCACTTCACTCTTGCTAATCTTTGCTACTTCCTGCTCCACACCAGTCACCTCTTCTACTCTTCGTTCCCTTTCATTTTCTTCATTCATCAACTCTTCAAAGTACTCCTTCCATCTTCCCATCACACTCCTGGCACCTGTCAATACATTTCCATCCTTATCTGTAATCACCCTAACCTGCTGCACATCCTTCCCATCTCTATCTCTTTGTCTGGCCAACCTGTACAAATCCACCTCTCCCTCTTTAGTGTCCAACCTAGCATACAAGTCCTCATATGCTCTTTGTTTGGCCTTTGCCACCTCTACCTTCACCTTACGCTGCATCTCCCTGTACTCCTGTCTACTCTCTTCAGTCCTCTCAGTGTCCCACTTCTTCTTAGCTAACCTCTTTCTCTGTATACACTCCGGGACTTCCTCGTTCCACCACCAAGTCTCCTTGTCCACAGTGTCCCACTTCTTCTTAGCTAACCTCTTTCTCTGTATACACTCCGAAACTTCCTCGTTCCACCACCAAGTCTCCTTGTCCACTTTCCTCTTTCCAGATGACACACTGAGTACCCTCCTACCTGTATCCCTGTTCACATTAGCTGTAGTGGTCCAGTCATCTGGGAGCATTTCCTGACCACCCAGAGTCTGTCTCAGCTCTTCCCTGAAAACTACACGACATTCTTCCTTTTTCAACTTCCACCACTTCGTCCGAACACACCTTCCTCCTCTCCGTCTTTGTCTTTGACCAACAGTAGTCCAATTTCCACCGGTTCCCTGTAGGTCAACAGCACCGGTGGTGGTCGTTGTTAACCCGGGCCCCGACCGATCCGGTATGGAAGTCATTGTCACGATTCGCAATTTTAAGTTGGCATGTGTTTTACGTCGGATGCCCTTCCTGACACAACCCTCTGCATTTATCCAGACTTGGGACTGGCACAAGAAGACACTGGCTTGTGCCCCCTTGCGGTTGCATTCCAGGGATATTCAGAGTCCCCTTGTATATATGCTGCTGCGGTAAAGAGAGACTTAGATAACCTTGTGCTCCCTGGTGGTAGTAGGTTGCTGCAATAAGCTGATGACTTTCTGCTGGCGTCCATAACTGAAGAAGCTTGCAAAAGAGACTCAGTACTTTTTTTTAAAGTGCCTGGCTGAGAAAGGTCACAGGGCATCACTTGCTAAAATGCAGTACTGCCAACCCAGAGTGAATTATCTGGGATATATTTTTGGAAAATGGCTGCCGTCTCCTTTCACCAGACAGAGTTAAACTATTGTTTGCAGTGCCTCCTCCAACCTCAAAGGCAGCTATGCGCTCTTTCCTTGGCATGGCAAATTTCTGTCGTTATTGGATTCATGGTTACACAGCAATGGACTCTGCCCTGTGGGCTGCAACTCTAGACTCAGCTCCTGACCCTATCCAAGGGACCATGGTCCATTGATAAAGGACTGAACTCATGACAACTGCATTCAGAGACTTAAAAGCTGCCCTTGCATCAGCACCAGCATTGGGTCTGCCAGACTACAATCTGTCTTTTGACCTGTATGTGCATGAGAATAACAGCTTCGCCTTGGGTATATTGGTTCAAAAACATGGCTCTCATTACCGTCCAGTAGCATTCTATTCCTCCAAATTGCCCCCTGTTGTTCAAGGGATGCCAGCACGTTTGCGAGCTGTTGCAGCAACAGCCCCATTGTGATGGGCTCTGAATGTAAACTCTTTGCCCCACATGCTGTCATACATATTCCTTGCCCCACATGCTGTCATAATATTCTGAACACATCTTCCACCCAACATATCAGAAATAATTTATATGACAGCAGCAAGTAGATCAGGCTATGAAGCAATCATTCTGTCCAGCTCTAAAGTTTCTGTGCACAGAGCTCTGCCTCTGAATCCTGCAACACTGTTGCCATTTGTTGATATTAATGAGTTAATAGCACATGATTGTGAGACACTTGTGATACAGAGGTGGAAGAATTATTCAAAACTTGACTTAAGTAAAAATACAAATGTACTAGCATGAAAACATACGTAGAGCACCATAAGCCCACACTATTCATAATGGCCATTTTCAGAATAAATATATTATAATATTGGATTAAAATTATTGTTGTCTTAATGTGTTCTTCACTTTAATGTTACACCTGGTAAAGGTGAAACTCATTTTAACTACTTCATGTACTGCTGGGCAGTTTACATCATTTCTTTGCTGACTATATCTTGTATCACTAATCTGAATCTGCAAGTAACTAAAGTTGTTTAAAAATTTTAGTGGAAGTGCATGCTTTCCATCCTAAAACATTGGCTTAATGAGCTAAGTTGTAGGTGCCAGCACATGCCTGTATTTTAGTTGAGAGCCAAACTGCCACCATTTTTTTCCTGCTGATTCGAGATATGCATTTTAGTAACACTATCCAACATTTTGCTCTTTTTACCACAAATTGAAAGGCATTCTCTTGCCTCCACAATTGGATATTGTTGCTACACACATGGGTGATACTGAATCTGCTAATTAATAGATTAATATTTTGAAAGCAATGCGTTAGCTTACAATGCTGCTAAACACGCCCCGCTTAACTCATCTCAGGTCCTTCCTCCATATGTTAGCCTAAGTTGCACACAGGTTCACACATGTAGGAAAAGGGGGGAGAAACAGGTCTAAAACTGAGGTAATTCGTTCATGGTTTGCACCAGGTATCACACAAATCTCATAAACAATAGTGGACAGATGCATATCATATCAAGAAACCAGAAGAAAAGACAGCCTTGTGAAGCATAACTGGTTGAAACTGCTATCTGGTCCCTTTGTAATAAGGCCCAGAACAATAATGACAACAGGTCTAAAAATAGTCATTTACTTTGTACTTTGTGATAAGGCATTCCAATCAAAAGAGGATACCACGGGAATTTTACAAATTGGTAGATGAAATAATGAACAATATCAATGAATGACCATGTCCAATGGACTAAAGAGTCTCAAAGTGACTGCAGAATAGCTAAATGGGAAGGAGTCATAGTACACCTTTAACAGAGAAGTCTGATCTAATTAAATGCTTTGCTTTCAGTGCTGTATTCTATTGCAAAATACACCTAACAGAATGACAAGGTTCACAGGAAATGTTATATCTATGTCCACAGGTGCAAGCCCGCTGCTGACATCTCACAGAGCTACTCTGATGGACAGAGAAATTCATGAATGACTATGTGCTAACCCTAACTAACATGCTCTCAAACTTTCACATAGATTGGGTAGACATGCCAGAGCCTGGGAAAAGGGGCTATCTATCCTTTTGAGCCAAGAGATGTTGTGTTTGTTTTTGTTGTGGATGTGTCCCTTCTTCTCTTAGATAGAGAGGTCTATGCCAAGTGCTGTTAAACCACAAGAACCATCCCAAGAGGGGAAGAAATGCCAGAATGAATCTATGCCACGCGGTGCAGGAGAGATTCAGTCAAGGCAAGCGAGTGCATGTGCACACATCACTCGGCTTCAGCTGAAGCATCTCTGGGGAAAATGAGACAAGTCACACAGGAGAAAGCAATGCTGGCTGCAGGCCAACTGCTAACTCTGTTCAACTGTACTATCTTTGTAGGAACCTTTAATGACCGTAGAGATTTTTCAATATCCTTTTCAATGCTAGAATGTTCATAAATTATTGTTAGAATACTTCTGCTTTTGCATTAATTCTGATCTAACCTCTACATGGCTCATGTACCGTCCAATATTGATAAATTTAGGAAATAATAATTGTTTCAAAGTATCCAAAATGAATGTAACTTCTTTAATCATCCATCTATAAATGTGGTTTAAAGGATACACTGTAGCTGATTTAGTCCAAGAAGCGGTGCAAGGTTTAGCGTAAGTGCATAAACTACATGGGTTGTATCCAACAGGTGACTTAATGGGATTATTGGGGCCTCGGGGATCCTCTATTGTGCGTATCACCTAGTTGAGTTGTTCACCATTAGACAGTAGTGTGATAATAGAAATCTAAAATAGAAGTTTGATCTATGGAAAACCCTTAGCTATTGGTAAATTAATAGGGAGTCAAGGGGGATGCAGTTGCATGACCTATTTAGTAATCACAATAAGTGTGGTATCTATACTTAATTTATTACATTTAGTAATTAGATTCAATGGTTCCGATTTATTTTGGTTTAAGAAATTAAAGGGTTTGTAATCTTTTGAATGTAAATCACATGAAGGTTGATTATAAGTCATGAATAGTAATCAGGATTTGATATTGTTTTCAAATTTGTGTTTGATTTAGACTTTGTTATTAAGAGTTAGTGTTTTGACTACTGTAATCAAGAAGAATTAATCACTGAGAATGTTAATACTGTGAAGTTGAACTGGAATGATTCTGTCTTGTCTGTGGTGGCCAGTGCTATCCTGTATGCTGTTGCATGCTGGGGCAGCAGGTTGAGAGTAGCAGACGCTAACAGACTCAACAAACTGATCCGAAAGGCCAGTGACATTGTGGGGGTGGAGCTGGACTCTCTGGCAGTGGTGTCAGAGAGGAGGATGCTGGCCAAACTACATGCCATCTTGGACAGTGTCTCCCACTGTCCAAGATGACTTGATAAATTACAAAAGAAGTATGATGATCTGGAGGACACCGTCGATGAACAAGAGCAGTACTCTAGACGGAACTGTCTTCTTGTTTTTGGTGTATCATAAAACGATCGTGAAAACACTAATAAGGTTATTAGTGACATTTTTTAAAAATAATTTCAACATAGAGATGCAGTCCCCTGGAATTGACTGGAGCAAGTGCCTTTGACCAAAAGCCAACAGTAAGAAACCCAAACCAAGGGGAATTGTTGTCAAATTTGCTCAATACAACATCAGGGACAAGGTTTTCAAAGCAACGACAAGGCTCAAGGGATCCACACCAAAGATGCACATTCTGGAGAATCTAATGGCTAAGCAAGTAAAACTGCTTGATGACTTGAGTAAAAAACACAAGGATAAGCTTGCGGCCATTTGGATCTCTACCTGCTTACAAATGCAAACCAACGACATGTTATCAGTAAACTGTCTGACGCCAGTAAGTTGTGCTACTCCTAAAGTTTGGATCACTTGATTACATTTCTTTATATTTACTGCTTGTTGGCTTTGATTTTGATGTTATTTTTTTGGCCTTCTTTGTTTGCATTGGACATTGAATTTTTAATCTTTTTTCTTTCCATTTCTAAGCTTTCAGATGGTCGAGTCTTTAGATATGAGGTTTCTTAGGTCTTAAATCATTTTTACATCAGTTACTTGACACTATTCACATCACCATCACACTTTGTATGGGCTTTGATGATATAAGCTGTAATGGATATTCTTAACCTTGATGGTTACAAGTTATACAACAAAAATAGACTTGGCAGACCAGGTGGTGGACTGTGTCTATATGTAGATTCAGGACACTCCGGAAATATTTGCGATTACCTCATTATCGAAGATGGTCATTCAGATTCTCTATTCATTGCGATAAATGTAAACAATAGTAAAAAAAATAACCTAATTGTTGGAGCGAGTTATCGATCTCCAGACTCTGACATTGACACTCTCAAGATTAAACTGGATGAACTTTGATATTGCATTAATAAAAAATAATTGAAAAAAAATTGTAGGCTTAAGACTTTCCTCTTTGATAAAGCTCATAGTTAGGCCTGGCTTGTACTTTTCATTTATCATGCTAAAAAGATTGATCCATGTCCTAAAACAAAAGTTAGTTCTGAATGGAAAAACCTTGAAACAACTACGGTTATAGACTCAATCACAGGTTTTGGCTGACAGATTTTCGCATAAAGGTGCAGACACTGCATATAATGTTCTAATTGATGAATTAACTGATACCATTGATCGCACCATACCTGAAAAGATTATTAAATGTAGTGCTGCAGATCAGAAATTATAGCTTACTAGGGGTATTCTAAAATCCATAATCAAAAAGAACAAACTTTATAAGCACTATATCAACAATCCAAATGATGCAAATAAAAAATCATATACAAAATACAGAAATAAGCTCATACATGTAAGACGATGTAATCCCTCATTCGTCCAGGAGTGTTCTATAGTAGAAAAGGTTTCAGTCGTAGTCATCTGGACACTGTTTTCAGAATCAAGATGATTCCATCCGGAAGTCATTCTCAATTGTGAAAAAATGGGACGGGAACTAGAAATTTACTGATTACTGGGCCATCATCGAAACAATTAGGTCAGTTTCAGGTGAAACTAGCTAATCAACAGATACTCAGGTAGATTCCTTCCTGAGGGCAGGGCTTATGTAACATAGAGTAGCTTAAATTTCTAGTTCCCGTCCCATTTTTTCACAATTGAGAATGACTTCCAGATGGGAGCCGAAACGTCTTAATTCTGAAAACAGTGTCCAGATGACTACGACTGAAACCTCATACATGTAATACGAATGAGTATGTGAAGACACTACACCAAGCTTATTAAAGCTTCTCAGGTGAGAGAAGACATTATTTACACAAATTCTTTTTGACGCCAACTAAAAGAAATGAAGTCTCTAAAATCATTATGAATATAAAAAGCTTCCCTACAGCTGGCACAGATGAAAGCTGTAACAAAATTCTGGAAACTTTTATGAAAGAAATTGTGGAGACTCTTGTTTACTCTATCAATCTCTCTCTGCTTTGTCGGGTTGTGCCTAAAATGACAAAATTTGATAGAATTGTTCAAGTCTTTAAGTCTGGTGATAAAAATGACTACCGACCTATTTCTATATTGCCTACTCTACTCTCAAGTACTGGAGGAAATTGTGTTTATTGACTTTGAAATTCTTCTAAGCAAACTATAAAGTTATGGTGTCAGACGCACAATTTTATTTATATAGCGCCAATTCATAACAGAAGTTCTCATTGCACTTTTCCTATAGGGCAGGTCTAGACTGTACTCTTCATATTATTTACAGAGACCCAACAAATCCCACCACGAGCAAGCATTTGGTGACAGTGGCAAGAAAAAACTTCCTTTTAACAGGCAGAAACCTTGGACAGAACCAGACTCAATGGTGTCGTGTTATCAGTTATCAGGGCTGTCTCGTTCCAACCGCTAGAGGCTGCTAGAGTTCAGAACTGCAGTGTGTAGTCACTCGACGAAGAACTGCCTTGCCGATGGCGGAAGAGCTGGTCGGACACGGCCAGTTCTCCGGTAGCGAGACCGAACGCTTCCTGGAAGTGAGAAGAAAAGTTATCAAAGGAGTTAACAAGGGCAGATTGAGAGCTCCAGATGGCTTGAGCCCAGAGCAACGCTCTTCCAGAGAGGAGGGAGATGAGGAATGCAACTTTAGCTCGTGAATTTATGCGAGTGCATTTCGATGTACAGGGATACCTGGAGTAGAAAATCGCTACATTCAACCACCTCATCCAAACAGTTGGAGGGAAGGGCCATGGGACTGGCAGAGGCAGATTGTTGGTGTGGATCTGGAGATAGAGCTGCTCGAAGGGCGCTGACCAGCCCTTTGAAGGGATTTTCTGCCGAGCACTCCATCTCAGAGGTAAGTGCAGATACGATGGTTGATTTATTTGCAAAAACAGGCAATGGACACAGATGAAGCAAACAGCTGGTAAGTAAAAGAGATATTGGAATGTCTTTGTTAAAGTCTTATCTGATGAAGGAAGTCCATTTCTTTTCTGGAGTATGACGTGGAGCTGTAGAACCAGGAGACGGGGTTACACACAGGCTGAGGGGAATCCAGAGGACAGGTAGATATTCCGCGGGGAAGTGAGTCAGGATAAATCACTTGGTAGAGTCGAGACCAGACAGTGAGTGAACGGGAGGAGTGCTGCTTTATAGTGTTATCAGTAGTCTGGTGATTGGGATCTAATGATTGTGGGGGTGGAGACGGTGGTGTCTGTGTAGGCTCCCTGACAATACATTAATAATAATAATAATAATAATAATAATAATAATAATGACAGCTATATGAATAATAATGACAGTAATAGTAACAAAGCCAATAACAATTGTAGTAGCAGTTGCCGAGCAGGAACACAGGGGCAGCAAGTGGCCCACAACCACAGATCCAGTCTCTGCAGCTCCGGAGGTAGAAATACCTGTTGAAAGCGACAGAAGGAGAGAGGAGAGAAATGACAAAGCACAGAACTAGGGGAGAGAGAAGATGTCGAGTTAGTAACGTGTAGTAATGGGTTAAAAATGCATACAGATGGAGAGGGAGAGAAGGAGAGACGAAAGAGGTACATCATGGGAAGTCTTCCGGCAGTCTAGGCCTATAGCAGCATAACTAAGGGATGGTTCAGGGCTCACCTAAGCAAGCCCTTACTATAAGCTTTATCAAAGAGGAAAGTCTTAAGCCTACTCTTAAATGTGGAGACGGTGTCTGCCTCCCGAACCCAAATTGGGATGTGATTCCACAGGAAAGGAGCTTGATAACTGAAGGCTCTAGCTCCCATTCTACTTTTGGAGACTCTAGGAGCAACAAGTAACCCTGCATTCTGGGAGTGCAGTGTTCTAGTCGGGTAATATGCTATCATGAGCTTTTTAAGATATGATGGTGCCTGACCATTAAGAGCTTTGTAGGTGAGAAGAAGGATTTTAAATTCTATTCTGGATTTTACAGGGAGCCAGTGGAGAGAAGCTAATATTCGAGAAATATAATCTCTTTTCCTAGTTCTTGTCAGTACACGTGCCACAGCATTCTGGATCAACTGGAGAGTCTTAAGGGACTTATTTGGGCAGCCTGATAATAAGGAATTGCAATAGTTCAACCTAGAAGTAACAAATGCATGCACTAGTTTTTCAGCGTCATTTTGAGACAGGATGTGCCTGATTTTTCCAATGTTGTGTAGGTGATAGATAGATAGATAGATAGATAGATAGATAGATAGATTGATAGATTGATAGATTGATAGATTGATAGATAGATTGATTATTGGCAGATTATTTATTATTTTGCAGTGCCACTGTGGCTTACCAGCTAGTAGAAACTGTATATGTTTTATGCTGGTGGGCTGCTGTGCCATATTCTGTGTTGATATATTGCTGTTGTCAGATTATTTTTTATTTGTTATAAAGCCTTTCCAAATGGGATAAAAAAAATATCTGGCTCTTTAGCTGCTAAATGCTCCACTATATTCACCATCTGCTGTGCTCCAGTGGGTTTTAGAGCTTTTTCACTGAAAACAGCTGTTGGCTTTGGCTGAAAGCGACACTGATGAGAGAGGTGAGAGTCAACCAAAACAGTAAAGTTGTGAGCTGTTGATTCAAAACAATAAGCTACAAGATGCTAAAACACTCCACAGAGGTGAGGGGACGTTGATAATGGGTTATAATTCTCTATGGGTTTGCCACTACAATTCACACAGTCACTTAATCCATAGTTAATGGAAAAAATACTGATTAGCGCAGCTTTAGGAGTGGGCTAATGATTCTGCTTGTGCTGCTCTCTGATGGTTGCACTACAGCACTTCACTGTTTTTTTTTTTCTTTTCTTCTTTTGGTTGGCTGGGGCCTGGATTTGTATATGTGTGTTTTGGGATTTGCTGAAAAAGTATATACATGCCCACTAATAATCTGCTCAGGGACACCTGGTCACAGAGAGAGAAGCTTTTACATATTGTAAAAAATACAATTAAGCTGTTAAAGTTTTCATTAAACTCACTTAAGCAGGCTGTAAAAGCAAGGGTTTTTGGGACTTTTATCCCTCTTGGTCTTGCTCCCTCTCTCTCATACACTAACTTCTTTCTGTTTACAACTTGCCCAGACCTTGTGAAAATGTATCTGGGGTGGGGGACAGATGAAAGTATGACCTGAAAAGGTCATCCATGTTTTTATTTGGTGTTTTCCAAGTGTGTCCTCATACTTAAGCGTCCCGGACTTATGTGTATGTTGTTGCTTTTTTCCTCCATGTGTTTTGACAGTTCAAGCCCAAGAGGACTGAGATTGTCATTGATTTTAATTCCATTAACCACCCTGGAATGCTGAACAGCGCGACCAAGTGAAAATGCAAATGCTGAATGAGGTGGGGAAGCAAAGGAAGACTGACAAGATTTAAAGGGACTTTGATGCCTCTTTTCTGTATGTCTTCTTGCCCCCTGCTTTCTCCAAAGGAAAACTCAAGGATACCTCAACTTTGGTGTCTTTTGATATTTTGATTAACCGGATATTCAAGATAGTTTAATTTGACACTTTGCCCTTTGTGGCTGACAATGGCAGAAGGTTTTCAATGCTGCTTTCACAATTTTTTGTCTTTTAAAACTCCCTTTGGATTAAGGAATACACAAGGACTCTGAACACACTTTCTTGAGTGTTTGATTTTAAAATCTTTTGTGTTGTGAATCAGATCAGATGGCAGTCTGCACAGGGGAAAACCTGAAATCAGTTTTTTCCTCCTTCAAACAAGGTTCCAGACTAATATAGAGACACCTTGACATTGAGTTTATTTGACCTCACACATTCACAGTGGAAGCTGCCCAGTAAATCAGTCTTGTTATGTTGAATACTGGGAGCTGCTCTATGTTACTGTTGGGGTTGAGGTTTCAGGTACAAGCTGTGTGAACATTAATATTTTAGTACACTGTAAAGAATGGCTGGACTTTCTAATCAACCAACCCCTTTACAAATTTCACTTTTACTGAACATAATTTTTTTTTTAAATGTTGATCAGGGTTGCTCTGTATGTCACTCCCGTTCTTAATGTTTAATTTGCATTAAGTTGGCACAATATTTTTGTAATTAGGTTAATCCATCCTGTTTGCAAAAATAAGCCACTGTTAAAATGTAGCCTTATCTTTACACACTATGTATATGTTATTGTTTGCATATAAGGTTTTTAATATATTCCCTGCAGGGACATAGACATTACTTTTAATGACCATTTCACTATTGTGTTCTGAAAGGTGTTTCTGTCTTCAGTTGGTGAGACAAAGTTTCTGTAATTGGAAAGTGTTACTGTAAAATTGTTGCGTGTCAAGCAGGAAACACAAGGGTTTGGACCCAATTGCAGACACTGGAGGTAGGCTGGTACTGTTCAGTGATTTAATGAAGAATAAAAAGGCTTACAAGGATTACCAGGCAGGCAGTGGTCAGAACCAGGGAAGCAGTCCAAACGAGGCAAACAAGTCCAATGGGGTGCAGGCAAAATCCAAAAAAACAGGCAAGGTTCAAGAAAAGAAAGTAAAAGTCCATACAACACAGAGAAAACACTAGGAAACTGCCTGGAACGCTTGACATACAGACAAGGACAATCTGACAAAAAACAAAGGAAGCACACAGACTAAATACACTCAGGTGAGATGAGAAATCGAGACACAGTTTAAACTAATCAGGGCAGGGCAGATAATCAAAAAGCAAACAAAGACAGGAAGTAAAACTACCAACCACATGAGGGAAAAAAAGCATTTCAAAACAAAACAGGAAATAACCATACACAAACCCTAAAACCATGACAAAAATGTCTTTCAATTTTCAATTGTAGTCACACCTGCAAGTAGATTCTCTACTAGTTATCACTCAAAGCTGTTTTTATTTTAGATTTTTTTCATGGTACCAAAAGGCTTTTAAAATCATGTTCACCAACTTGTCTTCTAAGACTATCTGCCATTAAAGCTAAGGTAGGTAATGTATTTCAGAAGCATTTCTTATTATATTTGTTGAAATTCTCTTTACATTCCGACAGCAATCGATAACTCAAATGCTCTGGAGGGGGGGAATGGCAGGCAGGTAGACTTATTACATGCCTGTGACAGCCACAGACCAGATTTCTGTCTACCTACCTACCTGCCTACCTGTATACACTCTGCCCATACAGTCATTGGGCATGAAAATGTGTTTTGGGGGACGGGCTTTGAGGACAAGCCTGAAGGGAGGGGGTGGGATTTTTTCGGTTGGATACTTTCAAAATCCAGCTGTCTCTTGCTAATTTCTCCAACATTACCGTTAGGTAAAAATCCTTTTGCTGTCTAACAAGCTGTTATGACAAGCGTATGAAAGTTAATCATTTGTTCATGACATTTCTGTGTTTTGCCTATGTGTGTGCTTTCACATGGTGAGCAGGAAACACTTTTCAATTCTGTGTCTTCCTTTAACCATGTCAGCTGTCAGTGCAGTTGGAGTCAATAAACTTTAGGACAACATGAGCTAGTGTCCACTGTGTTCATTATTCTTGAAAAGGTGTTTTAGGATGTAATCAATCTAAGGGTCGCTACAATTCAAATGACCAATACATACAGTTTGTCATTTATACCAGACAGTGTAATAGGGCAGTAGGTCCTTTTTGTTTATTGATTGGTTAGTTACGTAGCTCTTAGAAACTGCTAAATTGATTTTAATGAAATTTGGTGGAAAGTTCAGCCACAGGCTAAAGAATATAAGAATATATATATATATATATATATATATATAGACTAAGACTAAGGTCTGCGTCAGGTGTTGGGGAACCAGGGCATCGAGACGACAAATGGGCTACTGGAACAAGACGGAAATGGGCGAGATGCGATAATAAGGCTCTGTTGGAATGCTACTACTCCAGTAACCCTAGTCAGAGGGGTTACATGCACAGGATGTGGGATGAATGGTTACTTCGAAACCCACAATCAAGGCTTACAGCGAAGCAACTAGTAGCTCAGTGTTCCAACATCCACAAGCGGCAACTGCTATCACAACTTGAGATTGACGAGGTACAACACAAATGCTACGGCAAGGGGGAGCCAGGACTACAGGTCAGAGGGGAGCAACCAGCAACTCCCCAACCAGAGATTGGGTACGGAGCCCCAAGAGAAATCACGCTGAACGAGGCAGCGACTGACCTGAAAGATAAGATCATGGCGAGAATGAAGGCAAGGCAACCCCGACGCCAACTACAACGGCTAAGTGAAGTACCATCCGAAAGTCTCCTAGAAGATGTGAATGCAGCATTGAGAGCGATCCCTACCACAACCATCACTGAAACCAATGAGCTGATATACGCCTCAGCAGCAGTGATCCTAGAGATGCTTGGCTACAAGAGCAACCATGGGAGCCATGAGAGACAATACCCACCATGGAAACGAAGGTTGGAGGCAAAAATCAAGAAGGCCCGGAGAGAAGTGAGCCAACTGACAGAGGCTGAGAGAGGTGCAATGAGAAAGCAAGTACCCAAGAAGTACAACCAGATGCCCATACCTGAAGCACTCGAAACTGCCAAACAAAGGCTCCAAGCCTTGGCCAGCCGCCTAAAGAGATACACGAGAGATAATGAAGCCAGAAGAATAAACCGGCTGTTCGCAACTCAACCTGCGAAAGTGTACGCTCAATGGCAGGGTAATAACAGCAGAGCAGACCCACCAAGGCTGGAAACGGAACAGTACTGGAAAAGTATATGGGAAAGGAGGCATCACACAACAGCGATGCACAGTGGCTGGCAGCCCTGAGAAAGGACCACAGCAACCTCCTGAACAGAATCCAGTCACCATCACAGCAGCAGACATCCAAGAAAGAGTCTCAGGTATGAAGAACTGGATAGCACCGGGCCCTGACAGGATCCACACCTACTGGCTAAAGAAGCTCACTGCACTCCATGAGCGCCTAGCAGCACAAATGAACCAGCTGCTAAGAGATGGGGCGCACCCTGAATGGCTTACCGAAGGCGCACAATCCTGATCCTGAAGGATCCCGCAAAGGGTACAGTCCCATCCAACTATCGGCCAATAACCTGTCTCTCCACAACATGGAAGCTCATGTCAGGCATCATCGCGGCTAAGATAAGTGGACACATGGATCAATACATGAGCAAAGCACAGAAGGGCATTGGCAGAGGAACCAGAGGAGCCAAACACCAACTCCTGGTTGACAGAACAGTCACCCAAGACTGCAGGGCCCGACACACCAACCTGTGCACTGCCTGGATTGATTACAAGAAAGCATATGACTCAATGCCGCACACATGGATCACTGAATGCTTAGAGATGTACAACATCAACAGGACTCTAAGGGACTTCATTGCGAACTCGATGAGGCTGTGGAAAACCACCCTTGAGGCCAATGGTAAGCCACTTGCACAAGTATCCATCAAATGTGGCATATACCAAGGAGATGCTCTGTCCCCACTGCTGTTCTGCATAGGTCTGAACCCCCTCAGCCAAATAATCAACAAGACTGGCTATGGATACCGACTCAGGAACGGGGCCACCATCAGTCACCTCCTCTACATGGATGACATCAAGCTATACGCTAAGAGCGAGCGGGACATCGACTCACTGATCCACACCACCAGGATCTACAGCTCTGACATTGGGATGTCATTCGGGCTTGAGAAGTGCAGTCGAATGGTGACAAAGAGAGGGAAGGTAGTCCACACAGAAGGGGTCTCACTCCCAGAAGGAACAATAGCAGACATTGAGGATGGTTACAAGTACCTTGGAATACCACAGGCAAATGGCAACCTCGAAGAGGCAACAAGGAAGACGGCAACGGCCAAATACCTCCAACGAGTAAGGCAAGTCCTAAGAAGTCAGCTCAATGGCAAGAACAAAGCCCAGGCAATAAACAGCTACGCCCTGCCAGTGATCAGATACCCTGCGGGAATAATAGGATGGCCAAAGGAGGAGATACAGACCACAGACATTAAGACGCGAAAGCTCCTCACCATGCATGGAGGGTTCCATCCCAAATCCAGCACCCTGAGACTGTACGCTAGCCGTAAGGAAGGCGGCCGTGGACTAGTAAGTGTGAGAGCCACTATCCAGGATGAAACATCCAAGATCCACAAGTACATCCAAGATAAGGCCCCAACAGATGACGTGCTCAGGGAATGTCTCAGGCAATGGGGAACAGAGGAAGACGTGCTGGAGGAAGGACCATCATGGGAGGACAAACCCCTACATGGGATGTACCACCAGAACATAACTGAAGTGGCTGATATCAAGAAGTCCTACCAATGGCTGGAGCGGGCTGGATTGAAGGACAGCACAGAGGCACTCATCATGGCTGCACAGGAGCAGGCCCTGAGCACCAGAGCAATAGAGGCCCAGATCTACCGCACCAGACAAGACCCAAGGTCTAGGCTGTGCAAAGAGGCCCCTGAGACAATCCAGCACATAACTGCAGGGTGTAAGATGCTGGCAGGAAAAGCATACATGGAGCGCCATAACCAAGTAGCTGGCATAGTGTACAGGAACATCTGCACTGAGTATGGACTGGAAACCCCGAGGTCAAAGTGGGAAACACCTCCAAAGGTGGTAGAGAATGACCGAGCCAAGATCCTGTGGGACTTCCAGATCCAGACTGACAGAATGGTAATGGCGAACCAGCCTGACATCGTGGTGGTTGACAAACAACAGAGGAAAGCCGTTGTGGTTGATGTGGCGATACCAAGCGATGGCAACATCAGGAAAAAGGAACATGAGAAACTAGAGAAGTACCAAGGGCTAAGAGAAGAGCTGGAGAAGGCCTGGAAGGTGAAGGCAACAGTGGTGCCCGTGGTCATTGGAGCACTCGGGGCAGTGACCCCCAAACTGGAGGAGTGGCTACAGCAGATCCCTGGAAGAACACCAGACATCTCGGTCCAGAAGAGCGCAGTACTGGGAACAGCAAAGATACTGCGCAGAACCCTCAAGCTCCCAGGCCTCTGGTAGAGGACCCGAGCTCGAAGGACGAGACCACCCGCGGAGAGTGAAAAGTTTTTTTTTATATGAGCAGAGTAATTGAGAAACTGGTTTACCTTTAACTATTAAACTTGATCCATTTCTCTCAAAGAAATTTCAACCTGGTTTCTGTGCTAAACATGGCACTAAAGGTGTGTTCAGTGAGTGCTAAGTGAATTTTAGAGATTGATATTGTATGTAAAGTCAATGCAAAGACACAAGTGGACACAAACAGATTTTGTCCTGGGTGACACGAATTCAGGTAAAGACATGTCAGTAACGAACTGGAGTTCCTACAAAGTTCTGAGATCAGTGAAAATCTGAGCTGTCACACAAACACACACACATAGTCAGTGCGTAAGTTGCCCCAAACAGCCAATGTACAGTAGAAGTAATCATCAAAGAACTACTTCAGTTAGAGTACTGAAAAAACAACTTGAGTAGCAAGTAAACAAGTAAAATTGGATTTCATTCACACAATTGGATTTCACATGGTTGTTTGCATTCATCTTCATCCTATATACACATTGAAGCAATTGAGTGGTCGGAAGACTAGAAAAGTGCTATACAAGTACTGTCCATTTACCATTACACCCTAAATGCATTCCCACCACCTCTAAATTTCTTTTCATGTTCAGTCTGAGCATACTTTAACACAGATACTTTAAAACAGGCCAGTACTGTTTTCTCCTACTTTCACAGTGCGAATGCAAATAGTTCAGCAAGTTTCCATAAAGGGTTAAACTCTGGATATTGACCTTTGTTGTAGGTTATTCACTCACTCCCCTGTTGTTCTCCATGCTGTATTTTTTAATAAAACACAAATTTCAGGTTTGTGTTTTTTCTATTCCATTTGTTCAACTATTCCATCTGGAAGCTGTTATTTGACATTCTGCTAGCAAGATATTCATAGGAACATTATGGGCCTATGGGCACAGATATTTCATTGTTTCTCCTATTGACTACCATGCATAGAGGAAAATCTCTCTCTCACACACACACACACACACACACACACACACACACACACACACACACATTCAACCGATGCACATGGGCTGAACACAAACACACAATGTCACACGTTGTATCCTATTTGCTATTTGACATTTTTGCCGACATGCCTACACATGCAGTAAATGCCTCCAGTAGCCCATTTCACTGTCAGATTATTTTCTGCTAATTTCTGTAGCTCCACCATTGGTCTGCACCAATATATTGGAATCATTATTCTGCACCCCAGAATAGAGACCCTGACATCACTTCCTTGCATGCTTGCTCAGGAGGTGTTTTTTAGTTGGATGTCTTCTACTTGATCTTAAAAAGATGTACTTTAATTTTGTTTTTATAAATATGTACAGTAGAGAACAACATGAGAGAAATATGATATTTGATAAATATATTTTAGAGCAGCCTTGGAAATGGCCTGTTTGACTTTAGGACCAGGCATTTTAGACTTTGTTGCAGAGGTGTGATGACAAACTTTGTTTTCAATTCAATTCAATTTTATTTATATAGCGCCAATTCATAACAGAAGTTATCGCATTGTACTTTTGCTATAAAGCAGCTCTAGACCGTACTCTTTACAATATTATTTATAGAGACAGAACGAGAGAGAGAATTTCTTTTTAGAATAATATTAATAAATGATAAACACACTAGTTTAGAACCAAATTAGTTGTAAAAAAGCTGGTGGTTTGAGATAACATCACCAACAATGTAATCTCTGCTTAACAGAAGTGAAATATAAAGGGCCAGGTGTGTTTTGGCTATTTTAAAAAGGTTGTTTTGAAATGACAAGGGATAGGAAGACAACATATAAAATTGATAATTGTTTTGATATTTGTTCCCTGGCAAGAACATTCCAGGGAACATTTTTTCCCAGAGACAAACATTTTGGTCCAACACCTGGTTTGGTGGCTGTTTATTCCTCCATGCTTGCACGGATCACTGAACAAAAGTTCACAGTGGGGGTAGTTGAGAGTTTGGTCATGTATGCCTTGGGGTGTGGAGTGTGCAGAAAGCCTGAAATCTGGCGTTGACACTTGCAAACCCCCACTGACACAATATGTTAATTTGTTGCAACGAGGCAGTAAAATATTACTATTGAACTAAGCTGCCACAAGCTTAGATTCCAGTTTCCTGCTGAAAACCACAGTCTGCTGAGACACATTAAGCACTTTCTGCATCGCTGGACTGGGCTGCACTTTGTGTAGTATCTGCCTCTCGCTCTTTGTTTAGTGGCCAAAATCAAACACAGGGAGTGGGTACAATCAAATCACATGCTATATTAGCCAAGGCACTGCAGAGAGAAGAACAGAACAGGAGTGACAAAGCACTCCTGTGGGGAAGAAGCAGTGGCAGACTGAGGGAAAGAAGGACGCACAGTGGACATGTGCAGTGTTCACATGTTGGTAATTTCTTTAAGACCAAAGTTGGTCAGATTCTCTTGCTTCCCTATAAAGGCTGATCTTGTAGAGTTTGTCAGTTTCATTTATCCATATTGTTCTCTTCCAAATAATTAATTTAGCTACTTAGCTAAAACTGAGGACTTGCTTAAAACCTTTCTGATTACTCTTGTTTGAGAAGTCCTCTGGTAAGCTACTCTGTGTTGAACACAGAGTAGCTTAAATTTCTGAGTTCTCAGACCATTTTCACAATTGAGAATGACTTCAGGATGGGAGCCAAAACGTCTTGATTCTGAAAACAGTGTCCAGATGACTACGACTGAAACCTTTTCTACAATGGCCAAGGTAGAAAAGTGCTATATAAGTGCAGTCCATTTACATTTTGTATGGTTGTATGTCATTATTATCTGAATACAGACTTGTCGTTGCTGGGTAGCAGTCAGATGACTGATGTACAAGGAGAAGTTAACTTGTTGGTTTGTAGACCTGAGATAGATCAAAATGTTGTCTGTTTGAGAAAAATGTTCTAGTTCATCAGACAGTGTGACAGGATTTTTGCTTCATAATTCGTCATGGGTTCAAGATAAAAAAATTTGGATATTTATGTTTGTTTTTTTTCAGACTGTAGTTAATTTTTTTTGACATCCTGTTAGGGGCCATTCAGATGTCGCGTCTAAAAAGGTGTGGAAAACGCCAGAAGTGCCGCTTTCATCCTTTTATCCAAGGAGCAACCGGTCACAAGCAGTCTGATGTTTTGACCATTTCACACAGAACAGTTGCGGTAATTTAGCAGTAAGTCTCACTAACTAAACTAATTTAACGAAGGAAAAAGTCAAAACGATAAACAAAAGAGATAGATATACAAAAAGATAAATGGATGCCCAACACCATAAATCACTCACAGTACCTTTACTGCTGGATTTGTCTGAATTTAAAAATGAAAAAAAACCTTGCCGTGCTTGGGTGCATCCCATCCTTCAAGTCCGAAAAAAATTCGGAGAATATCATCAACTGAACCAGGTTTCTCCACGCGTTGTTCCTTCTGTTTGTGTCAAAATAATACTAGCTTTACAGGTTGTACAGCTCCAGGTATCCCTGAATGAGTATAATCAGTCGCTCTTCCATCTTCAGTTGCTTGTTTGGCTGACCTTTCAACCGGATGTTGTGATGTATTTTTCCCATCTCGGTGCGTCGACGGCGTTACTTTCGCTTTTTTAACACCGTTGTTGTGCGTCTCCATTGAAAATAATACATTTCTCAAAAAATGCAACATCTGAATGGCCCCTTAAGCAGGAAAATATTACCAGTTCCTGTGATACATTGGGAAGCTACAGTAGAATGACTTTATATTCTGCTTACAATGGTTTTGCTTTTGATAGTCTGTACCACATGTGCGGACTATCATCTTGATGGTCCGTACTTTTGTTTTACTCATTCAGGGATTCAAACCAGCAACCATCTTGTTACAAGCACCCTGCTCTTACCCCAGGTTACTGTTGTTCTCAATGCAGTCGGAGAAACTATGAAAGAGAGGGTGAGATAGAACAAAGTTCTGCATAATGATCTAACATGAATCAGAGCCTGAATGAAAGAAAATCCTTGTTGACATAACCTAAATGAATAGTCAGTGTCATGTAGCTGAGATAAGGCTACTGCTGCCAGAGAGAAAGAGAGAGCACAAAAGTCTTAACCCGCTCTGTCAGTTTCATCCTGAATAAGTGTGTTGTAACAAAGTTTGTGCAAGAACGAGTGGAGGAAAAAGTAAAGTAAAAAGTGGAGTGAAAAGTACATTATTTCCCTCTGGAATATAAGTATAAAGTAGCATAAAATGGAAATATTAAAGTCAAGTACAAGCTGTACTGTTGTGCAGTACTTGAGTAAATGTATTTACTTCCCACCAGTAATGTGGGGGCATGTTCAGTGGAATCTGTTTTATCCAGTATCTAAGATGAAAAACTTAGCCCAGGAGTGGCAGGACTCCTGATCATAGACTATATGATAGACAGTAATGCTCATGGCACATGTTGAAAGATTTTATGAAAATAAAGACGTTTGAATTTAATTTGGTTTGATAACTCTTAATGTGTTAACAATATCACAAAGCTGCATGGAGTTATTGGGGCATTGTGGGACATTATGTTGTTCATCACACTATGACACCATGTTCATTTCTGCTAGCAGGTTTTCATACTGTTTGCCCTTGAGAGTGGAGAGAAATAGAATCACAGATGTACAACACAGTAAAAACAACTAAAGTTTCAAGGATTTTTATTCTTTACTGTAGAAACACTGTACATAAATTACTTTCTCTGAGACTAATATTGATGTTCGGATAAGTGGAATTTCTCAACCTTCAAAATAAAAAAGATAAACCAATAAAACATTGTCAACTCGTCTCAATTGTCTCTGAAAAAAAGATTGGTAGCATATGATGTTAACTCTCTGTATAAAGTTCCTGTTCTTTCCTTGAAAATGATTAAAGTTGCCTAACACCTTTGTAAACACACATACACACAAAGAAAACGCCTCTAAAAGAGTACAGAGACCCACAATCAATGAGAAAACATCCACATCGATTTTTGATCTATTACTGTTACTCATTAAAGTCACTGATGGCGATGCACTGTCCCTTTAAGGAGAAACGAGCAAAAATGAGGAGAGAAGCAACGATTAGTTACTACTCACAGCAACCCTGCCCCCCCAAGCCATGACATGTTTCTATTGCAAGCAATACTACTACCTTTGACCGATAAAAGCACAAGGTCTATGCATTATGAGTCACATTTTGCAGAAGTGAAGGACTCCTGGGCTGACAGGGGACCAGTGTTTTACAGGACTGGTGAGCCCACACGGTCCACAAAGAGTACATCCACATAGAATCAGAAACAGCTGTGGTCGCCCTGCTTCCTCACACACTGCTGTTGACTGTGGTCTGAAACTGTAAATTTTTATAGGAGGAGAGGTTTTACAACCAACCAAACAGATCATAGATATCAGTAAGAAAGAAACAAAAACAAAACTCAAAGTTTCCGGTTTTGTTTAGTTCAGATCATGGTCCATTTCGATGGTGGTGGTGTAGTAATAGTAGTAATAGTGGTATAGGTAATATAATGTAAACACTTTTTTGTTAATTTTTTAGATCCCCTTTTTGTCTGAAGCAAATACAAGTTTATATATAAAAACAAAACAAAAAATCAAAACAGAAAAATCTGTCTCTTTTTTTTCCTTCGTACAAATTGTAGTTCTTTTTTTGTGTCCTTCTCTCTTAGAGAGAGTCCACAACAGTTCCATTCAATGGCTTCAGCCATGGAAACAATAGATCCTATAGACGTGGCTCAGAGAGGTCTATAACCCAGACCACATCTGGACCCACACACAGGTATACCTGCAACATCTGTTAGGAATCCACAGACATTTGTTATATTGACAGCTCTGACAGTTTACAACTGTCTAAATGCTTGCAGGCTCATCTAGTTGTGATGGCTGTTGAAATGCTCAGTTGGCTATTTGAAGTCTCTACATCCCCCAGTTTCACAGCTACATGATTATAGCACTCGGTGGGGGGGGGTTGGGGCATGCATGAAGCCTGTTTGAAGGCAGACGACAGGGCAAAAAAAAGAAACAATAGAAAAAGAAAGAAAGAAAAGGCATAGGTCAAAAGACTGAACCTTTTTGCAGGCTCATGAAGACTTTTAAACCATCACAACTGTAGTTTCATAATTTATTGGGTCAGTTGCGTTGGTTACGTGATGGTTACATCATCAATTAGTCCATAAATCCTATTTTACCATCCTCAGAATAAAACTAATTTGCAAACATGGGGTCTCTTCAGTGGCTAGTTTTGAGTCTCAAGACAGTTCAGTCTGTGACATCCATTTTGTGTTAAAACTGAACTTTTTGTTAGTCTTTGACAGTCTCGGGGTAGAAATCAGACATTTGTTGATGCGTGTTACCTTCTCCCTATCTCACTCTGGCGTAGGAACTGGATGTTGTTAGCGCTGTCGGCTAGCTCAGGGTACTGCTCTATGGACAAGACGTAGTAGCCATCGTAACCCAAAACCTTCCCGCTGCTCAGCAGCTGCCTTTTCTCTCCCTCTGTCCACAGCCGAACTCCTTCCTCCCCGTCTCTCACCCGCTGCTGTTCGCGGGCCCAGGCGCTTGAGAGTGCCCTCTGCCTTGCGTTCTCCAGGATTCGCGCTTTCTCTTCGTCCAGCGTCGTCCCGTAACGCACGTGGAGTGCCAGAGCGCCGTACTGCAGCTCCACGTCAGCGAAGCGCCGCGTTCTCCCATTCATCACCGTTGTAGACTGGGATACTGTGACATTTACACCGTTTTCCAGTGATTTCCTGCCTGAGGTGAGCCGCAGTGCACTGAGGTCGTTCTCAGGCAAGCTGGTCTTGATGAAGTAATGCGTGTCTCGTCCTTCCACTGTATAATGTAGGTCTTCAAGGTAAAAGGCATTGTTTAAGACTGCAGCCACCTTGATGCAGTCCTCATTGGCAATGTTGAGAGCGTTGGTCACCACACGGCCTTGGATCACAGCGAGCATCACTCCCTTGCCAATCAAAGACTTGACAGTGGCGAACCACAGGCAGGGTTTGGCATGGTCTGAATGCTGCTGGCTGAGCTGGATTTCTGGCATGCGCTCAAAGGACAGGAAGGCCAAAGACTGACGAGTCACCGCCTGCTGGACACCTGAGATAGACTGTGGACAAGAGAAAGAGGAAGTAATGTTTGACTCTATGTACTGCTTGTAAGACATCATTAACATGTAATTAGTACATTACAAAAACACTGCATTAAAAGAACATTGCATGATAATACAGACAACATGGAAAAATGTATGGGTTGGTTACTTTGTCTGTCGTTTGGCATTAAGACTGAATCTGCAGATATTTTCAGAAAAAATTGTGACGCAGCCTTTGTGTTATTCTTCAATAAATTGCAACAGGGCAGGAAAAAATTTGCCAACAATCTGTGAGCTGCAGTTGCAGACCAGCAGCAGATATAGAGCTGCAGTTCTGACGACACATGAGTGAGCGGAAAGCAAGTGTGTACTATGTCTATGGGACACTTTCAGACTTTTTACGTTTCAGAGGTTGGTTTATGGTAAGTGGGCTAATCCATCTAATTTATATCAGTTTGATCACATTGTTTGTTTTGAGAAATTGAATACACTAATGTTGATAGATCAGTTTTTTTTCAAATATTATTAAGTTACTTTTTGTCAAGGGAGCTACTGTAGCTACAGTATATCACCTACTGTAGGGTAACCAACATTTTTTTACACCATGGACTATTTTTAAGGTAATTTTTGCAAAAATAGCCCAAAGAATTATCATTATATATAATTATTATACATTTCTTTTTGCCAAATCATATTGTTTCCTTGTGCCCTGATAACAAATGTTCTGTGGTCTGGTACTGGTCTGTGGCCTAGGGATTGAAAAGCACAGCCCTAACAAAACAGTAGCTAGGAAAAAGACTTATTCTTGAGTAGACACACTGAAGCACTTTACCATGTTGGCATGTAATCACTGGTCTTCTTATGTACTGTTGCTATATAACTATAAACTAACTGTAATGAAGTTTAAGGACTGGTTAGAATCATATTCAAAACGTAACATCTGAGTATGTTATTGTTATGTTATATATGTGTATTACATTTTGGTTGTCCTTCCCAGGGACTCGGGGAGAAAATTTGAAGTCTTGCTGTATCTTTGTATGATGTATCAGTTTACCATATGTCTAGAACAGCACTGCACTAGAGCACTGCACTAGAGCACTAACGAGATATTTATAAAAACAAACACAAAAAACAAAAATTACACATATATATGATCACAAGTGAACTATTTTTCATCTCAAGCAAAAGAGGAACTCAACTGCAACTTTTTTTGTGCCAATGCAGAGCGTATGAAGTGACTTTTTTCTCTCTCTGTATATGTTTGTGTGTGTGTGTGTATGTACTGTACATACACCCTTGTAGCTTCTAAATTTCCTGGTGAGAAAGGCCATTACCGCACTCAAACTGCACAAGTAAGTCCAGTACATTCACACTTCAAACAACACTGTCAGTCAGTCCAAGACTCTCTCGTTTCCTTCCTCATTTTGTCTGGTTTTCTCCCAATTCCTCTCTGAATCTGCCGCATCTATTTTTGTCTTTGCCCTCATGGTGATGTCTTTATTTCACTGAATTTCAGCCTCTCACTCTTTGTGCGCAAGTGTGAATTCCTGATAACTTGTCCACCAAACAAGTTTATAAATAGCCACAATAACTGAGTGAGTGTAAGAAAAGAGGAAAGAGCAGATAATGCAGCTTTAAGCCAAGAAATGCATGAATGATTGGTCTCACTGGATGACTCTTTTTTGTCTTCTCTCCTCATTTCCTTGCTCATTATTCTCACTCCATTTCATTCTAGAGTTTCCTCTTTCTCATCCATTTCCTGATTTTCTTTTCTCTATGAATGTCAGGTTATTTCTTGATTTCCTCGCCATTTCACTCTCTTTCGTGTTCTCACTGCTTCATGTTTGTAGTTTTCATCTTGATTTTCTGAATATATTGGTCCATGAATTTCTTCTCCATTTCATCTCTTTTTCTTCTTTACTGTGTTTTTATTTTGCATGTATAAAATCATCTTTTCTGTCCTAATGGTCATTTTATCATCTGTGTGTCTTGTTTTTCTCTTTCTGTTACAACACTCTGTATTATCATCAGTGTGTATTTATCGCATGTCTGTATTTTAAGTATCACCAAATATAAAAATGATAAATCAACTTTTAGCTATCACTGATGGATGTAGTTTTATTTTAATATAAAATTATACAAATGAATGAAATATCTGTAAAATATATGTGTAGCACTTTTTTTTACTAACAATTCATTATGTCCTACCCATTGTTGTGACTCAACTGACATTAAAATAGTTCAAATGTAATTCAAATAAGTAGTTTTATTACAGTCATGACCATTGATGTCACATCAGGTAACAACAAAGTACCTGCTGTCACATCACTGATTGGGGTGTGGCCAGAAGCACAACAATGCTTGAAGGCTTGTGCAGTGCAGCAGCATTTTCTGCTCCATGTGGTTAAATGTGGATTTGCCCATTAGTTATGATGACAGAGTACAGTCTACTGCTAATACAACAGGGTTGCTCTTAAGTTATCTATGATTCATTCAACCTTTCTATCTAAGAGTACTTAGGATACATACAGGCAGGTCATCCCACAGCTGGCTCTTTTTCATCTCCAGTGACGGCTGCGTCAGGTCAAACTTGGGAATAGGGAATCCTGGGATTGCGTTGTGGAGATGGAAGCCAAATGTGACCAACCAGATATTGACATCTACAGAAAAAGAGAGCAGTGGGTGTGGAAAAGGGATAGAGAAATATTTGCATCAGGAAATTTCAATATGGCAATAAATGCACTCAAAGAAAAAGCATGCAGGGCAATGTATGCATTAAAAACCAAGTTATTCAACAATAACCCCAATTAATCCCAATTACAATCTGGACAAAAATATTTGATAATGTCATTTTAAGAATAGCTTTATATGGAAGTGAGATCTGGGCCCCGCTCAGTAGATTGGAGCATGACTCATGGGACAAACACCCAATAGAGGCCCTCTACAATGAATTCTGTCAAAGAACTCTAAACGTTCAAAGGAAAACACCAAATAATGCCTGCCGAGCAGAACTGGGATGTTTCCCATTACTGTTAAACATACAAAAGACACACTTCCATTCAAAGCACCAAAACCCCAACAGCTGAACCCTGAAAACAGTCCCTCAGTCAGCTGATGATGAACTAACCAACCAGTCTCCCATCAGCACTGATTCAAAACAACACAACAGAATAAAACTTTTATTTTAAATTATGAATCAGTCAAAATATCTATATTTAGAACATTGGAGACATGAAACAAAAAGCCAAAGTAGACTAAGTTGTTATTAGACTCTAAACAGAGAATATAAATTGGCTAAGTATCGCCACTCTGTCAGAGATATGAAACAGAGACTGATCCTGACCAAATACAGGCTCAGTGACCACCAACTGGCAATAGAAACAGGAAGATACAGACAGACATGGCTGCCCAGAGAGGAGCGTGTATGTGGTCACTGCTCGACAGGGGAGGTAGAGACAGAGATGCGCTTCCTCCTCCACTGTGAGAAGTTCTCTTCAATAAGAGATTTCCACTATGGGGAAAAAGCCAGGAAAATGACACATTTCCTAATGTTAACCCCAGAAGAGAAACTCCTAGGTGAAAGGACAGCAGCTCCTCTGGTAGTTAAATATGTATCTGCCTGCCACAGCCTGAGGGATTCACAATCACTGTACGAACCCAAAAATTAGGGATTTGCATAGTATTCAGTAATTGTATTAAATTGTAGTATTGTACTGTAATGTACTGTATTTTATAGCAATCAAAGAATGGACTGCATCAGTATAATATAGAACCTGCATATGTCACACCTGTGTATTTAATATTTATATTTAATATATATGAATCTTCTGTAAACTACTTTGGCAACAACATGTTTTTGCTCATGCCAATAAAGCTATTTGTATTGAATTAAAAAATAAAATAAGTTAAAGAGTGAGTTCAAGCATGTTGCTCTGATGATTTGCACTCTATAGCCAGCTGAAGAAACTGTAATAATAAAGACAGTGGTTTTGAATATTTCTTATGCCTTCTTATAAATAATTCCACACAAATCACTTTTGTTCCCTTAATAAACATCAAATGCCTTACATTGTTGCAGCGCATTACTATTAAAAGTAATGTTGCAATTTCCACAGAAATTACATTTATTGTATTTATGTAAAATAAAAGTATTAACCACAACCATACTGCACATGTAATTATGCATTTTACGCCAACCAGCAATGATTGGTTTGGTTTTGATTTGATTTGGTTTGCCAGTGCGGAAGCGGGGAGCAACCCAGAGCCATGTAGATAGCTCCGTGAGCCGCCGTTGCTGTAAAAAAAAAAAGGTCCACTGGAGAGAATGTATATTATTGAACATTGTTAATATGCTTTGGCAACGTTGTATTGTATAAAGTCACGCCAATTAAGACACTTGACTTGAAATTGAACGGAGTTGACGCAATGCTCTCTTTACGTCTCTGGAACAACCGCAGCAATGGAGTAGGCTACAACAACTAGGAGTAAAACCTAAGAAGCATCCAAGAAAAGCCTCTGATGCTCCAGATAAACAAGAAAGCGATCAACGGTGAGGACACAGATAACCACTGGTGTAGCTTTAGCTTTTCTTTTTGGAGAGCACTGAGAGAAGGGACTGAAGGCAGACACAGATGTCACATTACTGCCCTTGGACAGGTTGGTAAAATATCTGGAGTAGGCTATGTAGCTTTTACATTTACTCTACCTAAATAATGGATTATTGTCTTGGAACTGTGGACATTTCTCTGTATTTTTGTAACTATTTCTGAACATGAGCCTGGGGCAAGCTCACTGTAGGCATACATCATAAGCATGCGTCAACAGTGTTTGTGTAATTACTCTCACTGCCAGAAGGGACAGACAAAAGTTCCGCACTCCAGCTTTAAGGGTATACTGTAAGGGCATTTGGTTTGGAACCCTTTAAAATTCATGCTTCAGGTTCTTCTGATGGACCACCAAGACCGAAAAGTACTATATACCTCCTCAGTTCTTTTGTTACTGCTATTGCTTTTTTACTGTAAATATTTTCTTGTTACCTGTGACATATTCTTTGACCTGATGAATCTTGCTGATGGGGTTGTTGCCTCGGAACATGTAGAGGTTGAAGGGCTGGGGATCTTTACCAACACGTGTCCATGTGCTGATGTCAGGAGTGGTCCACCTTCATAACAAACACACTCTGGTCAGATGTGACACTGACAAAGCTTGGACTGGCAAAGAGTGAGTAAGTGACAGACTGCCTACCTCCCAGCAGGGATGTCATAGTCTCTGTCTCCAAAATGCAGCAGTCGTGTCAGAGGATCATACAGGCCTCCATGGAAACCAATTACCAGCACAAAGTCTGGGTTGGAATCAAAGTAAATCTCGCCATATGCTGTGTACTGCACCTACACATGCAAACAGAGATTTAATTAATAGAATTGGAATAGATACACGAAACACACTCAAACGCTTTCTTCCTTTGCCCCACAAGAAAACACACACACACACACACACACACACATTCACACATATACCTGTTTAAGCAATAGTCCATTGTTGCTGAAGACAGCCAGTGGGGTCCCAGTGTTATCACATGCAATATAAAACTCCTCTCCACTGCTGATCTCCATAGCAAACACATGGCCCTGTGCAACAATAAACACTTCAATTATACACATTATGAATATAATAATACTAATGATTTTTATTATTGCTGTTGTATTCTATAACTCCACAACTGATAACAGGAGGGCTATAAATAATGATGTCACTATTATTATTAATTATTGGGAGACTTGCTGCTGCTGAATTACTAACCATGTTCATCACAATAAAAAAGTTCATGTCCGGCTGTCACCGTGTTACAGGTTCCCTAATTTGTGAAGCATTTAAAGTAGCAAAAGATTTTTGTAACAATATTTTTATGTGATAAAGTGGGGCTGCTACGGAGAAAACCATCCCCCTCCTCTCTAATTGAGATGCTGTACAATCACCATGTTTTCCCTATGGTCACTGGAGGAAAACCTGCTCCACACAGAAATCAAAAGTTGAGAGTGAAAACCAAAAGTGACTCATAAATAGCAGTCAGTGAGAGTTCTGTCTGAAAGCTAGACTCCTCCATGTTCAATGTTTTGCCTATCTCTAACTGGAGATACTGGAGAACATCTGAGTTTGGAAAACAAATCACATAATTTTACCTACTTTCCTTCTCAAATTTGACCAAATACAGTATGTTAGCAATGATATCACCATATTTAGAATTACTTTTCCATTGTACGTAGCTACCTGCAGATCATAGTAAAAGGACGTGATCTCAGAGCTGGAATGGTTATAGACGTGGGTGATCCTGGTGGGGTAGTTCAGGTCAGCGTAGAAGAACTGCAGGTGTTGGCCCAGACTGTTTCTGGATGCCACACGCCGACCCAAACCGTCGTAACGGTACTGGATGGTCCAGCTGGCCGCTTTACTGTAGACACGAACTAGAAGACCTGAATTACAGATTATAAAAAGGAATAATAAGGATGTGAAGAATGACAAGACAATAAATTAGATGTTAAAGCTACTATGGAATTATAGAATTGAAAAATTGCAGACTTTGGTGGCCCCCAGTAGTATAAAGTCAGTTTCATTGGGATTGTTGCCACCAAAATACTGAGTACAAAATACTAATTCCCACCTTTGGAGTTGTATTCAAATATCTCGGCTCCTCTCTGTCTCAGGAAACCGTCTTCATCCAGCCGGTACTGAACATCTCCCAGACGAGTAATTCTGTCTCTCAGATCGTAGCGTAGAGGGGTCAACCGACCACTGTTCCCAGGGTTCAGCAAATGCAGGTTCCCATTCAGGTCATAATTATACCTGGAGAAACCAGGAAATTATACTATTAATATTTGTCATCATCAAATGCTTTTTTTCAGTTTAATGTTATAATCCTACCTCCACATCATCTTCTCATTGAGGGAGACTGTTTGCAGCTGTCCATCAACGTCATACTCGTAAGCATATTTGGTTGTGTTGGCGAACGGACCAATCTTGATCTCACGCTTTGTGACTCGGCCCATGTTGTCGTACTGAATGGTGATCCAGTACATCAGGGACCTGAAGATTTCATACTGGATCTCCTTGATGCGGCCGTGCTGGTCGAAGTGTTTTGTGTAGGTCATCACTGCTGTGGAGATGATCTGAGACAGGGGGAGGACAAGGTCAGAAAATCAACAGTTTACTTCATACATTAACAAAAAGCCCTGCTGATCAGACTTCTACAGAGAGACTGGAGAGACTATACATGACTGACCAGACAAGACAGGGCATTAACACTAAACAATTGCCAATCAGGGAGATATTTTTGTCATGCTTTGTAGACACAAACACATTGACAACCAGGTGTATTCTAGTCACACAAAAAAGGTCAGGGCCTGTGTTTATCAAGCATCTCTCACTCCTAAGAATCAAACTGAAAGTTAAACTTGAACTAAAAACAGTTATTTGAGAAGCTTTCTATGCTCACTCTCAGTGAAGAGTAGAAGTTCTCATTTGAGAAATTTGAGGTAGACACTGTGGCAGTAAACCTGGTTATTTATCTATTACCTGAGTGCTGCAGAGGGAGATTACCTGCTGCTACTTCCAATTTGGTAAGTGCAATAAAATACAGTTTTGAATTTTAGTTTTCTTGCTTGTTTGTTATGGATAATACAGAAATCCCCTGGTTTTACCTAGTTACTTTTTTCCCTCCTTTTTTATTTTCTCATGGTTTGTGAAAATCAAGAAACAAGACTTGGAAGCGTTCTCAGAGCATATTAATACTGTGGACCCCAACATCAAGTTCACGCGTGAGGACGCTAAAGAGAACCGCTTGGCCTTTCTTGATTGTTCTACTCTCAGAGGAGAGGACGGAAAGCTCCAGATAGAAGTGTACAGGAAACCAACACATACGGATCAATACTTGCTCTTTGACTCACACCATCCACTACAGCACAAGCTGGGTGTAATCCGGACATTACAACACAGAGCCCAAGAAGTGCCCACCGGCTCAGAGGGTAAGAAGAAAGAGGAAAGGCATGTCCAGAATGCACTCTCAGCCTGTGGTTATCCTACTTGGGCTATCAACAAAGTTAAAAGAGCCAAAAAACAGGACAAAAATGTAACTGAACCAAGAAGGAACGGTGTCTCCATTCCTTATGTGTCTGGACTGTCTGAAAAACTACAAAGGATCTTTAGACAGCACGATGTTCCTGTCTTCTTTAAACCAGGCAACACTTTAAGACAGAAACTCGTTCACCCTAAGGACAAGTTACCCACACAGAAACAGAGCAATGTTGTCTACTCCATTCAGTGCAGTGAGGAAAACTGCAAAGAATGGTACATAGGTGAGACCAAACAGCCACTTCACAAAAGACTTTATCAGCACAGACGACACGCTAACTCAGGATTATAGAGCGCCGAGCATTTGCATTTAAAAGCTACAAACCACACATTTGAAGACAGCGAGGTGAAGATGCTAAGTAGAGAGAAGAGTTGGTTTGAACGGGGCGTCAAGGAAGCCATTTTTGTGAAAAAAGAAAACCCCTCTTTGAACAGAAATGGTGGTCTGAGATTGAATCTGCCCAAAGTCTATCAGAGTGTATTATCACCTTGGTCACGCCAATCACATGCTAATCAGGCACTTAACAGTGATGAAGTAGATGCAGCCAGAAAACAATAGGCCTGATTACTGATTACTGGGCCATCTTGGAAACTGTTAGGTCAGTTTCAGGTGAAACTAGCTATTAACAGATACTCAGGCAGACTCCTTCCTGAGGGCAGGGCTTATGCAACTCAGAGTAGCTTAAATTTCCAGTTCCCGTCCAATTTTTTCACAATTGAAAGATTGACTACGACTGAAACCTTTTCTACGATGGTTCAGTGTTCACATTCCATAACAAAAATTCACTCTTGCATTTGATTTATTGAGGTCTTTAACATATTTTGTTTGCAGAGTAACAATCTGAATGAAAACAATATATTTATTGGTTGCTGCTACAAGTAAAATTACTTGTAATTTGCAAAACATAATGCTATCAAATACTAGTGATGTTAGGTATCACTGTCTGTCCCTGTTGCTATGGCAACAGCTGCACATGTGGATTCAGCGGCTGGTTGCTCCTTCAAATTTGGTACATTTTTGTTTTAAGTTGTTAAATTATTTTGGGCTTTATTGCTGTAACATCACTGAATGATGTCTGATTGGATTTGTTTTAAAGGGCTAAGCCAAAATTGTTCAAATCGACTGGATCAGGAGATTGACTATGGCAACGGCTGCGCATGTAAGTTAGATATTGAGGCAAAATTAGCTCTGCTACATTTTTGTTTTTTATCTGTTATCTTATTTTTTGCTTAGAATTGCAGCTTATACGCATGACCTTTTTGGGTTTGGATTAAAGAGCAGCAGACCTTGAGACAATTCAACCAGACCAGACACCACGGCGGGTGCTGTGTGATCACCCTAGGAGGAGAGGAAGAGCCAGGATAGGAGCCAAGCTGGCCCAGTTTGGACTCAAGGCTGCTCCTGTAATGTCCGGTCTGGACAAAATGGGACTCAGGCTGGCCAAGCAATGGGAAATCTGAGACTGTTGTGCCCACATCTTTACAGAGAGCTGCTCCACCAACATCCCGGATCAAGCAACGTGCGGACTGTGTTCCGAGCTGAAGGAGCGCAAGACTCAGGATGGCAGGATGAGGAGAGGCTGTGTTTACATCGATTGTGCTTAGTGCTCAAGCGCAGTCAAAGTGGATGGCCTGATTAATATCAAATTATTACCTCTAACTTCTACGACTGATCCACCTTATCAAGATGTATGAAGTATTTTTTCTTCTTTATCCATCATTTAAGGACAATTCAAATCAATGCAGCCAATTGTGTCTCACCTGATTGATATCATAATAGATGACTCCAAACTTCCCAAACTGCTCCACCTTCCCAGATATATCATCAAATTGATAGAGATCGATTGGCAGTGGCGTCTCATTGATTACAGCCTGCATGCTGGTGACTCTGAAGCTGTTGTCGTAGGTGTAGTCAAAGCGTGCATTCACCATCCCGTCCTCGCTAAAGCGGAATATTTGCCGGTCAACCAGTGGGCCAATCTGGCGGTACCGGATGGAGCAGATGAAGCCTTCACTCTGCAGGTTGACGGTCTTAAGCACGCCAGCAGTCTCATCGTACGTGAAACTAACTCGTGTTGAGTCATAGAGGATCTCTGCCAGCTTGTTCTGATGAGACAAATATAACAGTGCAGGACGTTATTACAATAATGGACTTTGTAGAACGTCAAAGTCCCTTCATTCTCTACTCAATTACACAAAATATAATACATTTTTTAAAATTAATTATGTTAACTGCGTAAAAACATAAAATCATATACCTGTCTGCGATATTTGTACAGTATACGGCGGCCAGTGCCTAGATGGGCAACTCTGAGGAGCTGGAGAGAAAGAGAAAAAGCAGTGTAGATGAGCAGTTTAGTTTTATTATAATTAAAATGATGATCAGACTAATAGGTCGCTGATTAGACTTGAACAATATTCATTACACAAAAGATTCCCCATGGCTGTCCACAGTGTAAGCCAGCCTGTCAGAATTGACCATGGCTGGACTTGAGACGCAAAAAAAATATAGGGTTGCCTTACAGTCTTAAAACAATATACTGTAGATTAGAGGTGACAGAGAGACCTACATTGTCTGCTAAAAATGGGTAACACTTACATCAAGTATTTAGCAGTGTTTCTTGTGTGGTGTGAAAGCCGTTGTGTAAGAAAAAAGGAAATGATTGATGGAAGATATGAATTGCAGTCTTATTACACACACACACACACACCCACACACCTGTCCATCTTCAGAGTAGTCCACAGTAACAGAGGCGTTGCTCTCTGGGGGGGTGTAGATGTTCCTGTAGTATCCTATGGACCTGATGGTCTGCATGGTATGTCGAGCCACGCTGGGCATGGTGACCGCTGACAGACGGTCACCTGAGTCATAGTCAAAGATGTACTGGTGCTGGCTGTGCAGCAGCAAGACCATGGACTGGAAAATATGAAACATGCCATCAGAGCAGTAAAAGACCCAGAGTAGAGGCACAATGAGACACATTTACACAATGTTGTGGAACATCCTTTTTCACACCATTTTGGTTTTGCCAGATGGAGATAGAAATAAAAAAAATTTAAATAATATACATATTGACTAGTTGGGGGCAGGGAGGAGCCTCTCTCATATCAGGGAATCACTGTAGTGAGATGCAAATATATATATATTTATTTATATCATATGAGTTGTTAACTGAATGTTTGTATTAAACATGTACTTTTTTTGTGTGTAAGGACAAAATAAACATGGTGTTTATGTCATGAACCTTATGCTACATGTAATGACACTGTAGGACATGTTAAACCCACATTATAACACTGGCTCAATCATCAGCTGGCTTGGCTACCAGCTGACTGGAATCATCCAGTCAGCTGGTAGCCAATCATAAATACAATTAATAAGGTGTACACAGCAGCCTTTATTAACCTGACACGTCTCACTGACTAATCTGCTGATTTGCTTATGCCCTTCATGCAGCAAGGCGGAAAGAAAGGGTGTGGAGTTTGGGGTGGTGGATGGATGTGTAAGCTTATCAGATTTTAATGCAGATCTTAGTTTGCGTCCTGTTATAGACCTGCAATTAATGTTCGCCTTTTTATTGACTATAACCACAATCCTTCCCCAAGCGTTTTATTTGCCTAACCCTAACCATAAATTATTTGCCATAACCACGACCTTTCCCTAACATTAACCATAGTTGTTAGTTGCCATGTGCTCATATTGTAGAAAGCAAGAACTTGAAAAACATTGCCATTGGATTTTTAAAAAAATAATTGTTTTGCGAAACAATCCAATATTGATATTCTTCTCTGGCGATACAGTTGGTTTATTAAGGGGGTTGCTGCTCGAATTCTTTAAGAGCCCCTTCAAAAAGCAGAGCCTTTTCAACCAAATGTTATTGTATAAGCAATGCAATACATTTGACCTCCAACTAAACAGGTCAGAGAAGTGCTTAATACGTGATTCGATTTACCTGCTAAACTGGCTCATAGTGTGCTTTTTTGCATTTCTTTGCACATATGCTTTAAACTCTTTCACTGAATTAAACTGATCTGATTTTATGTATTACTGTGCATTAGTGTTTTTACCTTTGTGTTTATTTGACTATATAAGACCTTTTCTCCTTTGGGACAACAAAGATATTGAACTGTAGTTGATTACACTACTTACAGTAGTATCGGGGAAATACATGAACTTACCACCCACTCAACTGTGCTCACAGTGGAGCACTTTGGTAGCCAAATGGCTACAGCGCATGTCATATAACTACAACGTCACCGGTTCAACTCCATCTGGTGACCTTTGTTGCATGTCATGCCCCTCTCTCCTCCCCCATTTCCTGTGTGCCTCTTCACCACGCTCTGTCCAAAATGCCCAAATATATATATATATATATATATACATATATATATAAACTGTGCTCATGGTGTTCATCATAAATTATAGTATGTTATATCCATATAGATGCAGTCACAATGTTGTATGTGTGCCACTGTGCATGATGAATTCTGCTTTTTGACACTGTTTATACTGAAAATACTTAATGGAAGAGACTTCCAGTAAATATTTTCAGCAAGGAGAGAAAGTGACAGACAGAGAAAGGAAGTTAAGGGAAAGTTCAACTTTATGGACAAATTTTGAATAGGGATTTCCTGCCGGTGGGCACAAAGTCATCTCAATAGCTCCAATACCATATCGGATGTCCAATGGCAATGCAAAAGGATTGACATTGGATGGGGAGGTGTGTCCACTGGACACGACTAATAGGTGGCAATGTCGTTCCATGGGCGTGTCCACTTGACACCATTTGAACAGCACAGAACCCTTGTACTGTCCACTTGGCAGACTTTTTGTTCACTTCCCCCACTTCACCTGAAACGTCTAAAAATAGCCAAAGGTATTGTCAGCGTACAATGGCATCCATTAGCAATTACCCAGTCTGCCCAAAACTGCCAAATGTACAGTCCCCCCTCTGCTAAGGGCCTCATGCTAGCCCACTGACATTTTAGCCCTGCCACCCTCTCACCCAAACGATTCAGCCTTGTGAAAATAAAGCCAGTCGGAGACGCTTGGATTTTGGCAAAGTTTCTATTTATGGCTCTTGGAGGCTCGGAGGCCAAAAAAATCATGTTTCTCCAATTTACCTCAAACTTGGCACACTATGAGCTCTGCCCCCAGGGATGAAGACCATCAAAACTCAATGGTTTTGGAAATATGACCTCTCAAATGTTAATGTTAAGGCGGCCAGCAGCCAGATGACTGTTTTGTGAACTTTAGCCAATTAAGGCCAATTAAGGCCACATTTTCAGTTCTGCATTGAATTTTCACTCCAAAATTGCACAAACTGATCTCTGCAAGCTCCTGAATTGAGTGGTGTTGGTTACATGTTGCTACAGTGCCCCTGAAAGGAAATAGCTGTGGAGAGGAGATAGAAGACCGAGACTCAGGATTCTGGATTATATGGTTGATTTTTAGGATTTTAGCCTGTGTAAATTTCACATAATTTAAAGCTATTTTCACTGAGATATGATGCTGTCAATTTCAAATACTTTATAATGAGATTAACCCTTACTTTCAACCCTCATTCTTTCCCGCGGAGTGTACAAAATGTTGACCATGGGGGCCCCGGGTCGATAGGAGGAGTTTTTGATTTCACATTCTGCGATTGGGCTCATATTCTGACCATTTAGTCAGCCCAACAGAGGCCTTCTCTACCTGTAAAATATGGATCCAGTCAGATGACTTGAAAAAATACCTTGATGCGTATGACATATTTAATAAGAAACTAATAAGTCATATTTGGGCTCATTTGGCCAGGTTTTGCATGTTTTTAGGCATTGTCATACCGACTTACCCTAGCATGCCCTAAGCCCTTCAGTGAGGTATTTGAATTGGACAATTAAGGCCTACTTTTTGTTTTTTTGGAGAGAAGTTTATTTTTGCACTTTTTAAAATTCCAATCTGCCTGAACCTTTAGTCACTGAAAGCACATAGTTGAGGGATGAATATATCAGATTTTGGTGTTTTTAGACACCCGGGCCAAAGGGCCAAAATATTTGTTAAAATTGTAATTGCCATTGGAGGCCCGGGCCTGGAACTAAACTGTCACCCCCCCTCGTTTTACCCAAACGAAGGTCACTGGAGCTAAAACTCAGTACATTTTGAAAGAGCAGAAGATATGAGCATGTCCACTTGGCATTCCCTGGGCCCTGCAGTAAGGTATTTGATTTAGACAAACTTTGTCCACTTCAAATACCTTATGCAGGATTCAGGGTATTTCAAGTAGACAAGGGCTATATCTCCCATGTGCTACAGGTAAGGAGTCTGAAATGTAAGTATGTTGGTCCCTGGGGCTCCAGGAACCTGCTCTGTACTCAATACAGTTTTTCTTTTTCTTGGAATGCTTACTTATAGATTCCTCGGTCTGTTTTCCTTTTTTGGCCTTGATAACACACTTCACAATATGGACTTTTTAGAAAAACACTACCACTAAATTTCTCAACTCTTTTAAAGCATAACATACAACATATTTACGTATATAGATCATCAAAATGTCTAATATGACAAAATATGTGATTTATTTATAATTATCTACTTTTTCTACATCTCAATCAAACTTGTTAAACTTTGATATAAAATCACTCACTGAACCTTGGGAGAATTGTGTACAAAGGGGGATTAAGTAACTGAAAGACAAAAATGTCAGCAGCTGTCCAAGAAATATGAGTCATTTGTATTGATCATGTAGTAACCACCAACCAGCTGGGTGGTGAAGCTGATTCTTAAGATGCTAAGATGCAGTTTCTCTAATGTCCACTAGATGTTTGCTCCAAGAAAACTGCATACAAATTTGGAGACTGTCCTCAACAAAAAAAACAAAAACAAAACAAAAAAACCCCCAACAGCATGGTCATTTTTTCCCAACACTTAAATTGACCTATGTATATATTTTCCTGATACGCCACCTCTTTTGGTCATGCATATAATGACTGTTGTCTGTCAGAAACAAAGGCAGAAGTAGCATAACATTATTAAAGCACCACGAAAACTCTAAGGGAGGTGAATAGTAAGCATTTAAAGTGTCTCCTACCTATCGTCAGTGTTGGTTTCTTTCAACTATATCCACGATCTTTCCCCAATCTTAACAAAGTAGCTTTAGTTGCCCAAACCATAAACATAGCCGTGGCGTGGCATTTTTGTAAAGATAAATTGCTATGGCTTCAGAAGGCACTAACAAACAATGTTGTCTTGACAAATGACCTGTTTTGTTTATTTTGCCAATCATTATCACAGGACCAACGTTCCACACTTCAGTAAGCTTGATTCACTGAACGGTTGAAAGCTAGTAGACCTGTGAGCTGACACTACTTTGTCACAAATACTGATCCCAAGGTCAAGAACGAACTTCGATGCTCAAACCAAGTTTGACGTTTAGGTCATTGTTTCATTCAAGAGATATTATGGAGATATTAAGAGAACTAATATCTGAACGGTTGAAAGCTAGTGGACCTGTGAGCTGACACTACTTTGTCACAAATACTCATCCCAAGGTCAAGAACGAACTTTGATGCTCAAACCAAGTTTGACGTTTAGGTCATTGTTTCATTCAAGAGATATTATGGAGATATTAAGAGAACTGTGTTAAGAGGCATTTGCTTGATTGACAGTCTATTGAGGTGGTTTGTGCTTTGTTTGTCACTCCTCACTCCTCACAGACTTGTAACATTTCCTTCCCTTCTGCCTTTCTACAGATATACTGTATGAGCTGAGATCGTCTTCTATATACATACAGTATCTCTTACATTCTCTCCCTTTCTCTGCTGATGACACCCAAATCTGCATTCTCTTAACCTCCATTCAAGCTCATCAATTGTTAAAAATTGGCCATGTAAAAGGATGGGCAGCACTGACTGCAGCATTAGATGGCTGTAAAATTGTTACAATTTTAAATAAATATGTTAATGACATCACTATACTACCTTTCCCCAATCTTCTCCCTTTTTCTAGAGTTTGCCCATTTTTACACTACCAAACGAATTTGTATCACTGAGATTAGATTACTGTAAATTATTGTTCTCCTATCTAACACCCAGTGGCTGCAACTCTCTTAGACATTTTAGCCTCTTCACCTTTACAGACAGATCTGATTTGCAGTTGTTTATGAAGAAAATGCACTGTAGTTCCATGTTAGTACACCTCACACTCTTTTACTTTCCAAGGTGTCTGGAAGTGATAGAACATTTTCCTGTAGAACTTAATGTAACACTTTATTAGAGAAGCTAATCCAAATTGAAAACCCATTTATTCTCAGTAGTTGTTTTACTGAGAATATGACCAAAGCGCTGTACAAATTAAAGTCAATGACACAACACAACAATAGTGAGTAGAATGACATCAGCAGCAAAAAGACACATGAGTACTTTCACTGAAAGCAATAAGGCACGATAATGATAATAAATAGCAATGATAGAATACCAGGCAATATAAAAATGTGCACAAATGTAAAACAGAAACAGAATAAAACCTGTAAGATCAATTTATAAAAACAGTATTATAAAATACCTAAACCATGTAATGTAAAAAATCCGGGGAGAATCTGAAAATCAAAGAAGGTGCCTTTTTTGCCTTCCTCGAGAGTGAGAGCTAACCAGTGCTCTCCTGTTTTGTGTGCAGCGTGTTTGTTGACGATAAAAATGGCTGGAAATCTTAAGGATTGATGCACTAAAGGTAACTGATCCGCGGCCCACACTCCACAAAAGGCATCTCCTAGTAAATGACGTAGTAATCTGTCCAAATGATGATTGTTCATACTGTCTCAGTACTAGTCCACAAGCACCTGTCGTTTGGAATTGATCTCCAAAATAGACTCGTAACAAGCATAAACGTTGGAAACGCATGACAATGCGTTGGCATCTTCGCAGGCGTTGAGATTAAAAACGAACAAAGAGTAGCCCTGCTGAAATTCCTCCTGGTCAATGCTTAGAGATAAATCTTTCAGGTGTCTCCCTGTAGCGGTAAACATATTGTAAAACTCTCTGACTGATAACCCTTGATTAAATTGAGGTTGGAAAGCTTTGGCGGGCACCTGTCTCCCGTCCTGACACAGAGCCATGTATTCAACATTGTTGTGAATAAAATTGAAGGGTGACAGATCTCTTTTTCCTCTCTTTATTTTTAAATGGAAAGTGCTGGCAGCAGTGCCATGAGACAGAAGGCGTCATTAGCTCTAGTCAGCTAGATTCTCAAATCAGTTCAAGAGAAGCCTCTCGCAGAAAAAGCTCTTTAGATTCTGAGGTGAACCGAGCTCTGTGATTTAACCCCGTGTTTTGGCCATTATTTGGTACTATCAGAATCAGAAATACTTTATTGATCCCCGAAGGGAAACTGTTTGTTACAGCAGCTCACCTTTACATCAGTGCACACAGGAGAAAGTACTAGCAAAAAATATAATACAGTACACTATAAAAACACTATAAAAACAGGTCAGAAAATAAATTAAGTACCAGGTGGGTATAAGTATAAGATAAAATAAGTGTGAAGTACCAAGTGGGTTTACTGGTTGATGATGATAATACGGTATAATAATACAATGTAATAATGTAATAATATAAGTAATAAGTAGTGGTGCATGTACTGTCGAGTTAAGTGTGGCTTATTGAGATTATTAAGATATTGCACAGCAGTAATGGAGGTATATAATATCAATAACAATAAATAGGAAAAACTAACATAGGAAAACTAAATATTGCATGGGAGTAATACACAGAATATTGCGCAATTATTCAAGTATGGCAGAGATGTTAATGATCAATGTCCAGTTTAGCGACCTAGGGTCAAACAGACTAACACTTAGAGGGAGGAGTTAAAGAGTTTGATGGCCACAGGCAGGAAGGACTTCCTGTGGCGCTCTGTGGTGCTTTTTGGTGGGATGAGTCTTCCGCTGAAGGTGCTCCTTTGCTTGACCAGCACGTCATGGAGTGGGTGGGAGACACTGTCCAAGATGGCATGTAGTTTGGCCAGCATCCTCCTCTCTGACACCACCGCCAGAGAGTCCAGCTCCACCCCCACAATGTCACTGGCCTTACGGATCAGTTTGTTGAGTCTGTTGGCGTCCGCTACCTTCAACCTGCTGCCCCAGCATGCAACAGCATACAGAATAGCACTATAGAGTCCATATCACCGGCCGTGTCTTTGTAAAATAACCTGGCAGTGAACTGACTTTTTAACGTCTGAATAGTTGAGGAGGGTCTCTATCATTGCTCTGTAAGGGTGAGTTGCACTGGATTGTGAAATCAGCCTATCCCCCAGAAGAACATAGTGGTTAAAAAATGTAACCATAATTATTGATGAGACCCACTGCTGCGTCGGTGGCTAGGTTTGATCAGTCTGCGTTGGTAATTTTCACACCGAGATGTATCAAAGTATCGTTCAGATCCAAGTATTTTTCCCCATCTCCAGGGATAAAAAATTCGATAGGACCTCCGTCAGTAATGGCTGACAAAGGCAGGACTTTTGTGAAGAGCTTTTCATTGACAGTTGCGTCATGGGTGCTGAAAATAAATCCAACTCGCCCATAGTGCATTCGGCCGATTTGTGATGTAAGAGCCATATACCGTCGGATCCTTCTTGAGCCCCGTTGTCCGACTGACCACCTATTCTACTAACCGCGTGGCTTATCACCTCCGAGGCAATGTTTTTTACTACAGGCTTAGCAATGGCAAATCCTTTTTTCACCAAAGGCAATACAAAATGAAATATTTTAGAAAAAAATCAAACAGATTCCTCTCCTGTACCTAACAGGTGCCTCATAAAAACTAGGGAGAGAACCCCCTACTTGATTTTCATAATAACTCACAAAATGGTGAGGATCGAGCCTTTTTAGTCAAGGCCTGCATATCACAAAGGTCTGCGTGGAACTGATTTAGAGGTCGTGGTACAAACACTCTACGAGTCAATTTTCCCCCCATTTCATCCTGCATGGCTCTGCGTAGTGTCCAGTGTCCAGTGTTGGCTCAGGAGGCAGAGAAAATAACTGTAAAGATGAACACCTTGACAATGATGACATGGTCTGCTTACCATCACATACTACACCAAAGGAAAGGTCATGGTCCAAGGGAATGAAGAGAGTGAAGAAGAGTATGGCCCTGTTGGAGGTGGACTTCAAAGAGCTGACCCCCCCAGACAACACTGCAGCAGCTTAAAGAGGAGCTACAGCAGCTAAAGAGAGACATCCAGGCCTTGGCATCTGACCTCAGAGGAAGTCTAGAGGCACTCAAACAGGAGAACAGTGTGCTCTGTGCTCAGTTAGCCAAAGTGAAGGAGGATGCTGAGAATAGAGAAAGGAGTTACACCAGGTCCAAGTCCAACACCTGACAGACCAACTCTCATCAGTCCCCACAATGACAAGTACAGAGACACAGACTCTCCCTGCCAGTATCCCAAACCCCTGCTTTGTCTCTGTCCCACCCTCTCTGCTCTGCACCCAGCCCAACAGCACCCTGGCACCTGCTGATACATCCACACAGTAAGCTCTGCCCATCCCAGCTTCCCTCCACTCAGCCTGAAGAGCAAGTCCCACAAGTGTACACAAATAAGCTTTTTCCTGGTAAGAAAGTGCTATCTAAACACTGCAGTACCACAGGTCAGGCAATAAAGCTTTTGAAAAAGGAGACCCTCAAGGACCCTCAATGCCTGTTGATCCATACAGGAACAAATAACCTACACAGCCTCCATAAAGACACTGTTAAGGCAGTGAGGAAGATGGCGGAGCAGGCCAGTAGGGAGTTCCCTGACACCCGCATTGTGGTCTCCGCCCTGCTGCCTGGGACAGACATCCCTCCTCATGTCATACATGACATTAATATGGAGGTCAGAAGAGGATGTGCCACTTTACCTAACATCCACCTGGCCCTCCACCCAACCATTGGCACCTGGGACCTCTATGAAGGACTCCATCTACACAGAGAGCAGGTGAAGATATTTGCAAAGACCCTCAAAGACATAGCCCTGGGATGCAATGCCCCCACCTCCTCCTCTACTAGGAACTTTAGAGACCATCCCAGACCTCCTCCTCCCCATCACCACCCCAGGATCATCCCCCCCTCACTGTGAGGAGACAACAGTTCAGTCTGGACCTCCCACTCACCACGTGCCCACCACCTCACCACTTTGAAGCACAACCAGAGGAGGTTACCTTCCCCCTCCTTAGCCCCTGCTCACCAACAACCTTTACAGCATCATCAGCAGAGATATGCAGCAGCACCTGCCCCTTGTCCCCCACCCACTGCAGCAGAGCTACACTGCAGAAGCTGCCCCTGGTTCCTCTCCGCACCCACAGCAGCGGAGCTATGCTGCAGTTGTAGCCCCTGATACCTTGAGCTGGGAGTCATCAGGGAGATGCTGCACAGCCTGTGCACCGGCTTCTGTTCAGCTAAGACACATACTCAGAACACCTTCTCAATTGAGAAACAGCATGATAGTAATAGTAGTAGTCAGTACAATGGTAATATTAGTGAAAATAGTAAATGCTTCCATGTAATTCATATAAAATTATTATTCCGTGTTGTAAATGTATAGTTGTATTGTTGTAGATGTTTTCATATTTGTCTCACTACACAGGTTCATTTAGATCGTTTTGAATGTGTTCAGTTCATATAAGCTGCTGGAATATTCAGGGTCTCCACTCCTCAACTTTTGAGCTGAAGAGTGGAAACCCTTAATTCATGAAATCTATCAAAGATGTTGATGTAATTGTGTTAACAGAACCATGGTGTCATAATGATCTGCTCACTCACTGTCCTCCGGGATATAATCAAGTCATGGTGCCCTCTATAAAATTAAAAAACATACACAAGGGCAGAACATGGGGGGGTGGGGGAGGGTGTAAATCACAACATTTGGTTAAGATTAGATCAAATTAAACCTGATGTCATCGACCTACAGGGCAAAAACCATGTGTCTGGTCAGTCTCCCCTGTTTACCACACCAACCATCACCAACTGGAACAACATTTACTCTGAAATAAACCAAAGTGGCAGGGAGGTAGTGTATCTCTGTCAGGCCTTAGGCCTGTACATAGTTAAGGGTAGGTTCAGAGGGGAACCTTCATATACCCCTCAGCTCTTGGGTCTAGTGTAGTAGACGATCGTAGAAAAGGTTTCAGTCGTAGTCATCTGGACACTGTTTTCAGAATTAAGACGTTTCGGCTCCCATCCGGAAGTCATTCTCAATTGTGAAAAAATTGGACGGGAACTGGAAATTTAAGCTAATCTGAGTTACATAAGCCCTGCCCTCAGAAGGGAATCTGCCTGAGTATCTGTTAATAGCTAGTTTCACCTGAAACTGACCTAATAGTTTCAAGATGGCCCAGTGATCAGTAATCAGGCCTATTGTTCTCTGGCTGCATCTACTTCATCACGGTTAAGTGCCTGATTAGCATGTGATTGGCGTGACCAAGGTGATAATACACTCTGATAGACTTTGGGCAGATCTGATGAATGCCATATCAGTATATAACCAAAATCAATACCGACCTGAGATGGTGTAAAAAAAGCCATTGATAATATCAATATGATATTTCATAATATTCAAGGCAGCTATTTAAGCTAACCTTCAAAAACAAAAATGGAAGCCTGTTAAAAAGCAAAACGGCAAAAAATAGTTTGATCAAGAATGCAAGCGCATAATGAGGGTACATTTGTGTCTTTATTATGCAATCAAAAAATAATAGAAAATGTATTAATGAAAAACTAAAAGCTTTGCATTTGAAATGAAAAGCTTTGCATTTTGAAACAAAAAGCTTTGCTTGCTGTTAGCTGACTCTCGTGGGCGGGACCTACGCTGAAAGATGTTAGACACGTCCCTATTGGCCACCCTCGAACGGAGTGACAACTTGGCAACATCCACTGTTAGCAGACAACAGACGGAGTTCCAGGGAGATAACAGAGCGGGAGCAGACAGAAGACAGAAAATCAGTGCACATGTATGTTTACACATAATTTCCGTCTTAGTGATAGCAAGAATGTTATGTTTGAACTGGTGCACGTCGATTGCTTTTGTTTAACGATCTGTGATATTGTAATGGGTTAAAAAAATACATATTTTGTCAGCCTGTAGCTGCTAGCTTAGCTCAATAAGCTAGTTACTACCATCATGTGCCAAGGCTGCCTATTAGCCTGCATGATGTTGTGCATGTAGCTACTAGTTAACAGGACTATTTAGGTTCAACAATCTAACGTAAGTTAATTCTATATTTGTGGTGTGCAGTATTATTTTATCAGCCTGTAGCCAGCTTAACGTTAGTTAATGTTAGTCACTTACTCGTCTTAAGTGTCACGCTAGCTGAGCTGTCCGGGTTCCATCCACCTGTTTTTATGCGCATTTTGGATTTTAATAATAACGGCAGACTTGTGACCTGTCAGATCTGTGTGGAGCGATGAGGAGACTGTAACCTTCCTCACATTAATACATGAAACAAACAGAAATGTCACATTTCCATTGTGTTTTCCACATTGTTTTTTTCACCGTTTGAGGTTTGATTGGCGCTCACTCAATTATGTCATCTTGTTGCGTCATCTTATTCTGCAATGGTATCATGGCACCTGACTGGAGAATTGGCACCGTTTACTGCTTATCATGATGAATCAACTCCTAATAATCGCATTACTGTAATGGATGGAAACAAGCATTCATTCGCATTTTCTTTTGCCACTTTTTGGGCCACCAACCAAAATTAACTTTGGGGATATGCATTTATGGTTACTTAGCTTTCTAAGTATGAGAATGTGTAGTGACACGGTATTATTGATTTTACTGGTGAGAGATAAAATATTATTACTAGTATTGTCATGCAGTATTGTAGAGCTTGAGCATGACCAGAATCAATTTACATTTATTCTTTGCACTGTATGATCACATTACAATGTTATGCACCTTAATTTAAGCACATTATTATTATAAAAAAAGATCGATTACATTTCTTGCAGTCACATCAAGTTTTATGTCTTTACTGTAGATTGTTTTCCAAGCTGGCACACAGCCTATTCAGTTGAATGGATCGCCATTCACCTGTGCAGCAGGCAAAGTTCTATACATCCATCTTGTGGCCGTGCTGTTGCAGAGTGCCCATTACAGCATGATGCAGGTAAAAGCGGTACCACCAACTATGGCCTGCACAAGCACTGTGTCTGTGGTATCAGCCACAGACACAGGTAATGTTGTGCAACATTGTGTAAAACCCTATGACGATAGCTGATGATTTATTACAGCAAGACATTACTACTATCATGGCTAGCATTCTTGCTATCACTAAGATGGAAGTTATGTGTAAACATACCTGTGCACTGATTTTCTGTCTTCTCTCTGCTCCCGCTCCATCTTCTCCATGGAACTCCGTCTGTTGTCTGCTAACAGTGGATGTTGCCAAGCTGTCACGCTGTTTGAGGCTGGCCAATAGGGACGTGTCTAACATCTTTCAGCGCAGGTCCTGTCCACAAGAGTCAGCTAACAGCAAGCAAAGCTTTTCATTTCAAATGCAAAGCTTTCGGTCGGTTTCAAAAGCAAAACTTTTGTTTTTTTCATTAATATATTTTAAATCACAAGTTAATTTTACTTGCAATAAAACATTTTTTTGATTGCAGCGTCGATAGTGTTGCCATCAAATCTCTTTTTTGATTGCATAACAAAGACACAAACGTACCCTCAAAGACCTGAGAAAAATAGCAAATGAAAAACATCACCAACCAAACAACCCATCCTTACGCATTAGGTACAATGACATTTTAAACAAATATAAAACGTACAATTAGGAACAAAACACAAAATTATACCCACATGAAACTTGAAGATATTGAGAATGCCATTAATCAAAATCAATTCTGGGATATGTGGAACAACTTCAACACAAAGCAACCATAAGCACTACCCATCCAAAAATGGTGACATCTGGAGAGCACATTTTGAAAATATGTACAAAGACATACCAATAAATCAAATGAATTCAAATAAAATGTTTATAAAACAAAAACTCTGAACATTAGAAGAAACAAAGACAACCAAAGAAAGAATTGACCACACAGACAGTCTCTCCAGCCAAGGAAAGCTTGTGGTCCGGACAGCATAAACAATGAAATGCTCAAATGCAGCACCCCAGAGATACAGGGTGCAGTTTTGAAGTTGTTCAATATTGTATTACAGTCAGGATATTTTCTGGACATCTGGTACAAAGGGCTCATTTTCCCCATTCATAAGAGTGGGGATAAATCAGTCCCTGGTAACTACTATGGCATCTGTGTCAGCAGTTGTCTAGGTAAACTATGCTGTAGTATTCTAAATAAAAGAATACTAGATTTCCTCCATCTTGAGTAAAAATCAAATTGGCTTCCTCCCAAAACACAGCACCACAGACAATGTATATACCCTTCACACTTTCATTCTATTGTGGTATAGGGGGCAAAATGTATGATCTGGTTAAATCAATGTATTTGGTAAATACTGTAGGTGTGCTGTTGAAATTGAAGACAAACAAACCGAATTCTTCACCCAGAGAAGAGGTATTCGTCAGGGCTGCAATTTAAGCCTGACTTTATTTAATGTATATATAACTGAATTTGCTGTACAGTTGGATCAATGTGCTTCTCCTGGCCTTTCCCTCCTAGATAGAGAGGTGAAGTCTCTGTTTTACGTGGATGACCTTATTCTACTGTCTCCTACTGAACAAGGACTACAGCAACAGCTGGACATAGTAGAAAAATACTGTCAGAACTGGGCCCTGGCAGTAAATATGAAGAAAGCTAATGTCATGAGTTTTCAAAAACGTCCCAGATGCCAGGAGAACAAATACCAGTTTACCATAAATAAATAAAATGAGTTATACCTACCTTGGTATAACCATAACAGCATCAGGGAGTTTCTACATGGCTGTGAATGCACTAAAAGAAAAAGCTTGAAGAGCTCTAAATGCAATTCAGAGAACATTTTACAATTTCCAAATTCCAATTTGGCTTAAAATATTTGTTAGTGTCATCCAGCCCATTGCACTGTATGGTAGTGAAGTATGGGGTCCACTTAGTCATCATAGTTATACCCATTGGGACAAACATCCAACAGAATCTTTACGTGCAGAATTCTGCAGATACATTTTACACGTACACAGAAAAACACAAATAAATGCATGTAGAGCAGAATTAGGCAGATACCCACTCATAATTAACATTCAAAAGAGAGCGCTCACATTTTTTAATCACCTTAAATCCAACTGAAATCTCAGATTTCAAAGAGCTAAATGACCTCTCAAAACTAAAAATACTCTTAGGAGAAGGAGACAAGCCATATCTTGCTCCCCAATATGTATCAACATGCCACAACCCGAGGGACAATGAATGACCTAGACACACACACACACACACACACACACACACACACACATATTCATTAACAAAATGTTGCAGAGTTTATATATTTTCACTTATTTGTATTTTATTATTATTATTATTATTACTATCTTATCTTACTGATCTGTATATATTTCTTCTGTTTATGTGTATGTTTTTATTTCACACTTGCTTTGGCAATGTTAACGTACATCTGCTTCCCATGCCAATAAAGTCCCACTGAATTGAATTGACTACTGTAACTATGTACTTTAAACCTGCTTACTTACTCTCTTTTTCTTTCTTTTAATAGTCTGATCCTGTTATTTATTTATTTCTCTCTCCTTATGTCTCTCATACTCTATCACTCCTGTTCCCTTACTATCATGCTTGTCTCTCTTTATCCACAGTTGCTGTTATTTCTCTCTCTGTCTCTCCCTCTCTCTGTCTAACATGCTTTAACTAAGCTCCCGCCATCCCTTGGGTCTTGCTTCCACAGTAGTCCCTCTGTTTTTGCAGACTCCCTTAGATATCCCTCTCTGTCTCTCTGTATCATTCCTTTCTTTCACCATGCACAAACAAGGCCTGTTGCTGTTTAGTGTTGGGCTCTGTCTGTCTGCCCCTCTGTCTTCCCAAGCTAACAAACACAAAAAGTGTCTGATTTATCCCTCCTGTCTCCTCCTCCTTGTACTATTTGTTTGTTTTTTACACCCCAGCTCTTGTACTACAGGAACTCTCCTCTCTTGTACTCCTCAAGAGACAATGTGGGTTGTCTATTAAAGTCACTCGTTTTTTAGTATCTTTTTCTCTCTTTCCTCCTTCAGTCATCTCTCCTTTCCTCACATGTCTCCACTTCTCAATCACAGACAATGATAGCTGTCTTTCTGAGTGCATTTCTTTTTAGAGAGTTTTTACTGCTCTGCCCTCCTTTGGTTTAGTCCTTGTCTCCTCTCTTCTCCATAAGAAACCAAGTCAGTTATCTATTTTAAAGCCATCTCAGTGAAATATGTCTCTCTTTACCTCTTGGGAGCACTATGATCATTGGGAAAAAGTTTGACTCTGTTATAAATCCTGAATTGCCAGGTTTAAGTTAACAGGTGCTACTTTGCCTGTCCACATTTTCACTACCATTCAATGTCACTGTAAACCTGTAAATTAGAAAGTGCACTGAGATCTTATGGAATCTTCTTATAATCCACACAATCCACAACCTGTAAGTCCCAATCACATTGAAAAGAGTGAAAAGAGTCAAATTAGCATCAAAGCTACATAAACTATGACCTGACCCCCTGGAACTCAAAGTCTGATGTTTTTGACAATCATCACAGTACTCTTGGAAGGGAAGAAAAACACGTAATTTACTGCTTAAAATGAGAGGTATTCCTTTGCATGTCTATATCTTTTAACTGTTCTATGTCTCTTCTATCCTTTACCCCTCTTGTTTCCTCCTTAAGAGACAAGGGGGCTGTGTTTTCATTCCTTTTTAACTATTACAAGCCATTTTGCCTCCTCTCCTCTCTTCTCTCTAGGGGAAGTGGGCTGTCTGTTTGTAAGTACGATCTTTGTGGCTGGTTGTTTCCCTTGCTAACTTTGTGACAGTACATTTTACACTTGGGAAAAAGCTTCAATTAGTGTTGCTTATTTAGCTTGAGGAGAATTTATGGCAAACACAGTTACCTTGCTTTGTGTGCGGTAAAAACAGAGAACTGTGTGTGTGTGTGTGTGTGCTTTAGCATGTCATATATCTTTTTTTTCATCATGTTTCTTCAGAGTTGAGCAACATTTCTCACACAGTATTTCTCACAGTACTCCTTGTTAGAGTGTGTGTTTGTGAGTGTGTGAGCATGCATGTGTGCTATTTGGTTCTATTTGAGTATACTGATTACGGATTATTTTTTAAATAATATTGACAACTTTTTAGTCTCATCCTTCATAAAATACACAGTATATACATAAAAAATGACACTAACAATGTGATGATACAATGATGATACGTGCACACATTATCTCCTAATTAAAGCCTTTAATGTCTGTCAAACACAACCTTTTCAGATGTATATTGTTGATACTGTAGCTAGTGATGTGTGTATATATGGCTTTCATTGTGTCATCCTGTACCTTACAGGGCCAGATTTAGCCTGCTATATTAGAGTGGGCTGGTAGAAATAATAGGTGGGCAACTTGGGTGGTAGGTAGCTCAGAGGTTAGAGAAGCGGAGTAGTCCGAAAGTTGCCGGTTCGAATCCCTGGTGAGATGGCACAAAAATCTCGCAAAATGACAGTTGGCAACCAGAGAGTTGTCAGAGTCAAGATCAGATGCAAACTCCTGCCATTGTGTCCTAAGGCCTCTCCATCCTGTGGCTGTGTGTTTGGATGGGTTAAATGCAGAAGATTAATTTCTCACGGGGATTAATATATCCCGTATTCTATTCTAATCTATTCTATTCTAATCTATAGAGAGATGGTAGATAGGTAGAGAAGCAGCATTTCTGAGTTTGCTGCTACCCTATGCTTTAAGTGAGTGGAGGGCAGATTGATTAACCCTGTGTGTGTGCTTTTACTTGTTTTGCCTTGTGTGTGCATTCTGAGCCATCAGAGTTCATAGTTGTCATAGCAACACCCCTCCCCCTCTGCATGCTCCAAGATTCACTCTGTGCAGCTGACAGGTCTTCTTCAGAGCTCTGTATGTGTGCCTGAACCCGACGAGACAAAGGGGTGGGCAGTGGGTGACTTTGGAGGTGGGCTGTAGGCTGCCCACCCAATCAGAAGTTAGAAACAGTACTGGTACTTTCTGTGCTATCTTTCCATTGGCTGAACAAAAAATTTTTTTCCCCTTAACTTTTGATTGGGTGTCGCTGGTACCTTATCCAGGTAAGTGTAGCTCCATGTCTTTCCATCAGCGAAGACTCTGGAAATGATTCTTCCCTGACTGTCGTACTCCCACCTCTCTGTGGTTGGACCCCTCTGGAGGCCTGTCAACTGCCCCGTACTGGAAACACACACATACACACACACACAAATATAAGACTCTGTAGAAGGCTGATATCTGGTCCACATCAGGTTGTCATGTTCAAGCCATGTGTTTCCAGCTAAAATTTTGTTAAAGTGTCAGTGCCATTAACAACACTGTATGTCAGTGTATTAGTGCTACAGCCCAGTAGTTCCTTTTATAATGTTAAGGCAGTCTCACAGGCTGTTTTAAAGTCACATATTCCATACAGTCCCATAATATGTACAACCTTGACCTTGCATCGGGTGAACACCCATTGCAGTTTCAGGGCATTTTCAAACATATAGACTAGGGGTGTCCAAACTATGGACTGCGGCCCATGAGTTACTTTAAAATAAAATAAAAATATTTTGCCTGCTTGGTATAACACCAGGTGTCACTGTCATACACATTGTTTGCACGTTTTTTCTTTACCAAAGAGGGTTTGCCATTCCACAATGTTTCTAATATTTTGCCCCCTCAGGGTGGGCAAATTATTGGAAATACTTTTCAGTATAATGCACTCCAGTACAACACCACCACCCACTATGACATCAATAATAATCTTGAAGTAGAATTATCACTTTTCTGACAGTGTCATCACAGTGTGACAGTGTAAACGTAGAATTCATGGCAAGGCTTTTTGTATTGGATTGCATTAAATTGTGCAGATCTACCTAATAAAGTACCCATTGGGTATATCTCCAGTTTCCCCAAACGCCAACATTTCTGTGAAAATAGGGAAATATGTGACTTTGCTCACATCACTGATCACAGAATTTAACCAGCACTTTTAAGATTTCGCTCCCACTGAGAAGGACATTAACCTGTTTTCTAAGCCTTTCGATGTTGTGGAAGGAGTACAGGAGGACCTGCAGTTGGAGTTGAAGTCCTCACCAGTAGCTCCCACTGTCAGAGTTTTACAGTGGTTTGGAAAAGTCCAGATTTCCTCAGATGAGGCGCCATGCCAAAAGGTGCTCAGTTTATTTGGCTCTACAAAATGTGAGCAAACACTGAACACTGAAGAGAGGACTGTGGTCAAAGATGACTGACAGTCACCTCTGTGATGTACTTTGAGTCTCCACTACAAGATTTACACTTGATCTGACATCAATTCTTATACAAAATGTAATGTTAATCACATTTTTTAATTTGTTTTTTTAATTGGTCAGAAATTTGGTGCTGGACAAAACTTTCCTCCCCTCAAGTAATAACTAATGCAACCTACAAGTCAGGGTGTGGTTAAGTGTCTCCAAGTGTAGATTTTCAAAGTCATGCATACAGTAGAAAAACTGAGACGACCCCTTTTTTACTGAGACCTTGTTCGACTTTCCTTCAGTGCCCAATGCCAGTGGCCTAGTCTTTAATCTATACGTTACAGCTTCCTGTAGTTAAGTGAAGTAGATGGGGGACACCCTAAAATAATAAATACCCCAGAACAGAAGGGTTTACCTGGAGTATGTCAAGTTAACTGACAATAACTTGCTGCTGGGAACCCAGAGTGTCGGATGGCCTTGGGTGTCATAGATGATCTTCAGCAGGAACTTCCTGTGGTCATCATATATTTTCTCTGTTCGCAGCGTACGATCGTAATCCACAGACAGTAAGTTCCTACCATTCACCTGCAGGGGTGGAGATACACAAATAACCAATGAATAAAGAAACTCTTGTGATCATATAAATCTTTGACCAGCTGAAAGATGTTGCTTACAACAACTGCTTAGTAGCTGAAACTGATTGTATAACATGCAGCTATGCTGAATCCCTGCTATGATCCCTTCAAAGTCTGAACATGACTAAAAGTCTAAAGCCTGTTAAAGGCCCCATTATGCTGAAATGTTGATTTCACCCCACAATACAACAGCATTAGACAGATCAAACAACACTGTTTTATTCTTAGAGCGATGGCAGTAGAGGAAATAAAATTGTTAAGTTTGTCCTGAAGGTGGCACTAGGGCAAAGGTTATGAGATCATTAAAACCAAAGGGTTTATTTTCCTGGGAGCATGAATATGCTGTGCAAAATGGCAATCTGCCCATTATGTTACAAGATATTTTGTGTACATTTTGTCCTGAGTGTGGTGTTAGAGAAAAGAATTCAAAGAGTTGATCCTCAGTTCTTGCCCATTAGATTTTGATATTGTTTGTGTACAAGTGGAAATTAGTGCTGGAGCACAGTTCAAGAGATTACCAAAAACCAAAGGAATCATCCAGCAAATTTCATGACTATCTGCACAGACCCAATAATTTACTGCTCAACCTCGGCCACACTGCTTCGTTTTGAACTTGAGGACATATTTTGTCATCTTTGACCAAATTACTCAAATAGTTTGACATTAAAACACAGAATGACTTCTTATTATAAAGGCTCAAATCTTGCTCAGTCTGTTTTTTTCTGTTCTTTTGAATTATTGGTCCACAAACAAAAATGCAATAAGAATGCTTCATGATGAAGGATTAGCCACCTGGCTAAATAAACAGACAAACAATAAATAAGCCCAAGTGTTAAATTCTTGGCTGTTCAATTCAACATCTGCGCCTCAGCCAGTGAATTAAAACTTCTGATCCAATACCCATAAAACACTGTAGCATCACAGAGCCAGCAAGCCACTCTTTATTGCTATCTAAATGACATGCTGTTTGTTCAAACTCCAATTTACGAAGATAGATAACCCAACTTTAGTGCTAAACTCACCTTATGGATCCTTTAAGCAAGGGGAAATACTAAGAATTAGCTAATCAATTGTTTTACAGACCTGTTTCATTAAAGTGAGAGTCTTGCTGGAAAATGTTCAAGAGTCATTTTTTCTCATCTTTTAATTCAGCCAATCATTCATTTGTAAATTAACACCAGTTGAATGCAGAAAGGTGAATAAAGGGGGGCAGAGTAGAAGGATATTGCGACAGTGGCTAGTAGCCAGCTGGATGAAAAACAAGACCATCGGGATAACAGCCAAAAGCCATGCAGAGTGTGTGCCACACCATATCAGGGGAAACAAATCATTTTTGCAGATTGGCATGGCCTGTCATGTTCATGTGGATCCAAGCAAACCGTGACACCAAACAGGACTCTCTGATAGTCCTGCCTTCCTTTTGCATAGAATCACTCAACATGAACTGTAAGTACATGTACATACTACCTAGTATAGAGAGGCACTACTGTGAAAATTCCTGGTGTATATTTACAATTTCAGGTGTGGACATCAACCAAGTCTTAAGCCAATTTCAGCACATTCTGGGTTTTTCTCACTGTAGTCTGTTACTGGGTCCTTGTAGTTTGTATGTAAGAGCTGAGCCCCTGAATTATCTGTTGATTTTGTGCCATAGTTTGATTGACTATCTTTAATTGTTATAACAACACCTGTCTTTCACCCATTTCCTTTTTCTTTGCCCAAGTCGCATACTTTATGTCCTTCAGTTTCTGGCCCATTTTCAGCTTTGATTGTTTTTCTTATACTGTCCCCTTTCTACTATATCATGTGTGTGTGTACCTGCACTTCTATCTTTGTGAGAAGCAATTTAAGTAATTGACCATCAGAGTTATAACATTTTTGAAAAACAAGGTCACGTTGGCCAGCTTTCACAGTGTCTAATTTAGGGTTTAGGTCTATGGTTAAGGTTGGAAGTGAAATTATAAGGTACATGGATATTTGTGTGTATGGAGAGACAGTGATTTTTTTATTCAATAATTGAAATATTATTCAAAATATTTTATAATAATATCATTTTGACTGATTGCCTTGATCTGGTACACATAATCTACTGACCAGATAAGAAAAACACCTGTGTATCATGGTGTAGCATGGAATGGCCTCCCAAGAATGTTGAGTTGACCAAGATTCCACTGAATCCACTGTATGTCTATACATTATATTGACAAAAATACATCACACATACATGATAAACAAATATATCTAGAAATTAAAAATCCGATGACTAACTGTCCTACATGATTTATTTATCATCACTTAAAACTTGCCAGCATTGACATTCTATGTCTGACCGTAGATGTTTTCATTACTTCATCCAGCATGCTGCTTAAACATGCAGTTTCCCCATTAACTGGCATCTTGTGCACAATGCACATTCTTCAGTAGGATTAGCACACCATATAAACACAGTATGAAGATTTGGCATATAGTAGAAAGGCTGGAATAAAGTTCACTGCTGTTCATCCAGCCCCACAATCACCCTATTATCATTAACATCTTAAATTAGTATATTGTTGCTGCTGCAGGACAGCTGGACTGTTATTGTGTTAGTGAAGACAAATTCTCATACACGATTCACAAACGTGTAGCTGACATATACAGGATACATATTGTATTAATGCTCACCTTTGCACACCCATTTACAAAAACACATCTACCTGTAACTCATTATTGCTAGCTCACAATACAACACTCCCCATTAGCACTAGTGGACCACACATGCTGTTACATTCATTAGGGTTTACTGGACCATGCTGAGGATGGCACCACTGTGTGGATCAAACTCTCCAGAGGCCACATGACTGCAAAGTTTTCTCCTATTAGGCTGGGCTAGTTAGAGAGCACTTAATGTAATATTCAAGCACTACAGACAAATCCATGTCCCTTCCTTCTCTCGTAAGAGCTTGTAAGAACAACAGACACAAAGCCATAATAGACAGAAACAGAAAACCCTCTGTAACCCGCATTACAGTGCTCACAGAGGTGTGCAATGTGAGGAAACTCAGTACTCACAAACCACTGAGTTTATGAATGCTCACAAACTGGTTTGTGAGCATTGTTGCCTTATAGCAAGAATGTGCTGAATTTACATCTAATGGCCAGCTGGGGCCACTCTGTGTGCAGTGCACTTGTATGTTCTCCCATCTGTATGGGTTTCTTTTCCAACAGTCCAAAAGCATGCAGGTGAATTTAAAACTCTGAATAGCCATAAGTGTGAAAGTCTATACAGAATGTGCTAGTCCTGTGGTAGACTGGTCATTTGTCAAAAGTGTACCCCACCTTTTGCCCAACGTGTGTTGGGATAGGCTCTAGCCCCCTGTGACCCTGTGGGTATAGATCATGGATAATGGATAGATGGTATAAGAAGAAGAAGAAGAAGAATGTTTTCACATATTCAGATAATAATGTGTTATTAAATAATGTATGAATGTGAATAAAATAAACACTTAAAAATGTCCTTATATCATGTCCATTTATGAAATGTTTATATAGTGCTTATAAATGTGATGGGGGTGGGGGAAAGTAAAGTGTGTACAATCAATTTTACAATAAATGATTATTTAAACTGGTCTCTATCCATTGAAGTACATGGACTGAGCCAAACCCCAGGTCACTAGTCAGTGATGAGGCTTTGTATAGTTCTGTTTATGGAAAGCTTCAGCTGGAGAGCACTCACCCTGAGCTTTCTCCCAAAGACGATGACTTTTCCACGTGTCTGTTCCTTCCTGAACCTCCACTCCACCAAGTTTTGGCCATTCTCTCCCGGCAGTGTCATGTTGCGTCGGGCTACAGTTGGGTTAGCAGCACCTATAAATGGATATGAAAAAGACGTGAATACCAACAATATTTTATAGTGAAAAAGTCTAAACCAGAATATGCAAATCAAAAAAAAGCAGTGAATCAATATGTGCTGTTCACAAGCATGACATCTGCTGTGTGGGGAAATGTTAGTGGGGCCTGCTGAGTGCTTAGTTTATTTGACAATTTTATACTTTTGAGGCTGTCCCTGTAAATTAATTGAACTGTTGCATTTTTCAGATTGCATTGCAATATCCTGGGTGCCTTCCACACTACCTGTGGTGCTGCACACCTTTTTAGTGGATGGCACATCATCCTAATCATGCTAGTACTGTAATATGAGTGCCTCTCTTTTCTTTAAAGAGACAGTTCAAAAATACATATTTTTCCTGTTACCTGTAGTGTTATTTATCCATCTAGATTGTTTTGGTGTGAGTTGCCAAGTTTTGGAGATATCGGCCATAGAGATGTCTGCCTTTTTGGTATATAATGGAACTAGATGGGCCTCGGCTTATGGTGCTCAAAGTGCCAAAAATACATTTGAAAAACTCAACAGTAGTCTCTCTTTCCAGAAATCATGACCTGGTTACTCAAGATAATCCATAGACCTTGTTGTGAGCAGTTTCATGTAGGATCTATTTTCTTTCTACCAATAAAACTACATAAAACTGCTCACAACAAGGCCTGCACTATAGTACAATGCAATGATAATAAAATGTTGACATAAATAAAAGCAGGCATGTTTATTATGACAGATCACCAAGAGAATATATCAATTTCAAGTCTCTATAAGCTGATTTTTACACTGTACTGTGGTGAATGCAAAGAGAAAATAAAAAGAACATGACATATTTGCATCTTAAACACTACTGTGGTGCTTTGGAAAATGGTCAGCAACAAAGTACAGTATAAATGATTTGTAGTAGGGCTGCACAATTAATCGTAATATTATTATATTCTCCAGATGTAAGAAAACATGTTTGTTTGATACAGACCCCAACAAATGACACATCATGATTTTTGATCATGGAAAATTGTGATGCAAAAATGATCTGTCGTAATCACAATGTGGCTTTTTTACCATATCGTGCAGCCCTAATTTGCAGTAAATGCACTAAAATGTGAAAACACTGGTATAGCTTGCGAGATGATCAGATCAAAGGCATTAAAATGTGATATTTTGTGTTATTATTGTGATATTTTCTGATACAGTGAAAATCAGTTCCTAATGTGTCAAACTGTGATAAACACGGTATCGTTACAGCTGGACAAGCAGTGGCTTGTAGCGAGTGACTGAGTAGAACAACTGAAAACATGACATTGACACTGATACCCCACTATGATCCTTTTGACAAACAGGCCCATCAGATGGTGTTTACCTGCAGAAATTTGTGTTGGCATCTCAGAGAACAAGGCCTCTGACACAGCATGCGATATAAAAACTCTTTTACATGGAAATCTGGTACGCAGCATACTGAGCAATATATAACACTTAAGCACTCACCATGTAGATAGCTTACAGCTAATGCTTTACACATACTGCAGAGTGTAAATCAAGTAATTTAACAATAATAGATTCTACTATTCTGTAACAGAATCATTTGGACTTGAAACCTCTGATTAGTCCATATTATACATTCAGGGTAATTTGCTCAAAACTGCATACCTGCCAGTATATGGGGTTCTGTCTGGTAGTGTGTGTCCATCCCATTGGCATAGATGACCCTCAGTGAATGGTCATTACCCACCTGGTAGCTGTTACGAAGCTGGTCTATATGAGAGAAAGAGACAGACAATTGTCGAACCAACAATATTTCACATTGATTTTGTGTTTTCAATTTAAAGGCATACATTCAGAAACACTGTATTAATACTTAACTGAACTGAGGGTGAAGGACAGAAAAAAAGACAAAGAGAGGAGAGCATGAAAGTGCAAGAGAGGGAGGGAGATAAAGGGATAAATGTAAGGAGAGAAAACAGTACAATTAATTTCCGTGGGCAGTGTTTGAACCTGCTAATGGAGCACAGAGCAGGTATTAACATTCCCCAGCCTCTTTTAATTAGGTTCCCCTTGACCTCTTGCAGGACTAATGGCCGTGTGTCTGAGTGTGTGTGCGGGCGCGTGTGTGTGTGTGTGTAAGAGAGAGATAAAGGCTCTCCCGGCTATAGACATTTTTACTTCTTCCTCCTACCATCAGGTAAATGATCCCTCTATGACTGATTGTCTTTTTTAACAACTAATCAAAGTATTTCCTAACAAAACTTTTTCTGTCAACTTTTTTGCCAGAATTTGGGCACATTAAAAAGCTGATCCTTCACTCCCACGCACATCAATTTTCCAGCATAAAAAAAAGTTTTGTACAATATGTAATGAATAGGGGTCGACAGCACACACAGCTTATTAGAGCCAGTCCATGATAATGCATTGGCATTAACATTTACTGTATGTGTCCTTGTAGAGCATCATTGTCAAGCCCTGAATTACCAACATGTTCCCCACAAGAAATCAACAACAACATCAAAATGACATAATACAACAGCTATATTAGCTTTACCATTTCTTGTCTGCACCTACACCTAATATGATTTCACATTACCTAGACCACTCCACAGTGGCACACTGTGCAGTTTAGATGATAGTGAGGAGGCAAAACAATAAATAATGTACATGAATTGATGGAGAGGAATGCTACACTTGTCGATGGCTTTGAATAACTTATTCCATTCCAATCAATACTGCTCTGCTCTGAGGGAGAATCTACTCTGTTTTCCCTCACACTGGGCACATGTAGCTCGCTCTGAAACAAATCACTGCCGGCCACTCGAGGCCTCGCTTCAACTGGCTTATTAGTTCAGATTTAACAAGGTCATCAGTGCTAAGTTATTGTTTTCCCTCGCCGTTTAGGCTGAATGTTTGATATGAAGGATGACGGGGATGGTGGAACTAGCTTTTGTTTTTTCCTTTTGCAGTTGAACTCAATTCTAGAATTATCAGAAGGGGTGCAACTGTAACACAATGTGCTGGTGTGATTTACTTGTATGTCTGCCACAATCCACAGGATAACAAATCAGATGAAAGGAAATGCTTTTCAAAGTAAAAGTGAAGAGAATTGCATATGGCTTTTATTGTGAAGTAACCTCAGGATGTTTTAGGTGATAGTTACTGGCAGTAGCTTATGTTAGTTGGTGGTCTACATCTACATTTATGCATTTTAACCACATTTTAAACATTCATTCATTTTTCCAGTTGCACTTGTCAGGAAAGAGCTGCAGGCACTTATTGCAGTTTCGGCATATATCAAACCTTCAGTACACCGAAACAATGAAAACAAGGCCTTTTTGAATGCTGTTACAAGGATTATAAGAAAAGGATGGGTCAGTGTCATCACACACACCTATGAGAATGAGGCTGTAACACTGAGAAACAACAAGAGATAAGCTAATAGACAGCCCATTATATGCTCAAATGTCTTAGAAAAATAGAGGGGTAAGAATAACCAAAACAACAAAGTTGAAAACTATGACAAACCAAAAATATATTAAAATCCCTTTGAGTTCATTTTTTAATATACCGACCAGCTGTGTTGTCATGAAGGAAGCAAACAAGACCATCACTCAGAAAATGTGCATCAGACCATCTTGTATTTTACATTGTGTGTCACTGGGTTTTCTGCATGTTTGCTTTACAGCACAAAAAATGCCGAACTACGAGAAATTACAGCTTCACAAACACTACTTTTTTAGTCTCAAAATACAAACATTACAAGTTTCAGAAAGGTAGTATTTGTTGTAGGGCTATTACATTGTACAGATGTTCATGATACTGTGTCCGCAAGCAGCAATTCTGTGCTGCACACATCTTTCACAAAAGATATACATCTGTATATTACCAACAAGTCCTTAAGAGCACTCAGGTTTGGAAACTGAAAAGGACATGAATCAAAACTTCAGTTTTTTTTTAAATGTTGCAAAAATGTATCTTTTATTTTATTTTTTTCTGTTAGTAAGTAGTTAGTGGTTATGGATTAGAACAAAGGCACGTATTGCGAATGGAATTCACTTAAACCTTAACATACTCTATCAATACTCTTAACTGTGTGTCAGTACATACAGTGGTCCCATGGTGTATTCACCTGAGCCAGAGGCTTATATTGTGGTAAGCAATCTGAATAAAATATTTCACAATTTGGCTGTTGGTCAGAGAAATATAGATTTAATGATATGGAGTGTTTGCCCTGGTTAAGTGCAAGGACTGATGGTGGTACTGAAGATCATGGGCTACAAAGCTAAGAAATTTCTGGATTGCTAGGGTGAAGCTATTTTTATAATGGTGTTCTGGGAAGATTTTCCCCCAGAGTGCTTTGTTCAAGAGATTGGTCTCATTTTTTCAGCCATTGTCTCCTGACCCCACCAAACACACAGAAATGAAGTTGAAGTTTGTGACAATACAACTGCATGTCTGAATGTTCCATCAAATTTGTACTTTGTTTTCAAGACTAGTGTGTAACATTTACTAGCCTCAGCACTGTAACAACTGCTACTTTCTATCAGCTGTTTTCTCTGCTTTCTTTGTAGACTGTACGTTGTGTGAAACCTTGCATCTTCTTCAATGCTCCTCTAAAACAAGCTGGCAATGTTTTCCATTGAAAAAATGTTTGTGAAAAATGTTGAAAAGAGAACACACAGCCAGGGACAACATTGTTCAGTATGATACATATTACAAAAGCACTCGCAAAATAAATGGTGTCACAACACACACTCTCTTGCAAACTTTCTTCCTTACTCTGTCACACACACACACATTTGTGTAAGCACCTTACCCTGCACCAGAGTGTAGAAAGAGTCTATTGATGACAGGTTGGTTGTTATGGAAACATCCTCATCCCTCCCCGACGTCTCAATGTCCACAGCAACAGCCCCTGACGACATGTCGCTGTGGAGATTGGTCACCACGCCAGTGGGGAAGGTCACATTAGTCAGACGACCCTCGCTGTCATAGCTACAAGGAAATGCAGGGAGGAAGGAATAAAGGGACATTAGATGCCATTATTGTAATGTGCTTTATGGATACCTGTAAAAAATACCTGCATCTACATTGCGCACACACACACACACACACACACACACACACACACACACACACACACACACAGTCGTATTTCCATCACTTCAGAGGACATTACACTGACTTACATTCATTTCCTGGAGACTTACCCTAACCCTAACCACTACTTCCCTAACCCTGACCCTAACCCTGACCTTAACATAGACTTAACCTTACCCTAACCCTAAACTAAGTCTTCACCCTAATATTTACATTATCAAAAGACTAATCATTCAGTGTTCACTGATCCCACAAAAGGTTATGTCTTGACATAAACTTGTAAAAACAGTCAGTTCAGCTTGACACCTGTCAGATGTTGACCACTTTGAGCAGGTGCAGATCATATTAGGTGGTGCTTAGGTGATTAAGTGTTGGAAATGATCTACAATATACTTGTAGATGGCTTTTGAAATAAAAAAAATCTGTCTGTTCTCCATCCAGCAGCACATAGCAGACATGTAGATGTACTCAAATATATACACAGTAATGCAGCTCACTCATAGAAGGTAGTCCAGCCTATTTGGATGCTCTTGGTAGCCAGCAAGCCGCTGTTGCCATGGTAACTAAACAAGACAAGTTCCTGACCCTGAGCCGTGAGAGTCTTCAGACCTCCGTTAGTCCCGATGGTCAGCCAGATGACCTATACACATGCAAAAACCACAGGCAAACAGAGTTACATACATTCTGCCAGTACAGTCTTAATTCATGTCAGCCGTCACCTCAGACAGTAAACATCAGTATATGTTTGCTTTATTTTGATAAATATTCTGGGTGTTTTAGGGTCTTTCTTGAAACTTTTGTGAGAAGCAACACTGTATTCAAAATTATAATAAAAAAGAATTACTGGTATATTAGCTGGCTGAATGAAGTTTTTTTTTTTAATGTAGTTTGATAACCTGCATGTTTCCTTTCACACTCTGCCATGTACCATTAATTCACAATCCTTTAAGTCCTAGTCTCTCAATCAAAATCTTAATATGGCTAAAAATTTGATGAAAACACATGTTTTGGCGTTTAAAAATCAAAATTGGTGGAACTTCTTGTTAAAAAAAATGCCTGCATATGAAAGTTCATTTTGTCAAGTTAAGTTCAGGCAACTTGGCAAAAGACTTGCTCATCTCACCTGATTGTCAGGGGCGACCACACGTACAGGCATCCTGTTGGTATCTCTACGGATACGGAGGGTGTTCCCGCTGCTGTCTGTCACTGCAGTTACATCCTCCTCATTGCTGAGAGTGAAGGAATGGAGGGAGAAAAAAGACAAAGTGAAAATTAAAAAAAGTACAAAGTTTGAAAAGAAGGAGAAAAACAAAGTGTAGAAATAAAACGTTATAAATATTTGTTCATTCCCACACACCAACCTGTAGCTGAAGTTGTATTTATAGTCACCAGTGACCAGAGACATGGTGAACTGGTGAGTCCCATTCGCATCAAACACATAGAGCTCTTGAGAGGCTGGAGAAGCCACTTCATAAGAGCTGGGACCTGAAGCCAGAGAGCCTGAAGACACATGGACAAACAGATAGTCAGTCAGAAAGACTTGTGATTTCTTTATTACTTACTTTATTTTTTATTATTATTTACTTTCTTTTCATGATGACATGAACTCTGCCATCATGTGACAATTGCAACAGAAAGGATGACATACAATCATGGTAAAGTGGGCCTAAAAATACTTCTCTTTTTTTTTTAAACTATATTTTTAATTTCTAATATTTTGGCCTTCCCAAATACAGAATGAGGTGGGGAACAACATTAGTATGCACACTGTGTATGTGTGTGTACTGCATATACATACCAGTAGGGGGTTGGTTGTGGCGTATAGCTCGAATCCGGATATTTCCCAGATCAGCCATGTACAGTGTCCCATCCGGAGACACCACCAAAGAGGAAGGACAATTAAGCCTTGCGTCTTTAGCATAGCCGTCTCCTGTTTGATAGCAGTCACAGTTGGCATCGTTCTGAAAGACAGGGGGAGGTAGGGAGTGGGAGAGCAAGAAGTAGCAAACAAAGAAAAGAAGTGAGAGATAACAACAACGTTAAATGAATAATTCAACTTGGCATGTGTTATGGAGAGTACAGAACAGAGATGGACACAACCAAAAATTCATCAGGAAAAAAAACTTGTGTTGAGCATATACTACCTGTAGTCACTATAACATTATATTGTATTGGCTGTTTGACTGCTATACATTCTTTGCTGATGAACAAAACAGTTGTACAAGGGAATCAAGATATGAAATTGACATAGAAAATAAGGACATGGAGGACTGAAAATGGCACTCTTCAGTGTTAACTGTATATATGAAGTAGCTGTGGTGTAGTACCTTGCAGTCACAGTCAGATGGCGCTCCAGCTAGATGGGTAATTTCTCCATCAGTGGACACCTAGTGTGGTCATAGCCAGAAATAGACATTTTAAAACTAGGGAAACAGAAGTGAAAAACAAAAATCAAACTGCTCTTACACAGAAAAGAAAACGACACACTAAAGCATTCAGGTAATTATTTTGACTAATGTGCCTGCATCTGGGCTTCAAATCAGACCTGCGTCCTTTGTTACATGTCATTCACTTTTCTCTCCAAGCCTTAAAAACTGAAGGCAGCACTCTAAAAAATAAAACAAGATGAAATAAATAATACAGTGACACAAGCTGATGGCTTAAATCTGAGGGTGGGACAGGTACATCTCAACTCTGCCAATTAATGTATTGTCAACTAGAATCCTGATTTTTACATCACTATTACTGCTGACTTGGACAGACGTTCAAAGTTGTGCTGCCTTGTTGGGAAAATTGTTCATCTGATAATCAAGAAATTACTGTACATGAATGTGTCCTGAAGATTACCTGTCGAATACGGTGGATTTTCTTCTCATCCGTCTCTGCAATGTAGAGGACGCCGCTGTAGGACAAGGCAATGGCTGTAGCTCCCTCTAGCATGGTCTGGACCGCTCTCTTTCCCATAGTATATTCTATACCAGGCACCTGGCAGTGCATGGGACGACCTGATACAATACGAACCTGAATGCGCACACACACACACACATACATGGATGTTAAGAATTAAGAATGATTAAGTAACACTGTATTTTATATTTTGGCAAAGTGGGATGAAGATGAAATGCTTCATCTAATTTATTGCTATGGTTTTCTTATGTTACTCAAAAAAAAAGCCAATTTATTAAACAAATAAATCCAAAACACAGCACACATGTAGCAGGACATTTGTAAAACATGCACTGCTGTTAATGTGGGTATAGACAATACCTGTCTATTTTCAGTGATCTGCAGCACAACGTTGTTGTCCAGGACGTAGATGGAGTTATCCATGGGATTGATAGCTAGATCTGTGGGCCATTCTAAACGAACCTGGATATAGAAATGACAGAGGGGGATAGGAGAGAGAGTTTCACTTTACCTGCTGCTCTGACTCTGTAAAGTTTCATTAAACTATACTGTATTTTGCTGATAGTATTGATTCTAATACTGCTATACAGTGTCCTGGTTGAATCCTGTCAGGTGTTGGGGAACCAGAGCACCGAGATGAAAAATGGGCTACTGGAACAAGACGGAGATGGGCGAGATGCGATAACAAGGCTATGTTGGAATGCTACTACTCCAGTAACCCTAGTCAGAGGGGTTACATGCAAAGGATGTGGGATGAATGGTTACTTCGAAACCCCCAAAGGCGGCTCCCCAACCGGAGATTGGGTACAAAGCCCCAACAAGTGCAATCACTCTGAACGAGGCAGCAACTGACCTGAAAGATAAGATCATGGCGAGAATGAATGCAAGGCAACCCCGACGGCAATTACAACGCCTAAGTGAAGTACCATCAGAAAGTCTCTTAGAAGATGTGAATGCAGCATTGAGTGCGATCCCTACCACAACCATCACTGAAACCAATGAGCTGATATACACTTCAGCAGCAGTGATCCTCGAGATGCTTGGCTATAAGAGCAACCATGAGAAACAGTACCCACCATGGAAACAAAGGCTGGAGGCTAAAATCAAGGAGGCACGGAGAGAAGTGAGCCAACTGACAGAGGCTGAGAGAGGTGCAATGAAAAAACAAGTACCCAAGAGGTACGACTAGATGCCCATACCTGAAGCACTCAAAACTGCCAAACAAAGGCTCCAAGCCTTGGCCAGCCTCCTAAAGAGGTACACGAGAGAGAATTAAGCCAGAAGAATAAACTGGCTATTTGCAACTCAACCTGCGAAAGTGTACGCTCAATGGCAGGCTAATAATAGCAGAGCAGACCCACCAAGGCTGGAAACTGAACAGTACTGGAAAAGTATATGGGAGAGGGAGGCATCACACAACAGCAATGCACAGTGGCTGGTGGCTCTAAGAGAGGACCATAGCAACCTCCCTGAACAGAATCCAATTACCATCACAGTGGCAGTCATCCAAGAAAGAGTCTCAGGTATGAAAAACTGGATAGCACCGGGCCCTGACAGGATCCACACCTACTGGCTAAAGAAGCTCACTGCACTCCATGAGCGCCTAGCAGCACAAATGAACCAGCTGCTAAGGGATGGGACGCACCCTGAATGGCTTACCAAGGGGCGTACAATCCTGATCCTGAAGGATCATCCAACTATCGGCCAATAACCTGTCTCTCCACAACATGGAAGCTCATGTCAGGCATCATCGCGGCTAAGATAAGTGGGCACATGGATGAATACATGAACAAAGCACAGAAGGGCATCGGCAAAGAAACCAGAGGAGCCAAACACCAACTCCTGGTTGACAGAACAGTTGCCCAAGACTGCAGAACCCGACACACCAACCTGTGCACTGCCTGGATTGACTACAAGAAAGCATATGACTCAATGCCACACACATGGATCACTGAATGCCTGAAGATGTACAACATCAACAGGACTCTAATAGACTTCATTGCAAACTCGATGAGGCTGTGGAAAGCTACCCTTGAGGCCAATGGCTCTGTCCCCACTGCTGTTCTGCATAGGTCTGGACCCCCTCAGCCAAATATTCAACTAGACTGGCTATGGATACCGACTCAGGAATGGGGCCACCATCAGTCACCTCCTCTGACTGATGACATCAAGCTATATGCTAAGAGCGAGCGGGACATCGACTCACTGATCCACACCACCAGGATCTACAGCTCTGACATTGGGATGTCATTCGGGCTTGAGAAGTGTAGTCGAATGGTGACAAAAAGAGGGAAAGTAGTCCACACAGAAGGGGTCTCACTCCCAGAAGGAACAATAGCAGACACTGAGGATGGTTACAAGTACCTTGGAATACCACAGGCAAATGGCAACCTCGAAGAGGTAACAAGGAAAACAGCAACTGCCAAATACCTCCAACAAGTAAGGCAAGTCCTAAGAAGTCAGCTCAATGGCAAGAACAAGGCCCAGGCAATAAACAGCTATGCCCTGCCAGGGATCAGATACCCTGCGGGAATAATAAGGTGGCCAAAGGAAGAGATACAGACCACAGATGTTAAGACACTAAAGCTCCTCACCATGCATGGGGAGTTCCATCCTAAATCCAGCACCCTTAGACTGTACGTTAGCCATAAGGAAGGGGGCCGTGGACTAGTGAGTGTGAGAGCCACTATCCAGGATGAAACATCCAAGATCCACAAGTACATCCAAGATAAGGCCCCAACAGATGACGTGCTCAGTGAATGTCTCAGGCAATGGGTAACAGAGGAAGAGGTGCTGGAGGAGGGACCGTCATTGGAGGACAAACCCCTACATGGGATGTACCACCGGAACATAACTGAAGTGGCTGATATCAAGAAATCCTACCAATGGCTAGAGCGGGCCGGACTGAAGGACAATGCAGAGGCACTCATCATGGCTGCACAGGAGCAGGCCTAGAGCACCAGAGCAATAGAGGCCCAGATCTACCACACCAGACAAGACCCAAGGTGTAGGCTGTGCAAAGAGGCCCCTGAGACAATCCAGCACATAACTACAGGGTGTAAGATGCTGGCAGGGAAAGCATACATGGAGCGCCATAACCAAGTGGCTGGCATAGTGTACAGGAACATCTGCACAGAGTATGGATTGGAAACCACAAGTGGGAAACACCTCCAAAGGTGGTAGAGAAAGACCGAGCCAAGATCCTGTGGGACTTCCACATACAGACTGACAGAATGGTAATGGCGAAACAGCCAGACATCGTGGTGGTGGATAAACAGCAGAGGAAAGCCGTTGTGGTGGACGTGGCAATACCAAGTGATGGCAACATCAGGAAAAAGGAGCATGAGAAACTAGAGAAATACCAAGGGCTCAGAGAAGAGCTGGAGAAGGCTTGGAAGGTGAAGGCGACAGTGGTGCCCGTGGTCATTGGAGCAGTGACCCCCAAACTGGAGGAGTGGCTACAGTAGATCCCTGGAAGAACACCAGACATCTCAGTCCAGAAAAGTGCAGTACTAGGAACAGCAAAGATACTGCGCAGAACCCTCAAGCTCCCAGGCCTCTGGTAGAGAACCCGAGCTCGAAGGATGAGACCACCCGCGGAGGGTGAAGGACGAAGTTTTTATATATATATACAGTGGGTACGGAAAGTATTCAGACCCCTTTAAACTTTTCACTCTTTGTTTCATTGCAGCCATTTGCTAAAATCAAAAGTTAATTTTATTTCTCATTAATGTGCACTCAGCACCCCATCTTGACAGAAAAAAACAGAAATTTAGAAATTTATGCAAATCTATTAAAAAAGAAAAACTGAAATATCACATGGTCACAACTATTCAGACCCTTTGCTCAGTATTGAGTAGAAGCACCCTTTTGAGCTAGAACAGCCATGAGTCTTCTTGGGAATGATGCAACAAGTTTTTCACACTTGGATTTGGGGATCCTCTGCCATTCTTCCTTGCAGATCCTTTCCAGTTCCGTCAGGTTGGATAGTGAACGTTGGTGGACAGCCATTTTCAGGTCTCTCCAGAGATGCTCAATTGGGTTTAGGTCAGGGCTCTGGCTGGGCCAGTCAAGAATGATCACAGAGTTGTTCCGAAGCCACTCCTTTGTTATTTTAGCTGTGTGCTTAGGGTCACTGTCTTGTTGGAAGGTGAACCTTCGGCCCAATCTGAGGTCCTGAGCACTCTGGAAGAGGTTTTCTTCCGGGATATCTCTGTACTTGGCCGCATTCATCTTTCCTACAATTGCAACCAGTCATCCTGTCCCTGCAGCTGAAAAACACTCCCATAGCATGATGCTGTCACCACCATGTTTCACTGTTGTGATTATATTGGGCAGGTGATGAGCAGTGCCTGGTTTTCTCCACACATACCGCTTAGAATTAACGCCAAAAAGTTCAATCTTGGTCTCATCAGACCAGAGGATCTTATTTCTCATAGTCTGGGAGTCCTTCATGTGTTTTTTGGCAAACTCTATGCAGGCTTTCATATGTTTCGCACTGAGGAGAGGCTTCCGTCGGGCCACTCTGCCATAAAGCCCCGACGGGTGGAGGCCTGCAGTGATAGTTGACTTTCTGGAACTTTCTCCCATCTCCCTACTGCATCTCTGGAGCTTAGCCACAGTGATCTTTGGGTTCTTCTTTACCTCTCTCACCAAGGCTCTTCTCCCACGATTGCTCAGTTTGGCTGGACGGCCAGGTCTAGGAAGAGTTCTGGTCGTCCCAAACTTCTTCCATTTAAGGATTATGGAGGCCTCTGTGCTCTTAGGAACCTTGAGTGTTGCAGAAATTCTTTTGTAACCTTGGCCAGGTCCATGCCACAATTCTGTCTCTGAGCTCCTTGGGCAGTTCCTTCTATCTCATGATTCTCATTTGCATGCACTGTGAGCTGTAAGGTCTTATATAGACAGGTGTGTGCCTTTCCTAATCAAGTCCAATCAGTTTAATTAAACACAGCTGGACTCCAATGAAGGAGTAGAACCATCTCAAGGAGGATCAGAAGAAATGGACAGCATGTGAGTTAAATATGAGTGTCACAGCAAAGGGTCTGAATACTTATGACCATGTGATATTTCAGTTTTTCTTTTTGCAAAAATTTCAACGTTTTTTTCTGTCAAGATGGGGTGCTGAGTGTACATTAATGAGAAATAAAATGAACTTTTTTGATTTTAGCAAATGGCTACAATGAAACAAAGAGTGAAAAATTTAAAAGGGTCTGAATACTTTCCGTACCCACTGTATATACACTTCAGATGCAAAAGCCTCTAAGTGCTGTCTTAAAGTGAAATTACTGAACCTAAAGATATGAGCTTGAAAAAATGGTAATTTTAGAAGAAAATTTCAGATGGCACTTAGAGGCTTTTGCATCTGAAGTCTTCATATTAAATAAATAAATAAATATTACATTATAACACAACATGTAGTATTGTATAACATTACATATAGTATTTCCACTGTTGATTGCAATAATTTGTTTCAATGTGGATACTTTTGTCTTCCCAAAGGTAAACTAGCATATGAGATGGACGAGTCTCATCCAGACTGGGCTCCAACCCTGCACCTGGGTCACACTGAAGTCACAGCCACAGTGTCAGATCGGCATGGCCGCAGACAACATAGACACTGTTTGAGAGAATCTGAGGGAGGAGGCCAAAGTGAACAAAACAACATGAATGAAGATGAGAGAGATGGAATCCAAGAACAGAAGCTGCAGAAGAAGAGGAAGAGCATGGGGAAACTCTTGCATTCACTAAAAGCAGATGTCAATGGATACACGTAGAAAGGGTAATAGGTAGCTTGCGCAATAAGTACACACTATTACATAACACAGTACCAATTAGTTTGTTGCTTCCCTGTAAGGATGAAGAATTTACCCTTCTTGATAAGATTGTTAATGTTTGCTGTATAATAGTTAACATGTGTCCAAGTGTTGTTTTAAGGGCAGATGAAACCAAAAAATGTGCATGCTGAATGGTAAAAAGACCCCAGGAGAAATGTTTGTTTTCTATTTGGTGTGTGTGAATGTGCGGTACCCTCCTGAGATTGAACATGTTTGTATTTGTTGTGGGGGTGTGTGTACCTTCCTTAGAATGAACATGATATGCTATTTGTACATTAAATACTTCAGATGACAATTTGATAATTAAAAACATATATTTTAATAAAAAAATCTCCTGCAAAGTGCAATGTTTAGTTTCTTGTGCTTCTTGTGTTGAACTACTTTGAAACACTGAAACTAATACTCTGAGTCAAGTATAACACTTTAAAACACTTTAAAAACACTTAAAAAAAACCCCTTGTAACTGAGTAGGCCTAAGTGCAATTCTTTCATAAACAACAGCCACTTCTTTACCACTGGTCTTTTTCATTTAGAGGTCAGAGGAGGTAAATCGTCGGGGTCTTGACTACACTGTCTTGCAGGCACCTCATACGGATCTACATTTCCGATCTTTTCCAGGTACAGTTTTCTTGCGTCCGGTAGAAGTTTGTCTCTGTATAGTACATTTCGTTCTTTTAATTGACTTTTCAACATATTTTTACAGATATTTTCATGTTTTAAGTCTCGCCCGATGTGTTTACGATCTTGTTTACGTCCCACAACACACTGCGCAGTGATGTCGGTTGCCAAGCTCTATATTATACTGACTATAAAAATAGAACAACATGAATCTACGGAGAGAACTGTGAAACCTGAAAATGTGTGGGCTGCCAGTTCATTTGTTTCCACAAGTGAACTCAAGAGGTCACCTAGATAACTGCTAGAAGTCTAACTGAGCTAAATTCCACAGAGGAGGACACAGTCAGAGTTCATATAACTTCAACTCTGCAAGAAATTTGCTGTCCAAAGAACACAGACCACAACTCTCAACGCAGAGCAGGTGTCAAGTATTAGATCTTCAGGAAAAGGTCCATTTTCATTCTGAAGTCCATCTCGTTTATGTACATCACTCTGAAAACAAGGTGTAAAAACAAAAAGAGAATACTCTCCCTCTCTTTCTTACTCCTGCTTTTTTTGCCTCTGTATGATGAGTTTCTGAAATAAATTGAGGAAAAGTCAGTAAATGTCACCAGATCTAAATCCATTCCTTGTTAAGATTTAAAGGGCTCTATTTTTCTGAGCTCTATTTTTGTGAGGGTCAGAGGGTCAGAGCTACGGTGGCCCTGAGGGTCAAAACACAACGACAATTCACAAAATACAATAACATTTCACAAGACACAACAAAATTTCACAAAACATTTCACAAAACATAACGACATTTCACAAAACACAACATTTCACAAAACACTAACATTTCACAAGACACGACATTTCAGAAAACACAACTAAATTTCAGAAAACATTTCCCAAATAAAACATTTCACAAAACACGACATTTCACAAAACAAAACATTTCACAAACCCCAACAACATTTCACAGAACACGACGACATTTCACAAAACTCAACAACATTTCAGATTATGAAAAAGGAAGGACAACACTTCTTGTTTGTGATTGGACAGAACCCAAGTCCCTGGCAATAAGTTCAATGTCATTTCCTGTTTGTGTAGCCTAGCCTAGCCTACTACTCTCAGCAGCGTCCTGGCACAAATCTTAAACTGAGTTTGAAAGGATGGAAGAGGAGACTGAAATCATAAGAGAATATTTTAACAAAGGACATGATGTAGCCTAATTCTTGATATGCTTTCAACATATCATGACATTAAAATGTCTCATGGGACCGGGAAGCATGCTTGAAAGAATTAGGACAGAGGAGATGGGGCAGCTAGCCTACTCTTAAACATCAGAGCGTGGACCTGGCACAGACATATGTTTGGATACAGAATTGGCTGACTTTATAGCAGAAATATGGCCTCTGTGTTAAAAGGGAGACGGTAATGTGAATGTTTCGTCAACTGAACCCACGCAGAACTTTGTCGCGGACACGTTGTAGGGAGTAGACAGGTAAATGACAAATTAAAACCTGTGGCTCAAATGTGGACCAACAAACAACAACCCCGAAATAATAAAAAACAACTTCTATATCCAAACATCCCTGTTTCAGAAAGTGGGTTTAGTGAAAACTCTGAGTTTGTTAACCCTGAGATGAGGGAAACTCCTTTCCATTCCAGAAAGAGAGCTAACTTAACTGACTCTGTGAACCTGCACACTGGCAGGTTTACTTCAACAACATGACTGCTTTCATAATCAATCTGTCATCAATGTAACAACAGAGACAGTGATCTCTGGACATCATGGATTCATCCTCAGCTCTGAATAAAATCTATACATTGTCCTTTATAACACTGTGACTGTGTGGACATTTCAGTAAGGCAGCTGTCAGGTTGTTATCAGTTCCCCTGCACCGAAACATTTACATTACTGTAGTAATCACAGTAATCAAATCTGTATGAAGACACATAAGACACTGATCAATGAACAATCATTTGTCATGTTGTGATTGCTCGCACTGATGGAACATTCCTATCATAGTTAGCATATGATGTTGGAGATTATGTGAATGATTGTGGTGCAGCTGAAACAACTTTAAAAATTCTAAAACTGGACTAAAAGTTTAAATGGTGAGTTTTATAATATAGACTATAGGCTGCATGTAATCTTAATATGTATTGGCAGCATTTCAGTGATGTTGAAATATTTACACACATTAAAATATAGCCTGGTCATTAAATGCTGTTGAGCAAGATTTTGTTTTGTGAAATGTTGTGTTTTGTGAAACATCGTGTCTTCTGAAATGTTGTTGTGTTTTCAGAAATGTTGTTTTGTTTTGTGAAATGTTTTGTTTTGTGAAATGTCATTGTGTTTTTTGAAATGTCGTGTTTTGTAAAATGTTGTTGTTTTCTGAAATATCGTTGTGTTTTGTGAAATGGTAAATGGATTGTACCACCACTTAAAGCATTTCAGACTACATATCACATTCATCCCATTCATACACTGATGGCAGATGCCAACTGCTCATCAGAACAAAGAAACTAACTCACTTCACACTGATGGCAAATCGGGAGCAATTTGGGGTTCAGTGTCTTGCCCAAGGACACTTCAACATGTGGGTTGAGGGAAGCCAGGATCAAACCGCTGACCATCTGATTGGTAGACGACCCACTCTACCACCAAGCCACAGCTGCCCCTTGAAATGTCGTTGTATTTTGTGAAATGTTGTTGTGTTTTGACCCTCAGGGTCATCGTACAGAGCCACCTATCAAATGAATTGAATCTCAGCCACAAAGCATTATTTGTTTTAACTTTATTCTGTGTATTTTATAACCCTGTCTCCTATGAATCACATACGAGTGCAGCTAATTTGCAATAGCGATTTACGTTTACTAGAAACATTTAGTTCCAATGCAAGTGTGACATTGCTTTCCTAAACCTTTTCACTACGCTATAACAGTCACGGTGGATAGGTGGATGTAGAATATTTAGGTACCCTTGCATGTTACCTGTCTTATGTGCATGCTGGTATCACAGGTCAAAGGTCGTGCAGAGGTCAGGTCATTGCTGCCCAGAAGTGTGGAGATGATTCCATTACGATCCACTTTCCTGATCATAGTCCCGTCCACAAAGTAGATCAAACCGTTTCTATCAACTGCAATCCCTACATGGAACAGAAACAAAGAACACACACACAAATCAATATATTGTCATCCAGCTGATTATACATCAACTCCAGGATTCAAAGGAGAAAATGAAAGTAAACAAGCTAAAGTGTCCCTGTGGTTCACTGTCAGATTCTGCTCCCTATTGTTCCCTTCACAGGAGCAACACCGTAACCAAATGTGTCATCGCCTCCCAAGCTTATTTAATTTAAGGTGCTGTATGTTGGCTTGTGGGGATTCTGTGCCTCATGCACCAGTTTCTTTTTAGGGACACTGATTCTTCTCATTGTCAGAGTACTGCAGAGAGTGCATGGCTTTTAAAGGGCAGGGAAAGAGGTGATCTGACTGTTCATGACTAGACCTACTGATAATATATCACTAACCATCTTTCCAACTGCCAACACTGTTGTACTGTGTACCTCTAGCCACAAAACTAAACATCACATCGCTATGCATATGCATTGTGTGCCTTTACATTGTGAACCATTAATTTATGGTAACAATTTTTTTTTATTTGAAAAGACTAAATACTGAGTGGTAACCCTTACTATGGGATGGTAAAAGTAGGACCATGTCCTGTATAAACAGCTTTGAAAAATACACACTATACACTCAGGAAAAATGTGAACTAATACAGGTCATGTGAGCTCCTTCAAAGTTGAAGTAGGGAGTGACGTACTGATAATATGATGACATAAATTTAAATGAAATAGCATCACTTCTTCTTTAATACAGAACTTAATGTAAAGGCTAAAGACATTAAACAAAAATAAAAAAATTACCCACATGCCAATTAAATTCCATCTATGCTTTTCAGGAGTTGAGTTAAATGCATGCTGTATGCTGTGCTGTTTAGCCAATACCCCTACCGTACATGGCTCAGGAGGCATATAGATTAGATTAGATATCCTTAAAAATGTAAAATAAACTACAACATTGTGGCTACAACATCAAGGTTCATGCTTGTATAACCAATTATTCAGTATGTTTTGATACTGGGATATTGGCTTACTTAGAATATGTCAGACTTGAAGCAATGATGTTTATACTATACTATTTATGACACTGATAAATGCAAGGTAGCCTCTAATTTGCATACAATCTTTATTTAACCATGTTTATTGTCAGGGACATTATTATACTGTGTTGATCTCTGAGGTGCAATAACAACAGTCACAGTTGTGAGGGACCCAAATCATCACTGTGATAGCTGTCTTCGCTTGTTGCCAATTAGGCAGAAAATGCAAGAATCTGTGTGAATGGATGTGTGGAGCCGGTACAGTTTGGTGGATGGAGCAATTACAACACAGACAAAATCAGTCATAAGAAGTTAAATCCAATGTCTTTCAGCTAGCTCCTAGATCCTATACACCCCACCTCCCTATGCTTGTATCATTTGCCCAGTGTCGGGGACTTAAGCTCTACAAAATTCTTACAGGCCAAGATTTGAATTGGGAGTGAGTGTCAAACTTTGTGCCCTTGTGTGTGTGTGTGTCTGAACTATGTCTTGAGAATCCTCCTAAATGACTATGGTTATGAAATAGGTGTATGTGTGTGTTTGCGTATGCACCTTTAGGTCCCAGTAGCTGTGCCTCTGTAGCTTTTCTTCCATCTCCACATCGTGCTTCATCAAATGGAGGACATTGTTCACCTGTACCAGCCACTACTTCTCCATTACCTGAACACACACACACACACACACACACACACACACACACACACACACACACACACACACATCATGCTTTTATTGCAACAGTCCCTATCCTTTATCTGTGAGAACATTGCATTAAAGTTAACAATTGAAAAAATTGATTGCTTTCATTTCTACCAACATGGTGTTTAACTGGAAATAAAGTGCATGCTTACTGATGAGGTCACGTGCACCGCTGAGCATCTTGGGTCGGTAGATTCGTCGCGAGTTAGTGTCTGACACATACAGCTGCCCTGTTACTGGGTCGGTGGCTAGATAGTAACGGTGAGCAGGATTGTTGCTATGGAGGGTAGTGGCGCCAAAAGGGGTGGTAGGTAACAAACAAGACAGAAACAAAAAATAATTGGTTTAGTCATGGAAACACGAGGAGGCATATTAACTAACATTTAAGGAGACAAGTTGCGTCTTTAAAAATAAAGTGTATGGTTTTAACAATTTTACAAATGGGTTAAAAGCTTACAATGAAATCATCAACAACAGAGCAGATTTACAATTTGGTTCCAGTGTCATTATGATGGGGAAATGAAGGAGACATTCTAGAGCTGGTGATAACGAAGAAGTAATAAGTAAAAGGAAGGTTGATGAAGAGAAGCCAAGCAACCGGTGTTCATTTACTGCCACTACAGTACTGGGTGGTTGGTGTGAGTGTGTGTGTAGGACAGAGGGGGGATGAGAGGCAGACACAGTGTGAGAGTGTGTGTTGCTATTTCTATGTACATGTTTTCAATTATTTTCTCTAGAATGTGTAGGCGTGATATATGTAAGTGAAAATATAAGCAAGTGCCTTCATGTTGTGTGTGAGTACTGACTGTATGTTTGACTGTCTGTCAGTCTGAACAGAGCTACGTGGGTGCGATGGGCCATCATTTGTCTGTGACACACTCTTAATGATGCCAGCCACACTGTCATATAAAATCCATCACACACACACACGCACACACAGAGAGCAAGTGTCATATATTAGACCTCAACAGGTTTCTGGCCGTAAGTCTCAGTGGTTGGTGATCAGCAGATGATCACAGGCTGTTAAATTAAGACAGCTAAAAATAGACAGACTGTGTGTATGAGACAGAGACAGCATGCCCTTTTGTTTTCATTGAACTTTTATATAGGCAGAAAAATCCCATTAAGATTTAAACATTTTCAAGACTCAGGATAGGCAGCACCACAGACAAAATCCATGATATCAGATAGACTACACAACAGTGTACTGTAGAGTCTGGATATATGATTGCAGGCCTCCTACCGCTCTCATGTTCCTGCTCAACAACCACACTACAATTGTTATTATTAGTCTTATTACTATTACTATTATTACTATCATTATTATTACTATTATCGTTTAATTACTATTAATATTACCACTACTATTACATTATTATTATTTTAAAATCTTATGTGGAATTTGCATTGTGCTACTGTATGCTCTCTCTCTCTCTAAATCCAACACGGCTGTGGCAGATGGCCACCCACCCTGAGTCTGGTTCATGGTTATCCCACTTAAAAAGTTTTAAAAAACTCTGAAAAGGGACTGGAAGCACATCTACTCTTTGCCCCGTCCACCACCGCTGCTTGTTAGGTTGACCGGTGCCAGTGAGAGCATGGATGTTGATGAGAGAGCGCATCAAGATGGCTAGAGTTAGACGAAACATCAGAGAGATTCAACCATACATGTTTGAGCCTCAGTCAGACCCAGATGAGGAGTCTATTGTGCACCAAAATCAGCGAATAGCAGATGTACCAGAATGGTAAGTGTAGTGTGTCTTTTATTTGTTTATGTTGTTTGTTGTTAGAAGACAAACAACAAGAAAGACATTATGATGTCACAGAGAAGTTGACCTTTGACCTTTTAGGAAAAGAATTGCTGTATTCCATTAAACATTTGTGTGAAATTTTGTCATAATTACCACATCAAGTGTGGGAGAGCAACTTAAGAGTTATGGTCAAAAATGTGTTTGTCAAGGTCATTTTGAGGTCACAGTGACCTTGACCTTTGAGTCAAAAGTGTCACCAATTAATTTTCCAGTCAACTGTAAAATATGGTCATCAATTCTTGGGTTATTGCCAAAAACGTGTTTTGTGAGGTCACAGTGACCTTGACCTTTGACTACCAAATTCTACATGTTCTACAAATTCTACATGATGTTCTACATTTGGCACAAACGTCCACTTGAGTCCAAGTGGACGTTTGTGCCAAATTTGAAGAAATTCCCTCAAGGTGTTCCTGAGATATCGCATTCACGAGGATGGGACGGACATACATATGTACGTACGGACATACATATGTACGTACATACTGATGGACAGATGAACAACCTGAAAACATAATGCTTCGTCTACTGATGACTGGGTTGGTGGTTCGCTCCCCACCTACTCCTGTCCACATGTTGAAGTGTCCTTGGCCAAGACACTGAACCCCGGGTTGTTCCCCAGCCACATGGGATGCACAAGCCAGTGCATTCCTAATTGCTGGTCCCAAGCCCAGATAAATGGGGAGGGTTGTGTCAGGAAGGGCATCCGGTGCAAAAAAAAAAAAGCCTATGCCAGATCAAATATGCAGATCATCAAATCTCCATGCCGGGTTGGGCAGGCCCCAGTTTACCAGCGAGATGGAAACAGATGATCCGCTGTGGAGACCCCTACGGGGAGCAGGCGAAAGAAAAAGTAGATGTAGTGACAAACCCAGAAGATTATCACTGAACTGCTCTACACAGCCCCATATTTTAGCCTCTTTTAGCTCATTGTTTTTGTTTTCTGGCCAGAAACTCTCATCAACCTCATTTCCAGCCACAACCGGAAGCTTTTCAGGGAAAAATCTCTCATTAACCCACTGTACACTACCCACTCAGCACAAAACAGCAGACAGAGCTGGTGAAAACAGTACACCATTTAGTAACTAAAGAGTCAGCTATTTTTCTCAGGAGTTGGTGGAGATCAAAATAAAGCTAAAGAACAGTAGATATTTGACTTACATTCATTAGATGGCCAAAAACACAACACCAAATTATAATGTCGCTCTGTGTCTGCTGGATGTATAAATAGGCAAACTGTTTGCTAACATGTTCGCCACAAAAATGGCAGTGAGTGCGATAACAGGCACCAACGTGCATGCTGCCTGTTGCCGTAGCTCCATCTCATCGTCTTAAAGAGTTTCCCCTCAGGGATCAATAAAGTATTTCTGATTCTGATTTCTCATGTCAGTGTTGCCCAAAAAGAAAAAAAGAATCAATGTAACTTAATAAATGTAAAATTTTTTAATAAATGTAAAATTTTTATTAACTATAAGTATTAACTATGCAGAAAAGACCCTTCACTCCCTTACACTTGTATGTACTGTATTTTATATTATTGTTTTATTATTACTGATGCCTTAAGAAAGCCTTTAAATGTTGCTTTAAAAGTTGAACTACTTTGTATACTGGCAGGTATTGTATCTATAACAATGTACAACTCAGTATTTTTAAACTAACGATATCTTGTGTACAGTACAGTAGTGGAGTAGCAGTATAAAGTACAAATTGTACTTAAGCACAATACTTGTAAATGTATTTAGCTGACAACAGAAGAGTAGGTTTGATTCCGTATGAACACTTGTCAAGATTAGAGAGAGAAAGTAAATGGAGACAGTAGCAAACATTAGCAATTATTAGAGATACTTTTTCCCCAACCTTTTTCCACATTTCCAGATTTCATAAATGAGTAAAATGTGATTATGGAAGATCGATCATTTCTAGCCAAAACAACAAAAATAAGACCCAAATTATAATTAACCAGAATTATCCTTTAAGCTAATTTACTAACTGGTGTGAAGGCTGTCTGGTTGCACATCATCTGTTTGTCTGACCTATTTGATACTTTCCTCATCATGTAGGAAACATGATGCAATCTGCAGCTTTAAAGCTTTACTGGACTTCAGGAAGAAATTACATGCACAAAATTAGCTTGCTAACAGCCTCATCCAGCTCACTTTCATCCTGATGCGCTGTGACCTTGGGCTAAGGACTAAGTATACGCAGGTCTGAGAACAGCCCGAAATGAGTATCAGTGATTTTCTTTATTGAAAAGGAGAGGGGTGGAAGAAATGTGCAGACTAGAGTCTGGTGCGTATGCAGCATACATTTACAGTGGAATGAAAATAAGGTTAAAGGTTGAAAAGGATTAGTCACTCTTACCTATGTCTGAAATCTTTGTTTCTTTAATACAGTGCAAGCAAAGGAAAGAAAACAAGAGAAGAAACGAGTTAGTAGACAGATTGGTCTCTGATAGGTATTACGACAAAAATCACAAGAAGAAAAATTTAATGGAAAACGAAAAAGGAACCGTTAGAAGTTGCAGTGAAAATTCAGAATTTGAATCATGCTTCACAGAAGTCAATTGGAAAAAGATTTCAGATGGCTAGGAGTTTTTGAGAAATAACCACTCAAGAGTGTGCCAGAAGCATGTTTCTAAATTCAGATCAATAATCCAGATTTTTCTTGAAGTGTTCTTGTATCTTTAAGCACTTTGGCTAAAGAGTAAATACTTGACTGTTAAGCACTGTCGAGCACTGCTTCAAAGTCCTCCAAGACCAATGATGTAGAGTTTAACAGTTGAGTGCAGGAAGGAAAAATGCCTAGAAAAGCTGAAAGATGAATTCGGAGGCTAGGTTTTAATTAAAAACCAAGGACATTTTCTGATTTACTCAAATCCACCAACATTCATGCATTTACAATGACCCTGAGAAACCTGGATGAAATGGTTTTGGCAAAGCTTTACTGTAAAATGGAGTTCTCTGAGTGAGACCTTTATCTATGTGACACTAGTAGATGTATTCTCTGGATTAGATTCAAATCCCTGATTCAGCCAAAGCAGCAGCAGCAGCAGCAGCAGAGGCCACCCTCCCTCCCTTCCCCCCTCCCCTCTTACCTCAGCTCCATGACACTGGTAACATTCCCAGAGGGGAAGATCCTCCTGATGTAGTTGAAGTCTCCAACGAAGATGCTGCCATCTGCTCCACAGGCCAGAGCCAGGGGCGCCAGCAGCTTGTTGCCCTCCGCCTGCCCATTACAGCTGGGGCAGGAGATGCTGCGGCGACGTCCATTTCCTAGAAGAGGATGTTGAAATCCCTTTTAATCTGACTGCAACAGTTGATTTCTGCTCTTTCCACAAAACAGACTCACCAGTTGGGAGCTCATTCTATATATAATTTTTTCAGGCCAAGTTGTTGAACACTGTTTTGGGCCAAGCATTTAGTTGACAAAGTCAAGTCAAAGAAAGACTTAAAAATGTAGGACAGATGCACAGTCCACCATTGCAATGACCTAGAGTTCAATTCCCTATAGAGGCACTTATGGATGCCGTGAACCTCCAAAGGCATTACACCCAAAAAGGGAAGTTCAACACTGGCATGTAAAAAGACGTGGGCACTGACCAAATGTGTCAGACCAAAAGTAGGGTTAGTGCTGTCAAGGACTGCGGTGCATAGAGAAATGGACATTCCAAATATGTGTGTGTGTTTCTATCCAAAAAGTCTTAAATTCTGTCAAAATATGAAGTGAATAATTTCTTCTACAGATTGAGATTGCAGTCTTGGTGAGTACATGAAGAAACTACATCAAGGAACTACATTTAATGTGTGAGTTGCAAATATCAGATGTTTTTATTAGTAAACCAGAAACAAGAAAAACAGAACAATTGAACCAAACAAGAAAAAACCTGAAGGTTCATTCAAATGTACACAGTCTTATCTGTTTTTCACAAATGTTTCCTATAATTCATATAGTTTTGTGTGTGGGCAGCTGTGGCTTGGTGGTGGAGCGGGTCGTCAAACCCCAAATTGTTCCCGAGGGCTGTGCCATCAGTGTGTGAGTGTGTGTGTGACTGAGTTAGTTTCTTTGTTCTGATGAGCAGTTGGCACCTGCCATCAGTGTGTGAATGGGGTGAATGTGATATGTAGTGTGAAGTGCTTTGAGTGGTCAGAAGACTAGAAAGGCGCTATACAAATACAGTCCATTTAACATTTACCATTTTGTAGTTGCTAGAAAGCTACTAGCACATAGCTAGCATAATAGAAGGTATTATTTTCCTGGTCCCGTGAGATTCCTGTGGCTCTCAAACTTAAATCATTGGAGCAAGTCAAACAAAATTACTAACCATCCTGCAATGCAACACTGATCACAAATGTGCAGGTCTTAAAAGCTCAATCAAGTTGATAATATTTGAATATGTACTTACCCATAATGCTGCTGATGACAGGGGGCTGCTGGGAAATGAAAAGGTTCTCACCGTTGCCCTTGTACAGTATACCTGGTGGAGAAAAGATGTAAAGATGAAAGAAAGGAATATATATATATATATATATTATAAAGAGTACAGAGAGGCAGCAGAGAGAAAATACAGCCAGACTAATTGTACTTTGGATTAATGTCTGTGCAGTGATTGAGAGCATTGGTACGGTAGAGGTGAGACTTTACTAACACAGCCGTCATTCCAAAATGCACCAAAATACGGCATTTATATTGTCCTTTTATTAAAAATCAGATCTGGCCTTGTCATTGGGGTTCACAATGATGTGATATTATCTGCGCTTGTTGATTGGACTATAATTGCACATTTGAAAGTGAGGGTGTTGTGATGAGGGTGGTGGACGGTGGACGTGTGTCCATATCTGCCTTCATCTAAAGCATTTCTACAGTGAGTTCAGTTTATTGAAAAACATAAATGCTTAATGCTAAAAGTCTTACCTGACTCAACTTAGCTATAAGATTAATTTTTCACATGACAAATAAAAATGGAATGTCTAATATCATCTAATATCCAATTAATTGTGGATGGACATCAGCATTTGTGCAATTTCATGAAATGTTATGACACTGTGTTGCTCTTTTCACCATTAACAGTCTTTTTACTGCATAAATGAACTAAAAACAATGTTTAAAACAGCACCACATCTCCACCACCCAACCCTCATCCCCCAAGACTATGGAGGAGACTGTCACATGAAACCAAAAACTTGAAATGGCGGAATTCCCTCACTGCTTAATGGTGCTGATGACAAAAGTTATGTTTGTGTGTGCATGTGTATGTGTCCGTCCCTCTGGTGTTTTAGGCACCCTGGCACCAAGTAAGCCCAGCCAGTCCCTTTCAACACTAGACAGACTGTATGTATGTGTGAGCGCTGCATATACAGTATAAAGCATGCACATTTGTGGGTATGTCTGTGTTAAAAAATGATGGTTTCTCTCTCTTTCACCATGGGGGTCCCAGAGGATCATACAGCATGTAAGATTAAAAGGATGCTGCTACTGTTCCTGTGTGTGTGTTTCACTTTTGAGAAAGTAGTTTAATGACCATAAAACTATTACTATATTTAGATGAACATCACATAAAAGCTAAATGTGTATGTATTTATTTAATTTATCTTCTGTTGTACACAACTTCTGTTGTTAACAACTTAAACTAAGACTACTGTCAGCGCTATGCTGAGTGTTTTGGTGACATCTTTTGGTGATACCTGAAGTGACTGTTGTTCCCATCAGGTGTATTTTCCAGATTTAGTTAAAAATACAA